>NC_064415.1:42315000-43515000 GCF_023375975.1 Astyanax mexicanus
CACAATGGAGCTCTCAGGATCTGACACACATTTTGTTATTGAAGATTGTGTGTCAGATACATTTAAGGGCTACTATTAATTATCATATGGTCTTGAAGGAATGGAAAAGTCATGAAAAAAATCATATAAAAATGTATTGTTTAAAAAGTGTATAAACCCTGCTTAGGGGTCAGTTATGCTACATTGTCTATGTAATAAAAGAATATATATATATCTTTTCTAAAAGGAAAATAAATATTTTAGAGTGAATACATTACTTTATTGTGTGCTTAATTTATAATGTAAAAAGTAGATATTATTTAGAATTTGCCACAACTTTGGCCCCTGTCTAAAAGTACTAAAGGAGTATCATTGCACAAAGCCTCAGTTACTGTGTTTGTACCTGAATTTATAAGCTAAATGGGTCTGGTTGTTGTTTACTCGTGTCTTTATGGTTGCAACAAGTCAAAGCATAACTATGTCTCACACTTGTTCTGTCTTGGTTCTGTCCAGCTGCTCTCCCAGGGTGCATTTGGTTACCTGCTCCCCATCATCTCTTTCATTCTGGCGTGGATAGAGACGTGGTTTCTGGACTTTAAGGTTCTGCCTCAAGAAGCCAATGATGAGAACAGTGAGTTTATCTCTGATTTATAATATATCTCTGATTTTCTTTGTGCCTCCAGTTTATGTGTAAAATGCTGATTAATGTTTTGTTTGAGTTGTATTGTATCAGCTCTTTAATATATGTCTGTTGTGTACCACAGGGTATATTACAATACACAGCGCCGCAGACACAGCTCCACTCATACACCCAGGACCTCTCTCAGACGGACAGTTCTATTCGCCACCAGAGTCTGTAGCAGGTAGGACTCTGAGTTAATCTATAAAAGTTAGCAGTCATTGTTTCAGTAAAATAATACTTCACAGAAGTATCACAGAATAAATGTGAATTGAGTGAAAGAAGGATTGTCTTGAGAAGAATCAGAACATTTCACTTAGTAGACGGACATGCTTGTTTTTTACAAGTACAAGATGTCATGCTCTTGCTGACGTTAGGTCCACATGATGTTATTAAGTAGCTGTTGAACCACAGAGAAGATTTCCTGTAAATATCACTATCACTGTGAGAGAGCAGGTGCACCATGATTCATTCAGAGATAGTAAAACAACGTGTGCTGCATCGTTACTCAGAATAATTCCTGGGCCTTTCTTTCCAGTGTTTTAATACACTTGTGTGTAAAATACATTTAATATTTTCAATTTAACTCTCCTGTTATTTTACAGGTCAAATTGACCCATTTTAAAGTTTGAACATCTAGGAAAAATAGTTATTATTATTATTATTAGGTATTTTTTTCAGTATGAAACTTCTTCTGCTTTCTTTAATTAGTGTAATCAACATATAAAATGAAAATGGTTCATCTCACATATTTGCAAACAACCCCTGCAAAACCAAAATCTAAAAAAAAATTGCAATATTATGTTTAATGTTTTGTAAATCTGTTGTGTTTTATATGTTGGTCTTTGAAGTAATAAAGTAGTGAAACATTAAAAAATGTTGAAAAAAGTGAGTTATCCTGATTGAACTGTTACCTGTTAGAGGTAAGGAACAGCATTGTATTAAATATTGATAGAATAATTAGTAATGGAGTTAGTAATTACATTTTTACACTGTTTGTTAGGTTTTTTTTTTTTTTTCAGACATCTTTTGGATAATTAATAATTAAACATACACCATTGTTGTCCCTGACAAGTTAACATAACAAGAGGGTTCATACATTTAAATGATCAATCATAAACTGGAATTTAAATGAGATTACGAGTGCACTATAGTCTATTAATACTAACGAGGGAGTTGAAATCAGTTTCCATTTCACAGCTTATAATTGTAATTGAAAAAAATTGTCCTCAAAATGCAAAAAAAAAGTTCAGTGCTTATTAAATCTATTAAAACTGTGATTTTCCCACTCTTGCTGTTTTCCAAATGGTCAATAAATAGTAAGCATTTGGATGTGTACATGCAAAGAAGCCTAAAATGTTTAATTTTTTTTTTTTTTTTTTCTTTTACAGATTCTGATGAAGAGCATGATGACAAGCATGACCTTGAGAAGCCCCTCGTTTAGCAGGTAGTTCAGTGATTGCTCATATTATTTAAGGTATAACAATATATTAGAAAAAAAAATAGAATATCATTAAAAAGTTACTTTATTTCAGTAATTCAGTTTAAAATGTGAAACTCATGTATTGTATTGATGTATTTCACACAGAGTGATCTATTTTAAACATTTTATTTATTTGGCTCACACCCAATGAAAACCCAAAAGTCAGTATTAGAAAATTAGAATAGTATATAAGTTGGTACTTTTGGCAGTGTGGGCAGTGTGCCAAGTCCTGCTGGAAAATTAAAATTTCTGGGAAAACACTGCACTGACTTTAGACTTGATAATAAAACACCAGCAGATGACATGTCTCTCCAAACCATCACTGATTGTAGAAACTTCACACCAGACCTCAAGCAGTTTGTACTGTGTGTCTCTCCACTCTTCCTCCAGACTCTGCTCCCCTGATTTACATTTCATTTGTAAAATTAACTGATGATCAGTGATTGTTTGGAGAGACATGTCATCTGCTGGTGTTGAATTACTGGAAAAAAGCAAGAAATAAAGTTAAAATTACGGTTAATTACTGTTAGTGTTAATTACTGAAATAAAGTAACTTCAGTGATATATTCAATTTATGTGTATTATGTGTAAGTGTATTTGTTGGACTAAGGGTGGGCGATATGGCCCTAAAATAATATCACGATATTTCAGATATTTTTGGCAATAATAATATTATTTCCGATATGACAAAACATTTGATATATTTTATTAGTTTCATATATTCAGTATAAACAACAAAAAATTAATAATGTTTTTCTGTTTTGTAAGACCCTGTTTATGATACAAAATAATAGTATAACAAAATTTAATGAACAAAAACAAAATAATGTAACAACAGAAATTTACAACAATACTAAAGTTAAGCATATTTAAAGCATGCTAACAGAAAAACACTTTCAAGAATATAGCAATATAACACTGTTTTTTCTTTTATTGTGTCAGATTGTTTGGCAATATTAGTACATACGATACGATATAGCACACCTCTATGTTGAAAACTATAAAATCCTGCATTTTATTTATTTTTGTTTCTTTCATTTTTATTTTTTTCTTAATTTATTTTTCCCCACATTTTTGTCTCTATATCTGAAGTTGATTTTTATAGAAAGAAGAAGCATCAGATCAGCCAAAATCAGTGATGTTTTGTCAGATTGCAAATGCTTGTTATTTAAGCTAATATTAAAAATATATTTAAAAAGCAAACAAAACATATTATTGAGTAGATAAATAGCTTTCCCCAAAATGCACAGTTCTGCATATGTGAAATGTGAAATTAGTGCACTTAGCAGATGTTTTTTTTTTGTTTTCTCAGGAGAATTGGGGTCACGAGGGAGACTGCAGACCTGCTGAATCAGATCATTAAAGCCTCAATGTGTGTGACTCGACCTTAAACTGGACCTGGAGCTGTTTCAGCACTTTCTGCTCTCTGTGGTTAACTGGACAGTCCATCTGCCTTGGATCCACCGTATCAACCTTCTACAGTGTCACTCTCTGCATCTCTCCAGCAACCAACCGACCAGTCAAGTTATTGGTGCGATCCGTCTACAGCACCACCTACAGCATCTTCCTCCTGCCCTGCTGTCTTAATCGATGCTGTGCCATACCTACACACACGGCCCAGATGTTTACACGGGTTTAAAATCACTGGTGGACAGATATCACGTTTCTGAATGGAGCTCTTGCTCGCTTTTGTTTTTCTGCTTCTGCTGCACTTTCACATCATGTTTTTTCTCGAGAAAGAAGCAGACGTGCTCTCGTTTATCACTCACTCAATCGTCGCTCTACTGTAGCAAACGGCTGCCATTGGTTATGTATTTAATACAACTTCCAAACAGCTTAAATTCACGATTAAGGGATTGTGAGATTGTCAAAGTGACAAACATAAAAAGCATTTACCTGCAAGGTTTAAATTGTGCCTGCACGACCAGTCTTTAACAGATCAGTGCATTTATTTCCATTATTCTTTCTCCTGTTCATTAGGCTTCCACTTTAACATTCTACCTATCAATCTGTGTATATATAAGAAATTGATCTTATATTCAAATATTATAGACAGTTACACAACATAAACTATAAATATATATCTATAGCCTGTAAAATGTCTGGAACAGTTGGTTTAGCTGCAAATTAACTTGCAAAATAAAGGGCTCCCCTAGTTTTGCATGATCTTAATGAAATGAAGTCTGTTGCATCTATGAAGCATGAATGTCCTTCGTTGGTAATCGTTTGTTCAGGCTGTCTTTAAGCAAACACACCCAAAATAACTAGAGTGTATTAATTGAAAAATGACTCTGAATCATCCGTTATCATCTTTTTCCACGTTAATACTTAAGCTATACTTACAGATAAGGGCTTTTGCACCTGGTGCTGGTCTGGCACCCGCAGCCTTCTGGATGTACACTGTTAAGAAAGTGACTGACTTTTATCTGCACATACACTTCTTTGAAACTCTCATTGCCATTCTTTTTTCATGATAAATGTGAATATATATTTGTTTTAATTAAAGTTTCTGTTTGTCTTTTATGAGTTTTCTTTTTATTGCTTTAATTCACAAACACAACCACACTGTTATTTATCTGCCTGTATAAAATATAGTAATTTCGGGACATGGCCATAAACACAATATGTTTTTTTTTTTTGTTTAGATTTATTAGTTTCCTGGTTTTCATTAAGATTTATAAGATAAAGTGAGCATAATATATTTTACATTTTAATACAGTTTTGATTGTAAAGTCTCTGCTGCTGCTTTTGTGGACTTTAGAGTAAAGATGAAGAAAAAACCTAATGTCCCTTTTTTAATGTCCCTTTTTAATAATTATTATTCTTTTTTATTTTATTCCATTTTCTCCCCAATTTACAAGTCCAATTACCCAACCCACTAATTAGGACTCCCCCTATCACTAGTGATGCCCCAACACACCAGGAGGGTGAAGACTAAAACCTTAGTCTGCTGGACCACTCGGAGGCCTTCTATGTAATCATTTTTGAACAAGTGATAGTACCCAAACAAATGTAGTATGCACTGCAATTAAGTACACTAATAATGTAAGTTTTTTTTTTTTAAGGTTAAAATTTACACACAGCATCTGCTTTTTTTCTATTACTAACATTAGGTATCAATTTATTATATTTAAATTGTTCAATATGTTAAATTGTTTTTCTCATTTATCCCGAGCATCAGGAAAAGTAGTGTGTACACACAGAGTATCAGAGGCTGAAATAAATTTGGTAAGTAAGAACTACCTAAAAATGTTTTTGAGAGGTTTATGTATTAAACACTTCAATCTATAGTAGGTTGCTGTAATAACAAAAAAATAAAAAAATGGTGGTTTATTGAAAGGAAGGTACTTGTCATTCAGCAGTTCTTCAGGCTGTTACACACAGTGCTGGAGGCTGAAGAGTGAATCGTCTAATAAAAGATTGCTGACATTTCATAGTGTCTAGATTTTTACTTTTGTAAACAATATTATTTGTTAGGCTTGTTGGTCAGCTTTTACTCATACCACAAAGAAATAAAAAAATTAAATAAACAAGAATAATAATAATAATAATTATTATTATTATTATTATTATTATTATTATTTAATTAATCGTTTTAAAGACAAATTGCAATGCCATAATTATGCAATGCTACCAATGCTACCTAATATATATTCCTATTTTTTTACATGCCAGATCTTTTGTTTAATGATATTTTGATGTGGCTTAGTCTAGTTTTTCATAAAAGCATAATTATTTCTCAGTTTAAAGCAGAAATGGCTTTGCAATATACTTTGTAAAAAAAACAGGATGTTGCTATTTGTCTGGTCAATAATAATAATTTCTTTATTGAAAACAAAATTATCATATTTTAATCTTTTGCTAATTTTATTAAAGTAATAATCCACTCAAGGATGAGCCACTCTTGAATGAGGAACACAGTTAATGAATCTTTGCACACAGCATAAAGAGGGATTTGCCTTTATTTAATTATTGCTGCTTAGTTAAGTTTGTGGTAATGTTTGTGGTGTTTTTTTATTAAATCTGATTTACGCTGTATGATATACTGTGTATTAGAGCTGGAACGATTATTCGATATAATCGACAATGTCGATTATTTAAATTTGTCGTCTACAAATTTCATCGTCGACTAATCGTTAATTTGTATTAGTAACAGTAACGCAATTACACACAGTGCTGGGGACAGAAAAACAATGGAAGATGGGTAAATCTCTCACTCACACAGTTTACACTCAACTTAGTCTGTGTCTCCAAAAGTGCCAGAACATAACAGATTACATATTTAATCAGTAAATGTCAGTACTTTCCCTATTTAAACAACATCTAGACGTTTAAATACCTTTTAAATCTCATGTTCAGCTGTTTCTGTATTTTTTAGAGATGAAGGACATAAATAATTATTGACCAATTGACTAATTGAAAAATAATCATCAGATTAGACGACTAGCAAAATAATCATTAGTTGCAGCCCTACGGTATAAATATATGATACATATTTAGAGACTCAGTGGGGGTGCACTTTATACCCACAAGAGATGTGTGTAGGGTTTACACTCTGTTGGTGTATCCGTTGCTTGCTGTGTGTGTGTGTGTGTGTGTGTGTAACACCACCGCAGCCACAAATACAGTAAGATCAGAGAACATCTCACGCTTTGCTGCAGCTCACAGTTAATCACACCATTAGCTCTGCAAACTCTGCTCATGCTGCTGCTGCTGCTGCTACTGTGTGTGTGTGTGTGTGTGTGTGTGTGTGTGTGTGTTTCCAGTAAACACACTCCGCTCTGCTGAATACAGAGCCCACCACACTTTCCTACCACAAAACTTTCCATCCTAGTCTGATCTTTAAAACTCTTTAATCACATTAATACCAAATACAGGCAGTCAGAGACCAGCATGATCATCATCAACTGTAGAGTAACTGAACAGGAACACGTTACCTTAATTAAACCTCTTCTCTGTACTGTTATGATGTGCAGGTGCTCTCTGCCTGGAAACATCTTCAACATCTATTAATGATAAACAGAAAACTGTAATATACGTGCTATAAATAATGTATGTTAACTTAGTTTGTTATTTAAATAAATTATATACAGTATACTAATAACATATACCCATTTTCTTATATATGTGGGTAAATAAATGCCTTTTTTTAACTGATTTATTTTCAGTTGAAAGGTTTAAATGCGTAAAACAGTGACTTTATCTTTTTTTAATTGTCATTTTTTATTGTTTGAAATATCAAAATGTCATTTTGTGTTATTCAGTTTTGTGACTTATAGACGAAAATAAGTCTATTAAACACAGAAGCCCACTGTGAAATTATTTATTAAAAAACTCCAATACAAATCTTTGTTTTAACCCTTTCAGACCCTGCGTCCGATTATATTTTGTCCATCACTGGGCACATAATTTAGGTCTGCAAGGGTTAAAACGTTACACTATGAATGTATGAATAAAAAATGTAAGCATGTTATAGAAATTAATTTATTTTAATATGTGACCATATGATCATTTCTAATTTCAGGCAATGAATAATGCAAACTCTTTGTTTTAACCCCTTTAGACCCTGCATCCATTAAAATAGAAATCATGTTTTTTCTTTCTTTTTTTTTTTTGTTCAAATGTTTTGTTGCGCATAACATTAATTGAGACCTGTTGTTATTCAGAATAGGCTACAAACGAGCCAATGAAACAATAGTTTAGCCCTTTTCACTGCACTGGAACAAAACAGCACTAAAGCCAAACAGGCAAATTTAAAAAGCCCATTTTTATTAATTGTGTGTGATTTAGAACACTTTTTTATTCTTGTGTGTTTATTTTAGTTTTAAAAATAGCTTGTGAACAAAAAGGACAATATCAAATCTAAAATTAAAATATGAAGCACAGGCTTCTTATTCAAAAGACATAAAAAACATTCATTTTTTTAGTTAATTGGATTATGTAGATTATAGGTTATATAGATTTTATATTTTTAGAATATTAGAGTCTGCCTTTTGTGTGCATTACAGGCAGAAAACAGCATTATTATTATTGTTTTTTATATTTTGTCCATCACTGGGCACATAATTTAGGTCTTCCACTGTTTAAATGTTATACTATGATTGTATGAATAAAAATTGTAAGCATATTTTCGAAAATAATTCATTTTAATAAGACTCGTGGTCACATCATGTGATATTTTTTAATGTCAGGCAATTATTTTTTAAAGAAAAAAGCTCAAATCAGTTTATCTATTTTAGCATAAAATGTAGGTGTACATATTGTCTTATTGTTTAAAAAATACATTTAAAAATAGTTTTTTAAACTTTTTTTTTTATTGGATTGTTAAAAAAAAAAAGCCCATTAATGTTAATATAGCCCTATGAATATGAATGTGTACATGTGTAAATAAAATAGGGTATACTACATTTAATTGTATAAACCAAAAAAATACATATTAATTAACATGTATTCATTAATTATTATTATTGTTTTTCGCAGTATGTTTTGGGTCACTGTCCATCTGCACTGTTATTTTGAGCCCCTGAAATAAAGATGCTTTGTTGATAAATGGTTGCAATTACTCAAGAGTTCATAGAATATTTTTGTTCCTGTCACTGTCTAAATATTTATGGCCATAACTGTATTAGAAAAATAGTATTTTATCTCTTACAGGTGTTCTGCATATCATGTAATAATTATATCACGATTTTGCACTACAGAGCTTTTAAAAATCAATTTCCAAACAAATCATTCTGAACACATTTTTTTGTTAAAATCCAATTTATTTGAAAAGTTTTTGCAAAAACACAATAAAACATATTCCGAATTAAATCTATCCAAAGCAGTTTGTTTACGATTACAAGAAATACAGAATAAAACAATCTGATAGAACAAGCGAAGGTTAAGAAGGTTAAAACATATAATGGAAGCTAAGGACATCTGCCAAAGCATCTCTGCTATTCTTTTATTCATGATTACACTACTACTACTGTAAGTAAGCAGACGATGTCATTATTCAAATATTGCTAGAATAGATAGACAGATTACAGGAACAGTGTAAATGTAGGAGAAATAAAAATACACATCATTACAGTCCGATAGTTAAGAAAGTCAAGAAAACAGATCAAAATATTTATCAAATCTGAAAATTGTTTTACAAATAATTGCATAGAACGAAATGAACAGAACTAAACATTTGGAACATATGTGGACTCAAAAAGTCTTTTCTTCTTTTTATTTATGTGTAATACCTTGTATAATTTTTTAATCTTTATTTTCAGTTTAGAATAGATCCAATAAAAAAGGAATAATCCCTGTCCAGAAACCTGCTCAAAGACTGTTTGCTTAATTTAACACATGGAGTGGAAATACATTGAAGTTGTATGTAAAAAAAGTAATATTTTATTTTTTTCAATATATTAATTTGAGCAAACAAGACGGAACTGTGCTCTAACATGAGTTTAAAATGCCATGTTTTAGCAGGGTACATAATAAAGCATCGCAGGGTGGTATTAGATCACTGAGTCACTAAAAGCAAAAGAGATATTGTAAGTATGGTGTGTGGAGACCACATCTATCTGACTGTGTGTGTGTGTGTGTGTGTGTGTGTGTGATAATTGTATTTATGTGAAATGGCTTGTAAGTGGTCTAAAAAGCTCTCAGGTGTATAAAACTATGTTTGCTCAGATTTAGGTGAATCTATTATGAGCATTTCCTCCATATGTGAAAAATAAGAAATTCCTCATTTTCCCTGGTTTGGTTCCAGATCAGGTTTGCTGCTTCTGTCTCTCCTCTTGTACAGCAAGAAACACACAGCAAAGAAATACAGCACGTTCTTCACAAGCAGAGACACGTAGGTCAGATTGAACAGGTTCAGCTTAGGGACGAGCGAAAACGAACCTGTAGAGAAGAGAGAGAGAGAGAGAGAGAGAGAGAGAGAGAGAGAGAGAGAGAGAGAGAGAGAGAGAGAGAGAGAGAGGGAGGTAAAATAATGAAAATAAAGGGAAAAAAAACATTGAATGAGAAAGGTGTGTCCTAAGTTTTAACTAATGCTGTATAAATAAAAAAAAAATGTGCAAATGAAAATGAAAAAAAGTTATGTGAAATAGAGATGCTATTTGATTTGTTGATATTATAGAAAATAATAATGATTTCCTTAGTAAAGCCAGTTAAATAAGGTTTGAATAATATATTTTTATTATTTTATCCAATATTTCTCCCCAGTTGGCCCAGTTGGCCGTTTACCCCACACACTCAGCTGCACTCCCCCTATCCCTAGTGATGCCCCCAACACCAGGAGGGTGAAGACTAGCACATGCCTCCTCCGATACATTTACATTTAAGGCATTTAGCAGATGCCCTTATCCAGAATGACTTTAGTTTGTAGAGACTAGGATCAAGAGATACACAAAGTTTGATAATGTTTAGAACGCTAGGAGTTTTTATTTTTATTTTTAGAATTTTTTTTTTCAAACTGCCGCTGATGCAACATTACCGAGTAGCATCACAGCGCACTCGGAGGAAAGCGCAGCGACCCAGCTCTGATATGTCAGCTAACAAACACCTGTGCTATTCCTGTATAAATTACAGAAACAGTGTAAAATATGTACAGTGGAATGAAAAAGTATTTGCCCCCTTACATATTTCTTTTGTTTTTTGCATTTTTGTCATACTTACATTTTTCATATTATCAAACAAACTTTAATATCAGACAAAGATAACCTGTGTAAATATAAAAATCACTTTCTAAATGATGATTATTATCAATTGTTAAGTGGAAAAAATATCCAAACCAATCTAGCCCTGTGTGAAAAAAGTGTTTTTCTCTCTGGAAAATAATTGTGATTAATCACACTTTTTGGAAAGCTTTTTGGAGTTCAGTCTCACTACTAACCATAATCAGGCCTAATTACTGCCTGTCTGACAACATGAATCAGCTAAAAGATCTTAAAAAAACAACACATTATGCCTTGATCTGAAGAAATTCAAAACAGATAAGAAAACAAATTGATTAATGATCTATCAGTCTAGGAAAAAACTAAGTTATTTGTAAGCTTTGGGACTCACAGAGAGAGCTAATATTCACAAATGGAGAAAACAATGAAACACTGGTGAACCCTCCCAGGAGAAACCAACCGACCAAAATTATTTCAAAAGGGCATGGACAACTCATCCAGGAGGTCACAAAAGAACCTAGAACAACATTTAAAGAACTGCAGCTCTCACTCGCCTCAGTTAAGGTCAGTGTTAATGATTGATTAATAAGAAAGAGACTGATCAAAAATATTCTCTATAAGAGAGTTCCAAGACCAAAAAGAACACAACTCATAAACAGATGGAATCAGGAATTCTGCTGTTTACCAGACAATTCTGAAGGAGAATATCCGTCCATCTGTTCGTGACCTCAAGCTCAGGTGCACTTGGGTTCTGCAGCAGGACAATGATCCAAAGCACACAAACAAGTCCACCTCCGGCATGATTTTAAACAGGATGTTCATGCTGGAAAAAACCTAAAGTGTGTCTGAATTAAAACAATTCTGTAAAGAAGAGTGGAACAAAATGCCTCCACACAGATGTGAAAGACTTGTTGCCAGTTATCAGTAAAGCTAAGCTTGATTGCAGTTGTTATAATAACAACCAAGTTATTAGGTTTAGGGGGCAAACACTTTTTCACACAGGGCTAGATTGGTTTAGATATTTGTTTTTCTTTAATACATTAAATGATCATTTTAAACTGCTTAAAATTTTTTACTCTTGCTATCTTTTTTCTGATATTATAGTTTGTTTAATAATCTGAAAAAATATTAGTATGACAAAAAAGCAAAAACAAAAGAACTGTACGGTAAGAGAAAATAAAAATACACATAATCACAGTCAGACAGTCAGAAAATAAAGTATATTAAAGTATTTAAGGTCTTAAAATTGTTCTAAAAATAATAGTGCATAACACAATGAACAGCAAAGGAAGATGATACATGGGGAAACGTTTAATAGTGTCAGTTTTAAGTCAGTTTGATTGTATGTGTGAAATAAAGAACTAAACAGGCCTATTGGCTCCATTTAAGCTTTTAGTGGCAGAACTTTAGTCCAGTGGATCACCCAGAGCCCAGCTTACCAAAATCTGGGTTTGTCTTTTTATTTTCCTCCTCCTCTGTTTCAGGTTTACAGGTCGGGTCAGGAGCAGGATCAGTTTTAGGTTTGGTCTCTTGTTCTGCAACATAATAAAATCGCCATTAGTTTATACAGATCAAATCAATTATACTGCTACATCCTTGTGAGGAATAAACCCTAGTGAAAAGAAAAGTAGATTAAAGACTAAAATGGAACAACTTTTTCTGTACTTATTAAACTTTAATTGTATAAAAATAGTACAAAAGTCTTACTGAAATTGTGCTGTGTGAAAGTGTACTTAACTGTACTAAAATGGAACTTTTTGAAATATACTTTTAAACATAACATTTAAACATACTACTTGTATGTATATGTATGTATATATATGTATATATGTATATGTATATATATGTATATATATATATATATACACATGTATATATATATATATATATATATATATATATATATATATAGTACAAAGATGCTTCTTCTTCCTGTCTTTTGTAAGTAGCGCAGTCCTCATATACTTTGTTGGGTATAAAAAATATATTTTAATATACTGTACTACAATTATTAGTGTTTTACAAATTTGCTTAACATTTTATCTATGTAATAATTTAATTAACTTTTTATTTTTTAAGTTACATCATACATTGCACTTTAAGTGAACTACTGTAACAGCTGTGTTTAACACTCTTTGCTAAAAATGCACAAAAGTATATTTGGAAATAAGGATTTTAGAAGTATGTAAAATTATATATAAACTAAAAGTGTACTTCATATACCCTCCTCTGGTAGCATCAGCTAAGCTAGATAAGTTTGGATAATAGTTGTTAACCTGGAAGGCGGATTTTACTGCAATAAACTAATAAAAGTAATATAGCTAATAAAATAATAATCACACAGCACTGTATGTACTCTGTTCTTGTGCTCTTTTTTAAAACTTGTGTAAAGGTGTTTTTTCTTCCAAGGTAACTTCAAAAAAGTTCTTCTGAGGAACATAAGCCCATTCTTTCTTCACGTTCTTGGTAATAAGAAACACCTCAGGATAAGAAACACTGGGTTATATACAGGGCTATCTAAAAAAATTTGAATACCTTTGAAAAGTTACTTTATTTCAGTAATTCAGTTCCAAATGTGAAACTTATATGTTATATAGATGTATTATTAGACACAGAGTGATCTATTTTAAGCATTTATTTATTTTATCATTGATGATTTTTGGCTTACAGCCAATTAAAACCCAAAAATCAGTATCTCAGAAATTTAGAATATTATATTATAAGACCAATTGATACTTTTGGTAGTGTGGGCAGTGTGCTTAGTCCTGCTGGAAAATGAAATCCACATCTTCTTAAAAGTGCTGTACGATTTTGTGGGAAAACAGAACTGCACTGACTTTAGATTCATAATAAAACACAGTGGATCAACACCAGCAGATGACATGCCTCTCCAAACCATCACTGATTGGTGGAAACTTCACACTAGACCTCAAGCAGTTTGGACTGTGTGTCTCTCCACTCTTCCTCCAGACTCTGCGCCCTTGATTTCTAAATGAAATGTAAAATGTACTGATGATCAGTGATGGTTTGGAGATTTTGTAAGATTTTGTTTCCCACAAAATCTTACAGCACTTCATGCTTCCCTCTGCTGACAACTTTTATGGAGATGCGGCTTTCATTTTCCAGCAGGACTTGGCACACTGCCCACACTGCAGAAAGTACCAATTGATCTTATGTAATATTCTCATTTTCTGAGACACTGATTTTTGGGTTTCATTGGCTGTAAGCCATAATCATCAAAAATAAAAGAATTAAACGCTTAAAATAGATCACTCTGTATTTAATACATCTATATAATATAGTTTCACACTTTGAACTGAATTACTGAAATAAAGTAACTTTTCAAAGATATTCAAATTTTTTGAGATTTTGCCCTGTAGACATGCTTTTGGACTGCAACTGTAAATCCTGATTTACATGTTTTTGAGGAGATCTTTTTACTAGTGGTTGATTGCAAACTCTCAAATCACCTCAAATCACATCACAATACCGTTTCCTGTCATTCCAAAAACAGCACTTTTAATTCCAAGAACATAAAGGCAAATGTTACCTTTAGGAATAGTGACCTTCAGGTCATTGTTCGTTGAATCTATGCTGCTGTCGTGTTGGACGGAGCATGTGAATGTTTTGGAGTTCTCATTTGCTTTCTCTAAGATCAGCATGCTGGTCACTCTGACCTCCTGACCCTGACCGTCTCTCTGCTCCAGCAGCTCCTCTCTTTCGTTCAGCTGCACCTTACCATCTTCATTCGCCCAGTCGAACCTCACCAGGTCTGGGAACATGCCGCTGGCCTGACACAGCAGCACACTCCTCCCATTGCTCGGCCGGAATACTGGATACGCTGATAATTTAGGTTTTCTCGCTGGATTTTCTTGATCTGTTTGGCACAAGTAAAAGTAGAGTTAATCATTGAATAATAATAATAATAATAATAATAATAATCATCATCATAGAAAATAATAAAAACAACTCGGATTAGAACTGAATCACACAGCAGAATTTTTGTTGTCATGCAAAACAATGTCTCAGGATGACAAAATAATAATTTTACTGCATTTATGTTGGTCCAGTAATCATGAAATAAAAAAAAAATAAGAGACCACTTCAGTTTCTGAATCAGTTTCCCTGATTTTATTTATTTATAGGTTTATGTTTGATTAAAATGAACATTGTTGTTTTATTCTATAAACTACAGTCAACATTTCTCTCAAATTCCAAATAAAAATATTGTTTCATCATTTAGTGCATTTATTTGCAGAAAATGAGAAATGGCTAAAATAACAGTTTAAGAGTTTTCAGACATCAGATAATGCAAACAAAACTAGTTCATATTCATAAAGTTTTAGGAGTTCAGAAATCAATATTTGTTGAAATAACCCTGGTTTTTAGTCACAGTTTTTATGCATCTTGGCATGTTCTCCTCCACCAGTCTTACACACTGCTTTTGGATAACTTTATGCTTTACACTCCTGGTGCAAAAATTGAAGCAGTTCAGCTTTGTTTGATGGCTTGTGATCTTCCTCTTGATTATATTCCAGAGGTTTTCAATTTGGTAAAATCAAAGAAACTCATCATTTTTAAGTGGGCTCTTATTTTTGGCCAGAGCTGTATATACAGTAAGAAGTATACTGAAACTGAACAAAATAAAAATTTGTCTAAAAGCCATATGTGGATATGTGGAATATTAAACATAGTTTTTTTCATATATATATTTTTTTTCAATTCAATTTGATACCCTTTCAGCAATTAATAAATGAAATTAAATAGCTAGACAAAAATTTATTTTACAAATACTGATTGGACACTGAACATTTTTAATATTCCAGCAGACCTGCCATTAAATCAAATCAAATTTATATCATATGCTATGTATGCTACATATTTATATAGCACTTTTACAGCTGATGTTGTTACAAAGCAGTAACAGCACAGAGAATTAGGCTAAACATTTAACATAAAATACAGAAATCTCAGTAAACGACAGAGGCTAGGAAAATCTCCCTCAGAGCTGAAGGAGGAAGAAAGCTCGGGAAGAACCAGGATGATTGATACAGTTATTATACATCCACACACAGCAGGTCTAATATATTCAGATGAATATGATGGAAGCAATTTGAGATTTGAAATTGCTGGTATATATTATTTGTTCTTTTCATTTTGGCCAAATACCAGTGTCATTTCGGTGGATTTTGGTCGAATTTTAAATTTAAGTTTATTTCTGTTGGAAGATTTACTCATTTTTAATTTAACTGTTTTAAATACTTAAGAGTTAACTATTAGTTTAAGTCTGTTGAATGAATGAATAAAATAAATAAATTAATACCTTACAGCATGAATTAGACACATTCTGAGTCACTATTTAATCCTTTTTTTAAACTCTTTATATTCTGTAAATGTTAACAAGTTACGTAATGTTATTATAGAGTAGAGTTATTAGTATTTACTTTAGATATGATATACTATTCTGTATCATACTTCAATTACTGTAGCTTCTGTGTGCTCTCTCTTTTTAAGTAGTTCACCTTTTTTATCTCATTTAAGGCATCATTTGATTTTGGCATTTATGTGCAATTTGTTTATTAACAAAAAATATTAATTGTATTTTATTTATTTTTACTTTCCATTTTTTTCCCTACACAATCCATATTTGTACAATGTTATTTTTAACATCTTTGTTCGGTTTGTTAGCTTAATATTTTAGCTGCCACTTTCTGACATTGCTTGAATGTTTTAATCAGTAATTAAAAATAATTTACAGCCTTTACAGTCTTTAAATTGAGTATGGTCTTCCAAATATTAATTTGGTCTTAACTTTATGGAAATGTTTCACTAAGAACTGTTTATTTAAAAAGTGTTTTCATGAGAGAAATTAAGTTATAATATTAATTTAGTATTTCACATAGTATTTATTTGGACCTATCAAGGTAAACACTGCATCAGCATTGACTGTATGATTGAATATTATTTCTGTATACTTGCTCATTAAACTGATAAATAAGGGTTATTTAGCGAGTGACGCAAAGACAGTAATAACAGTAGCTGAAATTTATTTAGTGTTCTATAGTAAGTATGCTGGAGTAGGTTCTCCTTTTGTTCCCTGACTAAATTATGAATTCTAATACTCAGAAAAAAGTAAGATCTGTAAGTAGATTTTAGATGATGTTTGAATTCTCATAACTTAGTTGTGTCTAAAATGTAAAGTGATCAGACCTATTAGTAGAACAGCAGTCGAACAGCAGTAAATGTAATTAAACACGTTGTATTCTTTTGTCCCAAACTTTATTTGAATGGTCCATTATAGATGACTCATAGATACTCAACTAATATTCAATTAACATTTAACTGCATGTCTATTTGATGCAACTGAACTATTAGGTAAAATAAACGATTCTCTATATAATGTAACATTACACCCAACTGTAACCTAAACACTAATCTTAACATTTTAAGACAAGGTTTAGGTTTAGATTTAAGTTTAAGATTAGGTTTAGGTGTAGGGTTAGAGTCTATAGAGAATCATTTACATTATGGTTAATTAAGTTGCATTTAATAGATATTTATAACCATCAAAATAAAGTGTTACCCAAATTATACATTTTATTTTATTTATTTTTATTTTTCATTTTAATTTTATTTCTTAAACAATTTAGAATTGTACTGTTTTATTTTTTAACATGTTTATTAGGTTTGTTAGTTTAATGTTTAAGCTACAACTTCCTGACATTCCTGGAAAGCTTCATAGGTGCTCAACTAATATTCAACTAAAATTCAACTGTACATGTATTACATGCAAATTAACTGTAACTGATTAATTAGCTGACAATTAGCTGTGTTCCAGATCCAAATACTTTGTAGGCATATTCTATGTATGTACCACTACTACTGTCATAGTAGTCCCACTTAGAAACAGACCATAACCAATACTTCAGAACATCTACTAATAAAATATCTGTATTCTTGCATTACTTGGGCTTGTGGACTCTGCCAAACATTCAGCATAGCCAGAATTTGAATTAGTGGCTTTAAAATAAATTCACATTCCTCATTAATACATATATACTTTTTATTAGATATTTATATTTCCCTTCATTATTTTGTGTTCCTTTCATATACGTTTTCATTAATTTACTGATTTACTGTATTTAGTTTAAAGCAACAGTGTAGAAATTAAAGAGATTAATACTGACCCATTTTATGTTGAATATTTTCATTTCTTTTGTTTAAAAAAAAAACTTTAGATTTTAGGTGATGTTGAACTCTTATTGAATCCAAATATTTTGTTTTCTAAGATGTAAAGACATATCAATAAAAATATAAGTAAATATTACATTTATCAATTACAGATATTACACTTAAACATGTTGCACACTTTTGTCTTAAATTATTACTATTTTTTAAACAACCCATTATTGTACGATGTTATTTTTAGCATTATTTTATTTTTATTGATTGTTGGGTTTGTTCATTTGATATTTTATCAAGCTTCACAACTGAACTTTCTGACATTTCAGAAACGTTTTATTCAGTAATACCCTGTAATTTAATGTAATTTCGAACTTTTAAACTGTATTATGGTCTTCCAAACATTAATTTGAGCTTAAATTTATTAAAATGTTTTACTTGTTGATTTTTTTTGTTTAAAAAGTCAACTGTTTTTATGAGAATTTGCATTTTATGTATTTTTTTTATCAGCAGTGTTCTGTTGTGTTCATTTTGTATCTTTTTTATATCACCAAGTTCTATCTATAGTTCTACCTTCTAGAATTTTAAATATCTTAGGTAAAAATCTATTTTCCGTTTAAGTTTCAATAAGTTCAATAAGACATAAAAATAGAAAATGTGTTCATACCAGTGACAATTAGCTGTGTTCCAGATCCAAATACTTTGTAGTCATATGATATGTAGGTATCTCTACTATAGTTATAGTAGAAGTCACACTTAGAAACAGACCATAACCGATACTAAAGAACCTCTACTAATAAAATATCTTTGGAATTATTGAATTTCTTAGACTTGCTGACACTGTACCTCAATTTTTGATTTAGATTTTAAGTTCACTATATAATTTAAACACAGACACTGTCCCTTACACTGTGCCTCTTTTTTGAGAAATGGACATTTAAATTCTACAACATGATATTTCTCCTTTAAAGTTGCTGTTTTTTGGAGATACAGGTTTGTCATTGGACAGTAGTGAGGTATAACGAAGCTATCTAAAGAAAATCATGTACTTAAATTTTTCTATATATTTTTCCTATTTACTATACAGTTCACCATTTGCACAGCAGATGTCCTTTACATTGTGTAAAAACAGTAATTATACATATAAATTGACAATATGATATAAATATAATATCAATTGTACAGAAAGACTTTGAAACAAAACCAAACAAAACCATTGCATATACACTGACATTCATTAACATTTATGACCATTTTTTCTTTCTTCTGTAAATGTTCTATTTTGGATATTCTTTAAGTTTTTTTTCTTTGGACAGTGAGGATTGAGGATGTGATTTCTTGTCTGGCTGCAGGATTCTTCTAATTAGTGAAAAACCTTTAATATGTTGCGGCAAAAAAGAGTCCCACTATATTTTATTACTTTCACTATCGTTCTGCATAGAAATGTACATTTTTATACGGGACTTTTTAGTTTTTTGGAAGCTTTTGTATTAGTTGTATTAAGATGTACTCCATATAGGTTGGACATTAGATTAGGAGATTTAACCCCTTAACAGGCCAGCATTTTTGTCTTAATCTTAATCTTAATCGTCTTAATCTTGTTTATGATTTGTATTCAAGCATTAAATAAAATAAGTTTCATGTTTGATAATAAATGTTACTACAAATTACTACTAATTGTGATTGTAATAAATCTATTGAATAACAATCATAAAATTGGCTCTTTTCTAAACATAATTTTAAAATCAATATTTTCCAGAATACAAATCAAACATTTTATGTTCTCCAAACCTTTATTTTTGTTATATTTGTCTAGTTTTTTATCATATATTTTCAAACCTGCAGCATTTGGGTTGATTCCTGTTACTGATCTTGAATTATTAAGTGGAGTAAGTTAGACAGTGAACAGGCAGCTTTTGTCAAGTGTCCTACAGGAGATTTTAAAACCCTAAATTTACAGAGTGTGAATAACTTATTTTACTGCAGAATAAAATGGTTTTGTATCACCTACACCTGTAGCCTGTTTACTTTTCAAGGCCTGTAAATGAGTTAAGCTAAAACAAATGCACTACATATTAGATATTAGATTGCCACAGTAATACTAAACATTTGGTCATTTCTGTAAATGAAGACAGAAAAATTGTGTTCATACCCGTTACAATTAGCCGGGTTCCAGATCCAAATACTTTATAGTAGTATGTGATGCGAGCTCTTCCACTGACTACTCCACTCAGTAACAGACTATATCAAATACTCCTAAACAAACTTCATCTGAACAATAGTTGAGCAACTACACGACAATTCCTATTCTTTAGTCTTTAATCTGTATTTTAGAGCTCAGATATCAGCTATATTTTTTACAAGTGTAAAAGTTAAAGAGACTGAAGACAGAGTTTCTGCTCTTACTTTCCATATTTTGAGCAAAAAAATAGCAAATTTGCTACGTGACCTCTGAATTATTCTGAATCAATTAATTAAGAGTATTTTCTTACCTGTTACATACAGTCTTGTACCTGCTCCGAAGACCTTCCTGCCCACAGTAGTTTACTCTACAGCAAAAAACCTGAACTGACTCTATAGATCTTATATGATGTTTATTTCTGTTTAGATTCAATTTGGTTTAATGAAACTTTACACTTTTTTTACTTTGCGAACTGTATATTTTAGATTTACTTCAAAATGAGGTCTACTTATTAATTTTCTTAAAGCAGATATAAATAAGACATAAATAATCTGTAGTTTCAGGTTAAAAAAAGGTTTATTTTACCATTTGTTTATATTACGTATATCTTAAAAAATTAAACTACTTAAATGAAGTGTCACTTTTTAAAAAACAAGTTACCATCCATCCAGCTTTATAGCAAAGTACACTACTATTTTTTTTTACAGTTTAATGGGATCATTGGTACCAGTTGACACATTTTTGGTCATTTTTGCTTTCTTTTTGAGCTACAATTAAACTAAAAAAAGTGATTTTCTTTTATGTAGTTTTAGATCAGTTGCATTATGTTGTATTTGTTCATTTCAGACAATGATAATAAAATAAGTAATAAAAGTTCTGTTCATTTGTTCTATAAAGTTGTGAAGATAAACATGGACATTAAAATCGATGAATCTCTTAGAACATATATATATATATATTAATTTTAGTGTTAATTATTATAATTCCAGATCTAGCAACGATAGTTAATTTCTTTAATTGTTTTTAATTTAACCTTTCCATTATCTTAGTGGTCAATTTAAAGCCATTTATTTATTTCATACCAAAGTACCACAATCCTTTGTAGTTTAATAGGGTCATTGGTACCAGTTGGCGTGTCACATCGGTGCCGCTGTCTTTTTGAGCTACAATTAAACTGTCTGTTTTCTCTTTCTCTTTAATTTTTCTTTTACGTATAGTTTTAGATCCGTTGTATTATGTTTTAAGCTGTTTTAAGCTTTGTTGAACTTGTAAGCCTCAAAAATTATTATAGAACATTATAGAATTTTGTTAGAGACATAAAAAAGGGCTCTTTTATAATGTCGTCATACCTGTAACGATTAGCCGAGTTCCAGATCCAAACACTTTGTAGTCATAGCCACACTTTGAAACAGACTATAACAAATACTCCTAAACAACGAGCTAACAACTAAAACCTAAATCTATCATCTTCAGAGCCTCGGTACAGCTACTAGAATTATTATTAGCTTAACTAAGAATACCAAAGTCAATGTTTCATATGGATATTATACACTTATCATATGATTAGTCTGATACTAAAATAAAATCTCAAATTTTGTTCTTTTCTGGAGCATCATATTAAGATATTTTCTTACCTGTTACATACAATCTTGTGCCTGCACCAAAGACCTTAATCAAGCCCCCACATCATTTCACTCCAGAACAAAAAGAACTGAACTGACCTCTACAGACACACAGTGACTCTGAATCTGGATTGCATTAAGAATTTGCATTAAAGACTCCAAATATAGTGTGTTTTACAGAGAATCCAAGTATACCTGATAATTAACTCATGATTTAGCACTTTTTTAAAGTCTAAATCTAAAGTTCTGGCCACTAGCATTAGTATAAAATATAGTTCACACAAGTTACCAAAGTCCTATTAAATTAAATCTAATTAATTAATCTAATTAAATCTATACAAATTTGAAGAGATAAACATGGACAGTAAATATTGGTGAGACTCTTTGAGAAAATATATATGTTAATTTGGGTGATAATTATTGTAATTATCCAGATCCAGTTATATCACTTAATTTCTTTAACTCTTCCTTTACCTTATGGGTCAATTTGACCCTATATTTAGTGTTAAACATCTCTGTAATGATATTTGTGCTTCATATTTAATAACTTTCCCTAATTTAAGAAGGACAATAAAATGAAAGCTATATTATAAGAAAGAAACTTTATTATAAATGATACGATGCATATACTTTGCTAACATGTCTAATTATTAGCATTTTCATGAGCTTTAAGCTGCTATGGTCAAATGAAGGACATTATTAACAGTAAGGTTGAAGCTGCCTAGCAGAACATTTAAGCTGAAAAGACATTACACTATAGATTTTGCCTCAGATGTTACTAAATTGATGATGTTACTATATTTTTTAAGTGTCCTTGTTTTTAATATTTTGATGCTGAGACTTTCATTAATGGTTTTTGCTTATTTGACTTACAAAATAATAAATTCAACTATATTAATTTGGATTTTTTCTTTAAAAAAAGCAATATGTTCATACCTGTGACGATTAGCCGAGTTCCAGATCCAAACGCTTTATAGGAGTAGCCATAGCTACACTAAGAAACAGACTGTAACAAATACTACCACTAACTACCGCTAATCTCAACAATAAAACCTCTATTTCCAGTTTATGTTTTATATTTTAATAAAGACTTTTTTAAAGCCAAGGTTTAATCTGTAAACCATACAGTGAATTGTATGAGCAGATTCAAGATACCGCTAGAAAAAACATCTAAATGATTTTTTAAACAATTTCTATTGTACCATTTTATACCTGTTGCATATAAACTTTATTTAAAACAAGAAATACTAAAAAAAATAGTACATTTTTAGTTTATTACATAACTTAAACTGACAAACTGTCCCTTACACTGTGCCAACTTTTCTTGATGAACGGACCATTTGAAATACTTCAAAATGACCTGAAATAAACTCTTTATACATGGACTTCCATTAAAAGTTTAGAAGTTTTTTTTTACTCTCTCCTGTAAAGTTGCTGTTTTGGAGATACTTGTTGTTTTTTCATTGGACAGTGACGATTTGTGCAGTACACTGCTCAAATTAAATAATCCTCAAGGAACTTTTTGGTTTTCTTCACATTCCTTAAGAGGTTCCTCCTCAGTTTTACATTTTAAAAACCTCAAAAGGTCCCCAAGCAACGTATTCTTTTAAATGTGTGCTCATCTGAATTTTTGTACTCAGAATGCTTCACACTGTTAAAAGTATAAGCTCCTTAAAGAACGTTTTAAAAGTACTTCAAGGAACATTTTCTTCTAAAATCCTTTACTTAGAAGGTTCTTCACAGCACCTTAAGGGGTTCCTTCACAATTTCAAATTAAAGAATCACTAAAGCTTACTCAAGGAAATTACCATTTCAACAGTGCATAGGGGCTATGAATGTATCTTGGAGCAAATCAGACCAGTAACAAAATTGCTTTTAGGCATATTTTTCTCCAAACATGGAAACATGCACTGATGGGCCAGAATGCTCATACCTGTGACGATCAGCCGTGTTCCAGATCCAAACACTTTGTAGTAGTAGCCACACATAGAAACAGTCTACAACAAATACTCCTAAACAGCAAACTGGAAAAAAGTAAAGCTACCTGTTCCATAATCACCAGATCCTTTATTCAGATTATGTTACAAATTTGTTACATATCTCCAAATCTTTCTAGATCAATGAAATAAGATCTTTTTCTTACCTGTTACAATCAATCTTGTGCCTGCACCAAAAATCTTTCTCCAGTAACCGCCACAGTGTTATATTCATGAACAAAAAAAAATATCTAAGCTCACTAATACATGAACATGAATGAGTCTGCTTTTGTGTAATTTTTTTTTTAAAGGAATTGATTTTAACATGATACATTTTCATGTACACTCGTACTAGTATGCTAGTTTTCCAGGATTTACACTAATGAATTGAAACTGAAAACATTATTTTAGGGTCTATTTTCTTATACGGAGTAAATGTTCTTATATAAATAAAATTTTGAACGTTTTTTCACAATTGATTTTAACATGATACATTTTCTTGTACACTTGTACTAGTATACTAGTTTTCTAGGCTTCAAACTAAATCATTTTAAGTAAAAACATTATTTTTAGTCTTTATTTTTTATATGGTGTAAATTTTCTTATACGATGAAACATTTTTAGTTGACAGGATAAATTTTGGTAATTTTTTAAAGGAATTGATTTTAACATGATACATCTTAATGTACACTTGTACTAGTATGCTAGTTTTCCATGCTTTAAACTAAATACTTTTAAGTGAAACCATTATTTTTATTCTCTATTTTCTTATATGGTGTAAATGTTGGATATTAACTTTTATGCTGTCTTATTGAACTTTCACAGGCTTTTTGACTGATTTTTGATTGTTTACAAGGTAAAATTTCTTACAGTGTAAACTCAAAACTCTTAACTGATTATTATTAGCCTTGGGATTATATTTAAGCTTAGAAATACCGTTTAGGCTATATTCAAGGTTTCCTAAGGTAGGGTTAGATTCATTCTATTATGTTTAACAGACAAATAATGGAAGATACTAGAAGATGAACATCTAAAAATAAAGAATAGAAAGACTCAGTAGACTAGTAGAATAGTGTTGCCAAATCGTTACGATGAAAAAAGTTTCGTTAACACTTTACGCTTAAGTGTCACAAATAATTGTAATTATAACAGCTGTAGACATTGTTAAATGGTTAAAGTAACATCTCAACTAATTATTAATTGACCCTAGTTAAGACAATATTATACATGACTACACATTTCAATGCTTAAGAATGTTGTAAGCAATAATAAATGGAGACATTCTGAGACATATGAGACACATTGTAAAGATTCCTAATGTTTTAACTTATGTAGTGAGTACTGTTAAATAATATATCCTTATTATTGTATCCTTGTTACCTGATTTTCATAAGTTAACTCATCATGCTTTAACATTTTATCATTTCTGTAGTTAATAAAGTGTAAAATATGTTCGTACCAGTGACGACTAGTCGAGTTCCAGATCCAAACACTTTGTGGGTGTAGTACCCAGAGCTACACTTAGATACACACTATCACAAATATTCCTAAACAACTAATCTAAAATGAATCTGACAAATTAAATACCATTTCCCATCATCTTTAGCTTTAGAGTGTTGAAGTTTCCAGACTTTCATTTGTGCATCATATAGTAAATTTGATGATTAGATAATTTTTCCAAATTTACAACATTAACATTTTTTAAGTAAACCTGGAGCAATGAATAAAGACCATTTTCTTACCTGTTACAAATAATCTTGTGCCTTTACCAAAGACCTTAATCCACCACCCACTGGTGCACAGTGTATAACTCAAGCACAAAAAGACCTGAACTGACCTCTGTAGACATGCAGGAGCTCAGGCTGTGTTCTGTTTATGTGTTAGTTAGTGTTGAGTGTGCAAAGCAAGTAAATTATTTGAATAGTTTTTATCATAATTTTACCACTAGGTGTTGCCATGGCTGGCAGGCTGTTATCAAAGCCTTTTTATATGCCCCCACATTGAGGTTAATTACTTGAAGTGGTGGCGTATACTGATGAGAGATATCAATTCACCCTCAAGCCTTATCTACACTCTATGCAATATGCATTCTAAATGCTGCTGGGAAATGTGAACAAAAAACGCATCATTACAGTGTTGGGACACTTTCTTTACCTTGGGTTTTAATGAGGACACCTAAAGCTAAATTGCTGTGGCCGTTTATGATCCAAGCAGCAACCTATAACCCAAACATGAAGATCCAACACTCAACAACTAGGTTACAATGCCCGTTTATGATCCAGTCTACAACTTCAACAAAAACATGGAGATCTGAAGTCACTGTGGCTAAGTTGCTAAGTTGCTGTGGCTGTTTATGATCTGATCAATAACTTATAATCCAAACATGGAGATCTGACATCTAACAACTAGGTTGCTGTGGTTGCTTATGATCTAATCAACAACCTATAATCCATGGAGATATGAAACTGAACAACTAGGTTGCTATGTCTATTTATAATCCGACCAGCAACTTTTTACCCAAAAATGGAGATCCTACACCTAAAAGCTAAGTGGCTGTGGCCGTTTACAGTCCAATCAGCAACCTATAACCCAAACATGGAGATCTGAAACCTAACAGCTGAGTGGCTGTGTCTGTTTTTGATCCGATCATCAACAATTAACCCAAACATTGAGATCTGAAACAGCTAGGCTGCTTTGGCCGTTTATGATCCGATCATCAACAATTAATCCAAACATGGAGATCCGGAACCTAACAGCTCGGTTAATATGGACATTTATGATCCAATCAGTAACATATAATCAACACATGGAGCTCCAACAGCTGTGGCTGTGGCCATTTATGATCTGATCAGCAACCTATAACCCAAACGTGGAGATCTGACACCTAACAACTAGGTCAGGTACTTGAAGCATCCCAAGGTAGTACACTATATAAAAAAAACTTAAAATCTATAAAGTTTTTATCTGTAAATTTCTTTACATTAATGTTGACTGTGTTTAGTGTTTTACCCATTAGAACCTGTAGGTAAGCTACACTTCTGTCCTTCATTTTTAGGACAACAGTTTTATCATCAGTTTTATTGGTCCTACAGTAAAACCTGGTGGAACAGCACAAGATATTATAACTTCCATCAATCATCCAGTCAGCAACAGTTCGTTACAGTTTCTGCATAACAGTTAAAAAAAAACACTGCACTGAACTGTGAGAATTGTGTGTGGGGTATGTAGTATACAGTACCACTCCAAAGGACACACCTTCTCATTCAGTGTTTCATACATTTTTCCCTACATTGTAAATTAATACTGAAGTCATCCAGACTAGGAACACATAAGAAATCATGGAGAAATTTAAAAGTGTTAAACCAACCATAAGGTGCTCTTATCTGGGGTGCTGTTAACTTGTGGTTTCTGAGGCTGGTAATTCTGATGAACTTATTCTGTACAACAGAGGTAACTCTTGTTCTAGCAGGAAAACTCTAGAGACAAAGTGCAGCAAGAAGGATTTAATCCCAATAAACGCGTATGACAATTAGTAATAGTGAATATAGTGTATATAGTCTTTAGCGAAAGCCCCGTCGAAGCCCAGGTCCGCAGCGTCTGGAACCTCGCAGATCCTGCCGTACAGGTATGGCGGGGGCGGAGCCTATCCCCTGGCAACGGGCAGGACCGAACTGGAGGCGGTGGGGAAGGAGGAGGGTGAAAACGTATGTCAGCGTCTGCAAGCAGGGGAGAACAGGTATGAGGGAGGTCTTATAAGGACAGGTGGGAGTTGGTGATTGGCTGAGAAAAGTGGCGTGATTTCGAGTTTTCCGCTAGAACTTGCGCGGAGCTTTCAGTTCTAGCAGGAAAACTCTAGAGACAAAGTGCAGCAAGAAAGATTTAATCCCAATAAACACGTATGACAATTAGTAATAGTGAATATAGTGTATATAGAGTCTTTGGCGAAAGCCCCGTCGAAGCCCAGGTCTGCAGCGTCAGGAACCTCGCACATCCTGCCGTATAGGTACGGCGGGGGCGGAGCCTATCCCCAAAAATATGAAAAGATATAATTACCCACAGGAGGATCATTTACCTGGTTCACGTATTCTGTAAGGAAAACAGTTATAAACAAGCTTAAAGAGATGTTCAAGATTTAAGTGTTATTTGCTGGGTACGTGTGTATTATATATAGTTGCGCTAATGATAGCATACATTTATTAGGTACTTTATGAACTTGTTTATAAGCGTATGATAAGCGTAACGTTGACTTGATCAGCATGAGAAAACACTGCGGAACTACCGATACATTAAGCCTTTGAGGGGCACAACTGTTGGACGGTACTAGCAAAACGCGGACTACGAGTGCAAAGGGTATAAGAGCGGGCACGGCCCGCTGCGCAACAAAACGCGGACTACGAGTCCAAAAGGGTATAAGAGCGGGCTCGGGCCGCTGCGCAGCAAAACGCGGACTAGGAGTTTAATGAGCATAGGAGCGGGCACGGCCCGTGTTGATATCTAGGAGCATAAGGAGTAGGATATATTATTTAAGCGAGCGCGAGCTGACGTGACAGTACGTTATATAGCAGTATATTAATTTGACGTCTGTATAAAAATCTTACAACCGCCTCCAGTTGTTTGCAATTAAATATATATATAGAAAATAGAAATATAAATACATTATATATATATATATATATAATATAATATATATATATATATATATATATATATAATATATATATATATATATATATATATATATATATAACGTACATAAATTACTTACTCATGCCAGACATCTGGCATCCCGAACAAGATGGGTGAGGATATAAGAGCGGGCACAGCCCGCGATCGCAGCAGCGCGGACTACGAGTCCAGTGGGTATTTAGAGCGGGCACGGCCCGCGATCGCAGCAGCGCGGACTACGAGTCCAGTGGTTATTAGAGCGGGCACGGCCCGCGATCGCAGCAACGCGGACTACGAGTCCAGTGGGTATTTAGAGCGGGTGTTCTGTCGAATTCTGCTACCTTGTCGAACCGTGCTGCCCCAATGTATATTTAACTGTAAAAATACAAAAGAAGCACTATTTTAGGGCATGTACCCAGTGATATTCCAGTAGATGTACGTTATTAGATTTGGATTGCATAATTCATTGTACCATGGCAACGTTATAGTAAATATAGCTCATTACAAACTGCTTTTGTATTTATTTATGATAATAAGTGTAATTTTTAGTTTCCATTTACACTTTTGTGCAATGATAGTGCGTCCAGGTCGTTTAATGCATATAAACCCCCCTAAACCCGAGTAATTATACATAAAACTCGAGAAATAATTAAATTGTGTAGGTCGGCGCATGCGCAGTACCTTTGGGAAGCATGTATCGATGGGTAGGAAAATTCGACAGAACACGGGCACGGCCCGCGATCGCAGCAGCGCGGACTACGAGTCCAGTGGGTATTTACAGCGGGCACGGCGCGCGATCGCAGCAGCGCGGACTACGAGTCCAGTGGGTATTTAGAGCGGCCACTAAAATGTTCTAAAACAATAGCATCCGTGGCCCACGGCGTTGATTAATATTTTAATACGCGGCATCATAAAAGTCTGAAATTCTGCAAGAAAGGTACATGCCAATCAAAAAACAAAACATAGCACAGGCAACACAAAATTAACCCAATAAGAGCCAGCAAATCACCAGAATTATACGGCGTCAGTGCAGTCATCAAATAATGAACGTTGCAGGGCTGTACCGTCCACGAAATCACGTAATCGAGAAACCTGTGCAGTATACTGTTCATTCGAGTGTTTCTTATACAAGCAGCATCGGACCGAGTCCAATCAAGCAGCGGGGCGGGCACGGCCTGAGACAATAAACAAGGCGGACTGCGAGTACAGCAAAGCATTAGAGCGGGCACGGCCCGAGATAAGAAACAAGGCGGACTGCGATTCATTAAAGCATAAGAGCGGGCACGGCACGAGATAATAAACAATGCGGACTGCGAGTACAGTAAAGCATTAGAGCGGGCAAGGCCCGAGATAATAAACCACACGGACTGCGTGTCATTAAAGCATTGGAGCGGGCACGGCCCGAGATAATAAACCACGCGGACTGCGAGTCATTACAGCATTAGAGCGGGCACGGCCCGAGATAACAAACCACGCGGACTGCGAGTACAGTAAAGCATTAGAGCGGGCACGGCCCGAGATAATAAACAACGCGGACTGAAGGTCATTAAAGCATTAGAGCGGGCACGGCCCGAGATAATAAACCACGCGGACTGCGAGTCATTAAAGCATTAGAGCGGGCACGGCCGAGATAATAAACAACGCGGACTGCGAGTACAGTAAAGCATTAGAGCGGGCACGGCCCGAGATAACAAACCACGCGGACTGCGAGTCATTAAAGGATTAGAGCGGGCACGGCCCGAGATAATAAACAACGCGGACTGCGAGTCATTAAAGGATTAGAGCGGGCACGGCCCGAGATAATAAACCACGCGGACTGCGAGTCAGTAGAGCATTAAAGCGGGCACGGCCGAGATAATAAACAACGCGGACAGCGAGTCATTAAAGCATTAGAGCGGGCACGGCCCGAGATAGTAAACGACGCGGACTGCGAGATAATAAGCAGCGCGGAAGCGAGTTCAGAAAAGCAATAGAGCGGGCACGGCCCGAGATAATCAGCAGCGCGGAAAGCGAGTACAGAAAAGAGCGGGCACTGCCCGAGATAATAAGCTGCGCAGAAAGCGAGTCAGTAAGGCATTAGAGCGGGCACGGAGATAATCAGCAGCGCGGAAACGAGTACAGATAATCAACAGAGCGGGCAAGGCAGCAAGTCCAAGAAAGCATTCGACAGACGCTCAAGGTCGCAAACAGTGCGGACAGCGAGATTATCGCTTTATGTGTTACAATAAATAAACACGGTCGAGGAGTTACAAGGTACAATTTGTATTTTATTTTTTTATTTTTTTAATAAGGCACTTGTCATAAGTAAAACTGCTGCATAACAATGCTTTATAAACAAAACTTATTATAACCAATCATGAAATGATCACAAAATAGCGCCACTTCCACAAGAATAACTTAAAACAAAGTAAACAGTTATAAATACAATCACCCAATACGAAAAAAGTATTGAAACAGCTCCATAACAAAAAAGTGCCACAATACAAATATTAAATACAGTGCTTTTAAATTAAAGTGTAAAATATGAAGGTATATAAAAACGAGAAAACGGCTACCATTGCGGAGCCGGTTCCAAAAGTTGACTTCAAAGAGCCGGCTCGTGAGCCAGATCGATCGCGAACGACACATCACTAACATTTAGCAATAGTAAAGCCCAAGAGCGTCGCGAGAGCGAGATCACAAACGAACGAGGATTAATCAAATACGCTAAGTTTATTTATTATTGATCAAATTAGGTTTTGGTGCTGCACGAACGAAGCACTTTGTATGCAGTGTCTGATCATACGAGGGGTCAGCTTCACTGAGGCGTGGGCGTGTGTGTGGACAGTAGGAAGGGAGCAGGCTATCAGCGCTACAATGCTGTTTCAATAAATACCAAAGTTAATTTCGAGCACTAAACGTAAGCAACACAAAGCAGGACTGCGTGCGGAGCGGCAGATAAGTAAAAACGGAGCGCGGTCGCGGGGCTAAAACAAGCGGGAGCGAGCAGGAGCGGGTTTAAAAACAGCAATCCAGCCCAGACTTCTCGAGCGAAGCGTACAAACTTAACAGAGCCGTGGAAAACGCAGAAACACCAAGCAACTATCTGAACATCGCTAAGAAAAGCATCAGCACTAGGCTAGAACGCCACAGAATCGACACTGAGCCGAAACAACCAGCACGATTCAGCACACGGCTGCGAGCCGAGACAAAGCATCGAAGCTTCGAAGGCAAGCGCGAGACAGTCAGGTGATCCAGCAAAACAGGAACCCGGACCGCCAACAGCAAAACACAGCAAGGATTCATCCAAAACGTCGGCGACAGAACAGAGAGCAATACGAACCAACATGGACCCTACGAGCAGGAAAAAACGAGCCAACTACGAACAAGCAGCCACGCAGACGGGCGAGAACGGCAAATTGAGAGCAAGGCAACGACAAAGGGCAGAAACACCATGCAGCCGCGCGGCAACGACCGACGCCTGAAAACGTATGTCAGCGTCTGCAGGGGAGAACAGGTATGAGGGAGGTCTTATAAGGACAGGTGGGAGTTGGTGATTGGCTGAGAAAAGTGGCGGGATTTTGAGTTTTCTGCTAGAACCTGCACGGAGCTTTCAGTTCTTTCTTTCCTTGAGTGGTCCTGATGAGAGCCAGTTTCATCATAACTTTTGGATGGGTTATATTAGCTAGCGGTTCACCCTACATAACTTGCTTTAACACGGTAAACGCACAGGCTACAGGCCGTGAATGTGATGTGAAAAACGGTCTAATCTAAACGAGAGGTGATACTTTGAAGAATCTTAAATATAAAACATATTCTGGTTCGTTTAACACTTTTTTTGTTAACTAAATAAATCCATATGTTTTTTTTCATAGTTTAGATGACTTTAGTTTTAGTCTAAAATGCGGACAATTTTTAAATAATGAAAAACTGCTGAATTTAATGTGTGTCCCAACATTTAACTGTTACTGTATGTTATACGTTTCTGCTTATGTTGTGCAGAAATTCCAAAATTCCACGTTAAACCAAACCTGGATACCTGAACATTCAGAATATCCAGACTTAATATTTAAAGCACCTAAAACATATCTCCTGTGTGTGGCTGCAGCAGCATTTGAAGTGGAATGGTAAATTTGTATAATCTAATTTGTATATGTGTGTGGTTTTCTGAAGGCAATAAAGTGTATTTAAGAAAACTAGATAGCAGCTACTTACACACAGTGCTGCGGCTTGTGCATGTGGTGCTAACTTAATGAAGATGTAAGCCATATGACAAGTAATATTAGTGAGGCAGAAAGGTGAGAGGAATGGCAAATAACATTGAATGGTATGGTTCACTTTAGGGGTGTGTGAAATCCCTAAAGGCATGGATACTGTACATTTATTTAATATTTAACCTTATAGGTAAGAAATACAGTGCCTTGCAAAAGTATTTTGCCCCCTTGAACTTTTCAACCTTTTGCCACATTTCAGGCTTTTAAACATAAAGATATATAATTTTATTTTTTTTGTGAAGAATCAACAACAAGTGTATCAAGATACAATCGTAAAGTGGAATGAAATTTATTGGATATTCTTAACTTTTTTTTGAAATAAAAAACTGAAAGGTTTATCATTATCCCCTCTCCCTTTGCATTAATACTTTGTAGCTCCACCTTTTGCTGTGATTACAGTTTTGCACATCGAGAGACTGAAATTTTTGCCCATTCTTTCTTCCAAAACAGCTGGAGCTCAGTGAGGTTGGATGGAGAGCGTCAGTTTGTGAGCAGCAGTTTCAGCTCTTTCCACAGATTCTCCATTGGATTCAGGTCTGGACTTTGACTTGGCCATTCAAACACCTGCATACATTTATTTGTGAATCGTTCCATTTTAGATTTTGCTTTATGTTTTGGATCATTGTCTTGTTGGAAGACAAATCTCCGTCCCAGTATCAGGTCTTTTGCAGACTCCAACAGGTTTTCTTCCACAATTCTCCTGTATTTGTCTCCATCCACCTTCCCATTAATTTAAACCATCTTCCCAAATCCGTCCCTGCTGAAGAAAAGCAGGCCCAAACTATGATGCTGCCACCACCATGTTTCAGAATGGGGATGGTGTGTTCAGGGTGATGAGCTGTGTTGCTTTTATGCCAAACATCATGTTTGTGGATCATTCAGAAATCCATGCATAATTAATCCCATGCATAATTGAAACCCTGCATATCTGCCAGAGTCACTTGTCTTCACATATGGACAATTCTAGCCTGATGCTGCCACCCATTACCACCCACTGAGCTGATAACTTTGAGCAGTACTGCCTTCTATGATGTATTCACATTACACAGGTGACATTGTGGATCAAGGAAACTGTGCATCTCAAAACTAGACTAAATTTTCCATCCGCCCGACATCCACTTTTAGGCCTCACTCAAACGTTCACAATTTCCAGTGTCTAGCTGATTTAAGGTATTGATGAGAGAATGAAATGTATGTGATTCTGTTGCATAACTTTTAGGTTGCACACTGGCAGTTATTGTACAGGATGTGAACAGTTTTTGTCGCTGTGGCTGCCTGAGACCCAGTGCCAGCAGGCACAGTAATAAACTCCAGCATGGTTGAGCTTCACTGCGCCTAATTTCAGAGTATACGAATCACCCGCACCACTCTTCTCTAGAGTCACAGAGAAGTCTTTTGCTTCAGGATAGTTGGGATCATGCACAGTGCTCGTGGCTTGTTCATTAACGTACAGAATCCTTTTCAGAGCTTCTCCATCTTTCTGATGGTACCAGTGGACGTACTCATCACTGGCTAGTCCAGTCACTTTACAGTTTATGTAAACTGTCTTGCCCAGAGGTTTTGTCCAGGAGAGCTGAGTTTGTTCCACCGTCAGTCCCAGAACTCCCACTGTAATCAATAATAAATATCACACTGTAAATAAACCATTCTAATACAATTTTATTTATAAATGTTTACTTCTGAATCCAAATGGCTGACAATAAAATGCTACTTACCTGCAGTCAGTGAGAAGAGAACAGTGAACACAGCTATATTCATCTTTTTTTCAGTTGAGAAAAAGTTATTTCTTCATAAAATGCTCTCACCTGCACCTCAACCACCTCCACTTTGTTTGCGTGAACACAGCAGTGTTATCAGTTTTGTCTCTGTGATGTCATTTCCTGCGTTAAAGTCAGCATCTGGTTCTTCTCAGACCGTCTCTGCAATATGCAATAGTAATTAAAATGAATACAATTCTGCCTTATTATCTAAAATAAAAGAACAGATATTAAATTAATTCTTAAAGTTAGCGTGAACTTTATTTTTTTCTTAATAAATTCATGTTAGGTTAGACTAAAGGAAAAATTACAACCATGCCCACTGGTGGCATATTTAAAAGCTAAATTCGAATGCTCTTTATTTAGCATTTTATACACTGCACTGTTCTAGATAAAGTTCTAATTTCTCTTTAAATAAACATTCCCTTTCCTTAAGTACTAAAAGCATTCACAGTAAACTTAGAAAGAAAGGTTGTGATATAATTTTTAAAATATTAATAAATACTGTAGTTTCATATTGCCCAGCCCTAATTTCTTTAGGTAACACTTTACTTGGATGGTCCATTTGATGGCCTCTTTGATGCTCAACTGACATTCAACTAACATTCAACTACATGTCTATTAAATGCAAATTAACTAAAAGGTGAAAGTAAATGATTCTCTATTGAATATAAGCGTACATTCAACTCTAATCAAAACGCTTATCTTAATATTTTAGGATTGGGTTTAGGGTTAGATTTTAAGTTTAGGTTAAGGTTAGGGTTAGGTGTAGGGTTTGATTTTAGGGTTGATTAAGGGTTAAGGTTAGGGTTAGGTGTAGGGTTAGATTTTATGGTTGATTAAGGGTTAAGGTTAGGGTTGGGTGTAGGGTTTGATTTTAGGGTTGATTAAGGGTTGAGGTTAGGGTTAGGTGTAGGGTTTGAGTTTATGGTTGATTAAGGGTTAAGGTTAGGGTTAGGTGTAGGGTTAGATTTTATGGTTGATTAAGGGTTAAGGTTAGGGTTGGGTGTAGGGTTTGATTTTAGGGTTGATTAAGGGTTAAGGTTAGGGTTAGGTGTAGGGTTAGATTTTATGGTTGATTAAGGGTTAAGGTTAGGGTTGGGTGTAGGGTTTGATTTTAGGTTTGATTAAGGGTTGAGGTTAGGGTTAGGTGTAGGGTTTGATTTTATGGTTGATTAAGGGTTAAGGTTAGGGTTAGGTGTAGGGTTAGATTTTATGGTTGATTAAGGGTTAAGGTTAGGTTTGGGTGTAGGGTTTGATTTTAGGGTTGATTAAGGGTTGAGGTTAGGGTTAGGTGTAGGGTTTGATTTTATGGTTGATTAAGGGTTAAGGTTAGGGTTAGATGTAGGGTTAGATTTTATGGTTGATTAAGGGTTAAGGAGAAGGTTGATTAAGGGTTAAACCTATAGTTATTTACACAAGTTAGCTAACGCAGTAAGCTCTTTAGATGACAGTGTTGGCTCTGCTGCAGCCCAGCTTTTGCTCTGTCTGGGTGCGTTCCCGAGCCAAGGTGGGCGAGGCCATGAACTCATGGGTTGATGTAGACACAGTGCTTTTCCTGATCGACTTGTAGACAGACAGTAGAGGTTAAGGAACAGTTTCATGTGCAGCATCATATACAACTCAGAGATATCTATAGTATTTCACAAAGAACAAAAAAAAGTGGATTTCAGCAAAAGGAGACCTTACAATCATTGGCCTGATGATGGTGCTATAGCAAAGTCTTATACATTTTGATCAATAGCTTCTGAACTATAAGGCATATTCTCAACATAAAAAAATACCCTTATTCTTTGGGTCGGGCCATATAATTTTGCAATTTGGACTAGGAAGCTTTGCCCTTTTAGATTTTTTACTCATTTTCATAATATGCAAAACTTGTAATTTAGTTTTACTTTTAAAAGTAAAAGCATAAAAAAACACAGAGTGATATGTTGGGCAACAGACAAGATGACCAAATATGTATCTTCACAGACTACTTAAGCAATAGAACACAAGAGGGAGTGTGTTATCGCGAATAACATCACGGCCGTGATTTGGTCGTAGGCACGAGCCAAAGGTAGCTATGGGTGTAGCTTAATTAGTGTATTTGCTTTAGCTTAGCATTAGCTTAGCCTAGCCTGGCTGTTCACCGTTCCAGCTATCAGACTGCTATCATCGCGATTAGAACACTTCTCAACCAATCAGATTGTGAGATCAGAACTAACTGTTGCATAATTTAGAAATATACAACAGTTTAAAGCTGGAAGACTGAGGTCGGAATCAAAAGGAATACAACACTGGAGATCCTCATCTGTGCGCTGAAAAGAAAATATTTTTTATCAAAACAATTTTTAATAGTTAATTAAGCATTTGACAGCAGGACAGCTACTTTCAACAGTTTAAGTTTAATAATCACTGCTCAAACATTAACAAACCATGGTGTCCAATGTTACCCATCATTTCCTTATGAATAAGGCTCAGTTTAAAGTTGTAGGTTTTGAAACCTATTTGTAGTATTTTTTTTATTGATGCATATTATGACCCATTATAGGTTTATTTTTTTATGTTTTATTTAAATGATTTGGTATGCTTCAGGACTGTTAGACTGCTGCGCACAGTTACTAGCTACTGGTGTTTTTTTTATTTCAGTCATTTTATTAAAAGATAAAAGTTTGCAGATAAATGTGAACCTCATAATTATAAAACACTGAATAGGATCAGAAAGAGCAAAATATAGACATTTAAATTAGTACATATGTAATGATTAGAGAAGAAAACTTTGTGATTGTGTTGTGTAACTTTCAGAGTTACAGTAGTTATTGTACAGGATGTGAGCAGTTTATCTCACTGTGGCTGCCATCATAGACCCAGCAGGCACAGTAATACACTCCAGCATGGTTGAGCTTCACTGCGCCTAATTTCAGAGTATACGTATCACCCGCACCACTCTTCTCTAGAGTCACAGAGAAGTCTTTTGCTTCAGGATAGTTGGGATCATGCACAGTGCTTGTGGCTTGTTTATTAACATACAGAATCCTTTTCAGAGCTTCTCCATCTTTCTGATGATACCAGTGGACGTAGTTATTGCTGGCTAGATCAGTCACTTTACAGTTTAAGTAAACAGTTTTGTACTGTTCTTTTGTCTTGTCAAGAGGTTTTGTCCAGGAGAGCTGAGTTTGTTCCACCGTCAGTCCAAGAACTCCCACTGTAATCAACATTAAATATTACACTGTAAATAAACTATTCTGATACAATTGTAATGTTAATTTTTCCATCCATAATATTTTACTGACACTGAAATGCTCCTTACCTGCAGTCAGTGAGAAAAGAACAGCGTACACAGCTATATTCATCTTTCATTCAGTTGAGAAAAAGTGATTTCTTCATGAAATGCTCTCACCTGCACCTCAACCACCTCCACCCTGTTTGCGTGAACGCAGCAGTGTTATCAGTTATGAGTCTGTGATGTCATTTCCTGGGTTACAGTCAGCATCTGGTTCTCCTCCTCAGATGGTCTCTTCACTCTGTGATAGTTATTAATGGTTAACAATGAAGAAAATACAAGAAAAGATGTTAAATTCGATATAATAGAATACACCAACTGTGAACTTTTAATGTGTTGGTTCTCTTTAGCGGTGGGTGACATTAATGTACATAGTATCATAAATATAGCATCACAATAGTTTTTGATGTCAAATAAGATGGAATACACGTAGTGGACGCAGCACAAAGGGTAACGCCAATGAGCTACTGCATCATCTGGGAGACTGGTGTTCAATACCTGGTCTGTAGTCCTAACACTACATTGACCCACCTGTATGATAGGAATAACCTTGTAGGTCACTCTTCATAAAAAACATCAGTTAAATGCCATAAATGTAAACAGGACTCTCCAGAAGGTGTATTTAACAAAAATGTTAGCATGTGCCAGAGACTCTAGGATTCTTCCTCACCTCATACTTTTGTAACCCTTCAGCTTCATGTAAGTCAACGATTATTGATTGTAGGTCTTCTGAGAGCTCTTTTGTGCGAGGCATGATTCACATTAAGCAATGCTTCTTAAGAACAGCAAACTCAAAACTGGTTTTATAGGGTAGGGCAGCTTTAACCAACACATCCAATCTCATCACACTGATTGGACTCCAGGTTGTCTAACTCCTGGCTCCAATTAGCTCTTAGAAAAGTCTTTAGCCTAGGGGTTCACATACTTTTTCCACCATCACTGTGAATATTAACATGCTGTGTTCAATAAAACCATGCAAACATATTTTTTTGTATGGTATTAGTTTAAGCAGACTGTGTTTGTCTATTGTTGTGACTTGATTAAGATCAGAACACATTGAATGACCAATTTATGCAGAAATTATGCAGTATAATCCCAAAGGGTTCACATACTTTTTCTTGCAACTGTAGATATAGTTATTAAAGATTTAAATGTGTGATTGTGCTGTGAAACTTTTAGGTTGAACACTGGCAGAGTTACAGTAGTTATTGTACAGGATGTGAGCAGTTTTTCTCACTGTGGCTGCTCGTCCAGACAGCGCAGTAATAAACTCCAGCATGGGTGAACTTCACTGAGCCCACCTTCAGAACGTAATTATCACCCTTCTCTAGAGTCACAGAGAAGTCTTTTGCTTCAGGATGGTTGGGATCATGCACAGTGCTTGTGGCTTGTTTATTAACGTACAGAATTCTTTTCAGAGCTTCTCCATCTTTCTGTTGGTACCAGTGGACGTAGTTATTGCTGGCTAGATCAGTCACTTTACAGTTTAAGTAAACAGTTTTGTACTGTTGTTTTGTCCAGGAGAGTTCTTGTTGCTCCACTGTCAGTCCCAGAACTCCCACTGTAATCAATATCACACTGTAAATTAATAATTGTAACTTTTCTAGTCTTTTGTCTAGACATTTTCAAAATTGTTACTTTTTAACATAAATGACTGACTGACATTGATGTAGATCTTACCTGTGATCAGTGAGAAGAAAACAGCGTACTGTGCAGCTTTATTCATCGTTCATTTAGTTAAGATAAGAAGTCAAGGCTTTATTAACTGCTCTCATCTGCAGCTTAACCTTAAGTGTTGGCCTGAAGACAGCAGTGTTATCAGTTGTCTTACCACACTGATGTCACTTCCTGAATTTAATAGTCAGCATCTGGACCTTCTGAGAGTCTCTCCTCACTGTGCACTTAAATTATAATGCAGAGAAGAAGAAGATTAAAAACATTAACAGTAAAACATTAAATACTAAATTGGTTCTTAAATGTACCATAATATTTTATTTTGTCAGTCCCAGTTCTTTTTATTTATTTTCATTTTATTTAACTTTTATTATAATTTTTTTCAAATCCACAATCAAATCAGAAAGTTGTTTATCTTCTCCACAGATTTATTATACAAAAACGTTCAGTATATTTTTGTCACAATATTTTACACAAAACAAGCTACAATGACAAAATAAAAACGTGTGCTAATTTATTAAAAATCAAAGTGTAAAAAATCATAGGCAGACAAGTTATTAGGCTGAGGGTGTGTGTATATATGTAACCCCTAAATTATTTTTTTTGTAATTTTTGCTAAAATATGGCAAACAATACTGTACCATAATACTGAGCACATAACAAGAGTATTGATTTCACCTTTTCACCTTACTATATATGCCCCTGCACTTTATTCACTAGTTGCCGAGTATTAGATTGGTTCTGTCCATCTTTAGAAAGCATTTATCTTGAGAGCATGACTATTTTTGTATATTTGACCACGATTTTGCTTTGCCTTCCTAAACTGTCCTGCCGCTGCAATGTTTTTGACCTAGACTGCCTCAACATTCTTAGTGTTTATTTCCTTTTGTATTGGCCTTTTTATTGTGTGCGTGTCTTATCTCTGCCTGGCCCTGACATACAGATATTTGTATACTGACATACAGTTAATTGTCATTTTATGTCATTGCAGCCATTTGCTAAAATTAAAAAAAGTTCCATTTAATTTCTTGTTAATGTACATTTAGCACCCCATCTTGACAGCAAATTTATTAAAAAAGACATACTGGTCATAAGTGTTCAGACCCTTTGCTCAGTATTGAGTAGAAGCACTTTTTTGAGCTAGTACAGCCATGAGTCTTTTTAGGAATGATGCAACAAGTTTTTCACACCTGGATTTGGGGATCCTCTGCCTTTCTTCCTTGCAGATCCTTTCTGTTTCCATCAGGTTGGATGGTGAACGTTGGTCGACAGCCATTTTCAGGTCTCTCCAGAGATGCCTAATTGGGTGTAGGTCAGGGCTTTGGCTGGGCCAGTGAAGAATGGTCACAGAGTTGTTCTGAAGCCACTCCTTTGTTACTTTAGCTTTGTGCTTAGGGTCATTGTCTTGTTGGAAAGTGAACCTTCGGCCCAGTCTGAAGTCCAGAGCACTCTGGAAGAGGCTTTCTTCCAGGATATCTCTGTACTTGGCCACATTCATTGTTCCTTCAATTTTAACCAGTCATTCTGATGCTGTCACCACCATGTTTCACTGTTTGGATTGTATTGGGCAGGGGATGAGCAGTGCCTGGTTTTCTCCACACTTACCGTTTAGAATTAACGCCAAAAAGTTCAATCTTTGACTCATCAGACCAGAAAATATTATTTCTTATAGTCTGGGAGTCCTTCATGGGTTTTTTGGCAAACTCTATATGGGCTTTCACATGTCTGCCACTGAGGAGATGCTTCTGTTAACTCATTTATAAGGCCATAAAGCCCTGAATGGTGGAGTCACAGTAATCTTTGTGTTCTTCTTTACAACTCATCAAGGATCTTCTTCCAAAACAGTTTAGCTGGACGGACAGATCTAGGAAGAGAAGTTCTGGTCGTCCCAAACTTCCTCTGTTTTAGGACTATGGAGGCCACTGTGCTCTTAGGAACCTTGAGTGCTGCAGAAACTCTTTTGTAACCTTGGTCAGATCTGGGCTTTGCCACAATTCTGTCTCTGAGCTTTCCACCTCATGATTCTCATTTGCTCTGACCTGCACTGTGAGCTGTGAGGTCTTATATAGACAGGTGTGTGCTTTTCCAAATCAAGTCCAATCAGTTTAATTTAACACAGCTGGGGCCTCATGTACTAACACTTGCGTGGACTTCTTACTAAAATGTTCCGTACGCTCAGAGCTGAAAAGCAGAATCCCACATACTCTCTCTTATTACAGCGCAATCAACTTGAAATTAAGCTCAAGTGCACGAAAACATCACACCTGCCATGACTCCTCCCTCAATTACACAGAGTATAATGTTATAATAATAATAATAATAATAATAATTATATGATCAAGTATAATATGCCTGTCAAGAAAGTGTCGCAAGGCGCGTAATGTAGACGCTGTCTTCTAAGTAATTTAATAATGAAACATGTTTTAAATTTATTATTCTAAGCTGGATAATAAATGCTTTTATTTAAATGAGTTGCTTACCAGGAAGCCACTCGTCACACACTCAGCTTGTAATCTTATCCAAACTATGCTCTTGGAAACCTTATAAGCTTATAAGCCAGTCATTATCATGGGCCAAAAAAACGTAATGGTCACGGAAAATGTACTCTCGATGAATTCGGCCATTAGTAATATTTTCCAATAATGCCACCGCTGCCATCTCCAACAACTCCAGCGCAAACTTTTATTCATGTTTACATAATCTAGGCTAAGTGGAAACACGTTGAATGATTATTTCAGTAATGAAGTCAATGAAATTGTCTAAATAATTAACTGTTTAATTGTCTGATAAATTTACTTTATTAATGTGTGAATGAAGGATATCTTAATAGTTGTAATTTTAATGCATCGCCTCTAAGTGTCGCCGAATGACAAAAACACAATACATACGCACAAAAAAACATACATACACCTGAAATGAAAGTGCCGTGGGGAAACGCTCTTTCTCACGTTCAAGTCAAATTTAGTACATCTGACCGTGAGCGTGAAATATGGCGTACACTATGTTTTTGTGCGTACGCACCTTTAGTACATGAGGCCCCTGGACTGCAATGAAGGACAATCAGAAGAAATGGACAGCATGTGAGTAAAATATAAGTGTCACAGAAAAGGGTCTGACTACTTATGACCATGTGATATTTCAACTTTTCTTTTTTAATAAATATTCAAAAACGTTTTTGAAAGATGAAGAAGCAAAGAGGGAAGGGGTCTGAATACTTTCCGTACTTACTGTATGTACATATTCACTATAAAAAATCAACTTACAGAAGTTTGAAGTCACAATCACCTGCTTTAGTGATAATGGTGCATCTGTGTGTTACAGTGCATCTGTGTTTCAGTTTGTATCTGTGATACTGACACATGCAGACTGTAAACTGGGACACTTGTGGTTGATCACCAAGAAACACAAAGCAGTGCACGAGCGGCTGTGATTACTCTGAATGACACTAGAGGGTAACAGTGTTCTGTCTTTTCAGGGTTCTGGTCTCAAGGGTTTTACATCTTGGTCTGTGGCTCCCAGACAACAACAAACAACAAATTCTGTGATTGCCATTGCAGGAAAGTACAACCATACTGTTATCAGAATCCCCCTCAACTGGGCCCCACCATCTAGTTGCTAACAGTAGCCAGCCAACCAGGTTCATGATTCCTGCAGCCGGCAAAATATGGAACTTCAGCAATCATGAAACCTGGAAAGAAACTTGAGAAAGGTAAAGAAGAAAAAAACAAGACAGTGTCTGGGGGGCTGTGAAACAGCCCTGCCAGTTCAAAAATAGATCTGTAACATAATCTAATGGATACCCTGTTTTAAAGTAACATAATCTGATTGCTGTTAGTTAGTTTTGGATTACATGTAATTTTTAGGCCACAAATTCAAATAAAGACAGAAGAAAATATGTAAGAAATTTACATTAAACTATTCTGTGTATCTTCACCACATACTGAACAATCTTAAACCCATAAATCATCTCATCAGACACATCTTGTGTTTCCATTACACAAATCATCTCTGTACTAAATTATATACGCTATCATTGCTGGAACAATACCTCAAGAACAGTGTTGGGCACGTTACTTTGAAAAAGTAATTAGTTATAGTTACTAGTTACTTCTCCAAAAAAGTAACTGAGTTACTAACGGAGTTACTCCACTATAAAAGTAACTAGTTACCAGTAAAAGTAACTATTGCGTTACTTCGCCCCGTAAAAATAAATAAATAAAGAATAAATAAAGAAAATAAATGATGTAATTACTATTATTATTAGAAAAATAACAAACAAAAATAAACCCAAAATGTTGACAAAAATATAGTCTAACGAATAAAAAAAATAAGAAACGAAAAACTCCACAGGACCAAAGAAAATTACTAAGACATGTAATACTGAAAAAAAAACGGAAAAAACAAATACACGTCTGGGGATAAAAATTAAACAAACCAAACCACACTCAAAGAAATAAATGTATATATAAACAAAACAAAAGAATGGACAAAAACAACAATCCGTTAAAAAAACTCATTTAAATCCATTAAAAAACTCATTTAAAACAATCACAGGCTTTTTGCGCAGAATAATAAAAGTTTCGGTTAGTTTCAGTTTCAAATCATGAAAACAGCTCACCAAAACCTCAACCTATCCTTTATATTTGACAATATTTGATTAACTTACAGGTCCTTTTTATTTAACTGAACTGAGTTGTAAATTATTTATAGCCTCGCGCTGAATTCAGCTCCGCGCTGCGAAAGAGAGAGAGAGAGAGAGAGGCGCAGCGCATTTTGCCTGATTTCTCTTTATTAATTAACAGTACATTTGTTGGCTTTAGTAAGTTTAATAACATTAATTTTAGTATACTTGTCAGATCTTATTTATAAAAACTTTTTTTAGAAGACAGAGGTTATTCTGCGCGCAATGCCGCGCCGCTGCGCCAAGCACCACTTTGCGTGCCTGACATTTCAGAGCGCTGGACGAGATTTTAATTCATGAATTAATATATTTAATATTTTAATAAATTTGCCCTGGTGATAAGAAACGAATGCTAACATATAGCGTTATATTTCTGTGTATTTCAAATGTTTTAAGTTTTATATAATTGACGGGCAGCACCACGCGCCAGATTGACAATGTGCTTTGTTTTTCAGATATAAAAGTGAAATTCAGTTAAATAATAGCAAAGTTAACTAAAATAAATTTATGTTCAGTCAAAGTTATTTTCTCTTTTAATTTTCCATTTCAAAACTCCAGCATTTGAGTGAAAATAAGCATCTGTTGAAATTTTTAAACAGCAGAATGCCTAGTTACAGTTATTTAGTCTGTGTACTAAACATAAATATAAATCCTTATAACTGACAGAAATAAATATAACTAATAATAATTTATAGTTACAGTGCAGATTTTTATGTATATATATTTTTCATAGTTGATTGCTGAAGGCTCTGGGTGTGGTTTATTTTTATGTGGTAAAGATGTGATGGTATGGAGTATTTTGGAGCGCAGGGTGAGCAATCGCGCTAAGCTTTTTTCCGCCGCCAAGATAAAAACACGCCAGAAATTTACCTCAACACACATCATTTCCAGACCACCACGCCCATCGGTGTTAATATATTCCAAAGTCCAACGCTATTTTAAGGACGCGTGCAAGGCCTAAAAATAGACTGTTGACGGGTGGCAAAGCGCCACCTACACGCCTTGTGCGGTGTGTATGATAGGGCTCTTGGTCTGTATGCGCAAAGTTAAAAAAAGTTCATTCAGCTGCTAAAGTAACGTGCAGTAACGGAGTGTCGAAAATGGTAACGGCGTTATAGTTACAGTCAGAGTAATTAGTTAGATTACTCGTTACTGAAAAAAGTAACGGCGTTAGTAACGCCGTTTATTTTAACGCCGTTACTCCCAACACTGCTCAAGAACCTCCAAAAAGGGAACTACACACAAAAAAGGAAACTTCTAAAATCTGAGAAAAAAAAAAAAACTCTAAAAAGATGAGTTCAATTATTGATAATGCTTTATAATACAGTCCACGTTTAAGAGGGTACGTTGCTTTTACTTACAGTGTTAGTTCTATGGATGAACCAGTACATTCAAAATACTTACCGGGTCCTACAGGTACTTTAACAGTACATATAAATAAAGAACAACCAGGAACAAGAGTGTGACTACTGGGGTAACTTTCTGACACTGTGTACTCTTTGTGTACTCACTGTACAATACATAATACAGCCTGCTCCCTGTTGTTTCTGAGTACTTAATGTGTACTTACAGAGTAAGAACGGTACAAATCAAGGTTTATTTAAAAAGTTCTTTTTAGAACTAAAGGCGGGAACCCTCTACCATCAACCATTGATATAAAACTTTGTGGTATTACCAAATTTCTTTTTTTCTGATTGTTATTGAAGATATATAAATATTATTGTATTTTAGTCTTGACATTACAAACTAAAAGTTTTCTTTCTACTCCACCCTGACATAATTATCATTATTATTATTATTCTTTTTATTTTTTATTATTATTTTTTTACTAGGCAATGAGATATCCGGTTGTTACACTCTTGTTCCTGGTTCTCCTGTGATTTATTTGTACCTACATTTAAGTATGAGTAGGACCCAATAAGTATTTTGTATTTACTGATTCATAGAGAACAGTTACACTATAAGTGTTGGGAAAGTATAAGGTAAGTTTCAGAAAGTTACCTAGTTGTTACACTCTTGTACCTGCTTGTTATTTATTTATATGTACAGTTAAGTACCTGTAGGACCCGGTAAGTATTTTGAATGTACAAACACTTGTTTCTCTAGCATTAAATCCATGTTTACCTGAAATGGTATAAACTTTGTGTGTGTGTGTGTGTGTGTTTGAGGTGGAGAGAAAAGGGGGCTTGCTGTGTGTGTGTGTTCAGCCCAGAGTGCTAGTTTTAACTCGTTAGCTCACAAGCCTGCTGTTATTTTGCCGTGGTTGCGACTGACAGCAACTATTGTAAGTTCCAGCAATAAAGCAACGATACTTGCGTATCTTTATTATTAGGAAAAAGAACAAATTAGTAACACACAGTGACTTACATAAGTAACTTTAATCTGGTCAGATTAGAGTACTACATAACGCATTACTGACATCACTGATACTGAAGTCACCCAGACTATGAAGGATCACATAATGAATCATGTAGTAACTTAAACGTGTTAAACAACCAAAATACTTTGTGAAGCATTTATGTCCTCTTATCTGGGGAGTTGATAACTTGTGGTTTCTGAGCTGGTAACTTTGATAAACTTACCCTGTGTAACAGAGGTAACTCTTGCTCTTCCTTTTCTAGGGTGATCCTGATGAGAGCCAGTTTCATCAAAAAATAATTTATGGCCTTTGCATCTGCCCTTGAGGATACTTTCAAGGGTTCTTAATTTTTTTCAGATTGACTGTCCTTCATTTCTTAAAGTATTTTCTTTAATTAGTTGAGTAGTTCTTGCTATAATATGGATTAGAACACTTTAAAAAGAATTCAGGTAATTAACTCTTGACAAGTTCAGCACAGCTGTTAACTAAAAGCCATTCCAGGGGACTCTACCTCATAAAGCTCAAAAATCTAAAATATAAAACATATTTTGGTTTGTTTAACACTTTTTTGTTTACTTAATGATTCCATCTGTTTTTATTCATAGTTTTGATGACTTTAGTATTAATCTAAAATGCAAAATATTTTAAAATATTTTTTAACATAATAAAAAAAAAAATTGAGGTGTACAAACATTTGTCAGGTACTGTTTATCAAGATATTATACAGATTAAAAAAATGCATTTTAATGCCAGCTATAAACAGACCATTTGTTAGGTCTAGTGTTTCTGTTTGAAGCTGCAGATGTTCATAGATTTTGCACAAAACCTCAACATGTTTTCTCACTGTGCCACCATACCAGCAGGCACAGTAATAAGTTGCAGTATGCTCTGCCTTTAAATTGGGGATTTTTAAAACAAACTGATTATTTGATTTCTTCTCTGATTTTAAATACTCAAAACCAGCTTCATTATTATTTACTCCATTACTGATGTCCACATACTGAACTCTTTTCAGTGTTTCATCATCTTTCTTCTGATACCAGTGAATGTAATAATAACAGCCTGAGGAGAATGTACATTCTATGATGGCGGTTTTTGTAGCAGGTTTACTCATTAAGAACTTCTGCTGCAGCTCCTCAGCACCCACTGTTGAAGAGAAGAGTTTATATGAAGTTTAGGACTAAATTCAAAATATTCATCTGTTTATCATATTAGTTTCTTCATTTTTTTAAATAATAAGCATTATTATTATTAACAGGTAATGCTAATATAATAAAAAATAAATAATTGACTTCAGAAAGGGCTTACCTGCACGGATTAGTAAAATCATCAGTATCAGATGCATGGCTGCTGTTAGTGCTGATAGTGAAACAGTCTCTGGTAGATGCTGAGTGGAGAGTGAATGTGGTTAAGAGAATCTTTTTCATTCACTTTTCTCCTCCTTCTGGTAAACTGCCTGATTCTCTTCCTCTCACAGCACTTCTACAGAAGTAAATGAGCTACATGAATCAGAGCTTCAGGTAACTGCCAAAAAAAGAATAAAACAAACCCTTACTCCTCCTACAGTCAGGGAGAGTAATTAACACTTTCAGTCCTTCCTAAAGGACATGCTTTATACATGCACTTCTGGACAAGCTGAGATACAGAACAGTCACTGAAAGTGAAAGAAGCATGTAAACTGATAATGCAGATTATTACATAATTTTACATGATCTTGGGCGTACATTTCTGAAGAAAGCACAGAATGCAGAGCTAAAGTGGTTCCCACTGATTGTAATGATGTCTGAGTGCTAGCTGGTTGCCACAGTGTCGCTTGAAGAATGCTGCCTGCTGCTACTAAGTCATTTGCTATGTATCCAAGGTGGTTGCTATGGTTTTGCCATATGTTTGCATAGTGGTTGCTATGATGTTGCTAGGTAGATTCTGTGGTGTTGCTAAATGGTTGCTATGGTATGTAAGGTGATTGCTATGATTTTGCCAAAGGTATTGCTAGGTGATTGCTACAGTGTGCAAGGTGGTTGCTATGAGGTTCCTAAACAGTGGCTAAGTGATTGCCAACTAGTTGCTATGTTGCTTTTAGGTATTGTCTATAGTATGCAGTGTGATTGTTATTGCATCTAATGTGGTTGCTATGGTGTTGCTAAGTCGTTGCTGTGGTATGCATTGTGGTTGTTATGGTTTTGCCAAATGGTTGCTAAGCAGTTGCCATGATGTTGCTAGGAAGATTTCATAGTGTTGCTAAATGGTTGCTATGGTATGTAAAGTGGTTGCTATGGTGTGGCTAAGTGGTTGCTATGGTATTCAATGTGTTTGCTATGGTTTTCCCAAAGGGTTGCTAAGGTGTTGCTAGGTGATTGCTACAAGGTGCAAGGTGGTTGCTATGGTGTTGCTAAATGGTTGCTATGTGGTTCCTAGCTGGTTGCTATGTTGCTTTTAGAAATATTCTATAGCATGCAGCGTGATTGCTATGGTATTTAAGGGTGGTTGATATGTGTTGCTAAGTGGTTGCTATGGTATCCAATGTGGTTGCTATGGTTTTTTTCAAAGGATGGCTGAGGTATTGCTAGGTGATTGCTACAGTGTGCAAGGTGGTTGCTATGAGGTTCCTAAATGGTGGCTAAGTAATTGCTAGCTGGTTGCTATGATGCTTTTAGGTATATTCTATAGTATACAGCGTGATTGCTATGGTATCCAATGTGGTTGCTATGGTTTTGCCAAATGTTTGCTAAGGTGGTGCAGGGTGAATGCTACAAGGTGCAAGGTGGTTCTAAATGGTTCCTAGCTGGTTGCTATTTTGCTTTTAGGTATTGTCTATAGTATGCAGTGTGGTTGCTATGGTATCTAAAGTGGTTGCTATGGTTTTGCCAAATGTTTGCTAAGGTGGTGCTAGGTGATTGCTACAGTGTGCAAGGTGGTTGCTATGGTGTAGCTAAGCGATTGCTATGGAATGTGTGGTAGTCACTAAGGTGTTGAGAGTTGGTTACAAAGATGTTACTATGAGATTGCTATAGTAACGATTTTTGCTAAGCTGTTGCTATGGTGTTGCTAAGTGATTGATGTGGTATGCAAGATGGTTGCTGTGGCTTGCTTACCACCATCACTAGTGTAGTAAAGACTAAGGATAATAAAGACTGGTAACTTTTGCTCTTCCTTTGCAGGACTAACTGGAAACCTGATGAGAGCCAGTTCTATCATAATGTTTTTGATGGTCTTTGTGTCTGAACTTGAGGATTATTTCAAGGTACTCAGTATTTTTGTTTCGGGCTGACTGACTTTCATTTCGTAAAGTATTATTTTCTTTATTTAGTTGAGTAGTTCTTGCTATAATATGGATTAGAATATTACTCAAACAGTTCTATTCACTGTCTACTGACTCTACCTCTTCACAACTTTACAACTGATGCTCTCAAACACATGAAGAAAACAAGAGAATTCAAGTAATTATCTCTTGACAAGTTCAGCACAGCTGTTAACTGAAAGCCACTCCGGGTTATTTTACCTCATTACGCTCAAAAATCTAAAATATAAAACATATTCTGGTTTGTTTAACATTTTTTGTTTACTTAATAATTCTATGTTTTATCCATAGTTTGGATACATTTAGTATTAACCTTCAATACAGAATATTTAAAAATTATAAAATAAAAACACTGAATTTAAGGTGTCCAAACTTTTGTTTGGTACTGTTTATCAAGATATTATCTTGACTTTAAAAAACGCATTTTAATTCCTATAAACAGGCCATTTGTTAGGTCTAGTGTTTCTGTTTGAAGCTGCAGATGTTCATAGTTTTTGCACAAAACCTCAACATGTTTTCTCACTGTGTCATATGAGCTCCAGGACCAGCAGGCACAGTAATAAGTTGCAGTATGCTCTGCCTTTAAATTGGGGATTTTTAAAACAAACTGATTATTTGATTTCTTCTCTGATTTTAAATACTCAAAACCAGCTTCATTTTTATTTACTCCATTACTGATGTCCACATACTGAACTCTTTTCAGTGTTTCATCATCTTTCTTCTGATACCAGTGAATGTAATAGTCACAGCCTGAGGAGAATGTACATTCTATGATGGCGGTTTTTGTAGCAGGTTTAGTCATTAAGAACTTCTGCTGCAGCTCCACAGCACCCACTGTTGAAGAGAACAGTTTATATGAGGTTTAAAACTAAATTCAAAATATTCATCTGTGTATCATATTAGTTTCTTTATTTCTTTATTTTTAAATAATAAGCATTATTATTATTATTAACAGATAATGCTAATATAATAAAAAATAAATAATTGACTTCAGACAGGGCTTACCTGCACGGATAAGTAAAATCATCAGTATCAGATGCATGGCTGCTGTTAGTGCTGATAGTGAAACAGTCTCTGGTAGATGCTGAGTGGAGAGTGAATGTGGTGAACTGCTGGTAAACTGCCTGATTCTCTTCCTCTCTCAGCACTTCTACTGAAGTAAATGAGCTACATGTATGAGAGCTTTGGGAAAGCACAGAGAAATAGAACAAACCCTTACTCCCCCTACAGACAGGGAGAGTAATTAACACTTTGAGTCCTCTCTAAAGGACATGCTTTATACATGCACTTCTGGACAAGCTGAGATACAGAACAGTCACTGAAAGTGAAAGAAGCATGTAAACTGATAATGCAGATTATTACAGAATTTTACAAGACCATGGGCATACTTCTCGTATGAGGGAGACACGTGGAAATTCATTTCAAACTACAAATCTGCAAACTACCAGTGCTAGCTGGTTGCCACAGTGTCGCTTGAGGAATGCTGCCTGCTACTATATTGGTTGCTATGTATCCAAGGTGGTTGCTATGGTTTTGCCAAAAGTTTGCTTTGGTATTCAATGCGATTGCTATGTGGTCCGATGTGGTTTTGGCAAATGGTTGTTAAAGTACTGCTAGGTGATTGCTACAATGTGCAAGATGGTTGTTATGGTGTTGCTAAATGGTTGCTAAGTAGCTCCTAGCTGGTTGCTATGATGCTTTTAGGCAGGGGTGTCCAAACTTTTTTTGTTGGGGGCCAGAAGGAGAAATATATTTGAAGTCACGAGCCACAGACTAATAGTGAAATATATCACTTTAAATAACACATTTTCCTGATTACTTACATTTACACACCATTTTACTTGACTTACTATCTTTATCTTTGACAGTGTTGTGTAAACTAAGATTTTTCAAATAGATGTTTAATTTCATGATGTCTCTTAATATTAAACTCCTTAATTACGGCAACTTTAGACTCTTTTGCCCTTTTTCTGCGCTACAACTGAGTACTCTCTCCGCTTTTAGACTCTTTGGCCCGTTTTTCTGTGCTAGAAATGCGCACCCTCTCCGCTTTTAGACTCTTTGGCCTGTTTTTCTGTGCTAGAAATGCGCACCCTCTCCGCTTTTAGACTCTTTGGCCCGTTTTTCTGCGCTAGAAATGCGCACTCTCTCCTCTTTTAGACTCTTTGGCCCGTTTTTCTGCGCTAGAAATGTGCACCCTCTCCGCTTTTAGACTCTTTGGCCCGTTTTTCTGCACTAGAAATGTGCACCCTCTCCGCTTTTACAAAGACTCTTTTACCCCGTTTTTCTGCGCTACAACTGAGCACTCTCTCAACTTTTAGACTCTTTGGCCCGTTTTTCTGTGCTACAACTGAGCACCCTCTCCACTTTTAGACTCTTTGGCCCATTTCTGACACCTAGCGTTTGAATCTTTGAATCTCACATTATAAAAACCTGCTTAACAGCGGGCCAACTTTCATTCTATTTCTAAAATACCGTAATTTGGACACCCCTGCTTTTAGGGATATTCTATAGTATGCAGTATGATTGCTATGATATCCAAAGCAGTTGTTATGGTGTTCCTAAGTGATTGCTATGGCATCCAATGTGGTTGCTATGGTTTTGCCAAATGGTTGCTAAGGTATTGATAGGTGATTGCTACAGTGTGCAAGGTAGTCGCTATGGTGTAGCTAAGCGATTGCTATGGTATGCAAGGTGGTCACTAAGGTGGTGATAGTTGGTTGCAAAGGTGTTACTATGAGGTTGCTATAGATGGGCGATTCAATATAAGGTTTGTATTCATTATCATGTTTCACTAACCCCCAAGTTCATTTCACACCGGATTTCTCATTTAAGGTAAGCTCTTGAGACAGCAGCAGTATGTGGACAAGCATTGTCCTGTTGGAATAGTGCACTGTGGATTTGAGGTGGTGATAAGGGCAGTAATTAGTCAGCAATAATATTAAATCAAATTTAGTTGCATCAATCGATTAATCAATTTCTTTTTTAAGATGCAATGACAAATTGAACTTAATTTGCTGACTATAAAAATGCGTTTTCACACTTGTAGATGGTTTCTCTAGTCCAGATCAGTTAATGAGTTCATTTACTTTCAAACACAGTGTTTTCAATGGGATGTGCAGCACAGATCTAGTTAATGAAGTGTCATGGCTGCGAGCAGTGAACGCTGCACATACTGCACATGTTAACAGCATGGAGCAGCAGCAGAGACAGAGTTTGTTCATAGCAGTATATTATTAGATTAAACTGCGCCTTATCAGGAGTTTAGCTCAATTAAAAAAAATAATAATTGATAGCTGGGTCGGATTGAGACCAGATCACATTCTTACCACAAGTGAACAACTTCAGAAAAAAAAATCTGTGTGTTAAGCGAGGGCGTGGCAGATTACGACAGGGTTGGGGTCAAACTTGATGTCGTGATAACTTGTGTTAAAAAATATTAATGAGTTAAAGATTCCAAATTAATTGCATGCAATAACGCTTTACTGTTGAAAGCCCTAATAAAATTAAAATTTTCCACATTCACCCAAATCCCTTTAGTGCTTTCCAAACCTAAGAAAGTTTAAAAAAGTACAAATTATGATCAGTAATAAAACACAAGGATGTTATCAATGGATCAAATTGTTTTATCCCAAAAACTGTTGTTTTTATTATAGGATTATTATAAAACATTTTGCATGTTTTGTATATTTTATAAGTTTTATATATTGCATATATTTTATTAAGTTTATTTATTGTAAGTTTGGTATAGTAAAGAGAATGTGTATGGTTTTAAATATTGTATTGAAGTTGAAAACTTCACTGTTGAAACAAAACTTATTTTATTATTATTATTATAAACTTATTTAGATTTTCTTCTATTATTATTTTATTATTGTTTTTTTTATTTATTTGTATTTTTATTGTATTACAAAAAAGTTACTTTTAGCTTAGTTTTAACAATTTTTTGTATTGATCTTACCTTTTTGATCTTAATAAACCAAGTTTTATTATAATTATAATTTTTTAAATTATTCTAATTCTATTTTTTCAAATCTATGTTTTAATTTATTTACTGTTATTTTAAAATAATTAAATTTAGCTGTTATTTTTCGGTCCCACTTTATAATAAGTGTCCCTAAGTACTATGTAGTTACACAGTAACAATCCATGTAACTACAGTGGAACTACTAATGAAGTACACATTGTTACAGATTAACTACAGAGGTACAGGTTATGTAATTACACATGTGTATTAAGGTTGATTTTGACTTGTGTAAGTACACACGTGTACCAGGGTGAGTGTACTTTTTTTTATAATTTTATTTCTAATTCTTCCCATTTTCTCCCCAATTTACACGGCCAATTACCCAACCCACTCATTAGGACTCCCCCCATCACTAGTGATGCCCCAACACACCAGGAGGGTGAAGACTAACACATGCTTCCTCTGGTACATGTGAAGCCAGCCACCGCTTCTTTTCGAGCTGCTGCTGATGCAGCATTGCCGAGCAGCCAGCGCGCATGTGTAATTACATAACCTGTTCCTCTCTAGTTAATCTGTATCAATGTGTACTTCATCAGTAGTTACACTGTAGTTACATGTATTGTTACCGTGTAACTACATAGTACTTAGGGACACTTTTTATAAAGTGGGACCTATTTTTCTTTGTCATGTCACTCCCTGTATTTGTAAATGCTCCACTACACTGAAAATGAGGGTTGCCTTCAATGAACTTCCGGGTCAAAATAAAGGTTGATTGGTTGATTGAAACTAGTTCCCACTGTATCAAATTTTACTGCATTTTTATTAAAAATTAAAATGCATATAATTGTGTTGTGAACAGTGATGGTATAGTTACTTTGAAAAAGTAATCCGATTATTGATTACTGATTACTCCTTTAAAAAGTAACTTAGTTACTTTATGGATTATTGGATTTTAAAAGTAACTAAGTTACTTTACAAGTTACTTTATTAGTTACTTTCAGCAGCTGCAGACACCACGTCCTGCCGCCTTAACATAAAAATTATAACCAGTTTTGCCAATACTCCCTTCATTGGAAAATGCATTTTTAACAGCAACAATGTATCTCTATTAAGTTGAAATATTTCCTAAAAAAAAATATGTTTTTTTTTATAAAAAAAAAAAATAAACTTAACAAAAATATATTTTTTTTTTATAAAAAACAAAATATGGTCTTTCTTGATTTTACTAAACATAAATACTTGTTTTTATAAAAAAAATATATAAAATAAAGAAAGTCTTTCTTGACCTGACATATTTAACACTGTAAAACTGAACATTGAACTTGTTGTTCTCTGCAGGGCAGCAAGGAGTGGTTTTATAAAACAGAACCGTGTATATGGTCTAGACCAGGGATCACATATATGCGGACTGCGGTCCGGGTCCGGACCTAGACGTTGTCCAATACGGACCCATACCGGACCCAACTACTGAGAAGGATTTAATTCTGACAGTGTTCATTTAAAGCACCGGAACTTTTCTTGTCTTTACGGTATGTGTGCTCTGCGCCACAGTGAACTTCCAATCATGTGTGGTGTAAAATCTTTAAACGCTCTCCTCTGCCAATCAAATTTGTGGCAGACCGCTGCCCTGGCTAGTGAATTGGGACGTGGCCTCAAAAAAAAGTCTTTATAAAGAGATAGGGAGCCTGAGAACTGGCGAAAAACGAAAACGGGAGGAAACTAAAGACACGCCGAGCGCGAGAGAGAGACAGGGGAGAAAGCGAGACGCGTGTGATTGGGGAAGAGCGGAGGGGGAATGGGTAAGGGAGCGGTGTGTGTGTGTGTGTGTGTGTTTGTGGAGGAGATGAGGTGGAGAGAGAGAGAGAGAGTAACGCACAGTGACTTAAAAAAGTAACTTTAATCTGATTACTGGATTGGAAATAGTAACGCGTTAGATTACTCGTTACTGAAAAAAAGGGTCAGATTAGAGTAACGTGTTACTAAGTAATGCCTTACTGACATCACTGGTTGTGAAACAGGAATCAGGTTGTACACACTGGTGGAGTTATTGTAGAGGATGTGAGCAGTTTGAGTCACTGTGGCTGCCATCCCAGCAGGCACAGTAATAAACCCCTTCATTACTCTTCTTCACTGCGTTCACTCTCAGAACATAATCACCCTTGTCTAGAGCCACGGAGAAGTCTTTAGCTTCAGGATAGTTGGGATCAGGAGTGGTGCTGCTGCCGGCTTTATTAACGTACAGGATTCTTTTCAGAGCTTCTCCATCTTTCTGATGGTACCAGTGGACATAGTTGCTATCACCTAGTCCACCCACTTTACAGTTTATAAAAACTCTTTTGCCCTGCTGTTTTGTCCAGGAGAGTTCAATTTGCTCCACTGTCAGTCCCAGAGTTCCCACTGTAATCAACATTACACAGTAAATAAATCATTTTAATATAAATGTACAGTGTATTCACTCAAATCAATCTGGTGCTTACCTGTGAACAGTGAGAAGAGAACCACACACACAGCTATTTTCATCTTTCATTCAGTTCACCTTAAAATCTGCTTGAAAATACTTCTGATTATCTGCTGGTTTCTCAAGAACAATGCAGTTTCAAAGGGGCTGGGCTGTAGAATAGTGCTGATGTCATTTCCTGTGGGTGGAGCTGCAGTAACAGTAGTGCATGTTGTGTGAAATTTGCTGCCCTCTGTAAATTCTCTCCTAACACAGCACTGCCACCAATATGCCACTGTTTTAATTGGCCATAACAGTATAAAAGTGATAACCTCAGGTTATATTAATCCTGTGCAAATTGACAAGTAGCCTATGTGTTTTTATTGGAAAATAAGTTTTTATATTTTCAATATTATTTGAGCAGACTAAGAAATTAAAGACCAGATCAGATTGAATCATTTTTGTCTCTTAAAATGATATCCCACCAGCAGAGACCCTTATTCACCCTCCTCCACAAATCAAGAGGGTGATTAATATTTTATTATATGAACTGTGACTAAAATATAATGTGATTTTACTTCAGCGTTAAACTTCAGTTGTTTGTTCTGTTCTGTCTCTGCATTCATGTGCTCTGCTGTGTGCTCTTCCGTGGCTGCGTCCAGAAACCCCAAAAGTGTCTCCTTTTTCCTACCAATCCTCCTCCGTGACACGGAAACTGATTTCGTGACTCCATCTTACCGCCTGTCCGAATACCGTAGGAGACGAAAGAAGCAGCTTAAAATTCTCCTGTAGGAGGCTTCCAACAGAGGATACATTAAAACATCCTACTCCGGAGTAAGCAGGATTTTATTGTAATATCTGAATTTTTAACTGTGTGTGATAGTGACGTTGTGAAAGTGGCTCAGTTCACTGGTAGTCAACATCCCATTTAAAAGGAATCAGCTGTCCCATTTCCCCAATTACAGCTTCTTCCCTCCATTCCTTCTCCTCTCCTCCTCCTCTCCTCGATTCCTCCATCTTCTTCCGGGGAAGGAGAGGAGGAGTAGGAAAGTAGGAGTAGGAGAGGAGGAGTAGCAAAAGTTTCTGGATGCAGCCCATGTCTCCGTCCCCGTCTAGTGCTTTCACCTGTTTCATCTTTAGCTCCGCCCCCTCGTTACCTTTCCCCAGGTGTTCCCTGTTTCCTTTCCTGCCTTGTGTGTTTACTTATAGCCCTGTGTTTGCTATTTCCTTTGTCTATTCTTGTACGTGTTTGCATCAGTTCAGGTTGCGTTTATTTCCTTTTGTAGTGTTTCTTTGTTGTTTATGTTTTTGGCTTATTGTTTGTGTTCTTAATATGTTAATAAATATACTCGTATTTGCTTCCGCTTCTGCGTCCTCTCGCTGCTCCAAACTTGACAAACTAACTGTATTACAGTCATGGTAGAAAGTGTTGACGCCCCTGAATTTTTTCCAGAAAATTTAATATTTCTTCCAGAAAATTATTGCAATTAAACGTTTTGTTATATACATGTTTATTACCTTTGTGTGTATTGGATAAACATAAACCAGAGAAAAAAAGCCAAAATTTAAATAATTTCACGCAAAACTACAAATATTTTTGGCAAACTCAACTTAATATTTGGTTGCATTGAGAAAAAATAACTGCAATCAATCGCTTCCTATAACCATCAACAAGCATCTTACACCTCTAAACTTGATTTTGGTACCACTCTTCTTTGTTTATAAGGGCCTTCCCCCAACAGCTTTTAAGATTTCTTTACAGATTTTCAATGGTATTTAGATCTAGACTTATTGCTGGCCATTTTAGAACTCTCCAGCCTTGCACACAGTCAAAGCAACTAGTGGCAGAAGCAGCACAACAACCATAAAACATCTTGGAACCTCCACCATATTTGACTGTAGCTACTTTTTTTTTTTTTTGTTCTTTGTAGGTCTCATTCTGTTTTTGGTAAATGGTAAACCGTTTTGGTGCTTTATAAAAAAGCTCTAGCCTGGTCTCATCTGTCCACAATGCCTTTTCCCAGAGGGTCTGCTGCCATATTGTTTTATTTCATTCAATTATCCATGGATAGTTTGTGCTGGCCCGAGTGCACCCTGCACCTGCAGGACAGCTTGAATTTCTTTGGAACTTGATTGGGGCTGCTTATCCACCATTTACCAATCCTGCATTGCAAACTTTTACCTTTGTTTTTCTCTTCCATCCAGGTCCAAGGAGATTAGCTACAGTGACATGGGTTGTAAACTAAATGAGCTGTTTTCTCCTCTTTCGGTTTTCATGCTTAGTTTGGCACACGCAGACACACGCTGCAAAGATTAAGTCAACTTCTCTCTGGTTTCAGGTGTGATTATTATATTGCCTACACGTTACTTGCCAAAGGTAATGAGCATCACATGCTTGAATCAAAGTTATATACCCACAATTGTGGAAAAAATCCAATTCCAATACACATAAAGGGAATAAACATAATAAACATGTGTAGAACCAAACGTGTAATTGCAATCATTTTCTGGGAGAACTACTTAATTTTCTGCAAAAATCTCAGGGGTGCCAACACTTTTTTGGCCATGATTGTACTTATACAAACACCAAGATCTGTTTCGGTCAGTATCGGCTGATACTTAATATTAAGAGACTTGGATTGAGTTGGGTTGATCAGTGACATATGTATATCACGTTTGTATAACACAGGCAGAGTTATTGCAGTTATTGTAGAGGATGTGAGCAGTTTGAGTCACTGTGGCTACTGCTATCCCAGCAGGCACAGTAATAAACTCCTTCATGGCTCTTCTTCACTTCATTCAACTTCAGATCATAATTTTCACCTTTTTTCTTCACAGAGAATTCAGAGTTCTGAACAAAGTTATTGCCGGCTTCATTAACATACTGTATCCGTGTGAGTCCTTCACCGTCTTTCTGATGGTACCAGTGGACATAGCTAGTCTGTAGCCCCGTCACTTTACACTGGATCTCAACTCTTTTGTTCAGTAATTTTGTCCAGGAGAGTTCATTCTGCTCCACTTCCACTCCCAGCGTTCCCACTGTAATCAATATTACACTATAAATGAACCATCCTGATAATATTATTTTTAATTGATTGGTTTATTTGATCTGGTTCTTACCTGTAATCAGTGAGAAGAGAACTGCGTACACATCTATATTCATATTTCATTTAGTTAAAGCTGAAAGTCTGTATGAAAACACTGCTGTTTCTCTGCCTGATTCTAATGAAGAGGATTTCGTTTCATAGGGTCTGTGCTGTAAAGTAGTGCTGATATCATTTCCTGTAGGTGGAGATGTAGAAATAACAGATGTACAGCTGTCTAGTCTGCATCATTTCTCCCCAACTCAGTGCTGCCACCAAAATGACACTGTTTCATGTGACCATAACAGAACACATTCACTCATTAAAGAAAAACTCTGATGTAAAATGGACTGTTGGTGTAGTAAAACGTAATAAAATGTACTCACCTCAGTTCTCCCCATTTTTGAGTTTTTATTGGCTGTAAGCCAAAATCATCAACAATAGAAGAAATAAACGCTTAAAATAGATCACTCTGTGTGTAATACATCTATATAATATATGAGTTTTACATTTTGAACTAAATTACTGAAATAAAGATATTCTCATTTTTTTAGATGACCCTGTAGTAATGCAAATGTGACCTTGAGTTGGGTTGATCAGTGACAGCCCTATTTAAAACTGATGTTCTGTGTTTATTTTATTAGTGTTTCACGTGGCCTTCAGATTAGCTCAAGAACAGCAGTGTAAAGAGTGTAAAGAGCTTCATGGAATGGTTTTCCATGGCCGAGCAGATCCATCCAAACCTCACATCAGCAAACACAAGGCAGGTGAGTAGATACTTTTGGCAATAATAGCGTAGTGTACAGTCTATACAAATAATGTTTGATTATATTAATAAAGTGCAAATTGACGTGTATGTATATCACGTTTTTATATATATATATTTTTACATTTTTCAACATTATCTGAGCAAGGAAAGAGACTTTAGAAAAAGTATTGCTCACAAACAGTAGTTTTCCCACCCACTGGTGGAGACCCTTATTCACCCTCCACCACAACATCACGAGGTTGATTAACGCTCCACCAGTGGAACTGCTAACACATCTTAAATTTATCTAAACAAACACCCATAACTCCCTCCATATCAATATCAATGTAAAAATCAATGTATTTGTTTAAACTGAATGTATGTAACTCTTTCACTCTGTCAAGGTTAATGTACAGGATATGCAGTCTTTAAGTCACTGTGGCTGCTTCTATCCCAGCAGGCACAGTAATAAACACCTGTGTGGATCATCTGCACTGCGCTCACTTTCAGAACATACGTAACTCCCTCGAGCCTCACAGAGAAGTGTTCTGCTTCAGGATGGTCAGGGTTGTAAACAGGACTCGTTCCTGCAGCATTAACATGCAGTATTCCTGTGAGAGCTTCACCGTCTTTCTGCTGGTACCAGTGAACATAGTTGAAGCTCTGAAGTTCAGTCACTTTACAGCTGATAGAAACTCTTTTGCCCACCTGCTTCGTCCAGGAGAGCTGAGTTTGCTCCACAGTCTGTCCCAGAGTTCCCACTGTAATCAACATTACACTGTAAATGAACTGGTCAATTATTGGTGAACTGGTTTTATTAGGAAAAATAGATCTGGTTCTTACCTGTGATCAGTGAGAAGAGAACTACAAACACAGCTGCATTCATCTTTTATTAGATTAGCTTAAAGTCTATTTTTTATTTTCAGAGGAGCTGTGCTGTAGAGTAGAGCTGATGTCATTTCCTGTGGGTGGGTCTGTTCTTTCAGTTATGGGTTAAATGTGCTGCCTTCTTCACTTTTGTCTGTTTTAACCAGTGGTGTGCAGTAAAGCCCTTTAACCCTTCAGAGTAGGGGTGACAATAAGTGCATGTAAATCATTACATCATATTTAATCAAGAAACATATATTATAGATATTGTAAATTGCAGTGGCGTGCAGTGAATATAGTGTGTACCACTTCTGCAACCACCCCTCCATAACCCCCCACCCCGCCGCCGGCCGACCAACACATAGATAAATATTACAATAACTACATATTCTCTGTCTTGACTTAGTTATATTAACTTAATACACATCAACAGCCCACAAATACAGCTACAAACTACAAAAGTATACAATAGACTCAACAATCAATGCTTAATTTTCCTACAAGTACAACCGTTCAACATAGATCACTCATTTGTATGTCTACAGTACACCAGGGCAGCCAAAACATTAAGTACACACAAAAACTCACCAGTCATGCGGCCTATTATTGTGATTTAGTTTCACATTGAAGGAGAGCCTTTAAAAAGGCCTTTTAATATGATGTGACACAATATTTGTCTCATTTACAGGCCCAATTCCATCATACTTAGCTAACTATTGAATTAATCCAGCATGAGCTCAGTTTATGACTAATCAATGCGTAACACCTTCAACACATCGGTGAGAAGGGGTTACACAGCCGTGGCCCTGCCCCCGTAGTGAAAATCATGAATCTGATTGGTTAGATTGTCCTGCGACTTTGCTAATAGATTCATTACTACACCCTTCTCGAAATCAGGAGAAGGGCCCACGCAGACACAAGGGGGCAGAAGCCATTTTAAAAAACAGTTTTGATTGGTTAAAACCGCTGTCAGTCAGATAAGAGTTCCATATCAACTGAAAAACACAGACTAATGCTTTGAATTAGTTGCTGCTTTTTTATTTTTAGCTTATTTTATAAATAAATAGATTTGTACACTTACAATAGCTATGATATATATTTCCTGATTAAAAGTTATGTAATTATTTACATGCATGTATTGTCACCCCTTCTCTGAAGGGTTAGAAGGGCATCATTATACACCACTGGTAAATTGTAATTTCATAAATTTCATATATTTCATAAATTAACTAAAAAAAAAAAAAAAACTGCAACTAATTTAAAGCATTAGTCTGCGTTTTGCAGTTGCTATAGGATGCATATCTGACTGACAGCGGTACTGTGTCTGCGTGACCCTTCTACTGATTTTGTGTAGTAATGAGTCTGTTAGCAAATTCGAAGGAAAATCTAACAAATCAGATTCATGATTTTCACTACGGGGGCGGGGCAATGGGTGTTTAACTCCTCTGCTTTCTGATGAAGGTGCTATGCATTGCTTACCAGTAATACAGAGCGCATGCTGGATTAATTCACTAGTTAACTAACTAGTTTTTATAGAATTTCACAGCTACCCACCCAGAGAGAACAAGGCCAGTTGTGCTCTTATAGGTCTCTGGCAGCTGATGGCAAGCTGCATGACTGGGATTCAAACCAGCATCATAGGATTCTATTTTTTCTGATATGTCCCTCTCACTCCTAAACTCTGCACCCCTAAAACTATGCAGGTATGTACAGTGGCTTTTAAAAGTATTCATACCCCTTAAACTTGTTCAACCACAAACTTTATTGTATTTTTTGAGATTTTAAGTGATAGACCAACACAAAGTAGCACATAACTGTAAAAAATTAGAAAAATGTGACATGCAAATGTATTCAGCCCCCTTACTCCTATATCTCCTATATCGACACTTAGTAGAGCCACCTTTTTCTGCAATTACAGCTGCAAGTCTTTTGGGGTATGTCTCTACCAGCTTTGCGCATCTAGAGACTGAGCTTTTTTGTCCATTCTTCTTTACTAAAAGCTCAAGTTCAGCCAGGTTGGATGGAGAGCCTCTGTAAACAGCAAATTTCATGTCTCTCCACAGAAGCTCAGTGGGATTTAGGTCAGAACTTTGACTGGGTCATTTTAACACATGAATATTTTTTGTATCTAAATCATTACACCGTTATTGGGGTCATTGTCTTGCTGGAAGGTGAACATCCTTTCCAGTCTCAAGTCGAGCGCTTTGCATTTAGGCCAAAGGCATGCAAAAGGCATGTTCTAATTCTCTTAATTATTCATGGGTGTGTTTCGGGCGTAATGTGAAAAAAAAAACAATCAGTGTGCCAGTAGTCATTCCCTTTAACAGCCAGTCGCTCGGTGACTTTGGCGTGTTCTTATCTTAGCTTTTGTTTGTCTCAGCAGAAGAAATCAGTTCGGAGCGCTGCAAAGGCAAGTTCCGCCGCATTCTCTAGCAGCGAGAGAGCTGGACTAGACTTTCATTAATTAATTATTTTATATTTTAATAAATGTGACCTGGTGAAAAGAAACAAATGGTAACATATAGCTTTATAGATCTGTGTATTTACATTTTTTTTAATGTTTTGAATAATTGAGCCACGAGAGTACGGTGGCAAAGTGCTTTGATGTTTTTTTTTATATAAAAATTATAAAAGCGAATTTCAGTTTAATGAAGGCGAAGTGAAATAAAACAAACTTATGTTCAGTCAAAGTGCTTTTCTATTTCAAATTTTTTATTTTCAAAACTTTAGGATGTGACAGAGAATGAGTGAGAATGAGCATGTCAAATTCTCAAACAGCAGAATCTACTATATTAAGCTACAATTATTAAGTCCATGTATTAATCATAAACATAAAATTTAATAATAATAATAATAACAGTTTCTGTGCACATTTTTAGGTATATTTTATTTTATAGTTTATAGATTCCTGAAGGCTATGTGTGAGGGTTTTCCTTTTGCTGTGGTCAAGAAGTGATGGTATGGGTTTATTTTTTGCTTGGGTGAGCATTGTAAATAATGACTCTTGACTGTTGTCCTGGTTTAAATCAGTCAGAAGTGCACCAAGATAGAAACACACCAGATATTTACCTGAACACACCTCACTTCCAGACCACCACACCTATCAGCGTTAATATATTCCTAAACTGTAGCACTATTTTAACAAAGAGGTATAAGATAGCAACGGTACTTTTGCAGGGTGTATGATAGAGCCCTAAATTACAAACAGCTGGACTCTACTAACTAATTGATTAAATTAACTAATGAAAGCAAGTGATGGCACTGGATTTTATTTAGGGGGTTCAGAGTAAAGGAGGGTAAAAATTTTTTGCACGTCATACTTTTTAGATTTTTTATTTTATTAAAACTTTGAAAACCATGTACCATTTTTTGTCTTGAGAGACTGGGAAGAAGAAAGAAGACATTCAAAACTTTGAAAGGGTAGTGTGGTCAGTGAATACAAATATTTTAATGAATGAATGAATATAGTTCAACTTATATAGCGCCTTTCTAGAAACCCAAGGAAGTTTTACAATTTACACGTTTTTACACACACGCACATTACACATCAACACTCATCCACACACCGGTGAGAAGCGGCAGCCAATAGCGCACAGCGTACTCTCAACTGAAAACAACCGTCCACCTGGAGGACTGTAGTGCATCGGGCACTACAGCTTTTACCCAGGACAGAGTGCCAATCCATATCTGGGCACAGTCATGCATACATTTACACACATTTACACACACACCAGATCAATTTAGAGTATTCAATTTACCATGTCAATTTAGAGTTTTACATTTTTCTGGGCAATTTAGATTTAGTATTCAATTTACTTGATCTCCATGTTTTTGGCCTGTGGGAGGAAACCAGAGGCCCCGGAGGAAACCCACACAGACACGAGGAGAACGTGGAAACTCCACCCAGATAGGGACTTGAACCCAAGACCCCAGTTCTGGGAGGCGACTGTGCTAGCCACTAAGCCACCGTGCCGCCCAACTCTAACTCTAAGATGGACATTCTGTCACACTGTATCTGAGTGTAGTACCTTTATTTAAAGTGAGGAACAACGTAGTATATATAGTATATGTAGTATATGTAGTATGTACAGTATATGTAGTATGTATAGTATATGTAGTATGTATAGTATATGTAACTGTTGTGGAGAGTTCAGGGTGTTCAGGTTGCACACAGGCAGAGTTATTGCAGTTATTGTAGAGGATGTGAGCAGTTTGAGTCACTGTGGCTGCTGCTATCCCAGCAGGCACAGTAATAAACTCCTTCATGGCTCTTCTTCACTGCGGTCAGTTTCAGATCATAATTTTCACCTTTTTTCTTCACAGAGAATTCAGAGTTCTGAACAAAGTTATTGCCGGCTTCATTAACATACTGTATCCGTGTGAGTCCTTCACCGTCTTTCTGATGGTACCAGTGGACATAGCTAGTCCGTAGCCCCGTCACTTTACACTGGATCTCAACTCTTTTGTTCAGTAATTTTGTCCAGTAGAGTTCATTTTGCTCCACTTCCACTCCCAGCGTTCCCACTGTAATCAATATTACACTATAAATGAACCATCCTGATAATATTATTTTTAATTGATTGGTTTATTTGATCTGGTTCTTACCTGTAATCAGTGAGAAGAGAACTGCGTACACATCTATATTCATATTTCATTTAGTTAGGCTTACAGCTGAAAGTCTGTATGAAAACACTGCTGTTTCTCTGCCTGATTCTAATGAAGAGGATTTCGTTTCATAGGGTCTGTGCTGTAAAGTAGTGCTGACATCATTTCCTGTAGGTGGAGATGTAGAAATAACAGATGTACAGCTGTCTACTCTGCATCATTTCTCCCCCAACTCAGTGCTGCCACCAAAATGACACTGTTTCATGTGACCATTACAGAACACATTCACTCATTAAAGGAGAACTCTGGTTGACTTTTGTTGCAGTAAAACATGATAAAAAGTATGAGCTTCAGAAGACATTAAGCAGTGATACTAAAGAACATTAAAAGATTCTAATTTAAAAAGCAACTTCCCAATTCATGTCCGTGTCACACAAATTTCTCTCCTCAGCCTCCATTAGATCCTACACTACAAGCCTATAATATTCTAATAAATTATTTCACCATCTTACCAGCCAGCCAATCCTGAGCTGTTTCACAACTTTATCACTAGAGTTCATTTGTCATACCTATTCAAATAGAGAAATAGAAAAAAAACATCAACATTTCAAGGCGGCTTACTGCACTAGATTTAACTTTTAAGTTTTAAAGACAATCACCACCAACATAGAAATCTTTAGTTCAGATCATTTATTTTTCACATGTACAAGGTCTCATCAACTTTAAAATCCAGTTTATGTTTTTAGTTGGCCTAATTTTAGTTATATGAAATGTGTATTGTAAGCTCTGCTGACTATCCTTAAAAGTCAATGAAAAAAATCGCATCAATGACACTTTTTACATTAATCAACAAAACACTATATACTTTTGTTAATTTAAGTTAACAACTGGGAAGAGAGAATTTATTACTATTACCTATTTGTACTTATTGTCAGTCATATAAGCTTATAAAGGGTCATCTCAAAAAATAAGAATATCTTTGAAAAGTTACTTTATTTCAGTAATTCAGTTCAAAATGTGAAACTCATATATTATATAGATGTATTAAACACAGAGTGATCTGTTTTAAGCATTTATTTATTTTATTATTGATGATTATGGCTTACAGTCAATGGAAACCCAAAAATCATTCATTCCGTATTTTACGGGATGGGCGGCAACCCTATTTACCAGAGTTTCAGGACCGTAAATCCCTTCTCTGGGTTAGGATGTTCTGGTGTCGGTTTATCCTCCATTTAATGGGCGTTTGGTTAAATAATTTAAATTTAACTGTGAACAATAAAAATAGCTGCATGGAACTTGGTAAAAACTGAGATAATGAGAAGCTAACTAGCTAATTTACCAGCTTCTGTGGAAGGTGGTGGATATAAGTTAAATGGAACTCCTCAAGACTTAAAAACACTTCAAGCTAATTTCTCCTTATCTTTTAATGACTGTGACAGCCTATAACTGGGTATATTATATTATTTATTCTGGACGTTTATTATCACTGTGGGTGTAACCTAAATCAATGGTACACTACTGCACCAGACATTTAACATAGAGTAAACAAATATGGCCGCTCCTTGTCGTCACACAGAGTATACACATAAGGTGGTGGATAAGATAAAAAACAAACATTGCTGGTTTGGCAATGTTTCTCTGGAATTATTTAAATAGGCCATCACTTTTTAAGATATTCAAAACGAATAATAATAAATGTGCAAAACTGACGAACTACCCCCATTTTATGCAGCCCCCGTTTCAGAAACACTGAATTAAAAAAAGAGTAGGAATATAAGAGGTTATAATATATATGTTATATTAATCTAGGCGGAATTAACCTTACAGCCACCAATATTTCCCAATTTAAAAGCTTCGTTTTCAGAGACCGAAAAATGCTGTTTTCCTGTGAACGGAAAGGCCAAAACGGAGACAAAAACCTCTCCGTTTTTAAAAATCTCCGGATTCGTGTGGATGGGGCCTTAGTCTTCAGTCTTGGCAAAAAAAAAATCATGGTCACAGTAAGATTTAGCACAGGACAATACCTCAGCAACAGCAGTTGTTTAAATAAAAACCTGTAGCCACTCAGTTTAAGTTCAAATGGCTCTTTTTGTGTTATACCTTCTTCAGACCCAAATCAGAAAATTTTGGGACAGTATTACACATGCAAATAAAACAGTGCACTGTTTCTTCCACTTACATTTACTTTTATTTTGACTTGATTACAGACTGTATGAACCCAAGACATTTCATGATTTATCTGATTATCTACATTCTTAATTAGGACCATTAATTATTACATTTTTTATGTAGTAACTCATAACATGATTAGGATGTATCATCACATATTAAGAAAACATGCTGGGATTTAGCCTTCAAATCTGCCCACCTCCATTCTCCCAGTCCCATTTTGATACTCAGGGTTGCCAGGTACAAATAATAGCATGCAAACAGTGTGCTCCAGCCATGAAAACATAGGAGCTAGCTATTTTTCTGCTGAACAGGTAATCACTGAGCTTCAGTAAGGTTCACTAACCACTGCTATGTAATTTACCTACACCCACTAGTAGTAAAGGCTGGCATTTTGGACATTGCAAACATATATATTCACTGATTGGATACAGAGTAAGACTCATCGTTGCTTGCCACTGTGTGTCAATCTGGCAACCTGCATGAGCTTCACAGCTGGGAATGAGCAAAGGGGGCAGGAAACTGTATCTGGGGTTTGGAAATTGGGTTCCTGTAGCCATTTCACACACTCACTCTCATTCCTAAATATGACTAATTCTGCATCTCAGGCATGCCAACACTTCAACTATAGTTAGTACAGGCAAAATGTAGGTCTACAAATGATAGATAGATAGATAGATAGATAGATAGATAGATAGATAGATAGATAGATAGATAGATAGATAGATAGATAGATAGATAGATAGATAGATAGATAGATAGATAGATAGATAGATACTTTATTTATCCCGAAGGAAATTTAGGAGCAAATGAGTTTGAAAAAATAAAAAATGTCAACAGGTGTAGCCATGGTTTGGCACAAAAACAGTATCCACATATTGAAAAATATTGAAACTTAAAAACCATGTTCCTGTATGAAAGTTAGAATTGATTTGCAGATTTTTTTCTTCTTTAGTAGATTAAAAAAAACAAAAAACAAATGTAAAGCAGCATTTTTAAACCTTTTCAGTTGGAGGTAAGTGCCACCGGTTCCTCCCAACCCCCACCCCATACACCTTATTCTACCATGCACACTTTCAAAGGCTAATTTCTTTCTTAATTTCTGGTTTTGCAATGTTTCTCTGTGATTATTTAAGATATATCCAAAATGGATAATAATACATGGGCAAACCTGACTAACTGCAATCCACATTTTTTCTGCAGCATTTTCTGCAGCCCTTTCAGAATCACTGATTTAAAGAATGAGGAGGAATATTTGAGGATATAATATATATATATATATATATATATATATATATATATATATATATATATATATATTAATATTAAGTTATATTAATCTTAAACCTGTATATTGAAATAATTATAACTCACATTTGAAGCTTTCAAGTCAAAAACTCATGCGTAAACTTGGATTGGGCAGAAGGAACCTTATGGCCACCGATATTTCTCAATTAATAGGAAATCAATCAAGAAGTGGAAAAAAAGTCATGCTCATTCTGCATTTGCATGCGGAAGATGTTGTTGGCCTTTTGCGCTTTTTCCGTTGTGTTCAGATACTTGTTCAGAATGGGTTGATATTTCTCAGGATGGCCCCCAATATTATCTATTTTCCACTGGATGTAGGCATTATTTTTCTCCATCTTCAGATTTTGAGCCAGCCAGACCCAGAGTCTGGAGCACGGCAGGAGAGCCACAGTGAAGTAAATAGTATCTTTTTCAGTATTCATCACATTCTTGTAGGAATTCAGGTACTTCTCAATGGCTGGTGTTGGTTGGATGGATTTTGTATCCTACAGTATGAAACATAACATAGTGCGCAATTAACATAAAACAATTACATTTTCACTGCAACATTTAATTGTTGCAACATTTAAAGTTCTTACCGCAAGTGAGAAGTCACTTTCACAAGACTGAAGAAATCTCTTGTAGCTTCTGTATCTTCCTGTAATGAATTCCCTCAGGTCATCTGGCTGCCCGGGCATCTCACTCACCTCTTTCAGCATGTTAGTCACCACTTGCAGGTACAAAATGTCCTGCAGAGTAAACTTGACAAAGCGAAACGCATCAAGGATACCGTTTTGCATATGGATTAGAAAGTCAACGTTGAACGTTTTTTCGGCAATGTCCATGTTCTGAACCCAAAGTTCCTCATAGACATCTTCACCTTGTTTGGATGTTAAACTACATCCAGAGTGGTCGTTGTTAACCCATTGGGACTGGCAGGAACCCTCTTCATGTCTGGTTGCCAAACCAGAGCTAAAGTGACATAAAAACACATAAATTGTCAAACAAATATTGTCTATAAAAATAGCATTTAGCATCTAATTTTATCAAAATGTTCCCACCATTCACCAAAGGCTAGTTACCTCACCAACTCACAAGGACTTCCCCCTATCACCAGTAATGCCCCCAACACTACAAAGGTGCAGGCTAGCACTCCTCTTTTTTCAATCAGCCACTGATGCAGCATCACCGGATAGCCAGCGCACTCAGAGGAAAGCGCAGCGACGCAGCTATGATACATCAGCTAACAGATGCCTGTGTTGACCGGCATCGCCCTGGGATTGATGAGGAGAGAGAGCACCATCTATCCACCCAGAGAGAGCACGGCCAATTTCTCTCAGACTCTGGCTGCTGATGGCCTTAGACCACTGGATCACTCAAAGCCATAAAGACTTGACAGCAACAGGGAAATGTATTAGTAAGAATGTAATAACTGCTTAATAAGAAGAAGTATCACTATTAATTTTACTAATATTAATTTGTCTTCAGTTTCTACCCTCATTATTACTCCTACTACAGCATCTCTCAGTATTCTTCTACAAAGATTACTACTATTACCCTACTACTCTCACTATTAAGTCTACTATCACTACTAATATTGCACTGTAAACCCACAATTTGTTTAAACTCAAATAAATGAAGTCTGTTTTATGTGAAGTTTTGTTTTTGGCTTGCATGGGCAGTGTTTTGCCAACCCAATGTTTTGAACCCAAACCGATAAACTACAGAGAAGGATTTAATTTTGACAGTGTTCATTTAAAGGGGCAGAACTTTTCTTGTTCACACTGCAGCGACGCGGCATCGCTTCCAAACGCTTTCTCTGCCTTCCTCTCGTCGCTTTGGGGCGTGTCGCCTGAAAGAGCAAGCAGTTTATCTGCCACCAGCAAGAATATGAAGAGTTGTAGTTCAGTGCTGTGTATGAACAAGATGCTGTTCTTTTTTTATCGCCCAGTGAACCCTGCTAAACATCCAGTTCAGGACGAGCTGCTCCTCCATCTCTGTTATCTTACAAAGGAGTTTCTTAAAGCACAAAAAAGCCTGAAAAAGCTGTAATCAGCTTCTCCTCCGTGACCTCACACTGTAGTTCAGCCTGTGGTGTGTGTGGTGCTGAAGCCTTGTCCGCGTGTCGCTGATTGGCTACCGCCCAGCGAAACTCGCTTCTCATTTGCATAAAGGTGAAAATATCCCCACTTTTTGCCTCTCGCTTCGCCACTCTCCATAGAAAACAGTGGGAAAACGCATCGCGTCGCTGCAGTGTGTGTTTTGCAGTGCAGTAAACGCACAGACCAATCACGTGTTGTGTAATATCACCAAACGCTCTCCTCTGCCAATCAGATCTGTGAAAACCCTTTCCCTCAGCTAGTAAATTGGGACGCGACGGGAAAAACTGCCTTTAAAAAAGAGATAGGGTGCCCGAGAACTGGTGGAAAAACGAGAACGGGCGGAAACTAAAGACACACTGAGCGCGCGAGAGAGAAATGGGAGGAATGTACAAAAAATCTGCCCAGAGAGGCATTTTATTACTATTATATATTTTTTTCATCATAGTACAAACATCCTCAGGTAAGACGTTTCATACACAGAAATACATTATATATATATATATATATATATATATATATATATATATATATATATATATATATTTATTTATATATATATATATATATATAATGTATGTCCAGCTGAAGAAATTTTGTCAGTCCAAGGTCTGATTCAGGGCTATATATATATATATATATATATATATATATATATATAGCCCTGAATCAGACCTTGGACTGACAAAATTTCTTCAGCTGGACATACATTATATATATATATATATATATATATATAAATAAATATATATATATATATATAAATATATATATATATATATATATATATATATAAATATATATATATATATATATATATATATATATATATATATATATATATATATATATATATATATATATATATATAGCCCTGAATCAGACCTTGGACTGACAAAATTTTCTTCAACTGGACCGTCCTGAATTTTAATTAAATACCCCCATTCTATTCTACCACTACACTATTAAAATTACTACAGGCACTCTCTTGATTTCTTCTTTTACCACTGCTGTTCTATCATTACTACCTCTGTTATCACTGCTATATGCCACTACTACTACAACTATTATTATTTTACTACTACTACTACTACTCTTACTACTACTGTAAACATACTAATTACATATTTAATTAATCTAAAATCAAACAGAAATATAAAGTGTAAGACACAGGAACACTCTAAAAGGAAACATATGCATGCTTACCTTATGAGAAACCCAAAAAGAAAAAAGGAAAGAACAGCAGAATTCATCTTGTGTAAAATGTTCAAATATATTGAACTGTTGTTCTAAAAAGCAAATTTTAGGTATAGCAGGTCGAGGAAAGAGCAGTGGCTGTGTAATCTTGAAGGTATCCTTCACAGAAATGCATCAGTTGATGAGAGGGAAGAACTTTCCCCAGCATTGAAACTGCTCGTTGCCCGTGACTTATTTGAATGACTTAGACGTTAGATGAGTCACTTCCTCATTTTTCATGATTTTTACTGTTCAACAGAAACAAGCCCTGAAAGGTTTTTCCACAATTGTGCAATCGGATAACTCAGATGACTGTGCATGCTGGGGCTTGCTGAGTGTGTGTGTGTGTGTGTGTGTGTGTCTGTGTGTGTGTATCTGTGAGGTGGAGAGAGTGTGGGGTTTGTGTGTGTCTGTGTGTGAGGTGGAGAGAGTGTGGGGTTTGTGTGTCTGTGTGTGAGGTGGAGAGAGTGTGGGGTTTGTGTGTGTCTGTGTGTGAGGTGGAGAGAGTGTGGGGTTTGTGTGTGTCTGTGTGTGAGGTGGAGAGAGTGTGGGGTTTGTGTGTGTGTGTGTGAGGTGGAGAGAGTGCAGAGTTTGTGACAACCATAAAGGTTTTTCTTGTTCGTCCTTTCATCCGGACACTACTATATCTTTTTACTAAGGACATTGAGAAATAGTAAAGCACAATGACTTGGACAAGTAACTTTAATCTGATTACTAGGAAACACTTTGTAATACTGTTTCATAGTTAATAGGTAACTAAGCAGAAACTAATTAAAAGTGCTGCATTAACACATAAATCCCTTCTATTAACTACCAGTGAGTTCTGAGTAATTACTGAGTAGATAATACTGAACTAATGATTATAGCTGTTCACTATTAACCCAACACTAATTACTTACACTTACAAACAGTTTCTCCTGGAGGAATACTTACTAATTATGTCTCCTTTATAGTAACTATTCATTAATTACTGCCCAAATCAACATTAACTACTCAGCTGAAAACTATTACATGCCACCTGAACTATAGATCTAAATCAGTGTACACAAACAATTATTCGATCAGTGGGGTTAAGCAGAGTACTACACACTGCAGTAATTTACTATATGTAATTTACTCATTATATGCAAGATAATGAGGATAATAAAGTAACTTTTCAAGTACACTGATTTAGATGTATAGTTCTCTAGGTGGCATGTAAGGGTTTTCAGCTGAGCAGTTAATGTTAATTTGAACAGTAATTAATGAATACTTACTATAAAGTAGACATAATTATTAAGTAGTTCTACAGGGGATATGTAAGTCTTGGTTATTAATGTGGACGAGATAGGGCTTTAGTTCTATTTATTGAAACCTAGACGCTCTAAACTCCCTGAATCTTAACTCTTTATGGTGGCGCTAATAAAATGAGTTGGGTAAACTTGTGATGAATATTGTAAATATAGATTTGTTTAAGCTTACATATAAGTTTAATTAAGGAATTGGGAATTGTTTTAAATGAATTATTTGAAATGTTTAGGCTGATAAAGTCTACTGTGAACTGTGTTATCCACCCAATCTCTATAATTTGGTATTTATTGTATTTATTTTCTTACAATTCATTTTATGTACAAAAACAAACAAAAAACTACTATTGTTTACAAAATAGACTACTTTGAATGTTATAAAAAATAAAAGTTTAACATTTATTAGCATCTAATTCTGAGTTGTTGATTTTACTGCACTGTAAAGTCATCAGTCTCCTGGTGTTTCTCAGTGTTGAATGAATCCAGATGAATCCAGATCATTTCAGCAGAATCACTTTTATTAGATGAAGGTTTTCAGGGATTCTGCGATGTCATTTAAAAAGAGTTCGTTGCCAGAAGGAGACAGGTGAACCCGGTCTCTGAGGAAGAGTCGAGGGTTGTGGAACAGGATATCTGGGTGATGAATAACACCCCCCTTCACTCCCAACATGAAATCGGCCATTTCGCCGTTCACTCATTTCCGGGCTGCATCAATCCTCTTGGGGTGAGTGGAGGACCTCCACTGACGTCGGGGGGTGATCTCCGACAGCATGATCTTCATGTGTGGGAAACGACGGTGGAGATCACGGAGATCCTCCTTCATCTGTGCGCTGAGATGAAGGGCGTTCATTCCTCCAAGGTCGTTCCCTCCACAGTGGATGATCAGCACATCCGGAGCCGTTCTTCCTCTTAGAGACTGGTTGAAGAACGGGACGAGACCCTGCCACCTCAGTCCTCCCCAGCCGAACCAGCTGACCTCAGCCTGCACACCCAGGTCACCTCCCAGTGAGCTCCTCGCCATCTCCTCCCCACGGCGAATATAGCTGTCCCCTATGATCCATACCGTGGGAGGAGCTGTAAAAAGAAAACAATTAAAAGAATATTAAATCATTGTATGTATTTATACAGTATATATACTTAAATATAGTATAATTAAACAGCTAAAGAAGTACTGCAATACAACAATTCATGCTTCATCACCACCAGTAACATCACTACTGTAGTCTGTCTACGCAGAAATAGCTAAGTGGTTGCTATGTTGTTGCTAAGGTGTTGCTTGGTGGTTTTAAATAATGATGTTGGTCTTAAAGAAACAGTAGCTTAACCAAACATGGAAACCAGATAGACCTCTTTCACGCAAGGAGGAGGGGTCAAGTTCCGGGCGAGGTGATGTGTAAGCGTATTTCCGGTTTGCAGCACCGCTAGGAAAATGGATGGCTTTTATTATTCCTCGTCTTTGGCTGAACTTCCCCGCTTTAGGCAGGATGATGTGACCAGAACTGTCGAGGAGCTGTCGAGGACCAAACGAGCCAAACTCGATAAAGGATACAAGTTCTTTTTCGAGCAATTTATTTTTGATTATGAAGGTAAATGGATGCAGTTCTGTAGTTTAGGTTAGCCAAGTTAACTAGCCTGCCTAGCTAGCTTCTTAGCTCGGTGCTCACTTAACATTCTATCATTTAAGCCTTTATCAAACTGTTTGTTAATTCTATTGTTAAATAAAGCATATAGTGTACTGTTATAAGTGCCTGTCTTATGATATTGTGTGTTTAGTGTCCAATGTTGTAGAGAAGGAGATCCGTGTTAGGGCTCGGTGCTACCGGTCCTTAAAGAAAAGCGAGGAACCACACAAGCTAGAGGTCCAAGCTCACGGTTCAGCTATCTCACGGTTCAGCTATCTCACGGTTCAGCTATCTCACGGTTACAGCACTGCAGTTCGCTAAACCATCTTAACTTCCCCAAATAGATTTACTAGTTATTATTAGAGTCTGATACCCTGTTGAGTTTTATGGACTCTGCCAACACACACCTGTTTAGCAGCCGCTTGCCTTCACGGATGGTTCCTAGTGCCAGTCTTGAGGGACACGCATGGATGAATGGAAAGTCATGTTTTTTTAAATACACATATGAAGTACAGGATTAAGCTAATTAAAGTGAAATTAAAATGGATGCTATAAATGAAGAAATAAAGTGGCCAAGAAATAATGTAAACAAATAAAAAAACGTAGCCATCTAATGTAAATTAGGTTATAAGAGTAAGAAAAAAGGGAATATCTTAATATTAAGAGAAAAAGGTGAGGAAAACATTGCACTTTAAACAAGATAAACTAAAGAAGTACAGTGTTATCAGGAAAAAACATGCATGTAAAGTCTGATTCAGCTAGCTTGATAACAGCTGTTCTATATAAAATGGACCGTAGCTAGCTAGCTACAAGCTTCTGTCTATTTTAGACAGAACAGCTGTTATCATGCTAGCTGAATCAGACTTTACATGCATGTTTTTTTCCTGATAACACTGTACTTCTTTAGTTTATCTTGTTTAAAGTACAATGTTTTATAGAGCAGTGTTACTAGCTTGCTAGCTAGGTAGTTAGCTACTCACCGGGAGTCGGCCGAGTCACGTAGTCGTGGTCCCGCACAGCCGCGCTCCCGTCTCCCTCTTCTTCCAGCACACCGACAGCCTGCTCCCCTATCGCGCCCTCCTCGTCCAAACGAGCAGAATCTCCGAGACGGGAATTCACTCTGCTGTACACAGACTGCCTGGCTGGCCGAGTCCAGCTAAAACGACGCGGTATCGCACCTTTCTTCAGCCACGTCTTGCCCTTTGGTGTAACGTAGATGTCCTGCGGCTCAAAATGAGCGCTACACACATGCGTGCTGTTCCTAAGAATTTTGAAATTCGGCCCCTCACTCCTTCTAATGGCTATCACCCACTTCTTTCTGAGTTCCTCCTCAGCTGGAAATGAGTGGAAACTCAAATAAGGCTGTTTTTGCTTGGAATTAGAGCACAGTGGTACGCTGCAAAAACACTTACTACTCACTTGCGCCATGGCGGAAGAACGAACGCTCCAAACGGAACTGAGTTTACACAGAAATGTCTAGACCGGAAATGTCGACCCCGGAAGCGAGAGAAAGGCCTATTCCTGAATTCTGCCCCATAACGCACCTCTCTCCAGCTGGATTTGAGTCTTTTTCATTACTGGAGCTTCCTCCTCCGGTGTCTCCACCAGCTTCCTCTTACCAGAGGTTCCGCTGGAGCTAACGACAATATCTGCAGCACATCAGTGACATTAGAAACAGGTTAGAAACAGAATCATATGTATTAAAATCAACATTTAAAACTGATCTAAGAAAATTTGATTTAGTTTTGGTTGATCTTCACCGGCCGCTGAACCACCGTCTTTATCGAGATCAGTAAAGACATTCTGCTAATATTCACTAAAGCTGCTCGTCCTCAGTAACTGCAAGATTTCCTCCGAAGTCCTGATACTGCGGCTCCCAGCTCTAGCCTGAACCCCAACTGACGGAACTCCTGCTGATATATGATCAGGTGTGTGATGTCACAACTGTGATGTCAGTGGAATCTCTTCTGCAGCTAGCTAGTGCCTCTAATTCCACTGGTTACCTGTTAATTTGAAGGTATTAGTATTTTTAAACGTCTTCATGGCCCTGCTCTTCTTTATTTCAGTGATAAGATTGTTAGGTATGTTCCGGCTAGGTCTCTCAGGTCTTTATTCTACGGGAATAGGAAAAAATAGGAAAATGACATTGCGTTCTGTTGTAAACAGAAAATGAAAGATGGGTTTCCCCCCACCCCTCATCCGGGGTACAACTCCCCTACGTGTTCGTTTTGATGGAGAGAGTCGCAGACAGGTGGAGTGAAGTTGAAAGCAAATCAAGTATTTATTACAAAATACTGAATTCAGGAGAACCAATACATACAAGACAGTTAACAGCCGTCCCAGTAAAAGTTCTGACCCCCCTCTGATCTGACTCCATGTTTATACCCCAAATGACGTGAAACCTGCTGATGAGGCGTTGCTAATGATTAGCTCATGTTAATATGCATAATCTCACGTGTTAGTACTCAAGTTCCACATGTCTGGCCGGACCACTAGTGTTTGGCCTTGACTGTATCCAGCCAGACAGTGTGGCATTGTGTCAGGAATTGGACAGTGCCGCCCTCCCCATGTGCACGTGTCCTTCTCCCGCTTTGATAGGTGAAGGACTTTACACGCACAGAGAGAAAGGCCGCCCTGTTCATCCCGAAGTCTCCTTTGTATCAATTTAGTTCGTACAGAGTGCACCAGTCGATGATTGATGGCCGTTAGTTAGGATCATGCAGTGACCAAAATGCCTTAAGCGTGAGCTAAAGTCACACAATAGATTTCATATGTTATATGCTAATATGTCAGTAACATGTGGTTAGTACGCCATACAATAGATCCTATGTGTTAGTTAAATGCCTGATCAAGCAATGTTTAACTATATGTGTAAAGAATATACATTGTGAGTATTGGTTAATCTTATATATAAATGTGTATAAAATACAATGTTTCACACAATGATTATGTGATTGTAGATGCTAAAGTTAAGTAATCATTATTGAAGGATATTTGTCAACACACCCAAGGTATAATAAACGGTTAACTCTTCAGTTCCCTCACAAAAGTTTTGTGTTCCCTGGCACCAAGTACATGTTCGACAGAGCGCAAGCATGTAGAACCAGAGATGCCGATGTCCTTGCCTACGTTAGGGCAGATTTAACACACGGGACATTTATTTTGTATTATGGCAAAATGTAGTACATGCATTTTAGAATAGTTTTTAAGCTTGTAAGCTTGGTAAATGTAGATTAATATTCAAAATTCGCGTTTTAACTGTTCTCTTGCTCACAAACAACTTCCTAACCTCTCCCAAATTGCATTATCCACACGATGGAGGAACATAGAACAAACTACAGACATTTACTGTATTTTCCTTTTCTCTGAGCACATTTGCTGAAAATAGCCTGTGTTCTGTCAAGTTGTGCTACCATGTCAAACCGTGCTGCCCTAGTGTATATGTTTAACTGTAAAAATACAAAAGAAGCACCATATTAGAGCATGTTCCCAGTAGAAGTCCCAGTAGATGTAGGTTAGTATATTTGTATAGAATAAATCACTGTATCATGATAAAGTTATGGTAAATAGAGGTCATTAGAAACTGCTTTTGTGTTTTCATTTTTTTTATTTGAATTATTAGTTTCCATTTACTCTTTAGTGCAATGACAGTGAGTCCAGGTTGTTTAAAGCACAAAAATACAAAAAACATGTAATCCTTTCTTCTAGAAAGTCCTGCTGATCTCAGCAAACGTAGTTTGCGCTCACTTATTGCGTAATCATGTTTGATTTTGAGAATTGATAATATGTCTCTATTTTTCAGTCCAAGATCAAAGTAAAATACAAGTTGGTCCATACTCCATGGTGGATGCATGATGCAGTTTTCTCCAGCTTTTTTATTTATTTATTTGTTATTTTTTTCGCGAGGGAAACGCAAAACAGTTGTGAGGGAACGCAATGTCATTTTCTAGTCAGCTAGCGAAGTTAGCTAGGTTATATGTGTGTTAGTTAGCGTCAGTGTTAGCTAGCTAACTAGTTAACTTACCTACTCAGTACTACGTGGTAGTAAATAGAAAATATGTATGTGGTAATGCAGCACTATTAATTAGTTACTGCTTAGTTTCTGCTTAGTTATCCATTAACTATGGAACAGTATTATGAAGTGTTACCGATTACTGGATTGGAAATAGTAACCTGTTAGATTACTCGTTACTGACAAAATACTCAGATTAGAGTAACGCTACTGATATTACTGTTGCTTTTTAATAATTTGTCAGTTTAAAAGCAAAATTAAACACAAAAGTATTGTCTTGGATTATTTGATAGCTTGCACAATTGACCTACAAGTAGAGGCCTGTGAGTAAATTTATTACCTCATCTCAGTATCTGATATCTCATGTTTTATCCCCTGGCAGTACATGTCTCTATATACTGTATATACATGCCTTAATATGGGGTCATTCTGATATGTAGTATTCTAGATTATTTGGCCTTGAACTTGGCCACTCCGACAAGCCACAGGTACACGTAGAACTTGATTTTGCCAAGTTGTAGCTCTCCTAAAGGACACAACTTTAACCATCATCCAATCACCACACATCATCATTATCATCATTTGTGTCATCTTGCATATATGTTTTCCCGACCATAATCCTGATTGTCCTGATACCATTATCATCAACATCATGTGAGCCTGTTCTGAGGCTATTTGACCATGAAAAGATTCATGTTTTGTCTTAAGGTTCTGAGGCATTCATCATCATAGAAATTAAATCAGTACCATATGTCTTGGACTACAACATGTTGTCCTGAAATCACCATCACCAAGTTGTACTGAGATAATCGTATATGTTGTCCTAAAACCATTACATATGTTGTTCTGAGAACATTATTATCATTTGTGTTGTCCTGAGATCATCATTATCATCATGTGTTTTGTACTGAGACCAATTTCAGATGTTGTCCTGAGACCATCAACATTATGGTGTCCGTGTGTCATGTGTCGTTCCCTTTAAGAGGCAGGTGAGCTCTGACTTTGGTGCGTTTGTATCTTAACAGCGCGGTGCTTTGTTCGTCTCAGGCTGTGAAGGTACACCAGCAGCTCATTTAAAGGGAAGAGCAATGATGTTTTATTCTTTATTTGGTTTATTGTTGAAATAAAAGTCAGAAAGTTATAGAAATGTTCTTGTCTAGGTTAATTTCAATCAGTGGCGCACCTGCGTTTTACTCCTCCAGAAACACACCTCACTTCCAGACCACCACGCCAATCAGTGTAGATTTATTCCTACATTATGACACTATTTTAACAGTGCAGGCACAAGGCATGAAAATAGACTGTTGATAGGGATGCAAGGTCAACTGTCAGGTTACTCAGTAGTCTACATGGGTTGGACAGTGAAACTGAAACACCTGATTTTAGACCACAATAATTTATTGTGGTGACGGACAGTTCTGGTGGAAACGGGAGAGTTGAGGTGCACATTGAATTCTGCCGTGATTTGGGCAGCTGTGGTTTTATGTTTTTTGGATACAATCTGGGTTAGCACCCGAACATCCCTTTCAGACAGCTTCCTCTTACAGCGTCCACAGTTAATCCTGTTGGATGTTGTTCGTCCTTCTTGGTGGTATGCTGACATTACCCTGGATAACGTGGCTCTTGATACATCAAAGACTTGCTGTCTTGGTCACAGATGCAGCAGCAAGAAGTGCACCAACAATTTATCCTCTTTTGAACTCTGGTATGTCACCCATAATGTTGTGTGCATTGCAATATTTTGAGTAAAACTGTGCTCTTACCCTGCTAATTGAACCTTCACACTCTGCTCTTACTGGTGCAATGTGCAATTAATGAAGATTGACCACCAGGCTGCTCCAATTTAGCCATGAAACCTCCCACACTAAAATGACAAGTGTTTCAGTTTCATTGTCCAACCCCTGTACATCCTTAGTCATGCTTATCACATTATTATCATGTACATATTTTCATCCTTTATGCATATTTTTCCTTCCTCTTTTATGAACACATTTTTTTTATGGAATCATTTGAAATACATGGGAGCAGCTAAGAAACAGCGGAGATTTTTATTAGGTTGTTGATCCCACAGCATGTTTGCAGAGAGATATGGCACAAGCTTAGATCACTGTTTAAACAGTGGCAGAGATTGGTGAGAAAGAATTAATGCAAATTGTGAAGTATTGTCTCTGTTTTCAGTGCATATCAAGTATTTGTCTTTAGTATTACTTTTGTACTACTCTGCTGCTTACTTGTTATCCCTGTCATGACCCTGTTCCTCACTGCTGATTTGTGGATTTAGTTCACTTTTTTTGTCTATGCTTTTTGCATTGCTCCATGTACTGTACTGTATGTGCTGTTTTTGACCTGCCCTGACCTATTCACTTCTCTTTTGCATTGTTCCTTTTTTAAATAAAGCTTTTGGTTTCATTTTTAAATCCTGACTCATTCACTCAGTATCTCAGAGCTGTTCTTTCCCACCACAGTTCATAGCCTTCACTTGCTTGTGATTTTGCAACGGTATTTGCTGAAATATCAGTTAACAGGAACTAGGAAGAGTGGAGGTCAAGTTGAGGTTGGAAAGCCAAAGGATACTTTTAGTAAGCTCTGCTTGTAGGAACACTAGAAACACTGTACACTTGTACACGATTCTACTGTATATGACACCTGCACAAATACAGTTGCAAGAAAAAGTATGTGAACCCTTTGGGATTACTTGGATTTCTGCATAAATTGGTCACAACAATAGACAAACACAGACTACTTACACTAAGACCACACATTCACAGTGAAGGGTGGAAAAAGTATGTGAACCTTTGGATTTAATAACTGGTTGATCCTCCTTTTAATCTATGGAGAGAAATTAGTGCCAAATTTAAAAGCAAAAAATTATACAATCCACAAGATGTGTTGCTTTTCCACACTAACATGCAAAATATGTGCCAAAATGGAATGCAAAACCACTGTTACATTACATTTCACTGCACTTGATTTCTTTATTGAAAAACAATACACAAGAATTTACATTCTCAAAACCATATGCTGAATTTGAATTGCACACAAATCTCTTTAAAATGCAATCAGCTCAACGGCATTTTATTCCACTGTGTGGTGCTGCAAATGTTCAGAAGCAAATCACAAGGCACAGGATTGCATTTTGTCTAGGAGCAGCAAGGTATTCGTGCCAATATGAAATGTAATCACTGTCCAATCACTACTGAAATTGGGAAAGGGGCTGAAAAAACAGTCAAAAACAAGCACTTATAGCTGCACTTTAAACCAGAGAAAATGTCTTTTGCGAAATGATATAAAAGAAAATAAAGAATCTAATACTCTAAATTAAGGCTGGTACAGTCACATACAACTGCATGCTTTTCAGAGTTGAGTAGATTTTAACATGGGTCCGGTTCTTATGCCTGGGTCATTTTCACACTTTTTTCTAGACCCGGGTGCGCTTGGTAAAACATGGACGCTGTTTTTAAGCCCAGAAGTAATCAGTCCCAAGTATTGATCTCTGGTCGGTCATCTGGGGTTCACTGGTGGAAGCTATTCGAGTCTGGGTCTGCGTGGGGTGGTGTAGGTGTGTCTGGTTAATTTTTGTATGTGACGCTTCCTCTTATTAGGTTCTTTCTGACTGGTTTCTCTGCCCCGCCCCTGTCTGTTTGGACAGTGATTACATGTCATGTTGGCACGAATACCACGCTGCTCCTAGACGAAATGCAATCCTGTGCATTGTGATTGCACACACAGTGGAATACAAAGCAGTTGCGCTGAAAGCATTTTAAGTGCAATTCTGACAATAATTCAGTGTTTGGTTTGGAAAATGTAAATTCTGTAAATGTAAATATTGCTTTTCGATAGAAGAGATCAAGTGCTGTGAAATGTAAGGTATTATACAACAGTTAGTTCCAACCTCACACTCACAGTCTGATTGGTGCTGATATTTGTGATAACAGCACGGCCTTCTCACACTTAATCTGTATCACTCCACTGTACATTGCAGAGTAATGGCATATACACACAGGACATTTTACTATCATTGCCTCCACTAGCAGCAGCAGCATTTGCTTAGCACAGGCTAGCGCCCAGCCAAGGCACGCTCGCCCACAACCCACAGTGCTGGCTTGTCCTTTGTTGGAAAAAAAAGAGAAAAAAAATCCATCAGTCACCTCGGCTGCAGTCTGATAGCGGTAACCATCCAGGCTAGGCTAACCTAACCTAAGCTAATACTAAACTAAGGCAAGCAATGCTAACCTAACCACAGTCCAGCCGGCTAGCTAACTAATAACATCCAGCAAAACAAGCAGTAATGCTTACAAACACACAGTTTTCACCTGAAGACGACTCCACAGGAGATTAGAGTTTCAGCATTATTTCACGATCCAAACTTTTACGATCCAAGCTTTTACTAAACACGTTAATCCTCAATTTTGATTTCAAGCTAACATATAAACCATACCCCATTTTATAGTTACAGTTCTGTTACAGTTCACTTGTTGTGAAACTACTTTTTGGGGGAAGGCACAGTCATTATTAAAGCATATTCATTACCAAATTTTTTGAGGGTCCTTTATTTTCTTGATTCATTTTAAAAAAAAAAAGTGTTGTATAAAAGCAATAGAACACTCAAGGTCATGTGTTATTGCAAATATTATCACAGCTGTGATGATCTATGGGTACGACCAAATCACAGCCGTTATGTTATTTGCAATAACACATAACCCTGAGTGTTCCGTTGCTTAAATGTAAAAGTTATTTTGCATTTCATTTTGGCACATATTCTGCATGTTAGTGAGGAAAAGCAATGCGTCTTGTGGATTGTACTTACATTTTTCTATGGTACTGTTTTTTTTTTTTTAATTTTGCATTAATTCCTTTCCATATTAGTCAGATACTCCTAGTAGTGATAAGAGGGACAATAACAGCTCAGCGATATGAGATGGACATTCTATGGCCATATATGTTGCTTATTATTGCAGGGCTGCCATTTTTCAGCAGGATAATGCTCACCCACTCACAACAATAGATTTTTTCACAGTCAGCGTTTTTGTACAGGATGTGAGTGATTAGCGTCACTGTGGCTGCCTCTCTCCCAGCTGGCGCAATAATACACTGCTGAATGGCTCTTCTTCAGTCTTGGAACCCTGAGATTGTAGGTGCCTCTCGCCACAGTGAACTCTCTCGCATCTGGGTGATTAGGATCAGGAACGATGCTACCAGCTGTGTTAACATATAGAACCCTTCTGAGAGCTTCTCCGTCTTTCTGCTGGTACCAGTGGACGTAGTCAGTAGTCAGGTCATTCACTCTGCACTTAATGAACACACTTTTATCCTCTTCCTTCATCCACAAGAACTGTTCCTGATGCACTGTCACTCCCAGCACAGCTACTGGAATCAGCAGTAAAATGTACATCAGTCATTAATTGTAAAATATTTTGTTATATTGCACATGTGATGCATATCTAATCTAATTTCATGCACTACTCACCTCTGATCAGTGCGAAAACAATGATATATGTTTCACGAAGCATCTTTAGCATATTTCACTGGACTGTAACTAGTGTATGCCCATAAATGCTGCCTTTTACTGCCATTTCAAAAATACTGCAGCTATGAAACAGTGCTCAAGTCATTTCCTGTGGGTGGAGATACAGTAGCATCAGTATCAACAGGCTCCTCAGATCATCACACCAGCAGTGCCCACCTCATTGGATGCATCAAACATCATCAGATCCCAAACAAAGCCTGTTTTTGTTGCTAAAGACAACGCAGTTTCAGTTTAAATAACAATACAGCTTTCTTGTTCACAACACCACTAAAAACGAAAGTGATGTGTCTCTGATGCCAGGGAATTTGTTGAATTGACTATACTGTTTTGTTTAAGGTCAGCTAATTTGATTTTGCTAATGCTAACACATTTTTAGGTATGATTATGCTACATTTTATTAGAGTCTGTTATTAGAAAATGTAATGGGAAATGTATCTCTAATAACTAAAACACGTCTATATTTGTGGACTGAGTTTGTGACAGCTGATCTGTGTGATTTCCATAGATACAGTAAGTTTAAGGCCTCAAGGACATTAGACACACCGGATTATATGGCGCATTATGCAACACTAGTAGGGAATAGGGTGAGACCATGTTAACTAAGTTAACTAAAGCTAGGCTAAGTAAACAAAACTGTAATCCCTAAAAAATACTTTCTTTCAAAGTCAAACAAGCGCTGGATGTTAATCTACACAGATTTCTCTCCTAAAGCTGTTTATTTGGGTAAAGCGCTTCCTCTGAATGTCAAAAGAGCTAGCGCGGTTAGAGGGTAATGCTAATGCTGCTTTAGCAGAGCTCACCTTTGAATGGTAAAAGAGCTAGAGCTTAGCGGAGTTGGCAGGTAATGCTAATGCTGCTCCAGCCGTGCTAGCCAGGGTTAGCAGCTGGCTACAGGCCGATAATACTCAATGAATGTCTATTTTCTGCTCTATTTTCATACATAAGGTGCACCGGATTAGAAGGCGCATTATGCAACATTAGTAAGGAATAGGGTGCATGTTTTCCTTCTAATTCAGCAGGTCTCGTCGCTGGGTAGAGGTGGTACTTATCTAAGTTAAGTAAAGCTAAGCTAAGTACACAAAACTGTAATATTTAAAAAAAAATTCTTTCAAAGTCAAACAAGCGCTGGATGTTAATCTACACAAATTTATTTCCTAAAAACTGTTTAATTGGGTGAATTAAGTGCTTCCTCTGAACAGCGAAAGAGAATGCGCGGTAATGCTAATGCTGCACCAGCAGTGCTAGCCAGGCTTAGAAGCAGGCTACAGGCCGATAATGCTCACCTCTCAACATCAAAGGATCTAGCAGTTTGCGGGTAATGCTAATGCTGCTCCAGCAGTGCTATCCAGGGTTAGCAGCAGGATACAGGTTGATACTACTTACCTCTGAACGGCACAAAAAGCTATTGCTTAGCACAGATAGTGGTTAATGCTAATGCTGTTCCAGCAGTGCTATCTGGGGTTAGCAGCAGGCAACAGGCCCATTATACTCACCTCTGAACAACGAAAGAGCTAGCGCTTAGCGTGGTTAGCAGCTAATGCTAAATTAAAGTCTGCTCCAGTCTCGTGTCTTGGTGCTGGAGAGCTAAGCTGAAACTCCTGTATAACGCTCTACTTCAGCGGAGTGGCTTTACTGCTCCGTATAACCTTTAAGGAAAAATCTAAGAATTTTAAGTGCATCTTATAGTGTGAAAAATACAGTAATGTCACTCTAATACTGTAACTGTAATTTGTTAATTAGTGCAGCTTCACATGAGCCAAAGCAGAACTTTGAATGGCAGTGTGTATTAAAAATATGTAAAAAAAAAAAAATAAATAAATAAAAAATTAGAAGAATTACCTCATTCATTAAGATATTTATTCAAAGCAAACTGCCTGTTAAATATTATGGTTGAGTTTGTGGTACAGGATATGAGGGATTACTCTCACTGTGGCTACCACTCTCCCAGCTGGCACAGTAATACACTGCTGAATGGCTCTTCTTCAGTTTCAGCACTTTTAGATCGTAGGTGCCTCTCGCCACAGTGAACTCTTCCACATCAGGAAGATTAAGGTCAGGAACAAAGCTGCCGACTGCATTAACATATAGAATCCTTCTAAGAGCTTCTCCATCTTTCTGCTGATACCAGTGAACGCTATCAGTTAAGTCAGTGACTCTGCACTTAATAGACACAGTACTATTCTCTGTCTTCGTCCAGAAGAACTGTTCCTGTTCCACTGTTAATCCCTGTACAGATACTGGAAATGAAATCAGTCACTTTAATTATAAAAGTATTTAATGATGATCTAATGATTTAATTTGATGATCTACTCACCTTGGCTCAATGCGAACAGAACAATATATGTTTCGAAAAGCATCTTTCACTTAATTGTAAATGGAGTATACCTATAAATTATGCCATTTACTGCCATGCAGCTATAAAACAGTGCTGAAGTCATTTCCTGTGGGTGGAGAAACAGTAGCTGCCTGTGTTGTTAGTCTGGCCACTCCTACACTGAAAAGGAAGAATCTGCTGCCCTCTGTACTACTTCACTGTACTAATATTAGTGTGATTAGTTCTCCCTATTACACAATGCTGCCACTAATATGTTAGCCTCCTTTATTTATTTTTATGGAATTTAGCTTAAACTTTTTTGTTCAAATTACAGAGAGGCCCAATGTAGTGTTTAAAGTCTTGCCCAAGGACTAGTCTCTTATTGGTGCAGCACAGAAAAGTCACCCAGACTGGAAATTGAACCCATGTCTACCACATGATATGATATGGTAGCTCACTGGCAAGTGGCAGTGTTATCCACTGCACCACACCAACTATACCATGCATGTGCATATCTGTCAAAACAAAGCATGAATACAAACATGCACCATACATGTTGTCAGGTGAACAGTTAGGCCCAGTGGGATTCAGTGTGATTTTACAGCACGGACATATACAATGCCGTAAAAAAAGTATTTTTCTTTACTTTTTGCTGTTTTGTCATACTAATATTTTTCCAATTATCAAACAAACTTTAAAATCAGAAAAAGATAACCTGAGTTAATATAAAAAAAACACTTTTTGAATGATAATTTTATTTATTAAAATAAAAAAATCTACCCAAACCAATCTACCCCTGTGTGAAAAAAATGTTTGCTTCCTGTTTAAGATCATCCACAGCATCTCAATCAGACTTTGACTAGGCCACTCCAACGTTTTCATTTATTTATTTTTTTAAGCTATTCAGAGGAGGACTAGTTTGTGTGCTTTGGATCATTGTCCTGCTGCAGAACTCAAGTTCTCCTGAGCTTGAGGTCATGAACAGATGGCTGAATCTTCTCCTTCAGGATTTTCTGTTAAACAGCAGAATTCCTGATTCCATCGATTACAGCAGGTTTATCCAGACCCTGAAGCAGCAAAGCAGCTCCAGACCATCACACTACCACCACCATGTTTTAAGTTCAGTATGATGTTCTTTTTCTAAAATGATGTGTTATTTTTCCTACAGATATAACAGGACACATGCTTTTAACAACCTTGAATCATTTCCACTCCTTTCAAATTTATGACAGGAGTTTATAACATATCATTCAGGAAGAAAAGAGCTTTTTGGGCTGATATTAGGCAGCTTCTAATTGCAGTCCCCCGCAATAATAAGTGGAGTCAGAGGGGAGAGATAAATGTTAAATGGAGTTAAATGGATGCAATGGGGTGATGGAGGGTTGAAAAGACATGTAAGGAAGTCAAGTCAAGTAGTTTTTGTCACTACTCAGTCAGGCATGTTCCTCCTCACTCCTCAGTTCCATTTCCACACTCGGGGTCACCAGGTATAGACGACATCATACAGTGTGCTGTTTACAGTGTGCACTTTTCTGCTGAACGGGTAATCACTAAGCTTCGGTAAGGTTGCTACCACAGCTATAGATCTGACAACGATTCGCAGCCCTCTAATGAAGCATGTGATAAAAGTTAATTGAATTAAATTGTTAATCCCAATAATAAGACATATTGTACATGATTTATTACCTTGTGTTTGTTGTGATATACATTAAATAATGTGTAAACAATAAAACCTTGATTTAATTTATTTTAATCACTTTACATTACATTTTTCAGATCATCAAATGTGGTGGAATTACAACACTTCTGTAAAAAAGAGTGAAGAGTGAGCCAAAATTCCTCCACGTCACTGTAAATGACTCATTGAGACTCTGCAAACCTTTAATTGAAGTTATTGCTATTAAGGGTGGCTCAACCAGTTATTAAGTTTAGGGGGCAAACACTTTTTCACAGAGGGCCATGTAGGTTTGGATTTTTTTTTCTTTCTTAATAATAGAAAAAAATTTGAAAGCTGCAATTTGTGTTTACTTGTGTTGAGTTTTTGACTAATATTTAAATTGGTTTGATGATCTGAAACATTTAAAATGTTTAAACATGAAAAAAAGAAATGAAGAAGGGGCAAATACTCTTTTACATCACTGTATAGATCACAAAATGTGTTAATGTATCCTCACTGGATATATCCAATGTCTTAATTTTATTAGAGATGAAAAATGAAATGCATATGATTTGCCACTGTACAACCTGAGAGTTTCACTCTGGTGGAGTTATTGTAGAGGATGTGAGCAGTTTGAGTCACTGTGGCTGCTGCTATCCCAGCAGGCACAGTAATAAACCCCTTCGTGTTCCTTCTTCACTGCCCTTGTTTTAATAAAATGCACATCCCCCTGTCGTCTCACAGTGAAGTCTTTCGCTTCAGGATGGTCAGGATTGTAAACAGGGTTACTGCCAGATTGATCCATATACAGCATTCTAACGAGAGCTTCACCGTCTTTCTGATGGTACCAGTGGACATAGGTAGTCTGTAGTCCAGTTACTCTGCACTTTATATCAACTCCATGGCGCACTGGCTTCGTCCAGGAGAGATCAGTTTGCTCCAATTCCACTCCCAGCGATCCCACTGTAATCAACATTACACTGTAAATGAGCCATTCTAACCATCTAATATCAATTATATATTTTAGTATATTTTAATTTTTGTGTAAATATAATACTCCATATTAATCTGGTTCTTACCTGTGATCAGTGAGAAGAGAACGGCATAAACGTTTAAATTCATCTTTCATTCAGTTTAGCTTGACGTCTGGATAAAATACTGCTGTTTATCTGCTAGAGTCTCATGCAGAGTTTCAAAGCAGCTGTTCTGTAGAATATTGCTGATGTCATTTCCTGTGGGTGGAAATGCATTTTTTATTGTGGAGGTGTGTGCTGGGATGTGCTGCCCTCTGTACATATTATCTCTGTGCTTGCATGAGATACACATATTTTCCCCTTGTACAGTGCTGACCCCCACATGCAAGTAAAACATTTACTGAATTGTATTGTATTGTATTGTCCATAAAATGTGTACAAAGTTTAAAAAAAAAACACTTTCAAAATATTATAAATTTTGAAAAAAAAAAACATGTTATCAAGCCTGATGCATTTTTTGAAACATGGTGATAGTTAAAATATGCCTTTTTTTAATCTTCAACTGTTGGATCATCATGCTTTGGGCTTGTTTTGGATCCAGCGGCATGGGAAATCTTTCCTTATTGGATGCATAAATTAATTCAAATAAATAATATCAACACTTTCTTGAAGCAAACATCACAATATCAGTAGAACCTTGAACTAGAAGTCTTTTCCAAATAGGGTAAACATTCTTAAGAACAAGAATTCCAAAACTCTTAAATAGTTACAAAAAGAACGTGCCCCCCCGGCATCGTCCAATTACATTGTTTAAATAAATAGGAAGTATTTTATATAAACGAATAAATATACATGTTCATTGAACTTCTTAACACTAGGAAGCAGCAAATAGGCTTACAAAAGCAAAATTTTCCAATTAAATTCTATATTAATATTTTCAAAACCCACCAGAGACCCCAACAAGCTCTGCAAATTTTCTCCATACTGTATTACAATGATCAGAGGTCCTGTAAATCAGCAGGGACTGATCATAAAGGACAGGGAAGCCAGAAACCGCAATGATTAGCTTTCCTTTCATGATTCTCTGGAACGCAAACACTGTGCTTAGGACACATATCAGGCAAACTCCTGCCTTTTTATTGAATAGATGCGTTGTGTTGGAAGAATTCATTCGCATAAATTAACTTCGGCGCAACTTTTCCCCAACTTTTCCCCATGCGTGTGAAGGGACACAAATGTCAGTATCAGTCTTTTTTTCTGTAAAACGTGTGCAGATATCTCTGTAAACATGCTGGGACTGTATAGGTTGCTCACTGGGAACCATAAAGCTTTATCAGCATCACCTGTACCAACTGTAGAATATGATTTTCTAATTACATTGTAATATACATTGTCTTATATTCACCCAAATTCTGTGTGAATTGTTACATGTTTTCAGACCCTCTAGTGCCGGGGTAGTTGATGCATAAACATAAGACATGACATTCTCACCATTCACGGGTCAAAAAGATTGGACATCTTTACACAAAATTTGTTAATATATCCTCACTGGATATATCCATTGTCTTAATTTTATTAGAGATGAAAAATGAAATGCCAAGTCAAGTCAAGAGGCTTTTATTGTCATTACATCTGAGTACAGCTACACAGTGTGATGAAATTACGTTCCTCCGGAACCATGGTGCAACATAGAACAACAAGCAATAGACAACATAAAGTGCAGGAGTGACGACAGTGCAACATAAAATTATAAAATTATAACACTAAATAACAATAAATACAATAAATACAAAGGACGAGACAATTTAAAGACAGTGACAGGACAGTGCAGTACCGATACGGTATAATAAGTGTGTAGTGGGGATAAGGTGCTGAGATGTGTGACATACTGTAACATATAGAACATATATAATCACAGCACTGCATATGATTTGCCACTGTACAACCTGAGAGTTTCACCCTGGTGGAGTTATTGTAGAGGATGTGAGCAGTTTGAGTCACTGTGGCTGCTGCTCTCCCAGCAGGCACAGTAATAAACCCCTTCGTGTTCCTTCTTCACTGCATTTGTTTTAATAAAATACACATCCCCCTGTCGTCTCACAGTGAAGTCTTTCGCTTCAGGATGGTCAGGATTGTAAACAGGGTTACTGCCAGATTGATCCATATACAGCATTCTAACGAGAGCTTCACCGTCTTTCTGATGGTACCAGTGGACATAGGTAGTCTGTAGTCCAGTTACTCTGCACTTTATATCAACTCTTTTGTTCACTGGCTTCGTCCAGGAGAGTTCAGTTTGCTCCAATTCCACTCCCAGCAATCCCACTGTAATCAATATTACACTATAAATTAATTATTCTAACCATATAATATCAATAAAATGTTTTTAGAATTATTTAAAAAAAAATTGTAAATATAATACTCCATATTAATCTGGTTCTTACCTGTGATCAGTGAGAAGAGAACGGCATAAACGTTTAAATTCATCTTTCATTCAGTTTAGCTTGACGTCTGGATAAAATACTGCTGTTTATCTGCTAGAGTCTCATGCAGAGTTTCAAAGCAGCTGTTCTGTAGAGTATTGCTGATGTCATTTCCTGTAGGTGGAAATGCATTTTTTATTGTGGAGGTGTGTGCTGGGATGTGCTGCCCTCTGTACATATTTTCTCTGTTCTTGCATGAGATACACATATTTTCCCCTAGTACAGTGCTGCCCCCCACATGCAAGTAAAACATTTACTGAATTGTATTGTATTGTATTGTATTGTATTGTCTATAAAATGTACAATGTACAAAACAAACACAAAAAAAAACACTTTCAAAATATTATAAATTTTGAAAAAAAAAAACACGTTATCAAGCCTGATGCATTTTTTGAAACATGGTGATAGTTAAAATATGTCTTTTTTTAATCTTCAACTGTTGGATCATCATGCTTTGGGCTTGTTTTGGATCCAGTGGCATGGGAAATCTTTCCTTATTGGATGCATAAATTAATTCAAATAAATAATATCAACACTTTCTTGAAGCAAACATCACAATATCAGTAGAACCTTGACCTAGAAGTCTTTTCCAAATAGAGTAAACATTCTTAAGAACAAGAATTCCAAAACTCTTAAATAGTTACAAAAAGAACGCGCCCCCCCGGCATCGTCCAATTACATTGTTTAAATAAATAGGAAGTATTTTATATAAACGAATAAATATACATGTTCATTGAACTTTTTAACACTAGGAAGCAGCAAATAGGCTTACAAAAGCAAAATTTTCCAATTAAATTCTATATTAATATTTTCAAAACCCACCAGAGACCCCAACAAGCTCTGCAAATTTTCTCCATACTGTATTACAATGATCAGAGGTCCTGTAAATCAGCAGGGACTGATCATAAAGGACAGGGAAGCCAGAAACCGCAATGATTAGCTTTCCTTTCATGATTCTCTGGAACGCTTAAAGGCAGAACTAAAATGTTTCCAAACACTGTGCTTAGGACACATATCAGGCAAACTCCTGCCTTTTTATTGAATAGATGCGTTGTGTTGGAAGAATTCATTCGCATAAATTCACTTCGGCGCAACTTTTCCCCATTGCTGTGAAGGGACACAAATGTCAGTATCAGTCTTTTTTTCTGTAAAACGTGTGCAGATATAGTAACGTGTCCCAGCATAGTAAACATGCTGGGACTGTATGGGTTGCTCACTGGGAACCATAAAGCTTTATCAGCATCACCTGTACCAACTGTAGAATATGATTTTCTAATTACATTGTAATATACATTGTCTTATATTCACCCAAATTCTGTGTGAATTGTTACATGTTCTCAGACGCTCTAGTGCCGGGGTAGTTGATGCATAAGCATAAGACATGACATTCTCCCCATTCACAGGTCAAAAAGATTGGACATCGGCTTTTAGGCTGTGTATCTGGACACTGATCAATGTGACCAGCAATTACTGCCTAAAGACTATATAAACTGTGTTAAAGTTAAGTAAGACTGGTGGGTTAGAAGTCCATCAGCAGTCAGAGAAAGCACTCTGGGGTCCAGAGTGCAGAGTATGTTTGTCAGTCTGAGTTTTGTCTATACTTACCATATTATAAGGTGCACTATCAATAAACGTCTATTTTGTGGTCTATTTTCGTACATAAGGCTGTTTAAATTAGCAGGTCTCACCGCTGGGTGGTGGTGGGGGTTGCAAACTACGTTAAGAACAGCTAAGCTAAGTAAACAAATCTGAAATTCTTTAAAAAAAATAATAAATGAGTGCTGGATGTTAATCTACACAGATTTGTCTTCTGAAAACTGTTTATTTGGGTGAGTAAAGCACCTCTGTTTATTTACAATAAGCTTAGATTTCTAGATTTTGCTGTTAGCAGCTAATGCTGCCTTACAGTGCAACAACGACAAATCCGTGTCCCGGGAAGCCAGGGCGATATTCACTTGGAGTTCGTCCCAGCTTGTTTTAACATGGTAAACATGCAGACTCTAGGCCAAAAATACTCTGAAATACAACCTCTGAACGGTGAAAGTGCTAGCGCTGCGTTTAGCAGATAATGCTTATACTGCTCCTGCAGCGCTAGTCAGAATCCGCAGAAGGCTACAAGCCAATAATACTCACTTCTGAATGGCAAAAGAGCTAGTGCTAAGTGCAGTTAATGGGTAATGCTTATGCTGCTCCAGCAGTGCTAGCCGGGGTTAGCAACAGGCTACAGGCTGGTAATACTCACTTCTAAACGGTGAAAGTGCTAGCGCTTAGTGTGGTTAGTGGATAATGCTCCAGTCTCGCTTCTGGAGAAACTTTACTGAAACTCCTTCATAATGCTGTACTTCAATGGAGTAGCTTTATTGCTCCTTACAACCTGACTGGTAAAATTCATACGTAAAATGCACCGTATTATAAGGCGCACTACTGATTTTTGGGAAAATTAAAGAATTTTAAGTGCGTAGTGCGAAAAATATTGGGGCCTAATGAAGCTGTAACGTAGACTCTCCCCTTCTTTCATTATTGACAATACAAGAAAGGGTACGTTGAATAACAGACAAGGTGACTAAACATGTCTCTTCACTGATTATTTAGAGAAAATACAACATCACTATGTAGCTCATGTTCCACCCATTTGAGACCAACATGAGCATGTTGTGTATTATTCCAATGCACTGCTATTAGAGGTGAACTGACCCCTTAGACCATGTAAGTAAGCCTGCAACCTTTTGTCATTGAAAGGTATTAATGTCATAAATATCATCAGCTTCATAGACCCTGAAATAGAACCCTGTGTGACTCCACAATCTAAATGTTTACCAAAAAAATGAATACGTGTTTTAGCATTATGGTCAATAAGTTGAACATGATAAATGTCAGATTCAGGGGGTTAAAGATGACTAGTGGTTTTATATTTGTGTGAAATGAAAAAAAATGAAGAGTGAATTGTTTGTGATTTTGTAGTGAAACTGTTAGGTTGAACACTGGTAGAGTTATTGTAGAGGATGTAAACAGTTTGAGTCACTGTGGCTGCTTCTATACCAGCAGGCACAGTAATAAACACCTGTGTGGATCATCTTCACTGCGCTCACTTTCAGAACATACGTATTCTCTCCCTCGAGCTTCACAGAAAACTCCATTGCTTCAGGATGGTCAGGGTTGTAAACAGTGCTCGTCCCTGCAGCATTAACATACAGCATCCTTGTGAGAGCTTCACCGTCTTTCTGCTGGTACCAGTGAACATAGTTATCACGCTGAAGTTCAGTCACTTTACAGCTGATAGAAACTCTTTTGCCCACCTGCTTCGTGCAGGAGAGCTGAGTTTGCTCCACAGTCTGTCCCAGAGTTCCCACTGTAATCAACATTACACTGTAAATAAACCATTCTAATGATAATAATAATATAATATCTCTCATTGATCTGGTTCTTACCTGTGATCAGTGAGAAGAGAACCACACACACATATGTTTTCATCTTTCATTGAGTTTAACCTGAAATCTGCTTTAAAATACTGCTGTTTATCTGCTGGTTTGTCTTAAAAAATAATGTTTTAAGGGAGCTGTGCTATAGAGTAGCACTGATGTCATTTCCTGTGGGTGGAGATGCAGTAACAGTCTGTTCTTTCTAACCCTGCACTGCCACTAATATGCCACTATTTAGTTTGGCCCTAACATGGCACTACTGTACTACTATAAACATAATCTAGCCAGAAAGACATGCATGCTTTATTACTTCATGAATCTGTGTTCATTATCTGAAATGAAATATTTATTCCAGAAAATTATAGCAATTAAATCTATTTTGTTATACACATGTTTACTTCTTTAATGTGTATTGGAAAAACACTTAATAAAAAAGAGACAAAAAAGCTAAGCATGATATAATTTCACACAAAACTCCAAAACTAGGTCAGACAAAATGATTGGCTCCCTTAATGTAAACCTTTGAAACAAATGAACTAAAATCAATCAGTGGTTTCCTATAACCATCAACAAGCCTTCAAGGAAGCCTTCTCCCAACAACACTTTTAAGATCTCTCCACAGGTGCTTAATGGGATTTAGATCTGAACTCATTGATGGCCACTACATATCTCTCCAGCACTTTGTTTTCATTGAAGTATGATTGGGGTCATTGTCCTACTGGAAGGCCCATGACCTAGGAGGCAAACCCAGCTTTCTGACACTAAGCCCAAAATCATCTGGTAAAATCTAATCTCAGCTAATCCAAGGGGCAGAAAAGCAACCCCAAAACATATTTGAACCTCCACAATATGTGACTGTATAGGTACTGTGTTTTTTTTCTTTGTAGGCCCCATTTCCTTTTTGTCAGACAGCAGAATGATGTGCTTTACAATAAAGCTTTATTTAGGTCTCTTGGTGTCTGTCCACAAGACAATTTTCCATAAGAATTTTGGCTTACTCATGTACATTTTGACAAATTTAAATCTAGCTTTTTATGTCTCTGTGCCACCCATATAGGGACTTGAACCCAGAACCCCAGCGTTAGGTGAGAACTACAAAGTGCTCCTATATGATCAGTGGTGCTGATATAATGGACAGTGGGTGCATAAACAAGGAGGTGGCCACAATATTTTGACGTGCCTGTTTATTTAAAATTAAGACTAAAATGGGGTAACGCGTTAAAACACTGTTGCATAGTTAATAGTAAACTAAGCAGTAACTAATTAAAAGCGCTGCATCAACACCTAAGTCTCTTCTGTTAACTACAAGGGAGTACTAAGTAATTACTCAGTAGGTGGTACTAAACTAATGATTATAGTTGTTCACTATTAATTCCCCATTAATTACTGAGACTTACATACAGTATCTCCTGGAAAACTACTTAATAATAATGTCTCCTTTATAGTAACTATTAATTAATTACTGCTCAAATTAACATTAACTGCTCAGCTGAAAACTCTTACATGCCACCTGGAGAACTATAGATCTAAATCAGTGTACAAAAAATATTTGATGAGTGGGGATATTAAAGGCATATTTGAATAAAGCAAGTGACACCATTTGTAGTAGTAGTAACCTTAGTTACAATAGCATACTCAGTATCTTCCAAATATTAGCAATATATAGTAAAATACTACTATATAAAAGACTGCTTAACCTCAATTTCTGGGAAAAAAACATTATAATGTAATATTATTACATAAGAGACATTAATTAAGAATGACTTTAAGATTGTAATGATTCTTGTTTTAATAATCACTACTTTAATATGAAGCACCAACCTTATGAAAGTTAATCTTCAGCCTTGCAGTCTCACAGAGACTTTATATTGTGTATTATTAGGGTAATTACAGTAATTTCACAACGCCGGACCGCCGCCCTCTATCAGTGTGTTTATCTGCTGTTGCTGCAGGTTAATCGATTAGTGGTGAAATTAAAGCCAGTATCACCATTTCTCATACATTAACAATACTCACCATAGTATCCTCAGTATCTTCCAAAGGTTAGACACATTTTTGTAATCTTCTGTCAGTGTGTTACACGTGTTTACTCTAAAACTCTGCTCCACTTCAGTCCTCCAGGAGATGTGCTCAGTAGAAGTGATGGCTCACATACAGCTTTACTGTAGGTTGTGTCCGACATCCTTATTTGGGGGGAAATCATGTTTAAATGAATAAATATTCGTGTAAGATAACGGACTGGGTGTTCCTGTGTTCTTCTTAGATCATTAATTAGGTGTCCCGGCCTTATTTTTCGTGAGTTAACAGCAGCACATGGTAACCCATTACTAATGACTGATGAGTTACTGTGTTCTTTAGGAGTTACTGCAGGTCATGTCACAGTATTATAAAGTGAGAAACATGGTAACTAATTACTAATAACTGAGGAGTAACTGCAGATCATATCACAGTATTATAAAGTGAAATATGTGTTATATAATAATAATAATAATAATAATAATAATAATAATACATCTGGACAGTCATGCAGTTCATTTGTTTTACCCGCACAGCACATTTGCCAGTGTTATATTAACAGTGTTAGTGTTAGATAAACACTGTGAATGTTAAAAACCTCATAGTGTGATTGTTGGTTTTACACTAGTTAGTGCTAACACTTGTAAATACACTGTGTAGTGTTGTGTATTTAACCCTAAGATAGTCAGTCCATTCTGTAGTAAACTTACGTAGCTAACTAACACACATTTAACCTAGCTAACTAACACACATATAACCTAGCTAACTAACACACATATAACCTAGCTAACTAACACACATATAAACTATCTAACTAACACACATTTAACCTAACTAACTAACACACATATAACCTAGCTAACTAACACACATATAACCTAGCTAACTAACACATATATTGTAGTGTATTGGACAATACTGTGACTTATCTGGCTATCCGTAGTTGTAGTCTAGAAGCACTAAAGGATGATGGGTAATGTAGTTTTTGGACCCCACTACACTGGACTAACTAATGGAGAGCTGCTGTACGTGTTATTTTCTACTCCAGTTAACCAAATAAGCGTTCTTCTGTCTCTGTGTGAGTTCATTTATGTTGTGGATACAACATATATAACCTAGATAACTAACACACATTTAACCTAGCTAACTTGACTAACTAATGCTAAAACCCACATTTAACCCAGCTAACTTAGTTAGATAGCTCTAACTACACATATTTAAGCTAGCTAACACTAACTAACACAGACATAACCTAACTTAGCTAGCTAACTAGCACACATATAACTTAGGTAACATTGGCTAAACACATCCTAAAGCTGTTTAACAACACACAAAGTGTCCTCGTCCGATCTGGGGGTTAAATAAACTGGAAAACATCCCAATATCTTGATTACTAGTTTATTTTCTATCAAATACAGAAGAATAAAGACCTGAGAGATCTAGCTGGAACATACTTAACAATCATATCACTAAAATAAAGGGGTGCAGGGCCATGAAGACGTTTAAAAACAGTACTAATACGTTAAAATTAACATGTAACCAGTGGAATTAGAGACACTAGCTAGCGTGCTAGCCTGGTGGTCACCATGGTTACTGCAGAAGAGATTCCACTGACACAGTTGTGACATCACACACCTGAGCATATATCAGCAGGAGTTCCGTCAGTTGGGGTTCAGGCTAGAGCTGGGAGACGCAGTATCAGGACTTCGGAGGAAATCTTTCAGTTACTGAGGACGAGCAGCTTTAGTGAACATTAGCAGAATGTCTTTACTGATCTCGATAAAGACGGTGGTTCAGCGGCCGGTGAAGATCAACCGGCAGAGCTGGGAGAACTTCCAGCACGGGGCGACCAACCGCCCCAGCAGGAGAGAGAAACGTCCCCAAGTGTTCATGGACGGACATGAGGACGCTCCTGCACTGAAACAGGCCAGACTCCAGCTGGAGAGAGGTGCGTTATGGGACAGATTTCAGTTTGGTTAACATGTTTAATTTCTCTTAAACTAAATCAAATTTTCTCAGATCAGTTTTAAATGTTGATTTTAATACAGTTCTAATACAGTTTCTAATGTCACTGATGTGCTGCAGATATTGTCGTTAGCTCCAGCGGAACCTCTGGTAAGAGGAAGCTGGTGGAGACACCGGAGGAGGAAGCTCCGGTAATGAAAAAGACTCGAATCCAGCTGGAGAGAGGTGCGTTATGGGGCAGAATTCAGGAATCTGGTTTCCATGCTTGGTTAAGCTACCGTTTCTTGTTACTGGTGGTGATGAAGCATGAATTGTTGTATTGCAGTACTTCTTTAGCTGTTTAATTATACTATATTTAAGTATATATACTGTATAAATACATACAATGATTTAATATTCTTTTTATTGTTTTCTTTTTACAGCTCCTCCCACGGTATGGATCATAGGGGACAGCTATATTCGCCGTGGGGAGGAGATGGCGAGGAGCTCACTGGGAGGTGACCTGGGCGTACAGGCTGAGGTCAGCTGGTTCGGCTGGGGAGGACTGAGGTGGCAGGGACTCGTCCCGTTCTTCAACCAGTCTCTAATAGGAAGAACGGCTCCGGATGTGCTGATCATCCACTGTGGAGGGAACGACCTTGGAGGAATGAACGCCCTTCATCTTAGCGCCCAGATGAAGGAGGATCTCCGTGATCTCCACCGTCGTTTCCCACACATGAAGATCATGCTGTCGGAGATCACCCCCCGACGTCAGTGGAGGTCCTCCACTCACCCCAAGAGGATTGATGCAGCCCGGAAATGGTTGAACGGCGAGATGGCCGATTTCATGTTGGGAGTGAAGGGGGGTGTTATTCATCACCCAGATATCCTATTCCACAACCCTCGACTCTTCCTCAGAGACCGGGTTCACCTGTCTCCTTCTGGCAACGAGCTCTTTTTAAATGACATCGCAGAATCCCTGAAAACCTTCATCTAATAAAAGTGATTCTGCTGAAATGATCTGGATTCATCTGGATTCATTCAACACTGAGAAACACCAGGAGACTGATGACTTTACACTGCAGTGAAATCAACAACTCAGCATTAGATGCTAATAAATGTTAAAGTTTTATTTTCTATAACATTCAAAATCTGTAAACTTAAAAATAGTCTATTTTGTAAACAACAGAATGAATTAATGTAAGAAAATAAAAAACAAATTCTAGAGATTGGGAAGATAACAGAGTTCACAGTAGACTTTATCAGCCTAAACATTTCAAATAATTAATTTAAAACAATTCCCAATTCTTTAATTAAAGTTATATGTAAGCTTAAAAAAATCTATATTTCAAGTCAAGTAGTTTTATTGTCAATACTGCATATGTACAGGACAGAGATTTGAAATTACTTTACTCTCCTTCCTACATTTTTACAGCAAGTACAGATAATCGATATAATAAAATAGAATGGGAGACATTGTATGTACAGTACAGCAGGGACACAAATAGACATACATGAAGCAGAAAACAAAGTGCAGTAGTGTGGGGGGTGAAATAAGATATATAATGTAAAAGAATGGGAGACACTATATGTACAATACAACAAGGACACAATAGACATACGTAAGACGGAAGACAATAGTGCTATATTGATGGTGATGTAGTGGAATGACAGTATAAATAGAACCTGTATAACAGAAGTGCAAATATGGTATAATAGCTTAAGGCTGGTAAAGTGAATGAGTGCGTAAAGTTCTTACAGTCACAACTGTTGGGGAATGAAAGTGTGTATGACAGTGAAAGTATAGCAGTAGTGCAGGTATTGGGCGTGTAGTGCAGGTCCGTTTTGAAAAGTTCCAGTACTGTGTGTGTTCTAGTACAGAGTTTCAGTACTGTGATGGTGGGGGGTGGGAGATGCTGAGTGAGTGTGCGCTGGGGGCAGGATTGGGATTGGGGGTACAGCAGGAAGGGAGTTCAGCATCCTCACAGCCTGATGGATGGGGCTGTCTCGCAGTCTGCTGGTCCTAGACCCGAGACTCCACAGTCTCCTCCCTGATGGCAGCAGGCTGAAGAAGCTGTGTAGTGGGTGGGAGGGATCTCCTGCCAGACGGAGGGCTTTCTGTGTGAGGCGGGAGCTGTACAAGTCCTGAAGGGAGGGGAGAGAGGTGCCATCTTCTCAGCTGCTCTCACGATGCGCTGGAGGGTCCTGCGGTAGGATGCTCTCGATGGCCCCTCTGTTGAAGGTGGTCATGATGGGGATGGGGGCTCCAGCTCTTCTCAGCTTGCGGAGAAAGTAGAGACGCTGATTTGCCTTCCTGGCCAGTGATGCTGAGTTGGTGCTCCAGGAGAGGTCCTCTGTTACGTGCACACCCAGGAACTTGGTGCTGCTCACCCTCTCCACAGCAGTTCCGTTGATGGACAGAGGAGTGTGCTGTGTGAGTTCTCCTGAAGTCCACAACAATCTCATTGTTCTTCTCTGTGTTCAGAGAGAGATTGTAGTGTTTGCACCAGGAGGCCAGGCGGCTCACCTCGCTCCTGTAGTGTGACTCATCGTTGTTGAGTTAAGATTCAGGGAGTTTAGAGTTTCTACATTTCAATAAATATCACTAAAGCCCTATTCGGGGGTCCTGCGGTAATTTTCTCTTTCATGGGGGTCCTCTGTGATTTCATTCCCATTCGGAACGACTATCTATGCGTTTTTCTCAGACGTCCTCTGAGAAAATTACAGGCAAAACTATCTACTGTTTTTCACTGAACTCTGTGGTCCTCCGGTAATTTTAGTTCCGTCTGGACTCACATCTCTGAGTTCCGTCACCTCGTGTTTAATAAAATAGCTATTTGTCCACTGCTGCGCACCATAATTACATTTTGGGTGTGCGTTTCCACAGAGATCTATGTAAACACAACATTGAGTGGAAATGGAGGAGCTACTGAACGAGATGTCAACGAGATACGATACTCTGTGATAACATATGTTGTGATATCGATGTATAAATCTAACTTTCCGAATTATTTTCCATCTTTGCTCTTATATAAGTGCACCAACTAAATGGGCCCCAACATAACAAGTGCTTATCGTTATGTTGTGAAATATATGTTGTTAATAAAAATAATAATAACAATCATACTAAGACATTTTAACAGTCATGCAGTTAATTTGTTTTACACGCACAGTACATTCGCCAGTGTTATATTAACAGTGTTAGATAAACGCTGTGTGAATGTTCAAAATCCCACAGTGTGATTGTTGGTTTTACACTAATTAACTAATAGTGCTAACACCGGTAAATACACTGTGTAGTGTTGTATATTTAACCCTAAGGTAGTCAGTCCATTCTGTAGTGAACTTACATAGCTAATTAACACACACGCATTTAAACAAGCTAACTAACACACACACATTCGGGGGTAAAAAAAATAAGCTGGAAAAGGTCTTAATATCGTGTTTACTAGTTTATTTTCAGAACCAGGAGAACTGCGTCTTCTGTGAAATTACCATAATTACCCTATTAGTGCGCACTTTAAATCTCTGTGAGACTGCAAGGCTGAAGATGCACTTTTATGAGGTTGATGCTTAATATTAAAGCAGTGATCATTGAAACAAAAACTGTTACTGTCTTACAGTCAGTCTTAGAGTCTTAGATGCCTTCTGGATAACTTTAATTATGGTCTCCTACGCAAGGGCGTAGGAGCGGGCTTGATATTGGGGGGGACACATTTGCCAATATGAACCCAAGCCCACCCTATAGTTTCCTAGAACAACATTTGTGGAAATTACTTTAAATTAAAAGTAAATTATTATTATAAGGTGATTTTACAACCTAAACAGGTTACTCCACGTTACAGTTACTGTTGTTAGAAAAAAATATGCATGCAATGTCTGAATTATATACATATAACAAAAATGATCAGTTATCAGCTAATATTTAAAATAATATAACAGATTTGGTTATTATTATTATTATGTATTGGCATGTCAATTCTGTCATATATTTACATTTTCTCCTGCGCTTTTATTTCTTTTTCTACTGAGAGCTCTTCTTAAGATGGTGTCCTTTTATGTAAAAGAATGGAACTTTACGTTTCATATAAATTTTTATAAACGTCAGGACATGTGGTCTTACTGTGAACTACAAATGAACAGAAGTCAGGTTAGATCAGTGTTTCTCAACCCTGTTCTTACATATTCTACTGCATATTAACACTGTTCTGCATGTTCTTGAGCTTCCTCTGCTTTAAAGGCATTTAATAAAGTGGTGGTATGATGTGTCTAATACACTGCTGGATTTACATGATTAATTTAGGCTCCATAGGGGGCTAAAGGATTTTAACAGGTAAACTCAGTAAATGACTGTTTATTAGCTGATCAGGTGGATCAGGTGGAAAACACAGTTTTAGGGCAGTGATCAGGGTTAAGAAACTGCTTTAAACTACAAACATAAAGTACTGTACTAAATCCTGGCTATCCACTACATGCAGCTTCTAGTTAACTAGTTAGTTAAATTCATTTTCGTTCATTATAGCTCACACTAAGTCCTGCAATCCTAAATTAAGAAACAGTTTGAAAATGAAATAGTGATTAGCTGATCAGGTACAGGTCAAGTTGAACATTACATATATATATTTTTTTCTTTAACCCTGACTCCCTATCTAATTAATTTAAGTTAAACTAACTCACTAACACAGCTGCAGTTTATTAATCACAGTGGGTTTAAACTGTGTGTTTTGATTCAGAGACGTGTATTTTTAACCAGCTATCAGAAACATATCATCACAGTTTACGTGGTTAGCCTATCGTTACCTTTCTGTTAGAAAAATCTCCGTATATCCAGATCTGTTTTAAAATCAGCTGAAGCGGCTGCAGCCCGATCCCGCTGCTAAATCTCACAGCGAGGGGGCGGGGCTTCCCCAACAGCAAACTGACTCTCCTCCTCCGATTGGTCCGGTCTGTCTCCTCATTAATATTATGGCTGATGTGAGCGAACTGATTTCATTTTTGGGGGGGACAAATCCACCTATTTCTAATATTGGGTGGGACATGTCCCACCCATCCCCCCCGGTTCCTACGCCTATGCTCCTACGTATTGCTACATAATGTTTTTTCTTTCAAAAACAGAGCTTAAGCAGACTACTACACACTGTAGTATTTAACTATATGTTGCTAATATTTGGAAGATAATGAGGATAATAAGGTAACTAAGGTTACTTCTACTGCAAATGGTGTCACTTGCTTAAGTCAAATTTGACTTTAATATCACCATTGAATAATTTGATTATTGTTCAAGTACATAGTTCCCAGGTGGCATGTAAGTAGTTACTGTTGATTTAAGCAGTAAATATTGAATAGTTACTATAAAGGAGACATAATTAGTAAGTAGTTCTCCAGGAGAAACTGTATGTAAGTCTCGGTAATTAATGTAGAGTTAATAGTGAACAGCTATAATCATTAGTTCAGTATTATCTACTCAATAATTTTTCAGTACTCCCTGGTAGTTAATAGAAAATATTTAGGTGTTAATGCAGCACTATTAATTAGTTATTGCTTAGTTACCTTTTAACTATGGAGCAGTATTATAAAGTGTTCCCCTAAAATGGATTTGATTGGGCTGTGTAACTTTCAGGTTGAACACTGGCAGAGTTACAGTAGTTATTGTACAGGATGTGAGCAGTTTATCTCACTGTGGCTGCCCGTCCAGACAGCACAGTAATAAACTCCAGCATGGTTGAGCTTCACTGAGCCCACCTTCAGAACATAATTATCACCTGCATCACCCTTCTCTAGAGTCACAGAGAAGTCTTTTGCTTCAGGATGGTTTGGATCAGGAACAGTGCTAGAGGCATCTTTATTAACGTACAGGATCCTTTTCAGAGCTTCTCCATCTTTCTGTTGATACCAGTGGACGTAGTTGCTGCTCTGAAGTCCAGTCACTTTACAGCTGATATAAGCTCTCTTATTCAGTGACTTTGTCCAAAGGAGCTCAGTTTGCTCCACAGTTTGTCCGAGTACACCCACTGTAATCAATATTATAGTACATAAATAAATAAATAAGACAGACTAATATGGCTTAAAAATGAATTTAAATACACTGTAACCCCAATATGCTTAAATACACTGTAATCCTGATATTTAACATTAAGATACTACTCACCTACAGCCAGTGAGAAGAGAACAGCATAGAGTTCTACATTCATCTTTCATTTACTTAAGAACAGAGTTCTGTGTTTCATATAGTTCTCTCACCTGCTCCTCAACTCAACTGTTTCATTAAAGCGGCAGTGTGTTATCAGTAATGAAAACCTCCCATCTGTGACACAGTGATGTCATTTCCTGGATATCAGTCAGCATTCTGGCTCTTCTGAAGCGTTAATAACAAGTGCAAAGTAGTTGTTGTAGTGTATATCATTTAAAAAAGGTAAAAGAGTAATTTCTATTGAAGAAGAAATTTAATTTTGAAGATTTTTAACAGGAACTTGTTGCAGCATGGTGGCAAAGCATGGTGTGTGAATACCACAAACCAAAAAGAAACTGAGGGTTGTGTGCTCTCTCCATGTCTATGTGGGTTTCCTAAGAACATGCCGGTTGGTGGTTTGGTTAAAATAAGGGTGCAAATAAGTATGTGAGAAAGTAAACGGATGGGAGTCAGGAATCCTGCAATGATCTGTAGAGGGTGTATTCCACTCTTGCACCAAGTGTTTCTGGGTAAATTGACCAGGACAGATCAGATAAGGCCAAGTTCACACTGCACGAGTAGCTGACTGTTAGGTGATCTTCTCCAAAAAATACCACTATATTTTCCAGAATTTCAGTATTTACACTTAATTAATGAATTAGTGTACTTCCTCTACTGCTTCTTCATCTGCTCTGTACTGAGTGTTGCATGCTGTAGCAGTTTTTGTACAGGATGTGAGTGATTAGCGTCACTGTGGCTGCCACTCTGCCAGCTGGCGCAGTAATACACTGCTGAATGGCTCTTCTGCAGTGTGTCTATCTTCAGATTATAAGAGTTAGCAATGCTGTTTACGCTCACAGTGAAGTCCTTTGCCTGGGGATTGGTGAGTCCAGTGCCGTCGTGCTTGATGTAGAGTATTCTAGTCATCGCCTCTCCGTCTTTCTGCTGGTACCAGTGGATGTAGTCAGTAGTGAGGTCAGTCACTCTGCAGTTGATATACACACTTTTACCCTCCTCCTTCACCCAGGAGAGCTGATCTTGCTCCACTGTCACTCCCAGCACAGCTGGAATCAACAGTCAACTCTATATTAGTAGTATATTAATGATACATGATAGAATATAGTAGTATATTGATGATACATAATAATATGTGTATGATAACCCATGTGTAATAAAGACCTAATTATACTACTCACCTTGGATCAGTGAGAAAATAAAAATAATAAACGTATCAACAAACATCTTGTTTGAGTTGTTTGAGTTAAAATGTTATGGTTCACAAGCTTGAGTTTTCATGTTATGTTACCAGCCTTACAATGTCTCTGCTATAAAACAGTGCTGATGTCATTTCCTGTGGGTGGAGTAGCCATAACAGTCAGTCATTACATGCAGAACAGTTATCAGAATGGTTCCCCCAAAAGACAGTTATATAATACACTGTAAAAAGGGAACTGTTAGACTAACTTAAAAAAATTACTTCAATTGGTAACATATAGTTGGTTTAGGTTTTTCTAAATCAAACACACAGAGCAACTTTTAGGGTATACAATTTTCTGGGCAATTTAAAATATCCAATTTATCTGGGCTCTGAGTGATCCAGCGGGCTAAATGCTGCCACTATGATCGGGAGATCACTGGTTCCAATCGTGACCATGTAGTTTGCCATCGGCTACCAGAGTCCTGAGACAGCACAATTGGCTTTGCTCTCTCTGGGTGGGTAGGTGGTGCTCTCTTCCCACATCACTCCAAAGGGTGATGTTGATCAGCACAGGGCATCTGTGAGCTGATGTATCGGAAATTAGTCGCTGCGCTTTCCTCCGAGTGCGCTGTGATGCTATTGGAGGATGTGTTGGGTCTTCACTAGTGATAGGGGGAGTCCTAATGAGTGGCTTTGGTAATTGGCCTTGTAAAAATAAAAATTAGGGTGAAAAAAGAATATCCATTTTACCATTTCACCTGACCTCCATGTTTTATTGCACTGTGGGAGGAAACCAGAGTACCCAGAGGAAACCCACACAGACATGAGAAGAACAAGGAAACTTCACCCAGATAGGGACTTGAACCCAGGACCCCGCGTTGGGTCAGAACTTCAAAGTGCTCCTATATGAACAGTGGTGCTGATATAATGGACATTGGGTGCATTAAAAAGGAGGTGGCCACAATATTTTGACGTGCCTGTTTATTTACAATGAATACTAAAATGGATTTGATTGTGCTGTGTAACGTTCAGGTTGAACACTGGCAGAGTTACAGTAGTTATTGTACAGGATGTGAGCAGTTTATCTCACTGTGGCTGCTTGAGCTCCAGTCCCAGACAGCGCAGTAATAAACTCCAGCATGGTTGAGCTTCACTGAGCCCACCTTCAGAGCATAATTATCACCTGCATCACCCTTCTCTAGAGTCACAGAGAAGTCTTTTGCTTCAGGATGGTTTGGATCAGGAACAGTGCTAGAGGCATCTTTATTAACGTACAGGATCCTTTTTAGAGCTTCTCCACCTTTCTGTTGGTACCAGTGGACGTAGTTGCTGCTCTGAAGTCCAGTCACTTTACAGCTGATATAAGCTCTCTTATTCAGTGACTTTGTCCAAAAGAGTTCAGTTTGCTCCACAGGTTGTCCGAGTACACCCACTGTAATCAACGTTATAGTACATAAATTAATAAATCAGACAGACTAATATGGCTTTAAAAATACAGTTAAATACATTGTAATAAATAAATTGTTTAAATACACTGTAGCAAGTGTTTCTGGGTAAATTAACCAGGACAGATCAGATAAGGCCTAGTTCACACTACACAGGTCGTCAACTGTTGGAAGATCTTTGTTAAAAACCTCAGCTTGAAGGCAAATCTGCGATCACTCGACACTCAGTCATGTGAAGCCATGTGGTTTCTTAGTATTTGCATTATATCACACTTAAATGTAAACAGTGAAAAATGTTTAATTTATATTTAATTTAATTTATATTTTGCTCAGCAGTGGTTTTCACCTTGGCACTCTGCCATTATACCATTTTTACACAGTCTCATTGGTTACGTTCACATTACCAGGCTAAAGTGACTCAAATCTGATTTTTTGCTCAATGTGGTTCAAATCAGATTTTTGGCTGTGTGAACGTGCCAAATCAGATTTGAGTCACTTTCATATGTGTTCCTAAATCGTATACGTATCTGATCTATGAACATGCAACAAGAATGTGAACGGTCAAATCGGAATTCATGCGTCTTTTTGCTTTTACGCTGCTCTACGTGCTTCTCTTTCATACCCACACATCTCTTCATCAACTAGAGCTGTAAAAACAGCAAAAGCAAGACGGTCTTTTTTTCACCTCCTCGACCTGAGCATGAACTTCAGACCATCTGTTTACTCTCCACTCCAGCAAAAGATGCTCCACGTATGAGCTGCTAACAAACGCATCCATTTCCCTTTGTAAAGCTACAAGTCGACTTTCAAATATGAGGTTTTGTGTTGTTGGTGAAGATGACGACATTAACCTCTTAAGCTCCAAGCCTATTTTTACCATTTTCCTCCTGAAATTACATACTCACATTTGAAGGCGTATTACTCCAATATTAAATAATTCAGAGTCAATTCCATGAATCTGTCACGTCCTGGCCTTGTCTCATGTCTCTGTGTGTGTCCCATGTGACCTGTGCCCCTGTGTTCTGTCTCAGTACTTTTCCACCTGTGTTAATTTGTAGCTCCGCCCCCTAGCCCCAGGTGTTTCCACTTTCCTTGTGTGCTATAAAGCCTTCCTTTGTCTCTTGTCCTTTGTCGGTCTTTGCACCTTCCTCTGTTGTTTTGTCACTCCTCGTTACTCTTGTCTATTCTCCTCGTTCCCTAGTTCCTTGCTCTGTGTTTTTCTCTGTTTATTTCTTGTTTGTTTTTTTCTAGTTTCTTGTTTAGCTCCGTGTTCCCTAGCTCCCTGTATATACCCTGCTTTGTGTTTATTTTTTAGTTTAGCTCCTTGTATATATTCCCTGTTTGTTTATTATTATCATTATCTCTAGTTTGTTTATGTTCTCTAGTCTCCGTCGTTTATTTTGATTTATTATCTTTGTTACGTGTTTACTTGTTTCTTTGTTTATCTTTGTTATTTATTTTAATAAATTATTATTTGTTTCGCCCTTACCTGCACTTGCATCCGCCTCCTCGTCTACCTGCCTGGGTCACCCCCGTGACAGAATTAATATTACTTGGAAGCCTTTACACATTTCATTTAAGACACTTTAATTATTCAATTGAACATGTAATGGCCAAAATATGGTAAAAAAACAGGAAAAATTTTAGCCGCTTTTCAAATTTTCTATTTTATTTTTTTTATTTTCAGACATATAAAATGAACTATTTATATGGAAGAAGGGTTTCGGCAGCTCTATATTTTGCCATAATGTGTTTACAATCATCATATAAAATTATAAACTGCTGCCTTTAATTGGTAAGATATTATTGTGATCTGAACCAGTAATGGTATTTTCTTTCTCCTGAAAACTTTATAATAATAAAAACTACCACTTTAATAACTCATTTTGCACTAATAAGGCTGTTTTTGTGTGGTCTACTCCTATACAAACAGAAATCCGCAGTGTCTCTTTAAAGGGGACATGAAACATTTCAGTTTGTACAAGTTTTCTAAGGTATTAAATATAATGGCATTTATTTGGGGGGGATTTTTTTTATATAAAATGTTTACACACTAAATTATAATATATTTATGTTTGTTACGTTTGAGCTAGGGCGCCGCCATGTTGCCCGTGCAGCACTGGTGACGTCACGAGGTTGGTTGGTTTAAGATCCCAGGCATATAGCTAGAGGAAAAGAGCTAATTGTTTGTCGAGATTATGGATGAAGACGAAGCTGAACTAGGCTAACATGGAGCATTTACTCAGAGATCTTTCCTATATAAACCTGAGCAGAACTTTTCAGATGCTTTTCCGAGAGCGAGGGGTTTTGGGAGTGTTTATTCTCTCTCTACGTGGAGCCGTGCAGAACCCTGCAGCGCGTCCACAGCAGGTACTGCCATCCAGTTAACCAGCTATTTTATATACATTTAGCTATTTAACATGCAAAGTCCAGAGTTCATTAAGACTGAATGAAACGAACATGATTTAAATGGATATTGAAACATCCAGGCGCTGTTTGGTTGATAAACCGTTCAGTTTAGAAGTTAGAATGCTTACTGGGTACTTAGCTTCATCTAGTTAGTGTTAGCTAGTTAGCTAGCGTTGGCTAGCTAGAATAAGATAGCTAGCTAAGTAGCTAACGCTAGCTATGTTATCTTTAAATTATCTAATTTATCTAGATTTTCGGTAACGGTACCTCTCGCTGCTCTGCTGGGTGGGCGTGTTGTTTGGCTGGTGCGGCTCACAGCTGCTGCTCTCATAGTAACATTACCATCAGTCAGACGGTCTGTACATTCCAGCTGATCAGAGGAAAAATAAAAAAACGGAGGAAAAAAGCCTCGGACTGCAGCTTATTTATCCGGCGCTAATGCTCCTGACTCAAACCCCTCTCCTTCACATAGTCCTGGTCTAGAAAGTGCTCGCCACTAACCCCTAGCGTTGCAGCTAACCGGAGGATTCTCACGCTTCAGTGCTGCGAGCCCCCGCTGAAGGTATGAAAGTGAAAGTAAATATTTCTCATTCCTCACCTTATTAAATTTCACTACTCCCAGTATTACTACACACAGGGACAATACAAAAGGGCCCCCCCGCTCTGCATTGAGTTTTGGTTTGGATTTTATTATTTATTGAGGCGCTAAATTACGGTATTCTCATAGATTCTAGTAGTGAGGCGTGCGAGAACCAACCTCGTGACGTCACTTTCAGCGCTGGGACAAGATGGCGCTGCCCTTACTTAAAAAAATGACATTTAGATTGCTTATTATTTTAATTCCGCTTCACTGACAACTGTTAAACTTATAAAATTTGTTAGAGTGAAAATACATCTTGTGAATTAAACTAAATACTTGAAGTGTTTCATGTCCCCTTTAACAGAGCGCTTTCTGCAGAGGGGGAAGTCTCTGAGAGACAGTATCTGTGACCAAGCAGCCCCCACCCCCGCTTTCAACTGGCAGAACTCGGCACCTGATTGGCTGACAGACCTGATTTGCATTTCATCACGTCCAGTAGAGTCTGCTCTGTAAGCAGACACCAGACACTTGGTAGAGCGTCAAATAAAACACTTTTAATAAGGAGTTAATATTTATATTAATTTCTTTCTGCATGAAATTATTTCAAGCACTGGTTGTATATAAATGGGGATTATAGGAGACTGGATTTATGGATTCTCTTAAGTTTGGATGAGTTTTAAAGGTAAGATCGTGGTTGGGGGTGTGTGTGGTGTGTCCTGAGGTAACCCCAGGACAAAACCCGAGCAGGTTTTAACTGAAAACACGCGCTGTAATGCGCTCTTTCAGCTTTAATTCAGGAACATTCTACAGTAAACCGGAGCACAGTTCCGGAATCTGGAGAGCCAGTGGTGATATTAAAGCCAGTATCACCATTTTTCATACATTAACAATACTTACCATATTCTCAGTATTAGATACGTTTTTTTAATGTTATGTCAATGTGTTACATGTGTTTACTCTAAAACTCTGCTCCACTTCAGTCCTCCAGGAGATGTGCTCAGTAGAAGTGATGGCTCACATACAGCTTTACTGTAGGTTGTGTCCGACATCCTTATTTGGGGGGAAATCATGTTTAAATGAATAAATATTCGTGTAAGATAACGGACTGGGTGTTCCTGTGTTCTTCTTAGATCATTAATTAGGTGTCCCTGCCTTATTTTTCGGGACTGAACAGCAGCACATGGTAACCCATTACTAATGACTGATGAGTTACTGTGTTCTTTAGGAGTTACTGCAGGTCATGTCACAGTATTATAAAGTGAGAAACATGGTAACTAATTACTAATAACTGAGGAGTTACTGCAGATCAGGACACAGTATTATAAAGTGAAATATGTGTTATATAATAATAATAATAATAATAATAATAATAATAATAATAATAATAATAATAATAATACATTTGGACAGTCATGCAGTTCATTTGTTTTACCCGCACAGCACATTTGCCAGTGTTATATTAACAGTGTTAGTGTTAGATAAACACTGTGAATGTTAAAAACCTCATAGTGTGATTGTTGGTTTTACACTAGTTAGTGCTAACACTTGTAAATACACTGTGTAGTGTTGTGTATTTAACCCTAAGATAGTCAGTACATTCTGTAGTAAACTTACGTAGCTAACTAACACACATTTAACCTAGCTAACTAACACACATATAACCTAGCTAACTAACACACATATAACCTAGCTAATTAACACACATATAACCTAGCTAACTAACACACATATAACCTAGCTAACTAACACACATATAACCTAGCTAACTAACACACATATAACCTAGCTAACTAACACACATATAACCTAGTTAACTAACACACATATAACCTAGCTAACTAACACACATATAACCTAGCTAATTAACACACATATAACCTAGCTAACTAACACACATATAACCTAGCTAACTAACACACATATAACCTAGCTAACTAACACACATATAACCTAGCTAATTAACACACATATAACCTAGTTAACTAACACACATATAACCTAGCTAACTAACACACATATAACCTACCTAACTAACACACATTTAACCAAGCTAACTAACACACATTTAACCTAGCTAACTAACACACATATAACCTAGCTAACTAACACACATTTAACCTAGCTAACTAATTCTAAAACACGCATATAAACTAGCTAACTAACACACATTTAACCTAGCTAACTAACACACATATAACCTAGCTAACTAACACACATATAACCTAGCTAACTAACACACACATAACCTAGCTAACTAACACACATATAACCTACCTAACTAACACACATTTAACCAAGCTAACTAACACACATTTAACCTAGCTAACTAACACACATATAACCTAGCTAACTAACACACATATAACCTAGCTAACTAACACACACATAACCTAGCTAACTAACACACATATAACCTACCTAACTAACACACATTTAACCTAGCTAACTAACACACATTTAACCTAGTTAACTAACACACATATAACCTAGTTAACTAACACACATATAACCTAGCTAACTAACACACACATAACCTAGCTAACTAACACACATATAAACTATCTAACTAACACACATTTAACCTAGCTAACTAACACACATTTAACCTAGCTAACTAACACACATTTAACCAAGCTAACTAACACACATATAACCTAGTTAACTAACACACATATAACCTAGCTAACTAACACACATTTAACCTAGCTAACTAACACACATTTAACCAAGCTAACTAACACACATATAACCTAGCTAACTAACACACATTTAACCAAGCTAACTAACACACATATAACCTAGCTAACTAACACACATTTAACCAAGCTAACACACACATCTAACCTAGCTAACTAACACACATATAACCAAGCTAACTAACACACATATAACCTAGCTAACTAACACATATATTGTAGTGTATTGGACAATACTGTGACCTATCTGGCTATCCGTAGTTGTAGTCTAGAAGCACTAAAGGATGATGGGTAATGTAGTTTTTGGTCCCCACTACACTGGACTAACTAATGGAGAGCTGCTGTACGTGTTATTTTCTACTCCAGTAAACCAATAAGCGTTCTTCTGTCTCTGTGTGAGTTCATTTATGTTGTGGATACAACATATATAACCTAGATAACTAACACACATTTAACCTAGCTAACTTGACTAACTAATGCTAAAACCCACATTTAACCCAGCTAACTTAGTTAGATAGCTCTAACTACACATATTTAAGCTAGCTAACACTAACTAACACAGACATAACCTAACTTAGCTAGCTAACTAGCACACATATAACTTAGGTAACGTTGGCTAAACACATCCTAAAGCTGTTTAACAACACACAAAGTGTCCTCGTCCGATCTGGGGGTTAAATAAACTGGAAAACATCCCAATATCTTGATTACTAGTTTATTTTCTATCAAATACAGAAGAATAAAGACCTGAGAGATCTAGCTGGAACATACTTAACAATCATATCACTAAAATAAAGGGGTGCAGGGCCATGAAGACGTTTAAAAACAGTACTAATACGTTAATATTAACATGTAACCAGTGGAATTAGAGACACTAGCTGGCGTGCTAGCCTGGTGGTCACCATGGTTACTGCAGAAGAGATTCCACTGACACAGTTGTGACATCACACACCTGAGCATATATCAGCAGGAGTTCCGTCAGTTGGGGTTCAGGCTAGAGCTGGGAGACGCAGTATCAGGACTTCGGAGGAAATCTTTCAGTTACTGAGGACGAGCAGCTTTAGTGAACATTAGCAGAATGTCTTTACTGATCTCGATAAAGACGGTGGTTCAGCGGCCGGTGAAGATCAACCGGCAGAGCTGGGAGGACTTCCAGCACGGGGCGACCAACCGCCCCAGCAGGAGAGAGAAACGTCCCCAAGTGTTCATGGACGGACATGAGGACGCTCCTGCACTGAAACAGGCCAGACTCCAGCTGGAGAGAGGTGCGTTATGGGACAGATTTCAGTTTGGTTAACATGTTTAATTTCTCTTAAACTAAATCAAATGTTCTCACATCAGTTTTAAATGTTGATTTTAATTCAGTTCTGTTTCTAACCTGTTTCTAATGTCACTGATGTGCTGCAGATATTGTCGTTAGCTCCAGCGGAACCTCTGGTAAGAGGAAGCTGGTGGAGACACCGGAGGAGGAAGCTCCAGTAATGAAAAAGACTCGAATCCAGCTGGAGAGAGGTGCGTTATGGGGCAGAATTCAGGAATCTGGTTTCCATGCTTGGTTAAGCTACCGTTTCTTTAAGACCAACATCATTATTTAAAACCACCAAGCAACACCTTAGCAACAACATAGCAACCACTTAGCTATTTCTGCGTAGACAGACTACAGTAGTGATGTTACTGGTGGTGATGAAGCATGAATTGTTGTATTGCAGTACTTCTTTAGCTGTTTAATTATACTATATTTAAGTATATATACTGTATAAATACATACAATGATTTAATATTCTTTTTATTGTTTTCTTTTTACAGCTCCTCCCACGGTATGGATCATAGGGGACAGCTATATTCGCCGTGGGGAGGAGATGGCGAGGAGCTCACTGGGAGGTGACCTGGGCGTACAGGCTGAGGTCAGCTGGTTCGGCTGGGGAGGACTGAGGTGGCAGGGACTCGTCCCGTTCTTCAACCAGTCTCTAAGAGGAAGAACGGCTCCGGATGTGCTGATCATCCACTGTGGAGGGAACGACCTTGGAGGAATGAACGTCCTTCATCTTAGCGCCCAGATGAAGGAGGATCTCCGTGATCTCCACCGTCGTTTCCCACACATGAAGATCATGCTGTCGGAGATCACCCCCCGACGTCAGTGGAGGTCCTCCACTCACCCCAAGAGGATTGATGCAGCCCGGAAATGGTTGAACGGCGAGATGGCCGATTTCATCTTGGGAGTGGAGGGGGGTGTTATTCATCACCCGGACATCCTGTTCCACAACCCTCGACTCTTCCTCAGAGACCGGGTTCACCTGTCTCCTTCTGGCAACGAGCTCTTTTTAAATGACATCGCAGAATCCCTGAAAACCTTCATCTAATAAAAGTGATTCTGCTGAAATCACCTGGATTCATCTGGATTCATTCAACACTGAGAAACACCAGGAGACTGATGACTTTACACTGCAGTGAAATCAACAACTCAGCATTAGATGCTAATAAATGTTAAAGTTTTATTTTCTATAACATTCAAAATCTGTAAACTTAAAAATAGAGTATTTTGTAAACAACAGAATGAATTAATGTAAGAAAATAAAAAACAAATTCTAGAGATTGGGAAGATAACAGAGTTCACAGTAGACTTTATCAGCCTAAACATTTCAAATAATTAATTTAAAACAATTCCCAATTCTTTAATTAAAGTTATATGTAAGCTTAAAAAAATCTATATTTCAAGTCAAGTAGTTTTATTGTCAATACTGCATATGTACAGGACAGAGATTTGAAATTACTTTACTCTCCTTCCTACATTTTTACAGCAAGTACAGATAATCGATACAATAAAATAGAATGGGAGACATTGTATGTACAGTACAGCAGGGACACAAATAGACATACATGAAGCAGAAAACAAAGTGCAGTAGTGTGGGGGGTGAAATAAGATATATAATATAAAAGAATGGGAGACACTATATGTACAATACAACAAGGACACAATAGACATACGTAAGACGGAAGACAATAGTGCTATATTGATGGTGATGTAGTGGAATGACAGTATAAATAGAACCCGTATAACAGAAGTGCAAATATGGTATAATAGCTTAAGGCTGGTAAAGTGAATGAGTGCGTAAAGTTCTTACAGTCACAACTGTTGGGGAATGAAAGTGTGTATGACAGTGAAAGTATAGCAGTAGTGCAGGTATTGGGCGTGTAGTGCAGGTCCGTTTTGAAAAGTTCCAGTACTGTGTGTGTTCTAGTACAGAGTTTCAGTACTGTGATGGTGGGGGCTGGGAGATGCTGAGTGAGTGTGCGCTGGGGGCAGGATTGGGATTGGGGGTACAGCAGGAAGAGAGTTCAGCATCCTCACAGCCTGATGGATGGGGCTGTCTCGCAGTCTGCTGGTCCTAGACCCGAGACTCCACAGTCTCCTCCCTGATGGCAGCAGGCTGAAGAAGCTGTGTAGTGGGTGGGAGGGATCTCCTGCCAGACGGAGGGCTTTCTGTGTGAGGCGGGAGCTGTACAAGTCCTGAAGGGAGGGGAGAGAGGTGCCATCTTCTCAGCTGCTCTCACGATGCGCTGGAGGGTCCTGCGGATGCTCTCGATGGCCCCTCTGTTGAAGGTGGTCATGATGGGGATGGGGGCTCCAGCTCTTCTCAGCTTGCGGAGAAAGTAGAGACGCTGATTTGCCTTCCTGACCAGTGATGCTGAGTTGGTGCTCCAGGAGAGGTCCTCTGTTACGTGCACACCCAGGAACTTGGTGCTGCTCACCCTCTCCACAGCAGTTCCGTTGATGGACAGAGGAGTGTGCGGAACGACTATCTATGCGTTTTTCTCAGACGTCCTCTGAGAAAATTACAGGCAAAACTATCTACTGTTTTTCATTTAACTCTGTGGTCCTCCGGTAATTTTAGTTCCGTCTGGACTCACATCTCTGAGTTCCGTCACCTCGTGTTTAATAAAATAGCTATTTGTCCACTGCTGCGCACCATAATTACATTTTGGGTGTGCGTTTCCACAGAGATCTATGTAAACACAACATTGAGTGGAAATGGAGGAGCTACTGAACGAGATGTCAACGAGATACGATACTCTGTGATAACATATGTTGTGATATCGATGTATAAATCTAACTCTCCAAATTATTTTCCATCTTTGCTCTTATATAAGTGCACCAACTAAATGGGCCCCAACATAACAAGTGCTTATTGTTATGTTGTGAAATATATGTTGTTAATAAAAATAATAATAATAATCATACTAAGACATTTTAACAGTCATGCAGTTAATTTGTTTTACCCGCACAGTACATTCGCCAGTGTTATATTAACAGTGTTAGATAAACGCTGTGTGAATGTTCAAAATCCCACAGTGTGATTGTTGGTTTTACACTAATTAACTAATAGTGCTAACACTGGTAAATACACTGTGTAGTGTTGTATATTTAACCCTAAGGTAGCCAGTCCATTCTGTAGTGAACTTACATAGCTATTTAACACACACGCATTTAAACAAGCTAACTAACACACACACATTCGGGGGTAAAAAAAATAAGCTGGAAAAGGTCTTAATATCGTGTTTACTAGTTTATTTTCACCCAAATACAGAAATAAGAAAAAAGAGCAGCAGCACATGAGAGAATAAACACTGAAGACCAGGAGAACTGCGTCTGCTGTGAAATTACCGTAATTACCCTGATAGTGCGCACTATAAAATCACTGTGAGACTGCAAGGCTGAAGATGCACTTTTATGAGGTTGATGCTTAATATTAAAGCAGTGATTATTAAAACAAAAACTATTACTGTCTTACAGTCAGTCTTAGAGTCTTAGATGCCTTCTGGATAACTTTTTTTTAATATTATGGTCTTCTTTGTATTGCTACATGTTTTTTCTTTCAAAAACAGAGCTTAAGCAGACTACTACACACTGTAGTATGTAACTATATGTTGTTAATATTTGGAAGATAATGAAGATAATAAAGTAACTAAGGTTCATTCTACTGCAAATGGTGTCACTGGCTTCATTCAAATATGCCTTTAATATCACCACTGAATAATTTGATAATTGTTCAAGTACATAGTTCCCAGGTGGCATGTAGGGTTTTTCAACTAAGTAGTTACTGTTGATTTGGGCAGTAATTCATGAATAGTTACAATAAAGGAGACATAATTAGTAAGTAGTTCTCCAGGAGATACTGTATGTAAGTCTCGGTAATTAATGTAGAGTTAATAGTGAACTATTTTAATCATTAGTTCAGTATTATCTAGTAATTACTCAGTACTTCCTGGTAGTTAACAGAAAATATTTAGGTGTTAATGCAGCTTAGTTACCTATTAACTATGGACCAGTATTATAAAGTGTTCCCCTAAAATGGATTTGATTGGGCTGTGTAACGTTCAGGTTGAACACTGGCAGAGTTACAGTAGTTATTGTACAGGATGTGAGCAGTTTATCTCACTGTGGCTGCCCGTCCAGACAGCGCAGTAATAAACTCCAGCATGGTTGAGCTTCACTGAGCCCACCTTCAGAACATAATTATCACCTGCATCACCCTTCTCTAGAGTCACAGAGAAGTCTTTTGCTTCAGGATGGTTTGGATCACGAACAGTGCTAGAGGCATCTTTATTAACGTACAGGATCCTTTTCAGAGCTTCTCCATCTTTCTGTTGATACCAGTGGACGTAGTTATCGCTCTGAAGTCCAGTCACTTTACAGCTCATATAAGCTCTCTTATTCAGTGACTTTGTCCAAAAGAGCTCAGTTTGCTCCACAGTTTGTCCGAGTACACCCACTGTAATCAACGTTATAGTACATAAATTAATAAATCAGACAGACTAATATGGCTTTAAAAATGAATTTAAATACACTGTAACCCCAACATGCTTAAATACACTGTAATCCTGATATTTAACATTAATATACTACTCACCTACAACCAGTGAGAAGAGAACAGCATAGAGTTCTATATTCATCTTTCATTTACTTAAGAACTTAAGAGAGTTCTGTGTTTTATATAGTTCTCTCACCTGCTCCTCAACTCAACTGTTTCATTAAAGCGGCAGTGTGTTATCAGTAATGAAAACCTCCCATCTGTGACACAGTGATGTCATTTCCTGTATATCAGTCAGCATTCTGGTTCTTCTGAAGTGTTAATAATAAGTGCAAAGTAGTTGTTGTAGTGTATATCATTTAAAAAAGGTAAAAGAGTAATTTCTATTGAAGAAGAAATTTAATTTTGTGGATTTTTAACAGGAACTAGTTGCAGCATGGTGGCAAAGCATGGTCTGTGTGTGTGTGAATACCACACACCAAAAGGGAACTGAGGGTTGTGTGCTCTCTCCATGTCTATGTGGGTTTCCTAAGACCATGCCGGTTGGTGGTTTGGTTATAATAACAGTGAAAATATGTATGTGAGAAATTAAATGCGTGGGAGCCAGGAATCCTGCAATTTTTTCTAGGCGCATATTCCACTCTTGCATCAAGTGTTTCTGGGTAAGCTAACCAGGACAGATCAGATAAGGCCTAGTTCACACTACAGGAGTAGCCTGTTAGTCGATCTTCATCAAAAAAACACTATATCTTTCAGAATTCCAGTATTTACACTTAATTAATGAATTAGTGTACTTCCTCTACTGCTTCTTCATCTGCTCTGTACTGAGTGTTGCATGCTGTAGCAGTTTTTGTACAGGATGTGAGTGATTAGCGTCACTGTGGCTGCCTCTCTGCCAGCTGGCGCAGTAATACACTGCTGAATGGCTCTTCTGCAGTGTGTCTATCTTCAGATTATAAGAGTTTTTGTTTACGCTCACAGTGAAGTCCTTTGCCTGGGGATTGGTGAGTCCAGTGCCGTCGTGCTTGATGTAGAGTATTCTAGTCATCGCCTCTCCGTCTTTCTGCTGGTACCAGTGGATGTAGTCAGTACTGCGGTCAGTCACTCTGCAGTTGATATACACACTTTTACCCTCCTCCTTCACCCAGGAGAGCTGATCTTGCTCCACTGTCACTCCCAGCACAGCTACTGGAATCAACAGTCAACTCTATATTAGTAGTATATTGATGATACATGATAGAATATAGTAGTATATTGATGATACATAATAATATGTGTATGATAACCCATGTGTAATAAAGACCTAATTATACTACTCACCTTGGATCAGTGAGAAAATGAAAATAATAAACGTATCAACAAACATCTTGTTTGAGTTGTTTGAGTTAAAATGTTATGGTTCACAAGCTTGAGTTTTCATGTTATGTTACCAGCCTTACAATGTCTCTGCTATAAAACAGTGCTGATGTCATTTCCTGTGGGTGGAGTAGCCATAACAGTCAGTCATTACATGCAGAACAGTTATCAGAATGGTTCCCCCAAAAGACAGTTATATAATACACTGTAAAAAGGGAACTGTTAGACTAACTTAAAAAAATTACTTCAATTGGTAACATATAGTTGGTTTAGGTTTTTCTAAATCAAACACACAGAGCAACTTTTAGGGTATACAATTTTCTGGGCAATTTAAAATATCCAATTTATCTGGGCTCTGAGTGATCCAGCGGGCTAAATGCTGCCACTATGATCGGGAGATCACTGGTTCCAATCATGACCATGTAGTTTGCCAGCGGCTACCAGAGTCCTGAGACAGCACAATTGGCTTTGCTCTCTCTGGGTGGGTAGGTGGTGCTCTCTTCCCACATCACTCCAAAGGGTGATGTTGATCAGCACAGGGCATCTGTGAGCTGATGTATCGGAAATGAGTCGCTGCGCTTTCCTCCGAGTGCGCTGTGATGCTATTGGAGGATGTGTTGGGTCTTCACTAGTGATAGGGGGAGTCCTAATGAGTGGCTTTGGTAATTGGCCTTGTAAAAATAAAAATTAGGGTGAAAAAAGAATATCCATTTTACCATTTCACCTGACCTCCATGTTTTATTGCACTGTGGGAGGAAACCAGAGTACCCAGAGGAAACCCACACAGACATGAGAAGAACAAGGAAACTTCACCCAGATAGGGACTTGAACCCAGGACCCCGCGTTGGGTCAGAACTTCAAAGTGCTCCTATATGAACAGTGGTGCTGATATAATGGACATTGGGTGCATTAAAAAGGAGGTGGCCACAATATTTTGACGTGCCTGTTTATTTACAATGAATACTAAAATGGATTTGATTGTGCTGTGTAACGTTCAGGTTGAACACTGGCAGAGTTACAGTAGTTATTGTACAGGATGTGAGCAGTTTATCTCACTGTGGCTGCTCGTCCAGACAGCGCAGTAATAAACTCCAGCATGGTTGAGCTTCACTGAGCCCACCTTCAGAACATAATTATCACCTGCATCACCCTTCTCTAGAGTCACAGAGAAGTCTTTTGCTTCAGGATGGTTTGGATCAGGAACAGTGCTAGAGGCATCTTTATTAACGTACAGGATCCTTTTTAGAGCTTCTCCACCTTTCTGTTGGTACCAGTGGACGTAGTTGCTGCTCTGAAGTCCAGTCACTTTACAGCTGATATAAGCTCTCTTATTCAGTGACTTTGTCCAAAAGAGTTCAGTTTGCTCCACAGGTTGTCCGAGTACACCCACTGTAATCAACGTTATAGTAAACAAATAAATAAATCAGACAGATTAATATGGCTTTAAAAATACAGTTAAATACATTGTAATAAATAAATTGTTTAAATACACTGTAGCAAGTGTTTCTGGGTAAATTAACCAGGACAGATCAGATAAGGCCTAGTTCACACTACACAGGTCGTCAACTGTTGGAAGATCTTTGTTAAAAACCTCAGCTTGAAGGCAAATCTGCGATCACTCGACACTCAGTCATGTGAAGCCATGTGGTTTCTTAGTATTTGCATTATATCACACTTAAATGTAAACAGTGAAAAATGTTTAATTTATATTTAATTTAATTTATATTTTGCTCAGCAGTGGTTTTCACCTTGGCACTCTGCCATTATGCCATTTTTACACAGTCTCATTGGTTACGTTCACATTACCAGGCTAAAGTGACTCAAATCTGATTTTTTGCTCAATGTGGTTCAAATCAGATTTTTGGCTGTGTGAACGTGCCAAATCAGATTTGAGTCACTTTCATATGTGTTCCTAAATCGTATACGTATCTGATCTATGAACATGCAACAAGAATGTGAACGGTCAAATCGGAATTCATGCGTCTTTTTGCTTTTACGCTGCGCTACGTGCTTCTCTTTCATACCCACACATCTCTTCATCAACTAGAGCTGTAAAAACAGCAAAAGCAAGACGGTCTTTTTTTCACCTCCTCGACCTGAGCATGAACTTCAGACCATCTGTTTACTCTCCACTCCAGCAAAAGATGCTCCACGTATGAGCTGCTAACAAACGCATCCATTTCCCTTTGTAAAGCTACAAGTCGACTTTCAAATATGAGGTTTTGTGTTGTTGGTGAAGATGACGACATTAACCTCTTAAGCTCCAAGCCTATTTTTACCATTTTCCTCCTGAAATTACATACTCACATTTGAAGGCGTATTACTCCAATATTAAATAATTCAGAGTCAATTCCATGAATCTGTCACGTCCTGGCCTTGTCTCATGTCTCTGTGTGTGTCCCATGTGACCTGTGCCCCTGTGTTCTGTCTCAGTACTTTTCCACCTGTGTTAATTTGTAGCTCCGCCCCCTAGCCCCAGGTGTTTCCACTTTCCTTGTGTGCTATAAAGCCTTCCTTTGTCTCTTGTCCTTTGTCGGTCTTTGCACCTTCCTCTGTTGTTTTGTCACTCCTCGTTACTCTTGTCTATTCTCCTCGTTCCCTAGTTCCTTGCTCTGTGTTTTTCTCTGTTTATTTCTTGTTTGTTTTTTTCTAGTTTCTTGTTTAGCTCCGTGTTCCCTAGCTCCCTGTATATACCCTGCTTTGTGTTTATTTTTTAGTTTAGCTCCTTGTATATATTCCCTGTTTGTTTATTATTATCATTATCTCTAGTTTGTTTATGTTCTCTAGTCTCCGTCGTTTATTTTGATTTATTATCTTTGTTACGTGTTTACTTGTTTCTTTGTTTATCTTTGTTATTTATTTTAATAAATTATTATTTGTTTCGCCCTTACCTGCACTTGCATCCGCCTCCTCGTCTACCTGCCTGGGTCACCCCCGTGACAGAATTAATATTACTTGGAAGCCTTTACACATTTCATTTAAGACACTTTAATTATTCAATTGAACATGTAATGGCCAAAATATGGTAAAAAAAAAAAACAGGAAAAATTTTAGCCGCTTTTCAGATTTTCTATTTTATTTTTTTTATTTTCAGACATATAAAATGAACTATTTATATGGAAGAAGGCTTTCGGCAGCTCTATATTTTGCCATAATGTGTTTACAATCATCATATAAAATTATAAACTGCTGCCTTTAATTGGTAAGATATTATTGTGATCTGAACCAGTAATGGTATTTTCTTTCTCCTGAAAACTTTATAATAATAAAAACTACCACTTTAATAACTCATTTTGCACTAATAAGGCTGTTTTTGTGTGGTCTACTCCTATACAAACAGAAATCCGCAGTGTCTCTTTAACAGAGCGCTTTCTGCAGAGGGGGAAGTCTCTGAGAGACAGTATCTGTGACCAAGCAGCCCCCACCCCCGCTTTCAACTGGCAGAACTCGGCACCTGATTGGCTGACAGACCTGATTTGCATTTCATCACGTCCAGTAGAGTCTGCTCTGTAAGCAGACACCAGACACTTGGTAGAGCGTCAAATAAAACACTTTTAATAAGGAGTTAATATTTATATTAATTTCTTTCTGCATGAAATTATTTCAAGCACTGGTTGTATATAAATGGGGATTATAGGAGACTGGATTTATGGATTCTCTTAAGTTTGGATGAGTTTTAAAGGTAAGATCGTGGTTGGGGGTGTGTGTGGTGTGTCCTGAGGTAACCCCAGGACAAAACCCGAGCAGGTTTTAACTGTAAACACGCGCTGTAATGCGCTCTTTCAGCTTTAATTCAGGAACATTCTACAGTAAACCGGAGCACAGTTCCGGAATCTGGAGAGCCAGTGGTGATATTAAAGCCAGTATCACCATTTTTCATACATTAACAATACTTACCATATTCTCAGTATTAGATACGTTTTTTTAATGTTATGTCAATGTGTTACATGTGTTTACTCTAAAACTCTGCTCCACTTCAGTCCTCCAGGAGATGTGCTCAGTAGAAGTGATGGCTCACATACAGCTTTACTGTAGGTTGTGTCCGACATCCTTATTTGGGGGGAAATCATGTTTAAATGAATAAATATTCGTGTAAGATAACGGACTGGGTGTTCCTGTGTTCTTCTTAGATCATTAATTAGGTGTCCCTGCCTTATTTTTCGGGACTTAACAGCAGCACATGGTAACCCATTACTAATGACTGATGAGTTACTGTGTTCTTTAGGAGTTACTGCAGGTCATGTCACAGTATTATAAAGTGTGAAACATGGTAACTAATTACTAATAACTGAGGAGTTACTGCAGATCAGGACACAGTATTATAAAGTGAAATATGTGTTATATAATAATAATAATAATAATAATAATAATAATAATAATAATAATAATAATAATAATAATAAATATAGCCGCAAGCGGCAATCATCGGGTTCAAGCACCAACTTGCACAATGGTGCCTACTGGAGCATTGAATGGTGATGTGTAAGAAGGTCTAATATGATTGGAGATGCCCTGTCACATTTAGAAATTATCAAGTTTTTCACCTGTTATTAATGTTGAGCAGAGGCCTTTCAACCTGATCAGTGCTTAAATTCACATGTAAATCTAGTGAACTTTGTAGGATATTCATTAAGTGAGTTAGAACTAGTCAAAAGGTGTCTACATGTTATTGGTATTGATCAGGTGGCTTCAACCAGAATGTTCACAAAGTGGTATTCAGATTGACCTTTGAACCTTTGCAGAACAAGCTGAAATGTTTGACCAAACAAGTTTAAATTAACACAAAGGAGTGAATGTTCTGATATGACATGTAATTACGAAGTTATTATAAATCTAGTTCTGAATTAAATGGCGCTTCATCAAGCACCAACTAGCACAATGGTGCCTACTAGAGCATAGGATGGTGATGTGTAAGAAGGTCTAACACAATTGGAGACATTCTGTCACATTTAAAATGATCAAAAGTCTTTCACCTGTTATTAATGTTGAGAAGAGGCACAAAGGAGTGAATGTTCTGATATGACATGTAATGTCAAGTTATTCTTAATCTAGTTCTGTATTAAATGGCGCTTCATCAGAGTGATATTGTACAGAGGTCTTTAACATTGTGAGATTACAGCAAATACTGCAGAGTTACAGCAATTTAGGTTAGAAATTCCAAGGACGCACAGATTGCTTGATGCCTGGAGAGTATTGTATGTGAAATTTTCACAAATGTTTTTAATGAACATTTACCTAGAGACTCTACAGTGTGCAGCAAGACTGAAATGGAGGTGATAGGCCAAATATCCAGAGAGTAGTTTCAATATAGCTATTTTCAAACAATTAGCAATTATGAATGAACAAAGCACTTTTTAAACATAGTTGTATTGAGAAATTTGTCAGAGCCACTGTACTAAATATGGCAAAAACAATTAGATGTCAAAATAGTACAGCATGATTGACATATACTCGTTTTTTTGGAACAGCGCCCCCCAGTGCATATGGCGGTCATATTGTTTACATATTTCAACTTTTGCTTAATGAATATTGAAGCGCATGCTCTCACGAGTGTTTTGATACCAAACATGCCAGGATTGGTCAAAATTCCTAGGACTAGTTTGCAAAAGTAGGTTTTGCATATTATGCAAATTAGCACAAAATCTATATAGACGGAAGTGCATGGTCCAAATTGGAAAGTTGTTGGTATTGACCCAAGGAATCCATCAAAAAAAAGAATTTTGAATGTAGGTCTTATGGTTTTTGAGTTATTGAGAAAATTGTGAAAAATGAATTTCCTTGTTTATAGCGCCACCACTTGACCAATCGGTGCCATTTTTGTTGTCCACCGAGATGCACTGATCCTACATCTACCTACCAAGTTTCATTTCTCTATGACTTACGGTTTAGGCTGCACAACTGTTTTTACAGGAGAAAAAGAATAATAATAATAATAATAAATATAGCCGCAAGCGGCAATCATCGGGTTCAAGCACCAACTTGCACAATGGTGCCTACTGGAGCATTGAATGGTGATGTGTAAGAAGGTCTAATATGATTGGAGATGCCCTGTCACATTTAGAAATTATCAAGTTTTTCACCTGTTATTAATGTTGAGCAGAGGCCTTTCAACCTGATCAGTGCTTAAATTCACATGTAAATCTAGTGAACTTTGTAGGATATTCATTAAGTGAGTTAGAACTAGTCAAAAGGTGTCTACATGTTATTGGTATTGATCAGGTGGCTTCAACCAGAATGTTCACAAAGTGGTATTCAGATTGACCTTTGAACCTTTGCAGAACAAGCTGAAATGTTTGACCAAACAAGTTTAAATTAACACAAAGGAGTGAATGTTCTGATATGACATGTAATTACGAAGTTATTATAAATCTAGTTCTGAATTAAATGGCGCTTCATCAAGCACCAACTAGCACAATGGTGCCTACTAGAGCATAGGATGGTGATGTGTAAGAAGGTCTAACACAATTGGAGACATTCTGTCACATTTAGAAATGATCAAAAGTCTTTCACCTGTTATTCATGTTGAGAAGAGGCACAAAGGAGTGAATGTTCTGATATGACATGTAATGTCAAGTTATTCTTAATCTAGTTCTGTATTAAATGGCGCTTCATCAGAGTGATATTGTACAGAGGTCTTTAACATTGTGAGATTACAGCAAATACTGCAGAGTTACAGCAATTTAGGTTAGAAATTCCAAGGACGCACAGATTGCTTGATGCCTGGAGAGTATTGTATGTGAAATTTTCACAAATGTTTTTAATGAACATTTACCTAGAGACTCTACAGTGTGCAGCAAGACTGAAATGGAGGTGATAGGCCAAATATCCAGAGAGTAGTTTCAATATAGCTATTTTCAAACAATTAGCAATTATGAATGAACAAAGCACTTTTTAAACATAGTTGTATTGAGAAATTTGTCAGAGCCACTGTACTAAATATGGCAAAAACAATTAGATGTCAAAATAGTACAGCATGATTGACATATACTCGTTTTTTTGGAACAGCGCCCCCCAGTGGGCGGATTGTTTCAGCACTTTGCAGGTCACTACAGTGTCTCCACCTGAACATAACTGCCAAATATTATCCAGATTGGGCAACATTCAGCCTGCCAAAATGTCTGCTGAATGCTGATTGGCTGATGGTGTTCAGCCATGTTGATTGATTAAGTTGCCCTTTGAACATCCTTTAGAGGCTGTATGATAGATTCTGCATGCAAAGTTTCAACTTGCTAGGTTGCACGGTTGCTGAGAAACAGTGCTCCAAATTTACCTCTTGAAGTGAATGGGGCATATATCCGGAAGGACTAATTTGCATATGGCGGCCATATTGTTTACATATTTCAACTTTTGCTTAATGAATATTGAAGCGCATGCTCTCACGAGTGTTTTGATACCAAACATGCCAGGATTGGTCAAAATTCCTAGGACTAGTTTGCAAAAGTAGGTTTTGCATATTATGCAAATTAGCACAAAATCTATATAGACGGAAGTGCATGGTCCAAATTGGAAAGTTGTTGGTATTGACCCAAGGAATCCATCAAAAACAAGAATTTTGAATGTAGGTCTTATGGTTTTTGAGTTATTGAGAAAATTGTGAAAAATGAATTTCCTTGTTTATAGCGCCACCACTTGACCAATTGGTGCCATTTTTGTTGTCCACCGAGATGCACTGATCCTACATCTACCTACCAAGTTTCATTTCTCTATGACTTACGGTTTAGGCTGCACAACTGTTTTTACAGGAGAAAAAGAATAATAATAATAATAAATATAGCCGCAAGCGGCAATCATCGGGTTCAAGCACCAACTTGCACAATGGTGCCTACTGGAGCATTGAATGGTGATGTGTAAGAAGGTCTAATATGATTGGAGATGCCCTTTCACATTTAGAAATTATCAAGTTTTTCACCTGTTATTAATGTTGAGCAGAGGCCTTTCAACCTGATCAGTGCTTAAATTCACATGTAAATCTAGTGAACTTTGTAGGATATTCATTAAGTGAGTTAGAACTAGTCAAAAGGTGTCTACATGTTATTGGTATTGATCAGGTGGCTTCAACCAGAATGTTCACAAAGTGGTATTCAGATTGACCTTTGAACCTTTGCAGAACAAGCTGAAATGTTTGACCAAACAAGTTTAACTTAACACAAAGGAGTGAATGTTCTGATATGACATGTAATGACGAAGTTATTATAAATCTAGTTCTGAATTAAATGGCGCTTCATCAAGCACCAACTAGCACAATGGTGCCTACTAGAGCATAGGATGGTGATGTGTAAGAAGGTCTAACACAATTGGAGACATTCTGTCACATTTAGAAATGATCAAAAGTCTTTCACCTGTTATTAATGTTGAGAAGAGGCACAAAGGAGTGAATGTTCTGATATGACATGTAATGTCAAGTTATTCTTAATCTAGTTCTGTATTAAATGGCGCTTCATCAGAGTGATATTGTACAGAGGTCTTTAACATTGTGAGATTACAGCAAATACTGCAGAGTTACAGCAATTTAGGTTAGAAATTCCAAGGACGCACAGATTGCTTGATGCCTGGAGAGTATTGTATGTGAAATTTTCACAAATGTTTTTAATTAACATTTACCTAGAGACTCTACAGTGTGCAGCAAGACTGAAATGGAGGTGATAGGCCAAATATCCAGAGAGTAGTTTCAATATAGCTATTTTCAAACAATTAGCAATTATGAATGAACAAAGCACTTTTTAAACATAGTTGTATTGAGAAATTTGTCAGAGCCACTGTACTAAATATGGCAAAAACAATTAGATGTCAAAATAGTACAGCATGATTGACATATACTCGTTTTTTTGGAACAGCACCCCCCAGTGGGCGGATTGTTTCAGCACTTTGCAGGTCACTACAGTGTCTCCACCTGAACATAACTGCCAAATATCATCCAGATTGGGCAACATTCAGCCTGCCAAAATGTCTGCTGAATGCTGATTGGCTGATGGTGTTCAGCCATGTTGATTGATTAAGTTGCCCTTTGAACATCCTTTAGAGGCTGTATGATAGATTCTGCATGCAAAGTTTCAACTTGCTAGGTTGCACGGTTGCTGAGAAACAGTGCTCCAAATTTACCTCTTGAAGTGAATGGGGCATATATCCGGAAGGACTAATTTGCATATGGCGGCCATATTGTTTACATATTTCAACTTTTTCTTAATGAATATTGAAGCGCATGCTCTCACGAGTGTTTTGATACCAAACATGCCGGGATTGGTCAAAATTCCTAGGACTAGTTTGCAAAAGTAGGTTTTGCATATTATGCAAATTAGCACAAAATCTAAAAAAATTGTGAAAAATGAATTTCCTTGTTTATAGCGCCACCACGTGACCAATCGGTGCCATTTTTGTTGTCCACCGAGATGCACTGATCCTACATCTACCTACCAAGTTTCATTTCTCTATGACTTACGGTTTAGGCTGCACAACTGTTTTTTCAGGAGAAAAAGAATAATAATAATAATAATAATAATAATAATAATAATAATGAGAAGAAGAAGAAGAAGAAGAAGAAGAAGAAGAAAAATCTTAGCAAAAACAATACGGTTCTACGCACCTTCGGTGCTTGAACCCTAATAAGAAGAATAAGACTTAAGAAGAACAGTACTGTGATTGCATACTGCAATCACACTAATAAGACTTAAGAAGAACAATACTGTGATTGCATACTGCAATCACACTAATAATAGTAATAATGGTAAAATCATGAGGTTTATATTTAACTCTGCAGTTTCGGTTGTTCAGTATCGGTTAGTTGGAATCATAAACCAGTGTGGGAAAGTTTCACTGTTGATGACATTTTTACACCAGACTGATCACCACAAAGCCGTTTGGATGTTCGGATCTGAGAGAAAAACAGGATTAATTTTCTCTGAATTCTTGTGAAACAGTCGTGGGTGTGAACGTTACTCCCCTTGTGTTTCTCTAGAACAGTGGTTCTCAAACTTTTTCTATCATTCCCCACCTCAGAAGAAGGGGAAATTCTGCGCCCCACCTGTCCCATATCGCTCCAACAAAATGGTAATAAAATACTAATGCAAGTTTTAAATTTTACAATTAATTTATTAAGTAACATCAATTTGTCTCTTAAGCAGAAGGTTAACATTATAACACTCTAAAATATTAACATCAATGTTCAAAATAAAAAAAAAATACAGAAAATTGGCCTACTAAGTTTTGGTTAATTTATCCAATTTCAATATGTGCAGAGCAAAGGCAGAACAAAATGACAAAAAACAACAAATGAATATGACCAATGACTAAATTATGGTTTAGTTTCTTCATTTTCAATCTGTGCAAAAAAAGAGCAAAGGCAGAACAAAGTGACAAAAAATGACGAATGACTATGCCTTATCACAGCATCAGTGACTGCAGTGAGCCTGTTTTGCACTACACATCTTTTCAAAACGGGGTTTCATGCTTGATACTGCCACTCTCAAGTCATGTGCAACATTAAGCTGAGACCTGTACTTTGTTTTCAGTGAAGTAACAGCTGAAAAGCCAATCTCACAGAGATAGGATGTGGCAAAGGGAAGAAGAATGTCCACAGCTCTCTGCCCAACGAGTGGATACTCCCTTTCCACTTCAAGCCAGAAGTGACTGAGAGGCTCAGATGTAAATCTTAGTCTCAGGGTGGAGTCAGAGGTCAGCTCAATCAGTTGTTCCTCTGTGGCAGAGCTAAACTCAGCTGGTGCTGCAGAAAGAAATAAAATACTTAAGTTGTCATTGCAAGTCCTCTAGAATTAGTAGGTGCAGCATATAATATGTAGCCTACAATATATAAAATTATCAAAACACCTACCTGCTGCATTAAACGGGTCCACAATCCAGTCATACTGAGCAGCACTATTTGGAAAGTATTTTTGAAACAATCCTCTCAATGCACTGATGTGCTGTTGTATGCATGGAATCACTGTGGTGGCTCCAGAATCAACGGTTTCAGCAACTTCAGTCAGATTCTCAAAGACATCAGTATTTCCTTGGTCGAGGCGCCTGCCCCACACTTCGAGCTTTCGGATGAATGCAGTTATCTTGTCTGCAAGGTGAGGTAGGTGCTTGTCTCTGCCTTGAAGCTGAAGATTTAATTCATTCAGCTTTGCAAATACATCGCTGAGATAAGCCAGTTTCATTAGAAATGGTTGATCACCAAATTTGCCCGCTGCTTCATACATGCGCTCTTCTTCCAAAAACACCCGAATCTCCGTTCTGAGCTCAAAGACGCGCGACAACACTTTTCCTCGGGAGAGCCACCTTGCTTCGCTGTGAAATAGCACAGCTGTATGATCAGCGCCCATCTCCTCACATAGAGCGGAGAACAGTCGCGCTTTCAGAGGTCGCGTTTTGATGAAATTGACCACATCCACAACTGCTGTCAAAACCTCGTTTAGTTCGGGGCTGAGCTGCCTGGAAGCCAGCGCTTCCCTATGGATGATGCAGTGCGTCCACTGCGCGTCTGGTGCAGCCCTTTTGACTAATGCCTGGAGTCCTTTCCTTTTCCCTGCCATAGTTTGTGCACCATCAGAGCAAAAGCCCACACAGTTTTCCCATTTCAGCTCATGTTCTGTGAAGTAGCTGTCCATAATCTTGAAAAGCTCCTCAGCCGTGGCTCTTGTTTGCACGGATTTGCAAAAGAGCAAATCCTCGCTCATTGTCAGTGACTCCGAATTTACAAAGCGGACATACGAAATGAACAAACAGTTTTTACTGCTGTCTGTGGCTTCGTCCACTTGTATTGCAAAACGATTTTCTTTCAGTTTGTCAATGAGTTGTGCTTCAAGATCATTGGAAATGTCGCAAATACGCCTCGCAATTGTGTCGTTTGACAGGGGGATTGTTTTCAACTTTGCAGCGCTTATCTCATCCAGCATAACTGACACCATGTCAACAGCAGCGGGGAGAATAAGTTGCTCAGCTATTGTGTGTGGTTTTTTGCACTGGACGACTCTATATGCAACTCTGTAAGATGCCATTTGTGCTTTACTATTCACTGACGCAGCTTTCACCATTCGCTTTTCCTGCTGACGGTATTCTGCGAGTTTTCGTTGAAAAAAATTGATGGGCTTATCAGCGTGAGCTGGGTGTGAGGTCTCCAAGTGTCTGCGCAATTTGTTAGGTCTCATACTGTCTGCTGCCAATTGTCTAAGACACAGAACACACATGGGTCGCTCCTCATCTCCCACCTCAGCTACAGTGAATCCAAAAGCAAGATATGCCTCATCATACCTTCTTTTTGGTTGGCATTTCGATTGATTTGGCCCGTCTGTCTTCTGTTTCTCTGTTGGCGCGGACTCGCCAACTTTTGTGGTCCTTGTAACAAATTTGTCCATTTTGTACACACCTCTACTGCTCTGTTGTACTGTTTACGTTGTTCCGCCGACATTTTAAACATCCGGGGCTTATGCCCGCCGCGCCCTCGCCCCTTTTATTGGCAAAACAAAAAGGCATTTAAAGGACAAGTTTAAAAAGGTTTATTTCTCCCGATTCCCTGCGCCCCACCTGCAATACCCACCCCACACTTTGAGAAACGCTGCTCTAGAACATGTTGTTCAGGTTCAGGTGGGAGTGATGAGATGACACGAGGAGGTGTTTCTGAGGAACATCTGCCCTGATTGGCTGTTACACTGTGTGAAGATTTATTTTATGATTAACAGATTATTATAATGCTCCTCAAGTACTCACAATACTTTAGACAATAGAATGTAAATAAGAACTAACGTAACTGTGTTTCACAAGATCTTAGATTAAAACAAATGTTTTTATTTCAATGATCAAAGTTAGAGGGAGAAATTCTAGTGTAAAATATACAGTAATAATGTGTGATGATAGTAAATAATAAAGGTAAAAATCATAATGAAATGCTGCTCTTTAGCTCCTGTATAGTTTCCTATAAGGTTCACTACAGTGTGGGAAAGTTTCACTGTTGATATAATTTTAATGATAGACCGATGGATGGGTTGGATGTTATTCATAAGAAGTGAAAACAGAATTTGATTGATTAATCAGTTGAAGGGATCTTTAAGGCACACATAGATTGATTGGTTGATTGATTGATTGATTGATTGATTGATTGATTGATTGATTGATATATCTTTGGAACACATTTCTCAGGAACAGGTGCTTTTGATGAGATGTCAGAAGGAGATGATCTCACCCGTTGAGGTCAGATGTTTTCCAGCACTCATTATGTCAGTCACAACAGACGGGATAATATTACTTATTCAGTGAATTACAGTATTTGAAGTGATGTAAGATATCTTTAATATAATCTAAAAAAGATGTTTTTATACATTTTAATGGTCCCACTTTATAATAAGTGTCCCTAAGTACTATGTAGTTACACGGTAACAATCCATGTAACTACAGTGTAACTACTAATGAAGTACACATTGTTACAGATTAACTACAGAGGTACAGGTTATGTAATTACACATGTTTAGCAGGGTGAGTGTACTTAAACATGTGTAACAATGTGTGTGTACTCAATCAGCCCTAATTACATACTAGAAAATAGCTGTTGGATAAGTTTATACTCATCTTATCACTCACACTATTACACATGTGTAAGTACACACACATTGTTACACATGTGTAAGTACACTTGCTCTATTACATGTGTAAGTACACTCACCCTGGTACACATGTGTACTTACACAAGTCAAAATTAACCTTAATACACATGTGTAATTACATAACCTGTTCCTCTGTAGTTAATCTGTAACAATGTGTACGTCATCAGTAGTTATATTGTAGTTACATAGATTGTTACCGTGTAACTACATAGTACTTAGGGACACTTATTATAAAGTGGGACCATTTTAATTGATGAAATCCTCACAGTTAAAATAGTGCACATATTGTTTAATAGGGAAATGTGCAGTGTGTGCCTGTGTATAAAACTTGCGGGTATAAATATTGCTTTTGTGTTGTGTGTGCAGAGTCTTTTCTGGTGATTATCCTGTTTATTAGTTTGTTGATAGTTCTCCAAGTGTTTTTATATCAGTTGACAGATCTTTGAGATTAATCAGCTTGTAAAAGCTGAATTTATCTGTTCAGCTGGACAGTAAATGCTCCTTGAAAGTTTATAAAGCATACACAATAAAATAAACTGCACTGATGTTGGATCTGCTAATGTTTCTCACAAGTACCTGTAACTAGTCTATAATTCACATTCAGTGTGTGTGTGTGTAATGCAAACTCTTTGAGTAAAACACCTTTCTCATTGGTTCTTGCCACCATTTATTTGTGAAGTGGATTTGTCTCCTTCTCCACTTCACTCACCATCAATGTGTAGTTGTTTCCCCAAGGCTACCATCACTTTTATTTTACACAGTGATTTACACAGTCTCAGTGTTTATGACAGTAAGAGAATGTGACCATTTACTGTGTTATTGAGGTTTATTTATGTATTAAAACTGATTGTCGTACTCAACATATCACTTCTAAAGCCATAAATTAAGTAATAAAAATTCCAAAACTGTTCCAGTCTGCATTATAATGTTATAAATCTGAATCTATAAACTGGTTTAGTTAAAGAGCATCAGAGCGATTTGCCATTTCTACTCTCTTTACTGTGTTTCCTCTGCATGTGATGGAGCTTTTAAGGTCTAAATGAAGACTAGAGGATCTTAACCGTGGTGCACTGTGGTGAGCTATCTCTTAATAATAATAATAATAATAATAATAATATTAATAATAATAATAATAATAATGGTGAAATCATGAGGTTTATATTTAACTCTGCAGTTTCGGTTGTTCAGTATCGGTCAGTTGGAATCATAAACCAGTGTGGGAAAGTTTCACTGTTGATGACACTTTTACACCAGACTGATCACCACAAAGCCGTTTGGATGTTCGGATCTGAGAGAAAAACAGGATTAATTTTCTCTGAATTCTTGTGAAACAGTCGTGGGTGTGAACGTTACTCCCCTTGTGTTTCTCTAGAACATGTTGTTCAGGTTCAGGTGGGAGTGATGAGATGACACGAGGAGGTGTTTCTGAGGAACATCTGCCCTGATTGGCTGTTACACTGTGTGAAGATTTATTTTATGATTAACAGATTATTATAATGCTCCTCAAGTACTCACAATACTTTAGACAATAGAATGTAAATAAGAACTAACGTAACTGTGTTTCACAAGATCTTAGATTAAAACAAATGTTTTTATTTCAATGATCAAAGTTAGAGGGAGAAATTCTAGTGTAAAATATACAGTAATAATGTGTGATGATAGTAAATAATAAAGGTAAAAATCATAATGAAATGCTGCTCTTTAGCTCCTGTATAGTTTCCTATAGGGTTCACTACAGTGTGGGAAAGTTTCACTGTTGATATAATTTTAATGATAGACCGATGGATGGGTTGGATGTTATTCATAAGAAGTGAAAACAGAATTTGATTGATAAATCAGTTGAAGGGATCTTTAAGGCACACATTGATTGATTGGTTGATTGATTGATTGATTGATTGATTGATATATCTTTGGAACACATTTCTCAGGAACAGGTGCTTTTGATGAGATGTCAGAAGGAGATGATCTCACCCGTTGAGGTCAGATGTTTTCCAGCACTCATTATGTCAGTCACAACAGACGGGATAATATTACTTATTCAGTGAATTACAGTATTTGAAGTGATGTAAGATATCTTTAATATAATCTAAAAAAGATGTTTTTATACATTTTAATGGTCCCACTTTACAATAAGTGTCCCGAAGTACTATGTAGTTACACGGTAACAATCCATGTAACTACAGTGTAACTACTAATGAAGTACACATTGTTACAGATTAACTACAGAGGTACAGGTTATGTAATTACACATGTTTAGCAGGGTGAGTGTACTTAAACATGTGTAACAATGTGTGTGTACTCAATCAGCCCTAATTACATACTAGAAAATAGCTGTTGGATAAGTTTATACTCATCTTATCACTCACACTATTACACATGTGTAAGTACACACACATTGTTACACATGTGTAAGTACACTTGCTCTATTACATGTGTAAGTACACTCACCCTGGTACACATGTGTACTTACACAAGTCAAAATTAACCTTAATACACATGTGTAATTACATAACCTGTTCCTCTGTAGTTAATCTGTAACAATGTGTACGTCATCAGTAGTTATATTGTAGTTACATAGATTGTTACCGTGTAACTACATAGTACTTAGGGACACTTATTATAAAGTGGGACCATTTTAATTGATGAAATCCTCACAGTTAAAATAGTGCACATATTGTTTAATAGGGAAATGTGCAGTGTGTGCCTGTGTATAAAACTTGCGGGTATAAATATTGCTTTTGTGTTGTGTGTGCAGAGTCTTTTCTGGTGATTATCCTGTTTATTAGTTTGTTGATAGTTCTCCAAGTGTTTTTATATCAGTTGACAGATCTTTGAGATTAATCAGCTTGTAAAAGCTGAATTTATCTGTTCAGCTGGACAGTAAATGCTCCTTGAAAGTTTATAAAGCATACACAATAAAATAAACTGCACTGATGTTGGATCTGCTAATGTTTCTCACAAGTACCTGTAACTAGTCTATAATTCACATTCAGTGTGTGTGTGTGTAATGCAAACTCTTTGAGTAAAACACCTTTCTCATTGGTTCTTGCCACCATTTATTTGTGAAGTGGATTTGTCTCCTTCTCCACTTCACTCACCATCAATGTGTAGTTGTTTCCCCAAGGCTACCATCACTTTTATTTTACACAGTGATTTACACAGTCTCAGTGTTTATGACAGTAAGAGAATGTGACCATTTACTGTGTTATTGAGGTTTATTTATGTATTAAAACTGATTGTCGTACTCAACATATCACTTCTAAAGCCATAAATTAAGTAATAAAAATTCCAAAACTGTTCCAGTCTGCATTATAATGTTATAAATCTGAATCTATAAACTGGTTTAGTTAAAGAGCATCAGAGCGATTTCCCATTTCTACTCTCTTTACTGTGTTTCCTCTGCATGTGATGGAGCTTTTAAGGTCTAAATGAAGACTAGAGGATCTTAACCGTGGTGCACTGTGGGGAGCTATCTCTTAATAATAATAATAATAATAATAATAATATTAATAATAATAATAATAATAATGGTGAAATCATGAGGTTTATATTTAACTCTGCAGTTTCGGTTGTTCAGTATCGGTCAGTTGGAATCATAAACCAGTGTGGGAAAGTTTCACTGTTGATGACACTTTTACACCAGACTGATCACCACAAAGCCGTTTGGATGTTCGGATCTGAGAGAAAAACAGGATTAATTTTCTCTGAATTCTTGTGAAACAGTCGTGGGTGTGAACGTTACTCCCCTTGTGTTTCTCTAGAACATGTTGTTCAGGTTCAGGTGGGAGTGATGAGATGACACGAGGAGGTGTTTCTGAGGAACATCTGCCCTGATTGGCTGTTACACTGTGTGAAGATTTATTTTATGATTAACAGATTATTATAATGCTCCTCAAGTACTCACAATACTTTAGACAATAGAATGTAAATAAGAACTAACGTAACTGTGTTTCACAAGATCTTAGATTAAAACAAATGTTTTTATTTCAATGATCAAAGTTAGAGGGAGAAATTCTAGTGTAAAATATACAGTAATAATGTGTGATGATAGTAAATAATAAAGGTAAAAATCATAATGAAATGCTGCTCTTTAGCTCCTGTATAGTTTCCTATAGGGTTCACTACAGTGTGGGAAAGTTTCACTGTTGATATAATTTTAATGATAGACCGATGGATGGGTTGGATGTTATTCATAAGAAGTGAAAACAGAATTTGATTGATAAATCAGTTGAAGGGATCTTTAAGGCACACATTGATTGATTGGTTGATTGATTGATTGATTGATTGATTGATATATCTTTGGAACACATTTCTCAGGAACAGGTGCTTTTGATGAGATGTCAGAAGGAGATGATCTCACCCGTTGAGGTCAGATGTTTTCCAGCACTCATTATGTCAGTCACAACAGACGGGATAATATTACTTATTCAGTGAATTACAGTATTTGAAGTGATGTAAGATATCTTTAATATAATCTAAAAAAGATGTTTTTATACATTTTAATGGTCCCACTTTACAATAAGTGTCCCGAAGTACTATGTAGTTACACGGTAACAATCCATGTAACTACAGTGTAACTACTAATGAAGTACACATTGTTACAGATTAACTACAGAGGTACAGGTTATGTAATTACACATGTTTAGCAGGGTGAGTGTACTTAAACATGTGTAACAATGTGTGTGTACTCAATCAGCCCTAATTACATACTAGAAAATAGCTGTTGGATAAGTTTATACTCATCTTATCACTCACACTATTACACATGTGTAAGTACACACACATTGTTACACATGTGTAAGTACACTTGCTCTATTACATGTGTAAGTACACTCACCCTGGTACACATGTGTACTTACACAAGTCAAAATTAACCTTAATACACATGTGTAATTACATAACCTGTTCCTCTGTAGTTAATCTGTAACAATGTGTACGTCATCAGTAGTTATATTGTAGTTACATAGATTGTTACCGTGTAACTACATAGTACTTAGGGACACTTATTATAAAGTGGGACCATTTTAATTGATGAAATTCTCACAGTTAAAATAGTGCACATATTGTTTAATAGGGAAATGTGCAGTGTGTGCCTGTGTATAAAACTTGCGGGTATAAATATTGCTTTTGTGTTGTGTGTGCAGAGTCTTTTCTGGTGATTATCCTGTTTATTAGTTTGTTGATAGTTCTCCAAGTGTTTTTATATCAGTTGACAGATCTTTGAGATTAATCAGCTTGTAAAAGCTGAATTTATCTGTTCAGCTGGACAGTAAATGCTCCTTGAAAGTTTATAAAGCATACACAATAAAATAAACTGCACTGATGTTGGATCTGCTAATGTTTCTCACAAGTACCTGTAACTAGTCTATAATTCACATTCAGTGTGTGTGTGTGTAATGCAAACTCTTTGAGTAAAACACCTTTCTCATTGGTTCTTGCCACCATTTATTTGTGAAGTGGATTTGTCTCCTTCTCCACTTCACTCACCATCAATGTGTAGTTGTTTCCCCAAGGCTACCATCACTTTTATTTTACACAGTGATTTACACAGTCTCAGTGTTTATGACAGTAAGAGAATGTGACCATTTACTGTGTTATTGAGGTTTATTTATGTATTAAAACTGATTGTCGTACTCAACATATCACTTCTAAAGCCATAAATTAAGTAATAAAAATTCCAAAACTGTTCCAGTCTGCATTATAATGTTATAAATCTGAATCTATAAACTGGTTTAGTTAAAGAGCATCAGAGCGATTTCCCATTTCTACTCTCTTTACTGTGTTTCCTCTGCATGTGATGGAGCTTTTAAGGTCTAAATGAAGACTAGAGGATCTTAACCGTGGTGCACTGTGGGGAGCTATCTCTTAATAATAATAATAATAATAATAATAATATTAATAATAATAATAATAATAATGGTGAAATCATGAGGTTTATATTTAACTCTGCAGTTTCGGTTGTTCAGTATCGGTCAGTTGGAATCATAAACCAGTGTGGGAAAGTTTCACTGTTGATGACACTTTTACACCAGACTGATCACCACAAAGCCGTTTGGATGTTCGGATCTGAGAGAAAAACAGGATTAATTTTCTCTGAATTCTTGTGAAACAGTCGTGGGTGTGAACGTTACTCCCCTTGTGTTTCTCTAGAACATGTTGTTCAGGTTCAGGTGGGAGTGATGAGATGACACGAGGAGGTGTTTCTGAGGAACATCTGCCCTGATTGGCTGTTACACTGTGTGAAGATTTATTTTATGATTAACAGATTATTATAATGCTCCTCAAGTACTCACAATACTTTAGACAATAGAATGTAAATAAGAACTAACGTAACTGTGTTTCACAAGATCTTAGATTAAAACAAATGTTTTTATTTCAATGATCAAAGTTAGAGGGAGAAATTCTAGTGTAAAATATACAGTAATAATGTGTGATGATAGTAAATAATAAAGGTAAAAATCATAATGAAATGCTGCTCTTTAGCTCCTGTATAGTTTCCTATAGGGTTCACTACAGTGTGGGAAAGTTTCACTGTTGATATAATTTTAATGATAGACCGATGGATGGGTTGGATGTTATTCATAAGAAGTGAAAACAGAATTTGATTGATAAATCAGTTGAAGGGATCTTTAAGGCACACATTGATTGATTGGTTGATTGATTGATTGATTGATTGATTGATATATGTTTGGAACACATTTCTCAGGAACAGGTGCTTTTGATGAGATGTCAGAAGGAGATGATCTCACCCGTTGAGGTCAGATGTTTTCCAGCACTCATTATGTCAGTCACAACAGACGGGATAATATTACTTATTCAGTGAATTACAGTATTTGAAGTGATGTAAGATATCTTTAATATAATCTAAAAAAGATGTTTTTATACATTTTAATGGTCCCACTTTACAATAAGTGTCCCGAAGTACTATGTAGTTACACGGTAACAATCCATGTAACTACAGTGTAACTACTAATGAAGTACACATTGTTACAGATTAACTACAGAGGTACAGGTTATGTAATTACACATGTTTAGCAGGGTGAGTGTACTTAAACATGTGTAACAATGTGTGTGTACTCAATCAGCCCTAATTACATACTAGAAAATAGCTGTTGGATAAGTTTATACTCATCTTATCACTCACACTATTACACATGTGTAAGTACACACACATTGTTACACATGTGTAAGTACACTTGCTCTATTACATGTGTAAGTACACTCACCCTGGTACACATGTGTACTTACACAAGTCAAAATTAACCTTAATACACATGTGTAATTACATAACCTGTTCCTCTGTAGTTAATCTGTAACAATGTGTACGTCATCAGTAGTTATATTGTAGTTACATAGATTGTTACCGTGTAACTACATAGTACTTAGGGACACTTATTATAAAGTGGGACCATTTTAATTGATGAAATTCTCACAGTTAAAATAGTGCACATATTGTTTAATAGGGAAATGTGCAGTGTGTGCCTGTGTATAAAACTTGCGGGTATAAATATTGCTTTTGTGTTGTGTGTGCAGAGTCTTTTCTGGTGATTATCCTGTTTATTAGTTTGTTGATAGTTCTCCAAGTGTTTTTATATCAGTTGACAGATCTTTGAGATTAATCAGCTTGTAAAAGCTGAATTTATCTGTTCAGCTGGACAGTAAATGCTCCTTGAAAGTCTATAAAGCATACACAATAAAATAAACTGCACTGATGTTGGATCTGCTAATGTTTCTCACAAGTACCTGTAACTAGTCTATAATTCACATTCAGTGTGTGTGTGTGTAATGCAAACTCTTTGAGTAAAACACCTTTCTCATTGGTTCTTGCCACCATTTATTTGTGAAGTGGATTTGTCTCCTTCTCCACTTCACTCACCATCAATGTGTAGTTGTTTCCCCAAGGCTACCATCACTTTTATTTTACACAGTGATTTACACAGTCTCAGTGTTTATGACAGTAAGAGAATGTGACCATTTACTGTGTTATTGAGGTTTATTTATGTATTAAAACTGATTGTCGTACTCAACATATCACTTCTAAAGCCATAAATTAAGTAATAAAAATTCCAAAACTGTTCCAGTCTGCATTATAATGTTATAAATCTGAATCTATAAACTGGTTTAGTTAAAGAGCATCAGAGCGATTTCCCATTTCTACTCTCTTTACTGTGTTTCCTCTGCATGTGATGGAGCTTTTAAGGTCTAAATGAAGACTAGAGGATCTTAACCGTGGTGCACTGTGGTGAGCTATCTCTTAATAATAATAATAATAATAATAATAATAATAATAATAATAATAATAATAATAATAATAATATTAATAATAATAATAATAATAATGGTGAAATCATGAGGTTTATATTTAACTCTGCAGTTTCGGTTGTTCAGTATCGGTCAGTTGGAATCATAAACCAGTGTGGGAAAGTTTCACTGTTGATGACACTTTTACACCAGACTGATCACCACAAAGCCGTTTGGATGTTCGGATCTGAGAGAAAAACAGGATTAATTTTCTCTGAATTCTTGTGAAACAGTCGTGGGTGTGAACGTTACTCCCCTTGTGTTTCTCTAGAACATGTTGTTCAGGTTCAGGTGGGAGTGATGAGATGACACGAGGAGGTGTTTCTGAGGAACATCTGCCCTGATTGGCTGTTACACTGTGTGAAGATTTATTTTATGATTAACAGATTATTATAATGCTCCTCAAGTACTCACAATACTTTAGACAATAGAATGTAAATAAGAACTAACGTAACTGTGTTTCACAAGATCTTAGATTAAAACAAATGTTTTTATTTCAATGATCAAAGTTAGAGGGAGAAATTCTAGTGTAAAATATACAGTAATAATGTGTGATGATAGTAAATAATAAAGGTAAAAATCATAATGAAATGCTGCTCTTTAGCTCCTGTATAGTTTCCTATAAGGTTCACTACAGTGTGGGAAAGTTTCACTGTTGATATAATTTTAATGATAGACCGATGGATGGGTTGGATGTTATTCATAAGAAGTGAAAACAGAATTTGATTGATAAATCAGTTGAAGGGATCTTTAAGGCACACATTGATTGATTGGTTGATTGATTGATTGATTGATTGATTGATATATCTTTGGAACACATTTCTCAGGAACAGGTGCTTTTGATGAGATGTCAGAAGGAGATGGTCTCACCCGTTGAGGTCAGATGTTTTCCAGCACTCATTATGTCAGTCACAACAGACGGGATAATATTACTTATTCAGTGAATTACAGTATTTGAAGTGATGTAAGATATCTTTAATATAATCTAAAAAAGATGTTTTTATACATTTTAATGGTCCCACTTTACAATAAGTGTCCCGAAGTACTATGTAGTTACACGGTAACAATCCATGTAACTACAGTGTAACTACTAATGAAGTACACATTGTTACAGATTAACTACAGAGGTACAGGTTATGTAATTACACATGTTTAGCAGGGTGAGTGTACTTAAACATGTGTAACAATGTGTGTGTACTCAATCAGCCCTAATTACATACTAGAAAATAGCTGTTGGATAAGTTTATACTCATCTTATCACTCACACTATTACACATGTGTAAGTACACACACATTGTTACACATGTGTAAGTACACTTGCTCTATTACATGTGTAAGTACACTCACCCTGGTACACATGTGTACTTACACAAGTCAAAATTAACCTTAATACACATGTGTAATTACATAACCTGTTCCTCTGTAGTTAATCTGTAACAATGTGTACGTCATCAGTAGTTATATTGTAGTTACATAGATTGTTACCGTGTAACTACATAGTACTTAGGGACACTTATTATAAAGTGGGACCATTTTAATTGATGAAATTCTCACAGTTAAAATAGTGCACATATTGTTTAATAGGGAAATGTGCAGTGTGTGCCTGTGTATAAAACTTGCGGGTATAAATATTGCTTTTGTGTTGTGTGTGCAGAGTCTTTTCTGGTGATTATCCTGTTTATTAGTTTGTTGATAGTTCTCCAAGTGTTTTTATATCAGTTGACAGATCTTTGAGATTAATCAGCTTGTAAAAGCTGAATTTATCTGTTCAGCTGGACAGTAAATGCTCCTTGAAAGTTTATAAAGCATACACAATAAAATAAACTGCACTGATGTTGGATCTGCTAATGTTTCTCACAAGTACCTGTAACTAGTCTATAATTCACATTCAGTGTGTGTGTGTGTGTGTAATGCAAACTCTTTGAGTAAAACACCTTTCTCATTGGTTCTTGCCACCATTTATTTGTGAAGTGGATTTGTCTCCTTCTCCACTTCACTCACCATCAATGTGTAGTTGTTTCCCCAAGGCTACCATCACTTATGCATCATGTTATATTTTACACAGTGATTTACACAGTCTCAGTGTTTATGACAGTAAGAGAATGTGACCATTTACTGTGTTATTGAGGTTTACTTATGTATTAAAACTGATTGTCGTACTCAACATATCACTTCTAAAGCCATAAATTAAGTAATAAAAATTCCAAAACTGTTCCAGTCTGCATTATAATGTTATAAATCTGAATCTATAAACTGGTTTAGTTAAAGAGCATCAGAGCGATTTCCCATTTCTACTCTCTTTACTGTGTTTCCTCTGCATGTGATGGAGCTTTTAAGGTCTAAATGAAGACTAGAGGATCTTAACCGTGGTGCACTGTGGTGAGCTATCTCTTAATAATAATAAATATAGCCGCAAGCGGCAATCATTGGGTTCAAGCACCAACTTGCACAATGGTGCCTACTGGAGCACTGAATGGTGATGTGTAAGAAGGTCTAATATGATTGGAGATGCCCTGTCACATTTAGAAATTATCAAGTTTTTCACCTGTTATTAATGTTGAGCAGAGGCCTTTCAACCTGATCAGTGCTTAAATTCACATGTAAATCTAGTGAACTTTGTAGGATATTCATTAAGTGAGTTAGAACTAGTCAAAAGGTGTCTACATGTTATTGGTATTGATCAGGTGGCTTCAACCAGAATGTTCACAAAGTGGTATTCAGATTGACCTTTGAACCTTTGCAGAACAAGCTGAAATGTTTGACCAAACAAGTTTAACTTAACACAAAGGAGTGAATGTTCTGATATGACATGTAATTACGAAGTTATTATAAATCTAGTTCTGAATTAAATGGCGCTTCATCAAGCACCAACTAGCACAATGGTGCCTACTAGAGCATAGGATGGTGATGTGTAAGAAGGTCTAACACAATTGGAGACATTCTGTCACATTTAGAAATGATCAAAAGTCTTTCACCTGTTATTAATGTTGAGAAGAGGCACAAAGGAGTGAATGTTCTGATATGACATGTAATGTCAAGTTATTCTTAATCTAGTTCTGTATTAAATGGCGCTTCATCAGCGTGATATTGTACAGAGGTCTTTAACATTGTGAGATTACAGCAAATACTGCAGAGTTACAGCAATTTAGGTTAGAAATTCCAAGGACGCACAGATTGCTTGATGCCTGGAGAGTATTGTATGTGAAATTTTCACAAATGTTTTTAATGAACATTTACCTAGAGACTCTACAGTGTGCAGCAAGACTGAAATGGAGGTGATAGGCCAAATATCCAGAGAGTAGTTTCAATATAGCTATTTTCAAACAATTAGCAATTATGAATGAACAAAGCACTTTTTAAACATAGTTGTATTGAGAAATTTGTCAGAGCCACTGTACTAAATATGGCAAAAACAATTAGATGTCAAAATAGTACAGCATGATTGACATATACTCGTTTTTTTGGAACAGCGCCCCCCAGTGGGCGGATTGTTTCAGCACTTTGCAGGTCACTACAGTGTCTCCACCTGAACATAACTGCCAAATATCATCCAGATTCGGCAACATTCAGCCTGCCAAAATGTCTGCTGAATGCTGATTGGCTGATGGTGTTCAGCCATGTTGATTGATTAAGTTGCCCTTTGAACATCCTTTAGAGGCTGTATGATAGATTCTGCATGCAAAGTTTCAACTTGCTAGATTGCACGGTTGCTGAGAAACAGTGCTCCAAATTTACCTCTTGAAGTGAATGGGGCATATATCCGGAAGGACTAATTTGCATATGGCGGCCATATTGTTTACATATTTCAACTTTTTCTTAATGAATATTGAAGCGCATGCTCTCACGAGTGTTTTGATACCAAACATGCCAGGATTGGTCAAAATTCCTAGGACTAGTTTGCAAAAGTAGGTTTTGCATATTATGCAAATTAGCAAAAAATCTATATAGACGGAAGTGCATGGTCCAAATTGGAAAGTTGTTGGTATTGACCCAAGGAATCCATCAAAAAAAGAATTTTGAATGTAGGTCTTCTGGTTTTTGAGTTATTGAGAAAATTGTGAAAAATGAATTTCCTTGTTTATAGCGCCACCACTTGACCAATCGGTGCCATTTTTGTTGTCCACCGAGATGCACTGATCCTACATCTACCTACCAAGTTTCATTTCTCTATGACTTACGGTTTAGGCTGCACAACTGTTTTTTCAGGAGAAAAAGAATAATAATAATAAATATAGCCGCAAGCGGCGATTTACGGGGTTCGAGCGTTACAGGCAAAGAGACCCCTGGAGGCCAGTTAGGCTTAAAACATGTTGCCGGTTGACCGGCATCGCCAAACTGGATGAGGATGACCAGCATGACCGTGAAGACCAAGCTAGATTACCAGCATGACTAATCTGGATGACAAACTTGTTGACCATATTGACCAAGCTGGAAGACCATAATGACCAAACTGGATGACCAGCATGGCAAAGGTGGTTGTCCAGTATGACCAAGCTGGAAGACCACCATTACTATGAGGACAAAGCTGAATGACCAGCAGGACCATAATGACCAATGTGAATGGCCAGCATGACCAAGCTGGATGGCCAGCATAACCAAGCTGGGTGACCAGCGTGACCATAAAGACCATAATGGCAATGCTAGATGAGTGGTGTGAGTAAACTAGTTGAAAAGCATTGATAAATTGAGCTGTAATGTTCATCAGGCTTTATGTGGTGTCTTACTGCACTCTAGTGGGCATTTGGTGAAACAAATTCAGTTCTTAAATTGAAAAAACACAAGGCATAAAAAGGGCATATAAATAACCCGTATATAGTATATAAGTTTTGACCTGATTAACATTCCGCCTGTTAAAAGCTTGCTGGAATGTGATTGGCTAATAGTGACCACAAAAGTGTCCATATCAAATTTTCATTTGGTGTACCATTAGTGCATGGGCCATAGATGATAATTGGCTAGGATGACCTTGATAGCTTGTATGGTTCTAGAGAAACAGCTATCGAGCATTGGCTCCGCCCCCTGGGGGTGTATGTCTACTTAAACTGACAGGGTATCTGAGAGTCATGTAATGATCAAAGGACTGAAGTGGTATTAGTGTCAGGTTAAGCATTCAAAAGTTCTAAGTGTTAAAGACATTTTACTGCACCATGGTAAAACTAATTTGCATATGGTGGCCATATTGTTTATAAATGTAAAGATTTTTTTTATAATTGTTGAGGAGTAAGCTCTGCTGAACTGTTTGACACCAAACATGTCATGATTGGTCAAGGAGGCAAAGACAAGATCTCAAAAGTAGGTTTTGCATATTATGCAAATAAAAAAAAAAATTATTGGGTGGAGCATAAACAAGAATGACCCAGGTGGCTGAGCAGCATGACCAAGAAGGATAAAGATGTTCAATTAAGCCAGACAAGCAAGATTAAATAAGTTCAGCAGAGCTTTAATTTAGAATAATTCACCTGTAGCTGTTTCACCAAATGACCACCAGAGCGCAGCAAGAGACCACATATAACCTGCTGGAAATCTATCATTCTATCAGAAAGACAGAACATTCCCTATCAGTGTGTTTCTATTTATTAAAAAGAGAAGAAAAGTCCGATTGGGCTCCAAATTGGTACTCATGATCAAGTGGTCTGTATATTTATGTGTGTAAATTTGTGTGTTGATAGGGTCAAAGGTTCCTGACTTCTGTCCATTCAGGCTTGAAAAAAGCGATAATACAGGCTTATGGCCTACAAAATGGCTGTTGCTCTTTGGCCATATTAGAGGCAAAAAATATCTGATTTGGCTCAAAATTTGCAATCAAGATCACAATATCAGTCTATATATGTATGTCAATTTCTGTGTCAATAGGGTCAAAGGTTCCTGACTTCTGTCCATTTAGATTTGAAAAAAGCGATAATACAGGCTTGAGGCCTACAAAATCGCTGTAGTTTTCCAGCCGTTGTAGAGGCAAAACATGTCCGATTTGGCTGAAAATTTGCAATCAAGATCAGATTATCAGTCTATATATGTGTATAAATTTGTGTGTTGATAGGGTGAAAGGTTCCTGTCTTCTGTCCATTTAGGTTGGAAAATAGCGATAAATAGAATAAATTGAAAATAGTTATTTTTTCACTGTAGAGCCTACTGAAGACTTATTTGGCTCATACTTGGCACATGTACTTCAAATGTCATGGTTAATTAGTAGCTTCAACAGTTTTGGCATGTTTTAAACTTTGACAGAGTTTTGGCCAAATAACTCTGAAAAGGCTTTCACGTACATGTTTGATCAAGGTTTATGGGCCTCGAATAGTAAAAATGTCAAGATTTTTTTGATAATTATTTACCTACAGTGTCTCAAGATTGCACCAAGACCAAATTTGTTTTGATTGATTAAGGACTTAAAGACAAGTTCGAAAAGAGGAATTTTTACTCTTTTGGCCACTGATGAAAATCTTTGCATTTTTGGTAAACATATGTAATTACAAAGTTGTAAAGGCTACAGCAACGTATACAACTAAAAAAGAATAACAAGCCTAGGCCACTTGTACCTTTAGATATAACTGATTTTCTGCTATAGCACCCCCTTGAGGCCAATCAACGCCATATTTTAATGGATGATAGAAGGCCCTGAGATACATGTAGGGTATATGTATTGTCCTGATTGGTCATTGTTTAGCCTGTCAAAAGCTTGCTGGAATCTGATTGGCTAATAACGATCGCAAAAATTTGCATATCAACTTTTCCTTCTGTAAAACATTAGGACATAGGCCATAGATGATACATGCCAAAGGAGAGCTTCATAGCTTGTACGGTTCCTGAGAAACAGATTTTTAGCTTTGGCTCCGCCCCCTGGGGGCGTATGTCTACACAGATTGACGGGCTACCTCAGAATCATGTTGGCATCAAAGATGTAAAGTGGCATTAGTGTAGGTTTAAGCATTCAAAAGTTACAGCTGTTAGAGTAAATTTGGGTGTGCCACGGTAAGATTAATTTGCATATGGCGGCCATATTGTTTAAAAATTTCTCAATTTTTTCGATAATTATTGAGGATGGGACTCTGCTGAGTTGTTTGACACCAAATATGACAGGATTGGTCAATGACCCTAGGACAAGTTCTCAAAAGTAGGTTTTGCATATTATGCTAAATAGCAAAAAATCTAAGTGGGCGGAGCTTAGTGGTTCTATTGACCTTTTTGATTTGCCATTAACCAAGGAATCATATAATGCAAGAATTTTTGCTCTAGCTATCAGGGCGTAGGAGTTACGAGGCCAAACGCGTTGACCTTCGCCATAGCGCCCCCTTGAGGCCGATCGGGCTCATCTTTTGAATCTGAGTAGCGGTGAGAAGTACTACCATATGACCAAGTCTCAGCCCTGTAGGCCTTACGGTTTCTTCTGCCCAATCACTTCTATGGCAGAAAAAGAATAAGAACTATAATAATAATAATAAATATAGCCGCAAGCGGCGATTTACGGGGTTCGAGCGTTACAGGCAAAGAGACCCCTGGAGGCCAGTTAGGCTTAAAACATGTTGCCGGTTGACCGGCATCGCCAAACTGGATGAGGATGACCAGCATGACCGTGAAGACCAAGCTAGATTACCAGCATGACTAATCTGGATGACAAACTTGTTGACCATATTGACCAAGCTGGAAGACCATAATGACCAAACTGGATGACCAGCATGGCAAAGGTGGTTGGCCAGTATGACCAAGCTGGAAGACCACCATTACTATGAGGACAAAGCTGAATGACCAGCAGGACCATAATGACCAATGTGAATGGCCAGCATGACCAAGCTGGATGGCCAGCATAACCAAGCTGGGTGACCAGCGTGACCATAAAGACCATAATGGCAATGCTAGATGAGTAGTGTGAGTAAACTAGTTGAAAAGCATTGATAAATTGAGCTGTAGTGTTCATCAGGTTTTATGTGGTGTCTTACTGCACTCTAGTGGGCATTTGGTGAAACAAATTCAGTTCTTAAATTGAAAAAACACAAGGCATAAAAAGGGCATATAAATAACCCGTATATAGTATATAAGTTTTGACCTGATTAACATTCCGCCTGTTAAAAGCTTGCTGGAATGTGATTGGCTAATAGTGACCACAAAAGTGTCCATATCAAATTTTCATTTGGTGTACCATTAGTGCATGGGCCATAGATGATAATTGGCTAGGATGACCTTGATAGCTTGTATGGTTCTAGAGAAACAGCTATCGAGCATTGGCCCCGCCCCCTGGGGGGGTGTATGTCTACTTAAACTGACAGGGTATCTGAGAATCATGTAATGATCAAAGGACTGAAGTGGTATTAGTGTCAGGTTAAGCATTCAAAAGTTATAAGTGTTAAAGACATTTTACTGCACCATGGTAGAACTCATTTGCATATGGCGGCCATATTGTTTATAAATGTAAAGATTTTTTTAATAATTATTGAGGAGTAAGCTCTGCTGAACTGTTTGACACCAAACATGTCATGATTGGTCAAGGGTCCAAGGACAAGATCTCAAAAGTAGGTTTTGCATATTATGCAAATTTAAAAAAAAATTAAGTGGGTGGAGCATAAACAAGAATGACCCAGGCGGCTGACCAGCATGAACAAGAAGGATAAATATGTTCAATTAAGCAAGACAAGCAAGATTAAATAAGTTCAGCAGAGCTTTAATTTAGAATAATTCACCTGTAGCTGTTTCACCAAATGACCACCAGAGCGCAGCAAGAGACCACATATAACCTGCTGGAAATCTATCACTCTATAAGTAAGACAGAACATTCCCTATCAGTGTGTTTCTATTTATTAAAAAGAGAAGAAAAGTCTGATTGGGCTCCAAATTGGTATTCATGATCATGTGGTCTGTATATACATGTATGTAAATTTGTGTGTTGATAGGGTCAAAGGTTCCTGACTTCTGACCATTTAGGTTTGAAAAAAGTGATAATACAGGCTTATGGCCTACAAAATGGCTGTTGCTCTTTGGCCATATTAGAGGCAAAAAATATCTGATTTGGCTCAAAATCAAGATCACAATATCAGTCTATATATGTATGTCAATTTCTGTGTCAATAGGGTCAAAGGTTCCTGACTTCTGTCCATTTAGATTTGAAAAAAGCGATAATACAAGCTTGAGGCCTACAAAATCGCTGTAGTTTTCCAGCCATTGTAGAGGGAAAACATGTCCGATTTGGCTGAAAATTTGCAATCAAGATCAGATTATCAGTCTATATATGTGTATAAATTTGTGTGTTGATAGGGTGAAAGGTTCCTGTCTTCTGTCCATTTAGGTTGGAAAATAGCGATAAATAGAATAAATTGAAAATAGTTATTTTTTCACTGTAGAGCCTACTGAAGACTTATTTGGCTCATACTTGGCACATGTGCTTCAAATGTCATTGTTAATTAGTAGCTTCAACAGTTTTGGCATGTTTTAAACTTTGACAGAGTTTTGGCCAAATAACTCTGAAAAGGCTTTCACGTACATGTTTGATCAAGGTTTATGGGCCTCAAATAGTTAAAATGTCAAGATTTTTTTGATAATTATTTACCTACAGGGTCTCAAGATTGCATCAAGACCAAATTTGTTTTGATTGATTAAGGACTTAAAGACAAGTTCGAAAAGAGCAATTTTTACTCTTTTGGCCACTGATGAAAATCTTTGCATTTTTGGTAAACACATGTAATTACAAAGTTGTAAAGGCTACAGCAAAGTATACAACTAAAAAAGAATAACAAGCCTAGGCCACTTGTACCTTTAGATATAACAGATTTTCTGCTATAGCGCCCCCTTGAGGCCAATCAACGCCATATTTTAATGGATGATAGAAGGCCATGAGATACATGTAGGGTATAAGTATCGTCCTGATTGGTCATTGTTTAGCCTGTCAAAAGCTTGCTGGAATCTGATTGGCTAATAGCGATTGCAAAAATTTGCATATCAAATTTTTCTTCTGTGATACATTAGGACATAGGCCATAGATGACACATGTCAAAGGAGAGCTTCATAGCTTGTACGGTTCCTGAGAAACAGATTTTTAGCTTTGGCTCCGCCCCCTGGGGGCGTATGGATACACAGATTGACAGGCTACCTCAGAATCATGTTGGCATCATACGTCTAAAGTGGCATTAGTGTTGTTTTAATCATTCAAAAGTTACAGCTGTTAGAGTAAATTTGGGTGTGCTACGGTAAGATTAATTTGCATATGGCGGCCATATTGTTTACAAATTTCACAATTTTTTCGATAATTATTGAGGTTGGGACTCTGCTGAGTTGTTTCACACCAAATATGATAGGATTGGTCAATGACCCTAGGACAAGTTCTCAAAAGTAGGTTTTGCATATTATGCTAAATAGCAAAAAATCTAAGTCGGCGGAGCTTAGTGGTTCTATTGACCTTTTTGATTTGCCATTAACCAAGGAATCATATATTGCAAGAATTTTTGGTCTAGCTATCAGGGCGTGGGAGTTACAAGGCCTAACGCGTTGACCTTTGCCATAGCGCCCCCTTGAGGCCGATCGGGACTCATGTCATGCGGCTGAGTGGGGGTCTAAAGTACTACCATAAGACCAAGTCTCAGCTCTCTAGGCCTTACGGTTTATTCTGTGCAATCACTTCTAGGTCAGAAAAAGCAGGGGAAGCGATTATAAATACCAATATAGCCGCAAGCGGCGATTTACGGGGTTCGAGCGTTACAGGCAAAGAGACCCCTGGAGGCCAGTTAGGCTTAAAACATGTTGCCGGTTGACCGGCATCGCCAAACTGGATGAGGATGACCAGCATGACCGTGAAGACCAAGCTAGATTACCAGCATGACTAATCTGGATGACAAACTTGTTGACCATATTGACCAAGCTGGAAGACCATAATGACCAAACTGGATGACCAGCATGGCAAAGGTGGTTGGCCAGTATGACCAAGCTGGAAGACCACCATTACTATGAGGACAAAGCTGAATGACCAGCAGGACCATAATGACCAATGTGAATGGCCAGCATGACCAAGCTGGATGGCCAGCATAACCAAGCTGGGTGACCAGCGTGACCATAAAGACCATAATGGCAATGCTAGATGAGTGGTGTGAGTAAACTAGTTGAAAAGCATTGATAAATTGAGCTGTAGTGTTCATCAGGTTTTATGTGGTGTCTTACTGCACTCTAGTGGGCATTTGGTGAAACAAATTCAGTTCTTAAATTGAAAAAACACAAGGCATAAAAAGGGCATATAAATAACCCGTATATAGTATATAAGTTTTGACCTGATTAACATTCCGTCTGTTAAAAGCTTGCTGGAATGTGATTGGCTAATAGTGACCACAAAAGTGTCCATATCAAATTTTCATTTGGTGTACCATTAGTGCATGGGCCATAGATGATAATTGGCTAGGATGACCTTGATAGCTTGTATGGTTCTAGAGAAACAGCTATCGAGCATTGGCCCCGCCCCCTGGGGGGTGTATGTCTACTTATACTGACAGGGTATCTGAGAATCATGTAATGATCAAAGGACTGAAGTGGTATTAGTGTCAGGTTAAGCATTCAAAAGTTATAAGTGTTAAAGACATTTTACTGCACCATGGTAGAACTCATTTGCATATGGCGGCCATATTGTTTATAAATGTAAAGATTTTTTTAATAATTATTGAGGAGTAAGCTCTGCTGAACTGTTTGACACCAAACATGTCATGATTGGTCAAGGATCCAAGGACAAGATCTCAAAAGTATTTTTTGCATATTATGCAAATTTATAAAAAAAAAATAAGTGGGTGGAGCATAAACAAGAATGACCCAGGCGGCTGACCAGCATGAACAAGAAGGATAAATATGTTCAATTAAGCAAGACAAGCAAGATTAAATAAGTTCAGCAGAGCTTTAATTTAGAATAATTCACCTGTAGCTGTTTCACCAAATGACCACCAGAGCGCAGCAAGAGACCACATATAACCTGCTGGAAATCTATCACTCTATTAGAAAGACAGAACATTCCCTATCAGTGTGTTTCTATTTATTAAAAAGAGAAGAAAAGTCCGATTGGGCTCCAAATTGGTACTCATGATCAAGTGGTCTGTATATACATGTATGTAAATTTGTGTGTTGATAGGGGCAAAGGTTCCTGACTTCTGACCATTTAGGTTTGAAAAAAGTGATAATACAGGCTTATGGCCTACAAAATGGCTGTTGCTCTTTGGCCATATTAGAGGCAAAAAATATCTGATTTGGCTCAAAATTTGCAATCAAGATCACAATATCAGTCTATATATGTATGTCAATTTCTGTGTCGATAGGGTCAAAGGTTCCTGACTTATGTCCATTTAGGTTTGAAAAAAGCGATAATACAGGCTTGAGGCCTACAAAATCGCTGTAGTTTTCCAGCCGTTGTAGAGGGAAAACATGTCCGATTTGGCTGAAAATTTGCAATCAAGATCAGATTATCAGTCTATATATGTGTATAAATTTGTGTGTTGATAGGGTGAAAGGTTCCTGTCTTCTGTCCATTTAGGTTGGAAAATAGCGATAAATAGAATAAATTGAAAATAGTTATTTTTTCACTGTAGAGCCTACTGAAGACTTATTTGGCTCATACTTGGCACATGTGCTTCAAATGTCATTGTTAATTAGTAGCTTCAACAGTTTTGGCATGTTTTAAACTTTGACAGAGTTTTGGCCAAATAACTCTGAAAAGGCTTTCACGTACATGTTTGATCAAGGTTTATGGGCCTCAAATAGTTAAAATGTCAAGATTTTTTTGATAATTATTTACCTACAGGGTCTCAAGATTGCATCAAGACCAAATTTGTTTTGATTGATTAAGGACTTAAAGACAAGTTCGAAAAGAGCAATTTTTACTCTTTTGGCCACTGATGAAAATCTTTGCATTTTTGGTAAATACATGTAATTACAAAGTTGTAAAGGCTACAGCAACGTATACAAATAAAAAAGAATAACAAGCCTAGGCCACTTGTACCTTTAGATATAACTGATTATCTGCTATAGCGCCCCCTTGAGGCCAATCAACGCCATATTTTAATGGATGATAGAAGGCCCTGAGATACATGTAGGGTATACGTATCGTCCTGATTGGTCATTGTTTAGCATGTCAAAAGCTTGCTGGAATCTGATTGGCTAATACCGATCGCAAAAATTTGCATATCAAATTTTCCTTCTGTAAAACATTAGGACATAGGCCATAGATGATACATGCCAAAGGAGAGCTTCATAGCTTGTACGGTTCCTGAGAAACAGATTTTTAGCTTTGGCTCCGCCCCCTGGGGGCGTATGTCTACACAGATTGACGGGCTACCTCAGAATCATGTTGGCATCAAAGGTCTAAAGTGGCATTAGTGTAGGTTTAAGCATTCAAAAGTTACAGCTGTTAGAGTAAATTTGGGTGTGCCACGGTAAGATTAATTTGCATATGGCGGCCATATTGTTTACAAATTTCACAATTTTTTTGATAATTATTGAGGGTAGGACTCTGCTGAGTTGTTTGACACCAAATATGACAGGATTGGTCAATGACCCTAGGACAAGTTCTCAAAAGTAGGTTTTGCATATTATGCTAAATAGCAAAAAATCTAAGTGGGCGGAGCTTAGTGGTTCTATTGACCTTTTTGATTTGCCATTAACCAAGGAATCATATAATGCAATAATTTTTGCTCTAGCTATCAGGGCGTAGGAGTTACGAGGCCAAACGCGTTGACCTTCGCCATAGCGCCCCCTTGAGGCCGATCGGGCTCATCTTTTGAATCTGAGTAGCGGTGAGAAGTACTACCATATGACCAAGTCTCAGCCCTGTAGGCCTTACGGTTTCTTCTGCCCAATCACTTCTATGGCAGAAAAAGAATAAGAACTATAATAATAATAATAATAATAATAATAATAATAATAATAATAATAATAATAATAATAATCAGAACAATTACAATAGGGTTTCTAGCACTACGTGCTCGAACCCCTAAATATAGCCGCAAGCGGCGATTTACGGGGTTCGAGCGTTACAGGCAAAGAGACCCCTGGAGGCCAGTTAGGCTTAAAACATGTTGCTGGTTGACTGGCATCACCAAACTGGATGACCAGCATGGCAAAGGTGTTTGGCCAGTATGACCAAGCTGGATGACCAGCATTGCTATGATGACAAAGCTGAATGACCAGCAGGACCATAATGACCAATGTGAATGACCAGAATGACCTAGCTGGATGGGCAGCATAACCAAGCTAGGTGACCAGCGTGACCATAAAGACCATAATGACAATGCTAGATGAGTGGTGTGAGTAAACTAGTTGAAATGCATTGATAAATTGAGCTGTAGTGTTCAGCAGGTTTTATGTGGTCTCTTGCTGCACTCTAGTGGGCATTCGGAGAGCCTAGCAGTGAGGCATGACAAGGGCACATATTAATAACCAATAATATCAATAATAGTACATAAGTTTTGACCTGATTGACATTCAGCCTGTCAAAAGCTTGCTGGAATGTGATTGGCTAATAGTGACCACAAAAGTGTCCATATCAAATTTTCATTTGGTGTACCATTAGTGCATGGGCCATAGATGATAATTGGCTAGGATGACCTTGATAGCTTGTATGGTTCTAGAGAAACAGCTATCGAGCATTGGCCCCGCCCCCTGGGGGGGTGTATGTCTACTTAAACTGACAGGGTATCTGAGAATCATGTAATGATCAAAGGACTGAAGTGGTATTAGTGTCAGGTCAAGCATTCAAAAGTTATAAGTGTTAAAGACATTTTACTGCACCATGGTAGAACTCATTTGCATATGGCGGCCATATTGTTTATAAATGTAAAGATTTTTTAAATAATTATTGAGGAGTAAGCTCTGCTGAACTGTTTGATACCAAACATGTCATGATTGGTCAAGGAGCCAAGGACAAGATCTCAAAAGTAAGTTTTGCATATTATGCAAATAAAAAAAAAATTAAGTGGGTGGAACATAAACAAAAATGACCCAGGTGGCTGAGTAGCATGACCAAGAAGGATAAAGATCTTCAATTAAGCAAGACAAGCAAGATTAAATAAGTTCAGCAGAGATTTAATTTAGAATAATTCACCTGTAGCTGTTTCACCAAATGACCACCAGAGCGCAGCAAGAGACCACATATAACCTGCTGGAAATCTATCACTCTATAAGTAAGACAGAACATTCCCTATCAGTGTGTTTCTATTTATTACAAAGAGAGGAAAAGTCCGATTGGGCTCCAAATTGGTACTCATGATCAAGTGGTCTGTATATATATGTGTGTAAATTTGTGTGTTGATAGGGTCAAAGGTTCCTGACTTCTGTTCATTTAGGCTTGAAAAAAGCGATAATACAGGCTTATGGCCTACAAAATGGCTGTTGCTCTTTGGCCATATTAGAGGCAAAAAATATCTGATTTGGCTCAAAATTCGCAATCAAGATCACAATATCAGTCTATATATGTATGTAAATTTCTGTTTTGATAGGGTCAAAGGTTCCTGACTTCTGTCCATTTAGGTTTGAAAAAAGCGATAATACAGGCTTGAGGCCTACAAAATCGCTGTAGTTTTCCAGCCGTTGTAGAGGGAAAACATGTCCGATGTGGCTGAAATTTTGCAATCAAGATCAGATTATCAGTCTATATATGTGTATAAATTTGTGTGTTGATAGGGTCAAAGGTTCCTGTCTTCTGTCCATTTAGGTTGGAAAATAGCGATAAATAGAATAAATTGAAAATAGTTAATTTGTCACTGTAGTGCCTACTGAAGACTTATTTGGCTCATACTTGGCAAATGTGCTTGAAATGTCATTGTTAATTAGTAGCTTCAACAGTTTTGACCTGTTTAAAACTTTGACAGAGTTTTGGCCAAATAACTCTGAAAAGGCTTTCACGTACATGTTTTTTCAAGGTTTATGGGCCTCAAGTAGTTAAAATGTCAAGATTTTTTTGATATTTATTTACCTACAGGGTCTCAAGATTGCATCAAGACCAAATTTGTTTTGATTGATTAAGGACTTAAAGACAAGTTCGAAAAGAGCCATTTTTACTCTTTTGGCCACTGATGAAAATCTTTGCATTTTTGGTAAATACATGTAATTACAAAGTTGTAAAGGCTACAGCAAAGTATACAACTAAAAAAGAATAACAAGCCTAGGCCACTTGTATCTTTAGATATAACTGATTTTCTGCTATAGCGCCCCCTTGAGGCCAATCAACGCCATATTTTAATGGATGATAGAAGGCCCTGAGATACATGTAGGGTATAAGTATCGTCCTGATTGGTCATTGTTTAGCATGTCAAAAGCTTGCTGGAATCTGATTGGCTAATAACGATCGCAAAAATTTGCATATCACATTTTCCTTCTGTAAAACATTAGGACATAGGCCATAGATGATACATGTCAAAGGAGAGCTTCATAGCTTGTACGGTTCCTGAGAAACAGATTTTTAGCTTTGGCTCCGCCCCCTGGGGGCGTATGTCTACACAGATTGACGGGCTACCTCAGAATCATGTTGGCATCAAAGTTGTCAAGTGGCATTAGTGTAGGTTTAAGCATTCAAAAGTTACAGCTGTTAGAGTAAATTTGGGTGTGCCACGGTAAGATTAATTTGCATATGGCGGCCATATTGTTTACAAATTTCACAATTTTTTCGATAATTATTGAGGTTGGGACTCTGCTGAGTTGTTTGACACCAAATATGACAGGATTGGTCTATGACCCTAGGACAAGTTCTCAAAAGTAGGTTTTGCATATTATGCTAAATAGCAAAAAATCTAAGTGGGCGGAGCTTAGTGGTTCTATTGACCTTTTTGATTTGCCATTAACCAAGGAATCATATAATGCAAGAAGTTTTACTCTAGCTATCAGGGCGTGGGAGTTACGTGGCCTAACGCGTTGACCTTCGCCATAGCGCCCCCTTGAGGCCGATCGGGCTCATCTTTTGAATCTGAGTAGCGGTGAGAAGTACTACCATATGACCAAGTCTCAGCCCTGTAGGCCTTACGGTTTCTTCTGCCCAATCACTTCTATGGCAGAAAAAGAATAAGAATAATAATAATAAATATAGCCGCAAGCGGCGATTTACGGGGTTCGAGCGTTACAGGCAAAGAGACCCCTGGAGGCCAGTTAGGCTTAAAACATGTTGCCGGTTGACCGGCATCGCCAAACTGGATGAGGATGACCAGCATGACCGTGAAGACCAAGCTAGATTACCAGCATGACTAATCTGGATGACAAACTTGTTGACCATATTGACCAAGCTGGAGGACCATAATGACCAAACTGGATGACCAGCATGGCAAAGGTGGTTGGCCAGTATGACCAAGCTGGAAGACCACCATTACTATGAGGACAAAGCTGAATGACCAGCAGGACCATAATGACCAATGTGAATGGCCAGCATGACCAAGCTGGATGGCCAGCATAACCAAGCTGGGTGACCAGCGTGACCATAAAGACCATAATGGCAATGCTAGATGAGTGGTGTGAGTAAACTAGTTGAAAAGCATTGATAAATTGAGCTGTAGTGTTCATCAGGTTTTATGTGGTGTCTTACTGCACTCTAGTGGGCATTTGGTGAAACAAATTCAGTTCTTAAATTGAAAAAACACAAGGCATAAAAAGGGCATAGAAATAACCCGTATATAGTATATAAGTTTTGATCTGATTAACATTCCGCCTGTTAAAAGCTTGCTGGAATGTGATTGGCTAATAGTGACCACAAAAGTGTCCATATCAAATTTTCATTTGGTGTACCATTAGTGCATGGGCCATAGATGATAATTGGCTAGGATGACCTTGATAGCTTTTATGGTTCTAGAGAAACAGCTATCGAGCATTGGCCCCGCCCCCTGGGGGTGTATGTCTACTTAAACTGACAGGGTATCTGAGAATCATGTAATGATCAAAGGACTGAAGTGGTATTAGTGTCAGGTTAAGCATTCAAAAGTTATGTGTTAAAGACATTTTACTGCACCATGGTAGAACTCATTTGCATATGGCGGCCATATTGTTTATAAATGTAAAGATTTTTTTAATAATTATTGAGGAGTAAGCTCTGCTGAACTGTTTGACACCAAACATGTCATGATTGGTCAAGGATCCAAGGACAAGATCTCAAAAGTAGGTTTTGCATATTATGCAAATTTAAAAAAAAATTAAGTGTGTGGAGGATAAACAAGAATGACCCAGGCTGCTGACTAGCATGACCAAGAAGGATAAAGATCTTCAATTAAGCTAGACAAGCAAGATTGAATAAGTTCAGCAGAGCTTTAATTTAGAATAATTCAACTGTAACTGTTTCACCAAATGACCACCAGAGCGCAGCAAGAGACCACATATAACCTGCTGGAAATCTATCACTCTATCAGAAAGACAGAATATTCCCTATCAGTGTGTTTCTATTTATTAAAAAGAGAAGAAAAGTCCGATTGGGCTCCAAATTGGTACTCATGATCAAGTGGTCTGTATATACATGTATGTAAATTTGTGTGTTGATAGGGTCAAAGGTTCCTGACTTCTGACCATTTAGGTTTGAAAAAAGTGATAATACAGGCTTATGGCCTACAAAATGGCTGTTGCTCTTTGGCCATATTAGAGGCAAAAAATATCTGATTTGGCTCAAAATTTGCAATCAAGATCACAATATCAGTCTATATATGTATGTCAATTTCTGTGTCAATAGGGTCAAAGGTTCCTGACTTCTGTCAATTTAGATTTGAAAAAAGCGATAATACAGGCTTGAGGCCTACAAAATCGCTGTAGTTTTCCAGCCGTTGTAGAGGCAAAACATGTCCGATTTGGCTCAAAATTTGCAATCAGGATCACAATATCAGTCTATATATGTATGTCAATTTCTGTGTCAATTTATGTTATATTTGTTTATGTTTGTCAAAGGTTCCTGACTTCTGTCCATTTAGATTTGAAAAAAGCGATAATACAGGCTTGAGGCCTACAAAATCGCTGTAGTTTTCCAGCCGTTGTAGAGGCAAAACATGTCCGATTTGGCTGAAAATTTGCAATGAAGATCAGATTATCAGTCTATATATGTGTATAAATTTGTGTGTTGATAGGGTGAAAGGTTCCTGTCTTCTGTCCATTTAGGTTGGAAAATAGCGATAAATAGAATAAATTGAAAATAGTTATTTTTTCACTGTAGAGCCTACTGAAGACTTATTTGGCTCATACTTGGCACTTGTGCTTCAAATGTCATTGTTAATTAGTAGCTTCAACAGTTTTGGCATGTTTTAAACTTTGACAGAGTTTTGGCCAAATAACTCTGAAAAGGCTTTCACGTACATGTTTGATCAAGGTTTATGGGCCTCAAATAGTTAAAATGTCAAGATTTTTTTGATAATTATTTACCTTCAGGGTCTCAAGATTGCATCAAGACCAAATTTGTTTTGATTGATTAAGGACTTAAAGACAAGTTCGAAAAGAGCAATTTGTACTCTTTTGGCCACTGATGAAAATCTTTGCATTTTTGGTAAACACATGTAATTACAAAGTTGTAAAGACTACAGCAAAGTATACAACTAAAAAAGAATAACAAGCCTAGGCCACTTATACCTTTAGATATAACTGATTTTCTGCTATAGCGCCCCCTTGAGGCCAATCAACGCCATATTTTAATGGATGATAGAAGGCCCTGAGATACATGTAGGGTATAAGTATCGTCCTGATTGGTCATTGTTTAGCATGTCAAAAGCTTGCTGGAATCTGATTGGCTAGTAACGATCGCAAAAATTTGCATATCAAATTTTCCTTCTGTAAAACATTAGGACATAGGCCATAGATGATACATGCCAAAGGAGAGCTTCATAGCTTGTACGGTTCCTGAGAAACAGATTTTTAGCTTTGGCTCCGCCCCCTGGGGGCGTATGTCTACACAGATTGAATGGCTACCTCAGAATCATATTGGCATCAAAGTTGTAAAGTGGCATTAGTGTCGGTTTAAGCATTCAAAAGTTACAGCTGTTAGAGTAAATTTGGGTGTGCCACGGTAAGATTAATGTGCATATGGCGGCCATATTGTTTACAAATTTCACTATTTTTTCGATAATTATTGAGGTTGGGACTCTGCTGAGTTGTTTGACACCAAATATGACAGGATTGGTCAATGACCCTAGGACAAGTTCTCAAAAGTAGGTTTTGCATATTATGCTAAATAGCAAAAAATCTAAGCGGGCGGAGCTTAGTGGTTCTGTTGACCTTTTTGATTTGCCATTAACCAAGGAATCATATAATGCAAGAATTTTTGCTCTAGCTATCAGGGCGTGGGAGTTACGAGGCCTAACGCATTGACCTTCGCCATAGCGCCCCCTTGAGGCCGATCGGGCTCATCTTTTGAATCTGAGTAGCGGTGAGAAGTACTACCATATGACCAAGTCTCAGCCCTGTAGGCCTTACGGTTTCTTCTGCCCGATCACTTCTATGGCAGAAAAAGAATAAGAATAATAATCGGAACAATTACAATAGGGTTTCTAGCACTACGTGCTCGAACCCCTAATAATAATCAGAACAATTACAATAGGGTTTCTAGCACTACGTGCTCGAACCCCTAAATATAGCCGCAAGCTGCGATTTACGGGGTTCGAGCGTTACAGGCAAAGAGACCCCTGGAGGCCAGTTAGGCTTAAAACATGTTGCCGGTTGACCGGCATCGCCAAACTGGATGAGGATGACCAGCATGACCGTGAAGACCAAGCTAGATTACCAGCATGACTAATCTGGATGACAAACTTGTTGACCATATTGACCAAGCTGGAAGACCATAATGACCAAACTGGATGACCAGCATGGCAAAGGTGGTTGGCCAGTATGACCAAGCTGGAAGACCACCATTACTATGAGGACAAAGCTGAATGACCAGCAGGACCATAATGACCAATGTGAATGGCCAGCATGACCAAGCTGGATGGCCAGCATAACCAAGCTGGGTGACCAGCGTGACCATAAAGACCATAATGGCAATGCTAGATGAGTGGTGTGAGTAAACTAGTTGAAAAGCATTGATAAATTGAGCTGTAGTGTTCATCAGGTTTTATGTGGTGTCTTACTGCACTCTAGTGCACATTTGGTGAAACAAATTCAGTTCTTAAATTGAAAAAAACACAAGGCATAAAAAGGGCATATAAATAACCCTTATATAGTATATAAGTTTTGACCTGATTAACATTCCGCCTGTTAAAAGCTTGCTGGAATGTGATTGGCTAATAGTGACCACAAAAGTGTCCATATCAAATTTTCATTTGGTGTACCATTAGTGCATGGGCCATAGATGATAATTGGCTAGGATGACCTTGATAGCTTGTATGGTTCTAGAGAAACAGCTATCGAGCATTGGCCCCGCCCCCTGGGGGGTGTATGTCTACTTAAACTGACAGGGTATCTGAGAATCATGTAATGATCAAAGGACTGAAGTGGTATTAGTGTCAGGTTAAGCATTCAAAAGTAATAAGTGTTAAAGCGTTTTACTACACCATGGTAGAACTCATTTGCATATGGCGGCCATATTGTTTATAAATGTAAAGATTTTTTAAATAATTATTGAGGAGTAACCTCTGCTGAACTGTTTGACACCAAACATGTCATGATTGGTCAAGGACCCAAGGACAAGATCTCAAAAGTAGGTTTTGCATATTATGCAAATTAAAAAAAAATTAAGTGGGTGGAGCATAAACAAGAATGACCCAGGCGGCTGACCAGCATGAACAAGAAGGATAAATATGTTCAATTAAGCAAGACAAGCAAGATTGAATAAGTTCAGCAGAGCTTTAATTTAGAATAATTCACCTGTAGCTGTTTCACCAAATGACCACCAGAGCGCAGCAAGAGACCACATATAACCTGCTGGAAATCTATCACTCTATCAGAAAGACAGAACATTCCCTATCAGTGTGTTTCTATTTATTAAAAAGAGAAGAAAAGTCCGATTGGGCTCCAAATTGGTACTCATGATCAAGTGGTCTGTATATACATGTATGTAAATTTGTGTGTTGATAGGGTCAAAGGTTCCTGACTTCTGACCATTTAGGTTTGAAAAAAGTGATAATACAGGCTTATGGCCTACAAAATGACTGTTGCTCTTTGGCCATATTAGAGGCAAAAAATATCTGATTTGGCTCAAAATTTGCAATCAGGATCACAATATCAGTCTATATATGTATGTCAATTTCTGTGTCAATAGGGTCAAAGGTTCCTGACTTCTGTCCATTTAGATTTGAAAAAAGCGATAATACAGGCTTGAGGCCTACAAAATCGCTGTAGTTTTCCAGCCGTTGTAGAGGCAAAACATGTGCGATTTGGCTGAAAATTTGCAATCAAGATCAGATTATCAGTCTATATATGTGTATAAATTTGTGTGTTGATAGGGTGAAAGGTTCCTGTCTTCTGTCCATTTAGGTTGGAAAATAGCGATAAATAGAATAAATTGAAAATAGTTCTTTTTTCACTGTAGAGCCTACTGAAGACTTATTTGGCTCATACTTGGCACATGTACTTCAAATGTCATTGTTAATTAGTAGCTTCAACAGTTTTGGCATGTTTTAAACTTTGACAGAGTTTTGGCCAAATAACTCTGAAAAGACTTTCACGTACATGTTTGATCAAGGTTTATGGGCCTCAAATAGTTTAAATGTCAAGATTTTTTTGATAATTATTTACCTACAGGGTCTCAAGATTGCATCAAGACCAAATTTGTTTTGATTGATTAAGGACTTAAAGACAAGTTCGAAAAGAGCAATTTTTACTCTTTTGGCCACTGATGAAAATCTTTGCATTTTTGGTAAACATATGTAATTACAAAGTTGTAAAGGCTACAGCAAAGTATACAACTAAAAAAGAATAACAAGCCTAGGCCACTTGTACCTTCAGATATAACTGATTTTCTGCTATAGCGCCCCCTTGAGGCCAATCAACGCCATATTTTAATGGATGATAGAAGGCCCTGAGATACATGTAGGGTATAAGTATCGTCCTGATTGGTCATTGTTTAGCCTGTCAAAAGCTTGCTGGAATCTGATTGGCTAATAACGATCGCAAAAATTTGCATATCAAATTTTCCTTCTGTAAAACATTAGGACATAGGCCATAGATGATACATGCCAAAGGAGAGCTTCATAGCTTGTACGGTTCCTGAGAAACAGATTTTTAGCTTTGGCTCCGCCCCCTGGGGGCGTGTGTCTACACAGATTGACGGGCTACCTCCGAATCATGTTGGCATCAAAGTTCTAAAGTGGCATTAGTGTAGGTTTAAGCATTCAAAAGTTACAGCTGTTAGAGTAAATTTGGGTGTGCCACGGTAAGATTAATTTGCATATGGCGGCCATATTGTTTACAAATTTCAAATTTTTTTTGATAATTATTGAGGTTGGGACTCTGCTGAGTTGTTTGACACCAAATATGACAGGATTGGTCAAAGACCCTAGGACAAGTTCTCAAAAGTAGGTTTTGCATATTATGCTAAATAGCAAAAAATCTAAGTGGGCGGAGCTTAGTGGTTCTATTGACCTTTTTGATTTCCCATTAACCAAGGAATCATATAATGCAAGAATTTTTGCTCTAGCTATCAGGGCGTAGGAGTTACGAGGCCAAACGCGTTGACCTTCGCCATAGCGCCCCCTTGAGGCCGATCGGGCTCATCTTTTGAATCTGAGTAGCGGTGAGAAGTACTACCATATGACCAAGTCTCAGCCCTGTAGGCCTTACGGTTTCTTCTGCCCAATCACTTCTATGGCAGAAAAAGAATAAGAACTATAATAATAATAATAAATATAGCCGCAAGCGGCGATTTACGGGGTTCGAGCGTCACAGGCAAAGAGGCCCCTGGAGGCCAGTTAGGCTTAAAACCTGTTGCTGGTTGACCGTCATCACCAAACTGGATAACCAAGCTGGGTAACCAGCGTGACCATAAAGACCATAATGACAATGCTAGATGAGTGGTGTGAGTAAACTAGTTGAAAAGCATTGATAAATTGAGCTGTAGTGTTCATCAGGTTTTATGTGGTGTCTTGCTGCACTCTAGTGGGCATTTGGTGAAACAGCTTCAGTTCTTAAATTAAAAAAACACAAGGCATAAAAAGGGCATATAAATAACCCATATATAGTGTATAAGTTTTGACCTGATAAACATTCTGCCTGTCAACAGCTTGCTGGAATGTGATTGGCTAATAGTGACCACAAAAGTGTCCATATCAAATTTTCATTTGGTGTACCATTAGTGCATGGGCCATAGATGATAATTGGCAAGGATGACCTTGATAGCTTGTATGGTTGTAGAGAAACAGCTATCTAGCATTGGCTCTGCCCCCTGGGGGTGTATGTCTACTTAAACTGACAGGTTATCTGAGAATCATGTAATGATCAAAGGACTGAAGTGGTATTAGTGTCAGGTTAAGCATTCAAAAGTTATAAGTGTTAAAGACATTTTACTGCACCATGGTAGAACTCATTTGCATATGGCGGCCATATTGTTTATAAATGTAAAGATTTTTTTTAATAATTATTGAGGAGTAAGCTCTGCTGAACTGTTTGACACCAAACATGTCATGATTGGTCAAGGAGGCAAAGACAAGATCTCAAAAGTAGGTTTTGCATATTATGCAAATTTAAAAAAAAATTAAGTGGGTGGAGCATAAACAAGAATGACCCAGGCGGCTGACTAGCATGAACAAGAAGGATAAATATGTTCAATTAAGCAAGACAAGCAAGATTGAATAAGTTCAGCAGAGCTTTAATTTAGAATAATTCACCTGTAGCTGTTTCACCAAATGACCACCAGAGCGCAGCAAGAGACCACATATAACCTGCTGGAAATCTATCACTCTATAAGTAAGACAGAACATTCCCTATCAGTGTGTTTCTATTTATTAAAAAGAGAAGAAAAGTCCGATTGGGCTCCAAATTGGTACTCATGATCAAGTGGTCTGCATATATATGTGTGTAAATTTGTGTGTTGATAGGGTCAAAGGTTCCTGACTTCTGTCCATTTAGGTTTGAAAATAGCGATAATACAGGCTTATGGCCTACAAAATGGCTGTTGCTCTTTGGCCATATTAGAGGCAAAAAATATCTGATTTGGCTCAAAATTTGCTATCAAGATCACAATATCAGTCTATATATGTATGTAAATTTCTGTGTCAATAGGGTCAAAGGTTCCTGACTTCTGTCCATTTAGATTTGAAAAAAGCGATAATACAGGCTTGAGGCCTACAAAATTGCTGTAGTTTTCCAGCCGTTGTAGAGGGAAAACATGTCCGATTTGGCTGAAAATTTGCAATCAAGATCAGATTATCAGTCTATATATGTGTATAAATTTGTGTGTTGATAGGGTGAAAGGTTCCTGTCTTCTGTCCATTTAGGTTGGAAAATAGCGATAAATAGAATAAACTGAAAATAGTTATTTTTTCACTGTAGAGCCTACTGAAGACTTATTTGGCTCATACTTGGCACATGTGCTTCAAATGTCATTGTTAATTAGTAGCTTCAACAGTTTTGGCATGTTTTAAACTTTGACAGAGTTTTGGCCAAATAACTCTGAAAAGGCTTTCACGTACATGTTTGATCAAGGTTTATGGCCTCAAATAGTTAAAATGTCAAGATTTTTTTGATAATTATTTACCTACAGGGTCTCAAGATTGCATCAAGACCAAATTTGTTTTGATTGATTAAGGACTTAAAGACAAGTTCGAAAAGAGCAATTTTTACTCTTTTGGCCACTGATGAAAATCTTTGCATTTTTGGTAAATACATGTAATTACAAAGTTGTAAAGGCTACAGCAAAGTATACAATTCAAAAAGAATAACAAGCCTAGGCCACTTGTACCTTTAGATATAACTGATTTTCTGCTATAGCGCCCCCTTGAGGCCAATCAACGCCATATTTTAATGGATGATAGAAGGCCCTCATATACATGTAGGGTATAAGTATCGTCCTGATTGGTGATTGTTTAGCCTGTCAAAAGCTTGCTGGAATCTGATTGGCTAATAGCGATCGCAAAAATTTGCATATCAAATTTTCCTTCTGTGAAACATTAGAACATAGGCCATAGATGATACATGCCAAAGGAGAGCTTCGTAGCTTGTACGGTTCCTGAGAAACAGATTTTTAGCCTTGGCTCCGCCCCCTGGAGGCGTATGTCTACACAGATTGACACTCTACCTCAGAATCATGTTGGCATCAAAGCTCTCAAGTGGCATTAGTGTAGGTTTAAGCATTCAAAAGTTACAGCTGTTAGAGTAAATTTGGGTGTGCTACGGTAAGATTAATTTGCATATGGCGGCCATATTGTTTACAAATTTCACAATTTTTTCGATAATTATTAAGGTTGGGACTCTGCTGAGTTGTTTGACACCAAATATGGCAGGATTGGTCAATGACCCTAGGACAAGTTCTCAAAAGTAGGTTTTGCATATTATGCTAAATAGCAAAAAATCTAAGTGGGCGGAGCTTAGTGGTTCTATTGACCTTTTTGATTTGCCATTAACCAAGGAATCATATAATGCAAGAATTTTTGCTCTAGCTATCAGGGCGTGGGAGTTACGAGGCCAAACGCGTTGACCTTCGCCATAGCGCCCCCTTGAGGCCGATCGGGCTCATCTTTTGAATCTGAGTAGCGGTGAGAAGTACTACCATATGACCAAGTCTCAGCCCTGTAGGCCTTACGGTTTCTTCTGCCCAATCACTTCTATGGCAGAAAAAGAATAAGAACTATAATAATAATCAGAACAATTACAATAGGGTTTCTAGCACTACGTGCTCGAACCCCTAAATATAGCCGCAAGCGGCGATTTACGGGGTTCGAGCGTTACAGGCAAAGAGACCCCTGGAGGCCAGTTAGGCTTAAAACATGTTGCCGGTTGACTGGCATCGCCAAACTGGATGAGGATGACCAGCATGACCGTGAAGACCAAGCAAGATTACCAGCATGACTAATCTGGATGACAAACTTGTTGACCATATTGACCAAGCTGGAAGACCATAATGACCAAACTGGATGACCAGCATGGCAAAGGTGGTTGGCCAGTATGAACAAGCTGGAAGACCACCATTACTATGAGGACAAAGCTGAATGACCAGCAGGACCATAATGACCAATGTGAATGGCCAGCATGACCAAGCTGGATGGCCAGCATAACCAAGCTGGGTGACCAGCGTGACCATAAAGACCATAATGGCAATGCTAGATGAGTGGTGTGAGTAAACTAGTTGAAAAGCATTGATAAATTGAGCTGTAGTGTTCATCAGGTTTTATGTGGTGTCTTACTGCACTCTAGTGGGCATTTGGTGAAACAAATTCAGTTCTTAAATTGAAAAAACACAAGGCATAAAAAGGGCATATAAATAACCCGTATATAGTATATAAGTTTTCACCTGATTAACATTCCGCCTGTTAAAAGCTTGCTGGAATTTGATTGGCTAATAGTGACCACAAAAGTGTCCATATCAAATTTTCATTTGGTGTACCATTAGTGCATGGGCCATAGATGATAATTGGCTAGGATGACCTTGATAGCTTGTATGGTTCTAGAGAAACAGCTATCGAGCATTGGCCCCGCCCCCTGGGGGGGTGTATGTCTACTTGAACTGACAGGGTATCTGAGAATCATGTAATGATCAAAGGACTGAAGTGGTATTAGTGTCAGGTTAAGCATTCAAAAGTTATAAGTGTTAAAGACATTTTACTGCACCATGGTAGAACTCATTTGCATATGGCGGCCATATTGTTTATAAATGTAAAGATTTTTTTAATAATTATTGAGGAGTAAGCTCTGCTGAACTGTTTGACACCAAACATGTCATGATTGGTCAAGGAGCCAAGGACAAGATCTCAAAAGTAAGTTTTGCATATTATGCAAATAAAAAAAAAATTAAGTGGGTGGAGCATAAACAAGAATGACCCAGGTGGCTGACTAGCATGACCAAGAAGGATAAAGATCTTCAATTAAGCAAGACAAGCAAGATTGAATAAGTTCAGCAGAGCTTTAATTTAGAATTATTCACCTGTAGCTGTTTCACCAAATGACCACCAGAGCGCAGCAAGAGACCACATATAACCTGCTGGAAATCTATCACTCTATCAGAAAGACAGAACATTCCCTATCAGTGTGTTTCTATTTATTAAAAAGAGAAGAAAAGTCCAATTGGGCTCCAAATTGGTACTCATGATCAAGTGGTCTGTATATATATGTGTGTAAATTTGTGTGTTGATAGGGTCAAAGGTTCCTGACTTCTGTCCATTTAGGCTTGAAAAAAGCGATAATACAGGCTTATGGCCTACAAAATGGCTGTTGCTCTTTGGCCATATTAGAGGCAAAAAATATCTGATTTGGCTCAAAATTTGCAGTCAAGATCACAATATCAGTCTATATATGTATGTCAATTTCTGTGTCGATAGGATTAAAGGTTCCTGACTTCTGTCCATTTAGATTTGAAAAAAGCTATAATACAGGCTTGAGGCCTACAAAATCGCTGTAGTTTTCCAGCCGTTGTAGAGGCAAAACATGTCCGATTTGGCTGAAAATTCAGATCAGATTATCAGTCTATATATGTGTATAAATTTGTGTGTTGATAGGGTGAAAGGTTCCTGTCTTCTGTCCATTTAGGTTGGAAAATAGCGATAAATAGAATAAATTGAAAATAGTTATTTTTTCACTGTAGAGCCTACTGAAGACTTATTTGGCTCATACTTGGCACATGTGCTTCAAATGTCATTGTTAATTAGTAGCTTCAACAGTTTTGGCATGTTTTAAACTTTGACAGAGTTTTGGCCAAATAACTCTGAAAAGGCTTTCACGTACATGTTTGATCAAGGTTTATGGGCCTCAAATAGTTAAAATGTCAAGATTTTTTTGATAATTATTTACCTACAGGGTCTCAAGATTGCATCAAGACCAAATTTGTTTTGATTGATTAAGGACTTAAAGACAAGTTCGAAAAGAGCATTTTTTACTCTTTTGGCCACTGATGAAAATCTTTGCATTTTTGGTAAACACATGTAATTACAAAGTTGTAAAGGCTACAGCAAAGTACACAACTAAAAAAGAATAACAAACCTAGGCCACTTGTACCTTTAGATATAACTGATTTTCTGCTATAGCGCCCCCTTGAGGCCAATCAACGCCATATTTTATTGGATGATAGAAGGCCCTGAGATACATGTAGGGTATAAGTATCGTCCTGATTGGTCATTGTTTAGCCTGTCAAAAGCTTGCTGGAATCTGATTGGCTAATAACGATCGCAAAAATTTGCATATCAAATTTTCCTTATGTAAAACATTAGGACATAGGCCATAGATGATACATGCAAAAGGAGAGCTTCATAGCTTGTAAGGTTCCTGAGAAACAGATTTTTAGCTTTGGCTCCGCCCCCTGGGGGCGTATGTCTACACAGATTGACGGGCTACCTCAGAATCATGTTGGCATCAAAGTTCTAAAGTGGCATTAGTGTAGGTTTAAGCATTCAAAAGTTACAGCTATAAGAGTAAATTTTGGTGTGCCACGGTAAGATTAATTTGCATATGGCGGCCATATTGTTTACAAATTTCACAATTTTTTCGATAATTATTGAGCATGGGACTCTGCTGAGTTGTTTGACACCAAATATGACAGGATTGGTCAATGACCCTAGGACAAGTTCTCAAAAGTAGGTTTTGCATATTATGCTAAATAGCAAAAAATCTAAGTGGGCGGAGCTTAGTGGTTCTATTGACCTTTTTGATTTGCCATTAACCAAGGAATCATATAATGCAAGAATTTTTGCTCTACCTATCAGGGCGTAGGAGTTACGAGGCCAAATGCGTTGACCTACGCCATAGCGCCCCCTTGAGGCCGATCGGGCTCATCTTTGGAATCTGAGTAGCGGTGAGAAGTACTACCATATGACCAAGTCTCAGCCCTGTAGGCCTTACGGTTTCTTCTGCCCAATCACTTCTATGGCAGAAAAAGAATAAGAACTATAATAATAATAATAATAAATATAGCCGCAAGCGGCGATTTACGGGGTTCGAGCGTCACAGGCAAAGAGGCCCCTGGAGGCCAGTTAGGCTTAAAACCTGTTGCTGGTTGACCGTCATCACCAAACTGGATAACCAAGCTGGGTAACCAGCGTGACGATAAAGACCAAAATGACAATGCTAGATGAGTGGTGTGAGTAAACTAGTTTGAAAAGCATTGATAAATTGAGCTGTAGTGTTCATCAGGTTTTATGTGGTGTCTTGCTGCACTCTAGTGGGCATTTGGTGAAACAACTTCAGTTCTTAAATTCAAAAAACACAAGGCATAAAAAAGGGCATATAAATAACCCATATATAGTGTATAAGTTTTGACCTGATAAACATTCTGCCTGTCAAAAGCTTGCTGGAATGTGATTGGCTAATAGTGACCACAAAAGTGTCCATATCAAATTTTAATTTGGTGTACCATTAGTGCATGGGCCATAGATGATAATTGGCAAGGATGACCTTGATAGCTTGTATGGTTGTAGAGAAACAGCTATCGAGCATTGGCCCCGCCCCCTGGGGGGGTGTATGTCTACTTAAACTCACAGGGTATCTGAGAATCATGTAATGATCAAAGGACTGAAGTGGTATTAGTGTCAGGTTAAGCATTCAAAAGTTATAAGTGTTAAAGACATTTTACTGCACCATGGTAAAACTAATTTGCATATGGCGGCCATATTGTTTATAAATGTAAAGATTTTTTTTATAATTATTGAGGAGTAAGCTCTGCTGAACTGTTTGACACCAAACATGTCATGATTGGTCAAGGAGGCAAAGACAAGATCTCAAAAGTAGGTTTTGCATATTATGCAAATTAAAAAAAAATTAAGTGGGTGGAGCATAAATAAGAATGACCCAGGTGGCTGACTAGCATGACCAAGAAGGATAAATATGTTCAATTAAGCAAGACAAAAATGATTAAATAAGTTCAGCAGAGCTTTAATTTAGAATAATTCAAATGTAGCTGTTTCACCAAATGACCACCAGAGCGCAGCAAGAGACCACATATAACCTGCTGGAAATCTATCACTCTATAAGTAAGACAGAACATTCCCTATCAGTGTGTTTCTATTTATTAAAAAGAGAAGAAAAGTCCGATTGGGCTCCAAATTGGTACTCATGATCAAGTGGTCTGCATATATATGTGTGTAAATTTGTGTGTTGATAGGGTCAAAGGTTCCTGACTTCTGTCCATTTAGGTTTGAAAAAAGCGATAATACAGGCTTATGGCCTACAAAATGGCTGTTGCTCTTTGGCCATATTAGAGGCAAAAAATATCTGATTTGGCTCAAAATTTGCAATCAAGATCACAATATCAGTCTATATATGTATGTCAATTTCTGTGTCGATAGGGTCAAAGGTTCCAGACTTATGTCCATTTAGGTTTGAAAAAAGCGATAATACAGGCTTGAGGCCTACAAAATCGCTGTAGTTTTCCAGCCGTTGTAGAGGCAAAACATGTCCGATTTGGCTGAAAATTTGCAATCAAGATCAGATTGTCAGTCTATATATGTGTATAAATTTGTGTGTTGATAGGGTGAAAGGTTCCTGTCTTCTGTCCATTTAGGTTGGAAAATAGCGATAAATAGAATAAATTGAAAATAGTTATTTTTTCACTGTAGAGCCTACTGAAGACTTATTTGGCTCATACTTGGCAAATGTGCTTCAAATGTCATTGTTAATTAGTAGCTTCAACAGTTTTGGCATGTTTTAAACTTTGACAGAGTTTTGGCCAAATAACTCTGAAAAGGCTTTCACGTACATGTTTGATCAAGGTTTATGGGCCTCAAATAGTTAAAATGTCAAGATTTTTTTGATAATTATTTACCTACAGGGTCTCAAGATTGCATCAAGACCAAATTTGTTTTGATTGATTAAGGACTTAAAGACAAGTTCGAAAAGAGCAATTTTTACTCTTTTGGCCACTGATGAAAATCTTTGCATTTTTGGTAAACATATGTAATTACAAAGTTGTAAAGGCTACAGCAAAGTATACAAATAAAAAAGAATAACAAGCCTAGGCCACTTGTACCTTTAGATATAACTGATTTTCTGCTATAGCGCCCCCTTGAGGCCAATCAACGCCATATTTTAATGGATGATAGAAGGCCCTGAGACACATGTAGAGTATAAGTATCGTCCTGATTGGTCATTGTTTGGCCTGTCAAAAGCTTGCTGGAATCTGATTGGCTAATAACGATCGCAAAAATTTGCATATCAAATTTTCCTTCTGTAAAACATTAGGACATAGGCCATAGATGATACATGCCAAAGGAGAGCTTCATAGCTTGTACGGTTCCTGAGAAACAGATTTTTAGCTTTGGCTCCGCCCCCTGGGGGCGTATGTCCACACAGATTGACGGGCTACCTCAGAATCATGTTGGCATCATAAGTCTAAAGTGGCATTAGTGTCAGTTTAAGCATTCAAAAGTTACAGCTGTTAAAGTAAATTTGGGTGTACCACGGTAAGATTAATTTGCATATGGCGGCCATATTTTTTGCAAATTTCAAGATTTTTTTAATAATTATTGAGGTTGGGACTCTGCTGAGTTGTTTGACACCAAACATGTCAGGATTTGTCAATGAGTTTAGGACAAGTTCTCAAAAGTAGGTTTTGCATATTATGCTAAATAGCAAAAAATCTAAGTGGGCGGAGCTTAGTGGTTCTATTGACCTTTTTGATTTGCCATTAACCAAGGAATCATATAATGCAAGAATTTTTGCTCTAGCTATCAGGGCGTAGGAGTTACGGGGCCAAACGCGTTGACCTTCGCCATAGCGCCCCCTTGAGGCCGATCGGGCTCATCTTTTGAATCTGAGTAGCGGTGAGAAGTACTACCATATGACCAAGTCTCAGCCCTGTAGGCCTTACGGTTTCTTCTGCCCAATCACTTCTATGGCAGAAAAAGAATAAGAACTATAATAATAATAATAATCAGAACAATTACAATAGGGTTTCTAGCACTACGTGCTCGAACCCCTAATAATAATCAGAACAATTACAATAGGGTTTCTAGCACTACGTGCTCGAACCCCTAATAATAATAATAATCAGAACAATTACAATAGGGTTTCTAGCACTACGTGCTCGAACCCCTAATAATAATAATAATAATAAATATAGCCGCAAGCGGCGATTTACGGGGTTCGAGCGTTACAGGCAAAGAGACCCCTGGAGGCCAGTTAAGCTTAAAACATGTTGCCGGTTGACTGGCATCGCCAAACTGGATGAGGATGACCAGCATGACCGTGAAGACCAAGCTAGATTACCAGCATGACTAATCTGGATGACAAACTTGTTGACCATATTGACCAAGCTGGAAGACCATAATGACCAAACTGGATGACCAGCATGGCAAAGGTGGTTGGCCAGTATGACCAAGCTGGAAGACCACCATTACTATGAGGACAAAGCTGAATGACCAGCAGGACCATAATGACCAATGTGAATGGCCAGCATGACCAAGCTGGATGGCCAGCATAACCAAGCTGGGTGACCAGCGTGACCATAAAGACCATAATGGCAATGCTAGATGAGTGGTGTGAGTAAACTAGTTGAAAAGCATTGATAAATTGAGCTGTAGTGTTCATCAGGTTTAATGTGGTGTCTTACTGCACTCTAGTGGGCATTTGGTGAAACAAATTCAGTTCTTAAATTGAAAAAACACAAGGCATAAAAAGGGCATATGAACAACCCGTATATAGTATATAAGTTTTGACCTGATTAACATTCCGCCTGTTAAAAGCTTGCTGGAATGTGATTGGCTAATAGTGACCACAAAAGTGTCCATATCAAATTTTCATTTGGTGTACCATTAGTGCATGGGCCATAGATGATAATTGGCTAGGATGACCTTGATAGCTTGTATGGTTCTAGAGAAACAGCTATCGAGCATTGGCCCGCCCCCTGGGGGTGTATGTCTACTTAAACTGACAGGGTATCTGAGAATCATGTAATGATCAAAGGACTGAAGTGGTATTAGTGTCAGGTTAAGCATTCAAAAGTTATAAGTGTTAAAGACATTTTACTGCACCATGGTAGAACTCATTTGCATATGGCGGCCATATTGTTTATAAATGTAAAGATTTTTTTTAATAATTATTGAGGAGTAAGCTCTGCTGAACTGTTTGATACCAAATATGTCATGATTGGTCAAGGAGCCAAGGACAAGATCTCAAAAGTAAGTTTTGCATATTATGCAAATAAAAAAAAAATTAAGTGGGTGGAACATAAACAAGAATGACCCAGTTGGCTGACTAGCATGACTAAGAAGGATAAAGATCTTCAATTAAGCAAGACAAGCAAGATTAAATAAGTTCAGCAGAGCTTTAATTTAGAATAATTCACCTGTAGCTGTTTCACCAAATGACCACCAGAGCGCAGCAAGAGACCACATATAACCTGCTGGAAATCTATCACTCTATAAGTAAGACAGAACATTCCCTATCAGTGTGTTTCTATTTATTACAAAGAGAGGAAAAGTCCGATTGGGCTCAAAATTGGTACTCATGATCAAGTGGTCTGTATATATATTGTGTGTTGATAGGGTCAAAGGTTCCTGACTTCTGACCATTTAGGTTTGAAAAAAGTGATAATACAGGCTTATGGCCTACAAAATGGCTGTTGCTCTTTGGCCATATTAGAGGCAAAAAATATCTGATTTGGCTCAAAATTAGGATCACAATATCAGTCTATACATGTATGTCAATTTCTGTGTCAATAGGGTCTAAGGTTCCTGACTTCTGTCCATTTAGATTTGAAAAAAGCGATAATACAGGCTTGAGGCCTACAAAATCGCTGTAGTTTTCCAGCCGTTGTAGAGGCAAAACATGTCCGATTTGGCTGAAAATTTGCAATCAAGATCAGATTATCATTCTATATATGTGTATAAATTTGTGTGTTGATAGGGTGAAAGGTTCCTGTCTTCTGTCCATTTAGGTTGGAAAATAGCGATAAATAGAATAAATTGAAAATAGTTATTTTTTCACTGTAGAGCCTACTGAAGACTTATGGCTCATACTTGGCACATGTACTTCAAATGTCATTGTTAATTAGTAGCTTCAACAGTTTTGGCATGTTTTAAACTTTGACAGAGTTTTGGCCAAATAACTCTGAAAAGGCTTTCACGTACATGTTTGATCAAGGTTTATGGGCCTCAAATAGTTAAAATGTCAAGATTTTTTTGATAATTATTTACCTACAGGGTCTCAAGATTGCATCAAGACCAAATTTGTTTTGATTGATTAAGGACTTAAAGACAAGTTCGAAAAGAGCAATTTTTACTCTTTTGGCCACTGATGAAAATCTTTGCATTTTTGGTAAACATATGTAATTACAAAGTTGTAAAGGCTACAGCAAAGTATACAAGTAAAAAAGAATAACAAGCCTAGGCCACTTGTACCTGTAGATATAACTGATTTTCTGCTATAGCGCCCCCTTGAGGCCAATCAACGCCATATTTCAAAGGATGATAGAAGGCCCTGAGATACATGTAGGGTATAAGTATCGTCCTGATTGGTCATTGTTTAGCCTGTCAAAAGCTTGCTGGAATCTGATTGGCTAATAACGATTGCAAAAATTTGCATATCAAATTTTCCTTCGGTAAAACATTAGGACATAGGCCATAGATGATACATGTCAAAGGAGAGCTTCATAGCTTGTACGGTTACTGAGAAACAGATTTTTAGCTTTGGCTCCGCCCCCTGGGGGCGTATGTCTACACAGATTGACGTGCTACCTCAGAATCATGTTGGCATCAAAGTTGTAAAGTGGCATTAGTGTCGGTTTAAGCATTCAAAAGTTACAGCTGTTAGAGTAAATTTGGGTGTGCCACGGTAAGATTAATTTGCATATGGCGGCCATATTTTTTACAAATTTCACAATTTTTTCGATAATTATTGAGGATGGGACTCTGCTGAGTTGTTTGTCACCAAATATGACAGGATTGGTCAATGACCCTAGGACAAGTTCTCAAAAGTAGGTTTTGCATATTATGCTAAATAGCAAAAAATCTAAGTGGGCGGAGCTTAGTGGTTCTATTGACCTTTTTGATTTGCCATTAACCAAGGAATCATATAATGCAAGAATTTTTGCTTTAGCTATCAGGGCGTGGGAGTTACGAGGCCAAACGCGTTGACCTTCGCCATAGCGCCCCCTTGAGGCCGATCGGGCTCATCTTTTGAATCTGAGTAGCGGTGAGAAGTACTACCATATGACCAAGTCTCAGCCCTGTAGGCCTTACGGTTTCTTCTGCCCAATCACTTCTATGGCAGAAAAAGAATAAGAATAATAATAATAATAATAATAATCAGAACAATTACAATAGGGTTTCTAGCACTACGTGCTCGAACCGCTAATAATAATAATAATAATAATCAGAACAATTACAATAGGGTTTCTAGCACTACGTGCTCGAACCCCTAATAATAATCAGAACAATTACAATAGGGTTTCTAGCACTACGTGCTCGAACCCCTAATAATCAGAACAATTACAATAGGGTTTCTAGCACTACGTGCTCGAACCCCTAATAATAATAATAATCAGAACAATTACAATAGGGTTTCTAGCACTACGTGCTCGAACCCCTAATAATCAGAACAATTACAATAGGGTTTCTAGCACTACGTGCTCGAACCCCTAATAATAATAATCAGAACAATTACAATAGGGTTTCTAGCACTACGTGCTCGAACCCCTAATAATAAATATAGCCGCAAGCGGCGATTTACGGGGTTCGAGCGTTACAGGCAAAGAGACCCCTGGAGGCCAGTTAGGCTTAAAACATGTTGCCGGTTGACCGGCATCGCCAAACTGGATGAGGATGACCAGCATGACCGTGAAGACCAAGCTAGATTACCAGCATGACTAATCTGGATGACAAACTTGTTGACCATATTGACCAAGCTGGAAGACCATAATGACCAAACTGGATGACCAGCATGGCAAAGGTGGTTGGCCAGTATGACCAAGCTGGAAGACCACCATTACTATGAGGACATAGCTGAATGACCAGCAGGACCATAATGACCAATGTGAATGGCCAGCATGACCAAGCTGGATGGCCAGCATAACCAAGCTGGGTGACCAGCGTGACCATAAAGACCATAATGGCAATGCTAGATGAGTGGTGTGAGTAAACTAGTTGAAAAGCATTGATAAATTGAGCTGTAGTGTTCATCAGGTTTTATGTGGTGTCTTACTGCACTCTAGTGGGCATTTGGTGAAACAAATTCAGTTCTTAAATTGAAAAAACACAAGGCATAAAAAGGGCATATAAATAACCCGTATATAGTATATAAGTTTTGACCTGATTAACATTCCACCTGTTAAAAGCTTGCTGGAATGTGATTGGCTAATAGTGACCACAAAATTGTCCATATCAAATTTTCATTTGGTGTACCATTAGTGCATGGGCCATAGATGATAATTGGCTAGGATGACCTTGATAGCTTGTATGGTTCTAGAGAAACAGCTATCGAGCATTGGCCCCACCCCGTAGGGGTGTATGTCTACTTAAACTGACAGGGTATCTGAGAATCATGTAATGATCAAAGGACTGAAGTGGTATTAGTGTCAGGTTAAGCATTCAAAAGTTATAAGTGTTAAAGACATTTTACTGCACCATGGTAGAACTCATTTGCATATGGCGGCCATATTGTTTATAAATGTAAAGATTTTTTTAATAAGTATTGAGGAGTAAGCTCTGCTGAACTGTTTGACACCAAACATGTCATGATTGGTCAAGGATCCAAGGACAAGATCTCAAAAGTAGGTTTTGCATATTATGCAAATTTAAAAAAAAATTAAGTGGGTGGAGCATAAACAAGAATGACCCAGGTGGCTGACCATCATGAACAAGAAGGATAAAGATGTTCAATTAAGCAAGACAAGGAAGATTGAATAAGTTCAGCAGAGCTTTAATTTAGAATAATTCACCTGTAGCTGTTTCACCAAATGACCACCAGAGCGCAGCAAGAGACCACATATAACCTGCTGGAAATCTATCACTCTATCAGAAAGACAGAACATTCCCTATCAGTGTGTTTCTATTTATTAAAAAGAGAAAAAAAGTCCGATTGGGCTCCAAATTGGTACTCATGATCAAGTGGTCTGTATATACATGTATGTAAATTTGTGTGTTGATAGGGTCAAAGGTTCCTGACTTCTGACCATTTAGGTTTGAAAAAAGTGATAATACAGGCTTATGGCCTACAAAATGGCTGTTGCTCTTTGGCCATATTAGAGGCAAAAAATATCTGATTTGGCTGAAAATTTGCAATCAAGATCAGATTATCAGTCTATATACGTGTATAAATTTGTGTGTTGATAGGGTGAAAGGTTCCTGTCTTCTGTCCATTTAGGTTGGAAAATAGCGATAAATAGAATAAATTGAAAATAGTTATTTTTTCACTGTAGAGCCTACTGAAGACTTATTTGGCTCATACTTGGCACATGTACTTCAAATGTCATTGTTAATTAGTAGCTTCAACAGTTTTGGCATGTTTTAAACTTTGACAGAGTTTTGGCCAAATAACTCTGAAAAGGCTTTCACGTACATGTTTGATCAAGGTTTATGGGCCTCAAATAGTTAAAATGTCAAGATTTTTTTGATAATTATTTACCTACAGGGTCTCAAGATTGCATCAAGACCAAATTTGTTTTGATTGATTAAGGACTTAAAGACAAGTTCGAAAAGAGCAATTTTTACTCTTTTGGCCACTGATGAAAATCTTTGCATTTTTGGTAAAAATATGTAATGACAAAGTTGTAAAGGCTACAGCAAAGTATACAACTAAAGAAGAATAACAAGCCTAGGCCACTTGTACCTTTAGATATAACTGATTTTCTGCTATAGCGCCCCCTTGAGGCCAATCAACGCCATATTTTAATGGATGATAGAAGGCCCTGAGATACATGTAGGGTATAAGTATCGTCCTGATTGGTCATTGTTTAGCCTGTCAAAAGCTTGCTGGAATCTGATTGGCTAATAACAATCGCAAAGATTTGCATATCACATTTTCCTTCTGTAAAACATTAGGACATAGGCCATAGATGATACATGCCAAAGGAGAGCTTCATAGCTTGTACGGTTCCTGAGAAACAGATTTTTAGCTTTGGCTCCGCCCCCTGGGGGCGTATGTCTACACAGATTGACGGGCTACCTCAGAATCATGTTGGCATCAAAGTCGTAAAGTGGCATTAGTGTAGGTTTAAGCATTCAAAAGTTACAGCTGTTAGAGTAAATTTGGGTGTGCCACGGTAAGATTAATTTGCATATGGCGGCCATATTGTTTAAAAATTTCTCAATTTTTTTGATAATTATTGAGGTTGGGACTCTGCTGAGTTGTTTGACACCAAATATGACAGGATTGGTCAATGACCCTAGGACAAGTTCTCAAAAGTAGGTTTTGCATATTATGCTAAATAGCAAAAAATCTAAGTGGGCGGAGCTTAGTGGTTCTATTGACGTTTTTGATTTGCCATTAACCAAGGAATCATATAATGCAAGAATTTTTGCTCTAGCTATCAGGGCGTAGGAGTAACGAGGCCAAACGCGTTGACCTTCGCCATAGCGCCCCATTGAGGCCGATAGGGCTCATCTTTTGAATCTGAGTAGCGGTGAGAAGTACTACCATATGACCAAGTCTCAGCCCTGTAGGCCTTACGGTTTCTTCTGCCCAATCACTTCTATGGCAGAAAAAGAATAAGAACTATAATAAATATAGCCGCAAGCGGCGATTTACGGGGTTCGAGCGTCACAGGCAAAGAGGCCCCTGGAGGCCAGTTAGGCTTAAAACCTGTTGCTGGTTGACCGTCATCACCAAACTGGATAACCAAGCTGGGTAACCAGCGTGACCATAAAGACCAAAATGACAATGCTAGATGAGTGGTGTGAGTAAACTAGTTGAAAAGCATTGATAAATTGAGCTGTAGTGTTCATCAGGTTTTATGTGGTGTCTTGCTGCACTCTAGTGGGCATTTGGTGAAACAACTTCAGTTCTTAAATTCAAAAAACACAAGGCATAAAAAGGGCATATAAATAACCCATATATAGTGTATAAATTTTGACCTGATAAACATTCTGCCTGTCAAAAGCTTGCTGGAATGTGATTGGCTAATAGTGACCACAAAAGTGTCCATATCAAATTTTCATTTGGTGTACCATTAGTGCATGGGCCATAGATGATAATTGGCAAGGATGACCTTGATAGCTTGTATGGTTGTAGAGAAACAGCTATCGAGCATTGGCCCCGCCCCCTGGGGGGGTGTATGTCTACTTAAACTCACAGGGTATCTGAGAATCATGTAATGATCAAAGGTCTGAAGTGGTATTAGTGTCAGGTTAAGCATTCAAAAGTTATAAGTGTTAAAGACATTTTACTGCACCATGGTAAAACTAATTTGCATATGGCGGCCATATTGTTTATAAATGTAAAGATTTTTTTTTATAATTATTGAGGAGTAAGCTCTGCTGAACTGTTTGACACCAAACATGTCATGATTGGTCAAGGAGGCAAAGACAAGATCTCAAAAGTAGGTTTTGCATATTATGCTAATTAAAAAAAAATTAAGTGGGTGGAGCATAAATAAGAATGACCCAGGTGGCTGACTAGCATGACCAAGAAGGATAAATATGTTCAATTAAGCAAGACAAAAATGATTAAATAAGTTCAGCAGAGCTTTAATTTAGAATAATTCAAATGTAGCTGTTTCACCAAATGACCACCAGAGCGCAGCAAGAGACCACATATAACCTGCTGGAAATCTATCACTCTATAAGTAAGACAGAACATTCCCTATCAGTGTGTTTCTATTTATTAAAAAGAGAAGAAAAGTCCGATTGGGCTCCAAATTGGTACTCATGATTAAGTGGTCTGCATATATATGTGTGTAAATTTGTGTGTTGATAGGGTCAAAGGTTCCTGACTTCTGTCCATTTAGGTTTGAAAAAAGCGATAATACAGGCTTATGGCCTACAAAATGGCTGTTGCTCTTTGGCCATATTAGAGGCAAAAAATATCTGTTTTGGCTCAAAATTTGCAATCAAGATCACAATATCAGTCTATATATGTATGTCAATTTCTGTGTCGATAGGGTCAAAGGTTCCTGACTTATGTCCATTTAGGTTTGAAAAAAGCGATAATACAGGCTTGAGGCCTACAAAATCGCTGTAGTTTTCCAGCCGTTGTAGAGGGAAAACATGTCCGATTTGGCTGAAAATTTGCAATCAAGATCAGATTATCAGTCTATATATGTGTATAAATTTGTGTGTTGATAGGGTGAAAGGTTCCTGTCTTCTGTCCATTTAGGTTGGAAAATAGCGATAAATAGAATAAATTGAAAATAGTTATTTTTTCACTGTAGAGCCTACTGAAGACTTATTTGGCTCATACTTGGCAAATGTGCTTCAAATGTCATTGTTAATTAGTAGCTTCAACAGTTTTGGCATGTTTTAAACTTTGACAGAGTTTTGGCCAAATAACTCTGAAAAGGCTTTCATGTACATGTTTGATCAAGGTTTATGGGCCTCAAATAGTTAAAATGTCAAGATTTTTTTGATAATTATTTACCTACAGGGTCTCAAGATTGCATCAAGACCAAAGTTATTTTGATTGATTAAGGACTTAAAGACAAGTTCGAAAAGAGCAATTTTTACTCTTTTGGCCACTGATGAAAATCTTTCCATTTTTGGTAAATACATGTAATTACAAAGTTGTAAAGGCTACAGCAAAGTATACAACTAAAAAAGAATAACAAGCCTAGGCCACTTGTACCTTTAGATATAACTGATTTTCTGCTATAGCGCCCCCTTGAGGCCAATCAACGCCATATTTTAATGGATGATAGAAGGCCCTGAGATACATGTAGGGTATAAGTATCGTCCTGATTGGTCATTGTTTAGCATGTCAAAAGCTTGCTGGAAACTGATTGGCTAATAACGATCGCAAAAATTTGCATATCAAATTTTCCTTCTGTAAAACATTAGGACATAGGCCATAGATGATACATGCCAAAGGAGAGCTTCATAGCTTGTACGGTTCCTGAGAAACAGATTTTTAGCTTTGGCTCCGCCCCCTGGGGGCGTATGTCTACACAGATTGACGGTCTACCTCAGAATCATGTTGGCATCAACGGTCTAAAGTGGCATTAGTGTAGGTTTAAGCATTCAAAAGTTACAGCTGTTAGAGTAAATTTGGGTGTGCCACGGTAAGATTAATTTGCATATGGCGGCCATATTGTTTACAAATTTCACAATTTTTTTGATAATTATTGAGGTTGGGACTCTGCTGAGTTGTTTGACACCAAATATGACAGGATTGGTCAATGACCCTAGGACAAGTTCTCAAAAGTAGGTTTTGCATATTATGCTAAATAGCAAAAAATCTAAGTGGGCGGAGCTTAGTGGTTCTATTGACCTTTTTGATTTGCCATTAACCAAGGAATCATATAGTGCAAGAATTTTTGCTCTAGCTATCAGGGCGTGGCAGTTACGAGGCCTAACGCGTTGACCTTCGCCATAGCGCCCCCTTGAGGCCGATCGGGCTCATCTTTTGAATCTGAGTAGCGGTGAGAAGTACTACCATATGACCAAGTCTCAGCCCTGTAGGCCTTACGGTTTCTTCTGCCCAATCACTTCTATGGCAGAAAAAGAATAAGAATAATAATAAATATAGCCGCAAGCGGCGATTTACGGGGTTCGAGCGTTACAGGCAAAGAGACCCCTGGAGGCCAGTTAGGCTTAAAACATGTTGCCGGTTGACCGGCATCGCCAAACTGGATGAGGATGACCAGCATGACCGTGAAGACCAAGCTAGTTTACCAGCATGATTAATCTGGATGACCAACTTGTTGACCATATTGACCAAGCTGGAGGACCATAATGACCAAACTGGATGACCAGCATGGCAAAGGTGGTTGGCCAGTATGACCAAGCTGGAAGACCACCATTACTATGAGGACAAAGCTGAATGACCAGCAGGACCATAATGGCCAATGTGAATGGCCAGCATGACCAAGCTGGATGGCCAGCATAACCAAGCTGGGTGACCAGCGTGACCATAAAGACCATAATGGCAATGCTAGATGAGTGGTGTGAGTAAACTAGTTGAAAAGCATTGATAAATTGAGCTGTAGGGTTCATCAGGTTTTATGTGGTGTTTTACTGCACTCTAGTGGGCATTTGGTGAAACAAATTCAGTTCTTACATTGAAAAAACACAAGGCATAAAAAGGGCATATAAATAACCCATATATAGTGTACAAGTTTTGACCTGATTAACATTCCGCCTGTAAAAAGCTTGCTGGAATGTGATTGGCTAATAGTGACCACAAAAGTGTCCATATCAAATTTTCATTTGGTGTACCATTGATGCATGGGCCATAGATGATAATTGGCTAGGATGATCTTGATAGCTTGTTTGGTTATAGAGAAACAGCTATCAAGCATTGGCTCCGCCCCCTGGGGGTGTATGTCTATTTAAACTGACAGGGTATCTGAGATTCATGTAATGATCAAAGGACTGAAGTGGTATTAGTGTCAGGTTAAGCATTCAAAAGTTATAAGTATTAAAGACATTTTACTGCACCATGGTAGAACTCATTTGCATATGGCGCATATACCACCAGAGCGCAGCAAGAGACCACATATAACCTGCTGGAAATCTATCACTCTATAAGTAAGACAGAACATTCCCTATCAGTGTGTTTCTATTTATTAAAAAGAGAAGAAAAGTCCGATTGGGCTCCAAATTGGTACTCATGATCAAGTGGTCTGCATATATATGTGTGTAAATTTGTGTGTTGATAGGGTCAAAGGTTCCTGACTTCTGTCCATTTAGGTTTGAAAAAAGCGATAATACAGGCTTATGGCCTACAAAATGGCTGTTGCTCTTTGGCCATATTAGAGGCAAAAAATATCTGATTTGGCTCAAAATTTGCAATCAAGATCACAATATCAGTCAATATATGTATGTCAATTTCTGTGTCGATAGGGTCAAAGGTTCCTGACTTATGTCCATTTAGGTTTGAAAAAAGCGATAATACAGGCTTGAGGCCTACAAAATCGCTGTAGTTTTCCAGCCGTTGTAGAGGGAAAACATGTCCGATTTGGCTGAAAATCGCAATCAAGATCAGATTATCAGTCTATATATGTGTATAAATTTGAGTGTTGATAGGGTGAAAGGTTCCTGTCTTCTGTCCATTTAGGTTGGAAAATAGCGATAAATAGAATAAATTGAAAATAGTTATTTTTTCACTGTAGAGCCTACTGAAGACTTATTTGGCTCATACTTGGCAAATGTGCTTCAAATGTCATTGTTAATTAGTAGCTTCAACAGTTTTGGCATGTTTTAAACTTTGACAGAGTTTTGGCCAAATAACTCTGAAAAGGCTTTCACGTACATGTTTGATCAAGGTTTATGGGCCTCAAATAGTTAAAATGTCAAGATTTTTTTGATAATTATTTACCTACAGGGTCTCAAGATTGCATCAAGACCAAAGTTATTTTGATTGATTAAGGACTTAAAGACAAGTTCGAAAAGAGCAATTTTTACTCTTTTGGCCACTGATGAAAATCTTTCCATTTTTGGTAAATACATGTAATTACAAAGTTGTAAAGGCTACAGCAAAGTATACAACTAAAAAAGAATAACAAGCCTAGGCCACTTGTACCTTTAGATATAACTGATTTTCTGCTATAGCGCCCCCTTGAGGCCAATCAACGCCATATTTTAATGGATGATAGAAGGCCCTGGGATACATGTAGGGTATAAGTATAATCCTGATTGGTCATTGTTTAGCATGTCAAAAGCTTGCTGGAAACTGATTGGCTAATAACGATCGCAAAAATGTGCATATCAAATTTTCCTTCTGTAAAACATTAGGACATAGGCCATAGATGATACATGCCAAAGGAGAGCTTCATAGCTTGTACGGTTCCTGAGAAACAGATTTTTAGCTTTGGCTCCGCCCCCTGGGGGCGTATGTCTACACAGATTGACGGGCTACCTCAGAATCATGTTGGCATCAAAGGTCTAAAGTGGCATTAGTGTAGGTTTAAGCATTCAAAAGTTACAGCTGTTAGAGTAAATTTGGGTGTGCCACGGTAAGATTAATTTGCGTATGGCGGCCATATTGTTTACAAATTTCACAATTTTTTTGATAATTATTGAGGATGGGACTCTGCTGAGTTGTTTGACACCAAATATGACCGGATTGGTCAATGACCCTAGGACAAGTACTCAAAAGTAGGTTTTGCATATTATGCTAAATAGCAAAAAATCTAAGTGGGCGGAGCTTAGTGGTTCTATTGACCTTTTTGATTTGCCATTAACGAAGGAATCATATAGTGCAAGAATTTTTGCTCTAGCTATCAGGGCGTGAGAGTTACGAGACCTAAAGCGTTGACCTTCGCCATAGCGCCCCCTTGAGGCCGATCAGGACTCATGTCATGCCGCAGAGTAGGGGTCTAAAGTACTACCATATGACCAAGTCTCAGCTCTCTAGGCCTTACGGTTTGTTCTGTGCAATCACTTCTAGGTCAGAAAAAGCAGGGGAAGCGATTATAAATACCAATATAGCCGCAAGCGGCGATTTACGGGGTTCGAGCGTTACAGGCAAAGAGACCCCTGGAGGCCAGTTAGGCTTAAAACATGTTGCCGGTTGACCGGCATCGCCAAACTGGATGAGGATGACCAGCATGACCGTGAAGACCAAGCTAGATTACCAGCATGACTAATCTGGATGACAAACTTGTTGACCATATTGACCAAGCTGGAAGACCATAATGACCAAACTGGATGACCAGCATGGCAAAGGTGGTTGGCCAGTATGAACAAGCTGGAAGACCACCATTACTATGAGGACAAAGCTGAATGACCAGCAGGACCATAATGACCAATGTGAATGGCCAGCATGACCAAGCTGGATGGCCAGCATAACCAAGCTGGGCAACCAGTGTGACCATAAAGACCATAATGACAATGCTAGATGAGTGGTGTGAGTAAACTAGTTGAAAAGCATTGATAAATTGAGCTGTAGTGTTCATCAGGTTTTATGTGGTGTCTTACTGCACTCTAGTGGGCATTTGGTGAAACAAATTCAGTTCTTAAATTGAAAAAACACAAGGCATAAAAAGGGCATATAAATAACCCGTATATAGTATATAAGTTTTGACCTGATTAACATTCCGCCTGTTAAAAGCTTGCTGGAATGTGATTGGCTAATAGTGACCACAAAAGTGTCCATATCAAATTTTCATTTGGTGTACCATTAGAGCATGGGCCATAGATGATAATTGGCTAGGATGACCTTGATAGCTTGTATGGTTCTAGAGAAACAGCTATCGAGCATTGGCCCTGCCCCCTGGGGGGGTGTATGTCTACTTATACTGACAGGGTATCTGAGAATCATGTAATGATCAAAGGACTGAAGTGGTATTAGTGTCAGGTTAAGCATTCAAAAGTTATAAGTGTTAAAGACATTTTACTGCACCATGGTAGAACTCATTTGCATATGGCGGCCATATCGTTTATAAATGTAAAGATTTTTTTAATAATTATTGAAGAGTAAGCTCTGCTGAACTGTTTGACACCAAACATGTCATGATTGGTCAAGGATCCAAGGACAAGATCTCAAAAGTAGGTTTTGCATATTATGCAAATTTTAAAAAAAATTAAGTGGGTGGAGCATAAACAAGAATGACCCAGGCGGCTGACCAGCATGAACAAGAAGGATAAATATGTTCAATTAAGCAAGACAAGCAAGATTGAATAAGTTCAGCAGAGCTTTAATTTAGAATAATTCACCTGTAGCTGTTTCACCAAATGACCACCAGAGCGCAGCAAGAGACCACATATAACCTGCTGGAAATCTATCACTCTATAAGTAAGACAGAACATTCCCTATCAGTGTGTTTCTATTTATTAAAAAGAGAAGAAAAGTCCGATTGGGCTCCAAATTGGTACTCATGATCAAGTGGACTGTATATACATGTATGTAAATTTGTGTGTTGATAGGGTCAAAGGTTCCTGACTTCTGACCATTTAGGTTTGAAAAAAGTGATAATACAGGCTTATGGCCTACAAAATGGCTGTTGCTCTTTGGCCATATTAGAGGCAAAAAATATCTGATTTGGCTCAAAATTTGCAATCAGGATCACAATATCAGTCCATATATGTAGGTCAATTTCTGTGTCAATAGGGTCAAAGGTTCCTGACTTCTGTCCATTTAGATTTGAAAAAAGCGATAATACAGGCTTGAGGCCTACAAAATCGCTGTAGTTTTCCAGCCGTTGTAGAGGGAAAACATGTCCGATTTGGCTGAAAATTTGCAATCAAGATCAGATTATCAGTCTATATATGTGTATAAATTTGTGTGTTGATAGGGTGAAAGGTTCCTGTCTTCTGTCCATTTAGGTTGGAAAATAGCGATAAATAGAATAAATTGAAAATAGTTATTTTTTCACTGTAGAGCCTACTGAAGACTTATTTGGCTCATACTTGGCAAATGTGCTTCAAATGTCATTGTTAATTAGTAGCTTCAACAGTTTTGGCATGTTTTAAACTTTGACAGAGTTTTGGCCAAATAACTCTGAAAAGGCTTTCACGTACATGTTTGATCAAGGTTTATGGGCCTCAAATAGTTAAAATGTCAAGATTTTTTTGATAATTATTTACCTACAGGGTCTCAAGATTGCATCAAGACCAAAGTTATTTTGATTGATTATGGACTTAAAGACAAGTTCGAAAAGAGCAATTTTTACTCTTTTGGCCACTGATGAAAATCTTTCCATTTTTGGTAAATACATGTAATTACAAAGTTGTAAAGGCTACAGCAAAGTATACAATTAAAAAAGAATAACAAGCCTAGGCCACTTGTACCTTTAGATATAACTGATTTTCTGCTATAGCGCCCCCTTGAGGCCAATCAAAGCCATATTTTAATGGATGATAGAAGGCCCTGAGATACATGTAGGGTATAAGTATCGTCCTGATTGGTCATTGTTTAGCATGTCAAAAGCTTGCTGGAATCTGATTGCCTAATAACGATCGCAAAAATTTGCATATCAAATTTTCCTTCTGTAAAACATTAGGACATAGGCCATAGATGATACATGCCAAAGGAGAGCTTCATAGCTTGTACGGTTCCTGAGAAACAGATTTTTAGCTTTGGCTCCGCCCCCTGGGGGCGTATGTCTACACAGATTGACGGGCTACCTCAGAATCATGTTGGCATCAACGGTCTAAAGTGGCATTAGTGTAGGTTTAAGCATTCAAAAGTTACAGCTGTTAGAGTAAATTTGGGTGTGCCACGGTAAGATTAATTTGCATATGGCGGCCATATTGTTTACAAATTTCACAATTTTTTTGATAATTATTGAGCTTGGGACTCTGCTGAGTTGTTCGACACCAAATATGACAGGATTGGTCAATGACCCTAGGACAAGTTCTCAAAAGTAGGTTTTGCATATTATGCTAAATAACAAAAAATCTAAGTGGGCGGAGCTTAGTGGTTCTATTGACCTTTTTGATTTGCCATTAACCAAGGAATCATATAATGCAAGAATTTTTGCTCTAGCTATCAGGGCGTAGGAGTTACGAGGCCAAACGCGTTGACCTTCGCCATAGCGCCCCCTTGAGGCCCATCGGGCTCATCTTTTGAATCTGAGTAGCGGTGAGAAGTACTACCATATGACCAAGTCTCAGCCCTGTAGGCCTTACGGTTTCTTCTGCCCGATCACTTCTATGGCAGAAAAAGAATAAGAATAATAATAATAATAATAATAATAATAATAATAATAATCAGAACAATTACAATAGGGTTTCTAGCACTACGTGCTCGAACCCCTAATAATAATCAGAACAATTACAATAGGGTTTCTAGCACTACGTGCTCGAACCCCTAATAATAATAATCAGAACAATTACAATAGGGTTTCTAGCACTACGTGCTCGAACCCCTAATAATAATAATCAGAACAATTACAATAGGGTTTCTAGCACTACGTGCTCGAACCCCTAATAATAATAATAATCAGAACAATTACAATAGGGTTTCTAGCACTACGTGCTCGAACCCCTAATAATAATAATAATAATAATAATAATCAGAACAATTACAATAGGGTTTCTAGCACTACGTGCTCGAACCCCTAATAATCAGAACAATTACAATAGGGTTTCTAGCACTACGTGCTCGAACCCCTAATAAAACATGTTGCCGGTTGACCGGCATCACCAAACTGGATGAGGATGACCAGCATGACCGTGAAGATTACCAGCATGACTAATCTGGATGACAAACTTGTTGACCATATTGACCAAGCTGGAAGACCATAATGACCAAACTGGATGACCAGCATAGCAAAGGTGGTTGGCCAGTATGACCAAGCTGGAAGACCACCATTACTATGAGGACAAAGCTGAATGACCAGCAGGACCATAATGACCAATGTGAATGGCCAGCATGACCAAGTTGGATGGCCAGCATAACCAAGCTGGGTGACCAGCGTGACCATAAAGACCATAATGGCAATGCTAGATGAGTGGTGTGAGTAAACTAGTTGAAAAGCATTGATAAATTGAGCTGTAGTGTTCATCAGGTTTTATGTGGTGTCTTACTGCACTCTAGTGGGCATTTGGTGAAACAAATTCAGTTCTTAAATTGAAAAAACACAAGGCATAAAAAGGGCATATAAATAACCCGTATATAGTATATAAGTTTTGACCTGATTAACATTCCACCTGTTAAAAGCTTGCTGGAATGTGATTGGCTAATAGTGACCACAAAAGTGTCCATATCAAATTTTCATTTGGTGTACCATTAGTGCATGGGCCATAGATGATAATTGGCTAGGATGACCTTGATAGCTTGTATGGTTCTAGAGAAACAGCTATCGAGCATTGGCCCCGCCCCCTGGGGGGTGTATGTCTACTTGAACTGACAGGGTATCTGAGAATCATGTAATGATCAAAGGACTGAAGTGGTATTAGTGTCAGGTTAAGCATTCAAAAGTTATAAGTGTTAAAGACATTTTACTGCACCATGGTAGAACTCATTTGCATATGGCGGCCATATTGTTTATAAATGTAAAGATTTTTTTTATAATTATTGAGGAGTAAGCTCTGCTGAACTGTTTGACACCAAACATGTCATGATTGGTCAAGGAGGCAAAGACAAGATCTCAAAAGTAGGTTTTGCATATTATGCAAATTTAAAAAAAAATTAAGTGGGTGGAGCATAAACAAGAATGACCCAGGCGGCTGACCAGCATGAACAAGAAGGATAAATATGTTAAATTAAGCAAGACAAGCAAGATTGAATAAGTTCAGCAGAGCTTTAATTTAGAATAATTCAAATGTAGCTGTTTCACCAAATGACCACCAGAGCGCAGCAAGAGACCACATATAACCTGCTGGAAATCTATCACTCTATCAAAAAGACAGAACATTCCCTATCAGTGTGTTTCTATTTATTAAAAAGAGAAGAAAAGTCCGATTGGGCTCCAAATTGGTACTCATGATTAAGTGGTCTGCATATATATGTGTGTAAATTTGTGTGTTGATAGGGTCAAAGGTTCCTGACTTCTGTCCATTTAGGTTTGAAAAAAGCGATAATACAGGCTTATGGCCTACAAAATGGCTGTTGCTCTTTGGCCATATTAGAGGCAAAAAATATCTGTTTTGGCTCAAAATTTGCAATCAAGATCACAATATCAGTCTATATATGTATGTCAATTTCTGTGTCGATAGGGTCAAAGGTTCCTGACTTATGTCCATTTAGGTTTGAAAAAAGCGATAATACAGGCTTGAGGCCTACAAAATCGCTGTAGTTTTCCAGCCGTTGTAGAGGCAAAACATGTCCGATTTGGCTGAAAATTTGCAATCAAGATCAGATTATCAGTCTATATATGTGTATAAATTTGTGTGTTGATAGGGTGAAAGGTTCCTGTCTTCTGTCCATTTAGGTTGGAAAATAGCGATAAATAGAATAAATTGAAAATAGTTATTTTTTCACTGTAGAGCCTACTGAAGACTTATTTGGCTCATACTTGGCAAATGTGCTTCAAATGTCATTGTTAATTAGTAGCTTCAACAGTTTTGGCATGTTTTAAACTTTGACAGAGTTTTGGCCAAATAACTCTGAAAAGGCTTTCACGTACATGTTTGATCAAGGTTTATGGGCCTCAAATAGTTAAAATGTCAAGATTTTTTTGATAATTATTTACCTACAGGGTCTCAAGATTGCATCAAGACCAAATTTGTTTTGATTGATTAAGGACTTAAAGACAAGTTCGAAAAGAGCAATTTTTACTCTTTTGGCCACTGATGAAAATCTTTGCATTTTTGGTAAATACATGTAATTACAAAGTTGTAAAGGCTACAGCAAAGTATACAACTAAAAAAGAATAACAAGCCTAGGCCACTTGTACCTTTAGATATAACTGATTTTCTGCTATAGCGCCCCCTTGAGGCCAATCAACGCCATATTTTAATGGATGATAGAAGGCCCTGAGATACATGTAGGGTATAAGTATCGTCCTGATTGGTCATTGTTTAGCATGTCAAAAGCTTGCTGGAATCTGATTGGCTAATAACGATCGCAAAAATTTGCATATCAAATTTTCCTTCTGTAAAACATTAGGACATAGGCCATAGATGATACATGCCAAAGGAGAGCTTCATAGCTTGTACGGTTCCTGAGAAACAGACTTTTAGCTTTGGCTCCGCCCCCTGGAGGCGTATGTCTACACAGATTGACGGGCTACCTCAGAATCATGTTGGCATCAAAGGTCTAAAGTGGCATTAGTGTCGGTTTAAGCATTCAAAAGTTACAGCTGTTAGAGTAAATTTGGGTGTGCCACGGTAAGATTAATTTGCATATGGCGGCCATATTGTTTACAAATTTCACAATTTTTTTGATAATTATTGAGCTTGGGACTCTGCTGAGTTGTTTGACACCAAATATGACAGGATTGGTCAATGACCCTAGGACAAGTTCTCAAAAGTAGGTTTTGCATATTATGCTAAATAGCAAAAAATCTAAGTGGGCGGAGCTTAGTGGTTCTATTGACCTTTTTGATTTGCCATTAACCAAGGAATCATATAATGCAAGAATTTTTGCTCTAGCTATCAGGGCGTAGGAGTTACGAGGCCAAACGCGTTGACCTTCGCCATAGCGCCCCCTTGAGGCCGATCGGGCTCATCTTTTGAATCTGAGTAGCGGTGAGAAGTACTACCATATGACCAAGTCTCAGCCCTGTAGGCCTTACGGTTTCTTCTGCCCAATCACTTCTATGGCAGAAAAAGAATAAGAACTATAATAATAATAATCAGAACAATTACAATAGGGTTTCTAGCACTACGTGCTCGAACCCCTAAATATAGCCGCAAGCGGCGATTTACGGGGTTCGAGCGTCACAGGCAAAGAGGCCCCTGGAGGCCAGTTAGGCTTAAAACCTGTTGCTGGTTGACCGTCATCACCAAACTGGATAACCAAGCTGGGTAACCAGCGTGACCATAAAGACTAAAATGACAATGCTAGATGAGTGGTGTGAGTAAACTAGTTGAAAAGCATTGATAAATTGAGCTGTAGTGTTCATCAGGTTTTATGTGGTGTCTTGCTGCACTCTAGTGGGCATTTGGTGAAACAACTTCAGTTCTTAAATTCAAAAAACACAAGGCATAAAAAGGGCATATAAATAACCCATATATAGTGTATAAGTTTTGACCTGATAAATATTCTGCCTGTCAAAAGCTTGCTGGAATGTGATTGGCTAATAGTGACCACAAAAGTGTCCATATCAAATTTTCATTTGGTGTACCATTAGTGCATGGGCCATAGATGATAATTGGCTAGGATGACCTTGATAGCTTGTATGGTTGTAGAGAAACAGCTATCGAGCATTGGCTCTGCCCCCTGGGGGTGTATGTCTACTTAAACTCACAGGGTATCTGAGAATCATGTAATGATCAAAGGACTGAAGTGGTATTAATGTCAGGTTAAGCATTCAAAAGTTATAAGTGTTAGAAGACATTTTACTGCACCATGGTAAAACTAATTTGCATATGGCGGCCATATTGTTTATAAATGTAAAGATTTTTTTTAATAATTATTGAGGAGTAAGCTCTGCTGAACTGTTTGACACCAAACATGTCATGATTGGTCAAGGAGGCAAAGACAAGATCTCAAAAGTAGATTTTGCATATTATGCAAATTTAAAAAAAATTAAGTGGGTGGAGCATAAATAAGAATGACCCAGGTGGCTGAGCAGCATGACCAAGAAGGATAAATATGTTCAATTAAGCAAGACAAGCAAGATTGAATAAGTTCAGCAGAGCTTTAATTTAGAATAATTCACCTGTAGCTGTTTCACCAAATGACCACCAGAGCGCAGCAAGAGACCACATATAACCTGCTGGAAATCTATCACTCTATAAGTAAGACAGAACATTCCCTATCAGTGTGTTTCTATTTATTAAAAAGAGAAGAAAAGTCCGATTGGGCTCCAAATTGGTAGTCATGATCAAGTGGTCTGCATATATATGTGTGTAAATTTGTGTGTTGATAGGGTCAAAGGTTCCTGACTTCTGTCCATTTAGGTTTGAAAAAAGCGATAATACAGGCTTATGGCCTACAAAATCGCTGTAGTTTTCCAGCCGTTGTAGAGGGAAAACATGTCCGATTTGGCTGAAAATTTGCAATCAAGATCAGATTATCAGTCTATATATGTGTATAAATTTGTGTGTTGATAGGGTGAAAGGTTCCTGTCTTCTGTCCATTTAGGTTGGAAAATAGCGATAAATAGAATAAATTGAAAATAGTTATTTTTTCACTGTAGAGCCTACTGAAGACTTATTTGGCTCATACTTGGCACATGTACTTCAAATGTCATTGTTAATTAGTAGCTTCAACAGTTTTGGCATGTTTTAAACTTTGACAGAGTTTTGGCCAAATAACTCTGAAAAGGCTTTCACGTACATGTTTGATCAAGGTTTATGGGCCTCAAATAGTTAAAATGTCAAGATTTTTTTGATAATTATTTACCTACAGGGTCTCAAGATTGCATCAAGACCAAAGTTATTTTGATTGATTAAGGACTTAAAGACAAGTTCGAAAAGAGCAATTTTTACTCTTTTGGCCACTGATGAAAATCTTTCCATTTTTGGTAAATACATGTAATTACAAAGTTGTAAAGGCTACAGCAAAGTATACAACTAAAAAAGAATAACAAGCCTAGGCCACTTGTACCTTTAGATATAACTGATTTTCTGCTATAGCGCCCCCTTGAGGCCAATCAACGCCATATTTTAATGGATGATAGAAGGCCCTGAGATACATGTAGGGTATAAGTATCGTCCTGATTGGTCATTGTTTAGCATGTCAAAAGCTTGCTGGAAACTGATTGGCTAATAACGATCGCAAAAATTTGCATATCAAATTTTCCTTCTGTAAAACATTAGGACATAGGCCATAGATGATACATGCCAAAGGAGAGCTTCATAGCTTGTACGGTTCCTGAGAAACAGATTTTAAGCTTTGGCTCCGCCCCCTGGGGGCGTATGTCTACACAGATTGACGGGCTACCTCAGAATCATGTTGGCATCAACGGTCTAAAGTGGCATTAGTGTAGGTTTAAGCATTCAAAAGTTACAGCTGTTAGAGTAAATTTGGGTGTGCCACGGTAAGATTAATTTGCATATGGCGGCCATATTGTTTACAAATTTCACAATTTTTTTGATAATTATTGAGGTTGGGACTCTGCTGAGTTGTTTGACACCAAATATGACAGGATTGGTCAATGACCCTAGGACAAGTTCTCAAAAGTAGGTTTTGCATATTATGCTAAATAGCAAAAAATCTAAGTGGGCGGAGCTTAGTGGTTCTATTGACCTTTTTGATTTGCCATTAACCAAGGAATCATATAATGCAAGAATTTTTGCTCTAGCTATCAGGGCGTGGCAGTTACGAGGCCTAACGCGTTGACCTTCGCCATAGCGCCCCCTTGAGGCCGATCGGGCTCATCTTTTGAATCTGAGTAGCGGTGAGAAGTACTACCATATGACCAAGTCTCAGCCCTGTAGGCCTTACGGTTTCTTCTGCCCGATCACTTCTATGGCAGAAAAAGAATAAGAATAATAATAATAATAATAATAATAATAATAATAATAATAATAATAATAATAATCAGAACAATTACAATAGGGTTTCTAGCACTACGTGCTCGAACCCCTAATAATAATCAGAACAATTACAATAGGGTTTCTAGCACTACGTGCTCGAACCCCTAACAATTACAATAGGGTTTCTAGCACTACGTGCTCGAACCCCTAATAATAAATATAGCCGCAAGCGGCGATTTACGGGGTTCGAGCGTTACAGGCAAAGAGACCCCTGGAGGCCAGTTAGGCTTAAAACATGTTGCCGGTTGACCGGCATCGCCAAACTGGATGAGGATGACCAGCATGACCGTGAAGACCAAGCTAGATTACCAGCATGACTAATCTGGATGACAAACTTGTTGACCATATTGACCAAGCTGGAAGACCATAATGACCAAACTGGATGACCAGCATGGCAAAGGTGGTTGGCCAGTATGACCAAGCTGGAAGACCACCATTACTATGAGGACAAAGCTGAATGACCAGCAGGACCATAATGACCAATGTGAATGGCCAGCATGACCAAGCTGGATGGCCAGCATAACCAAGCTGGGTGACCAGCGTGACCATAAAGACCATAATGGCAATGCTAGATGAGTGGTGTGAGTAAACTAGTTGAAATGCATTGATAAATTGAGCTGTAGTGTTCATCAGGTTTTATGTGGTGTCTTACTGCACTCTAGTGGGCATTTGGTGAAACAAAGTCAGTTCTTAAATTGAAAAAACACAAGGCATAAAAAGGGCATATAAATAACCCGTATATAGTATATAAGTTTTGACCTGATTAACATTCCGCCTGTTAAAAGCTTGCTGGAATGTGATTGGCTAATAGTGACCACAAAAGTGTCCATATCAAATTTTCATTTGGTGTACCATTAGTGCATGGGCCATAGATGATAATTGGCTAGGATGACCTTGATAGCTTGTATGCTTCTAGAGAAACAGCTATCGAGCATTGGCCCCGCCCCCTGGCAGTGTATGTCTACTTAAACTGACAGGGTATCTGAGAATCATGTAATGATCAAAGGACTGAAGTGGTATTAGTGTCAGGTTAAGCATTCAAAAGTTATAAGTGTTAAAGAGATTTTACTGCACCATGGGAGTACTCATTTGCATATGGCGGCCATATTGTTTATAAATGTAAAGATTTTTTAAATAATTTTTGAGGAGTAAGCTCTGCTGAACTGTTTGACACCAAACATGTCATGATTGGTCAAGGATCCAAGGACAAGATCTCAAAAGTAGGTTTTGCATATTATGCAAATTAAAAAAAAAATTAAGTGGGTGGAGCATAAACAAGAATGACCCAGGCGGCTGACTAGCATGAACAAGAAGGATAAATATGTTCAATTAAGCAAGACAAGCAAGATTGAATAAGTTCAGCAGAGCTTTAATTTAGAATAATTCACCTGTAGCTGTTTCACCAAATGACCACCAGAGCGCAGCAAGAGACCACATATAACCTGCTGGAAATCTATCACTCTATCAGAAAGACAGAACATTCCCTATCAGTGTGTTTCTATTTATTAAAAAGAGAAGAAAAGTCCGATTGGGCTCCAAATTGGTATTCATGATCAAGTGGTCTGTATATACATGTATGTAAATTTGTGTGTTGATAGGCTCAAAGGTTCCTGACTTCTGACCATTTAGGTTTGAAAAAAGTGATAATACAGGCTTATGGCCTACAAAATGGCTGTTGCTCTTTGGCCATATTAGAGGCAAAAAATATCTGATTTGGCTCAAAATTTGCAATCAGGATCACAATATCAGTCTATATATGTATGTCAATTTCTGTGTCGATAGGGTCAAAGGTTCCTGACTTCTGTCCATTTAGATTTGAAAAAAGCGATAATACAGGCTTGAGGCCTACAAAATCGCTGTAGTTTTCCAGCCGTTGTAGAGGCAAAACATGTCCGATTTGGCTGAAAATTTGCAATCAAGATCACAATATCAGTCTATATATGTGTACAAATTTGTGTGTTGATAGGGTGAAAGGTTCCTGTCTTCTGTCCATTTAGGTTGGAAAATAGCGATAAATAGAATAAATTGAAAATAGTTATTTTTTCACTGTAGAGCCTACTGAAGACTTATTTGGCTCATACTTGGCACATGTACTTCAAATGTCATTGTTAATTAGTAGCTTCAACAGTTTTGGCATGTTTTAAACTTTGACAGAGTTTTGGCCAAATAACTCTGAAAAGGCTTTCACGTACATGTTTGATCAAGGTTTATGGGCCTCAAATAGTTAAAATGTCAAGATTTTTTTGATAATTATTTACCTACAGGGTCTCAAGATTGCATCAAGACCAAATTTGTTTTGATTGATTGAGGACTTAAAGACAAGTTCGAAAAGAGCAATTTTTACTCTTTTGGCCACTGATGAAAATCTTTGCATTTTTGGTAAACACATGTAATTACAAAGTTGTAAAGGATACAGCAAAGTATACAATTAAAAAAGAATAACAAGCCTAGGCCACTTGTACCTTTAGATATAACTGATTTTCTGCTATAGCGCCCCCTTGAGGCCAATCAACGCCATATTTTAATGGATGATAGAAGGCCCTGAGATACATGTAGGGTATAAGTATCGTCCTGATTGGTCATTGTTTAGCATGTCAAAAGCTTGCTGGAATCTGATTGGCTAATAACGATCGCAAAAATTTGCATATCAAATTTTCCTTCTGTTAAACATTAGGACACAGGCCATAGATGATACATGTCAAAGGAGAGCTTCATAGCTTGTACGGTTCCTGAGAAACAGATTTTTAGCTTTGGCTCCGCCCCCTGGAGGCGTATGTCTACACAGATTGACGGCCTACCTCAGAATCATGTTGGCATCAAAGTTGTAAAGTGGCATTAGTGTAGGTTTAAGCATTCAAAAGTTACAGCTGTTAGAGTAAATTTGGGTGTGCCACGGTAAGATTAATTTGCATATGGCGGCCATATTGTTTACAAATTTCACAATTTTTTCGATAATTATTGAGTTTGGGACTCTGCTGAGTTGTTTGACACCAAATATGACATGATTGGTCAATGACCCTAGGACAAGTTCTCAAAAGTATGTTTTGCATATTATGCTAAATAGCAAAAAATCTAAGTGGGCGGAGCTTAGTGGTTCTATTGACCTTTTTGATTTGCCATTAACCAAGGAATCATATAATGCAAGAATTTTTGCTCTAGCTATCAGGGCATAGGAGTTACGAGGCCAAACGCGTTGACCTTCGCCATAGCGCCCCCTTGAGGCCGATCGGGCTCATGTTTTGAATCTGAGTAGCGGTGAGAAGTACTACCATATGACCAAGTCTCAGCCCTGTAGGCCTTACGGTTTCTTCTGCCCAATCACTTCTATGGCAGAAAAAGAATAAGAATAATAATAATAATAATAAATATAGCCGCAAGCGGCGATTTACGGGGTTCGAGCGTTACAGGCAAAGAGGCCCCTGGAGGCCAGTTAGGCTTAAAACCTGTTGCTGGTTGACCGTCATCACCAAACTGGATAACCAAGGTGGGTGACTATTATGACCATAAAGACCCAGGTGTTAGACCAGCATGACCATAAAGACCCAGCTGGTTGACCAGCATGACCAAAATACCCAGCTAGTTGACCAGAATGAAAATAAGGACCAAGCTGGTTGACTAGCATGACCATAATAACCATGCTAGATGAGTGATGTGAGTAAACTAGTTGTAAAAAGCATTGATAAATTGAGCTGTAGTGTTCAGCAGGTTTTATGTGGTGTCTTTCTGCACTCTAGTGGGCATTTGGTGAAACAACATCAGTTCTTAAATTGAAAAATACAAACCACATTAATCCTGATGGGAGCCTAGTGGTGAGGCATAAAAAGGCCACATATAAATAACTCACATATGGTGTATACGTTTTTACCTGATTAACATTCAGCCTGTCAAAAGCTTGCTGGAAAGTGATTGGCTAATAGTGACCACAAAAATGTATCAACATTTCCTTTGGTGTACCATTAGTGCATGGGCCATAGATGATAATTGGCAAGGATGACCTTGATAGCTTGTATGGTTCTAGAGAAACAGCTATCGAGCATTGGCTCCGCCCCCTGGGGGTGTATGTCTACTTACACTGACAGGGTATCTGAGAGTCATGTAATGATCAAAGGACTGAAGTGGTATTAGTGTCAGGTTAAGCATTCAAAAGTTATAAGTGTTAAAGACATTTTACTGCACCATGGAAAAACTAATTTGCATATGGCGGCCATATTGTTTATAAATGTAAAGATTTTTTTAATAATTATTGAGGAGTAAGCTCTGCTGAACTGTTTGACACCAAACATGTCATGATTGGTCAAGGATCCAAGGACAAGATCTCAAAAGTAGGTTTTGCATATTATGCAAATTTTAAAAAACAATTAAGTGGGTGGAGCATAAACAAGAATGACCCAGGCGGCTGACCAGCATGAACAAGAAGGATAAATATGTTCAATTAAGCAAGACAAGCAAGATTGAATAAGTTCAGCAGAGCTTTAATTTAGAATAATTCACCTGTAGCTGTTTCACCAAATGACCACCAGAGCGCAGCAAGAGACCACATATAACCTGCTGGAAATCTATCACTCTATCAGAAAGACAGAACATTCCCTATCAGTGTGTTTCTATTTATTGAAAAGAGAAGAAAAGTCCGATTGGGCTCCAAATTGGTACTCATGATCAAGTGGTCTGTATATATATGTTTTTAAATTTGTGTGTTGATAGGGTCAAAGGTTCCTGACTTCTGTCCATTTAGGCTTGAAAAAAGCGATAATACAGGCTTATGGCCTACAAAATGGCTGTTGCTCTTTTGCCATATTAGAGGCAAAAAATATCTGATTTGGCTTAAAATTTGCAATCAAGATCACAATATCAGTCTATATATGTATGTAAATTTCTGTGTCGATAGGGTCAAAGGTTCCTGACTTCTGTCCATTTAGGTTTGAAAAAAGCGATAATACAGGCTTGAGGCCTACAAAATCGCTGTAGTTTTCCAGCCGTTGTAGAGGGAAAACATGTCCGATGTGGCTGAAAATTTGCAATCAAGATCAGATTATCAGTCTATATATGTGTATAAATTTGTGTGTTGATAGGGTGAAAGGTTCCTGTCTTCTGTCCATTTAGGTTGGAAAATAGCGATAAATAGAATAAATTGAAAATAGTTATTTTTTCACTGTAGAGCCTACTGACGACTTATTTGGCTCATACTTGGCACTTGTGCTTCAAATGTCATTGTTAATTAGTAGCTTCAACAGTTTTGGCATGTTTTAAACTTTGACAGAGTTTTGGCCAAATAACTCTGAAAAGGCTTTCACGTACATGTTTGATCAAGGTTTATGGGCCTCAAGTAGTTAAAATGTCAAGATTTTTTTGATAATTATTTACCTACAGGGTCTCAAGATTGCATCAAGACCAAATTTGTTTTGATTGATTAAGGACTTAAAGACAAGTTCGAAAAGAGCAGTTTTTACACTTTTGGCCACTGATGAAAATCTTTGCATTTTTGGTAAACACATGTAATTACAAAGTTGTAAAGGCTACAGCAAAGTATACAACTAAAAAAGAATAACAAGCCTAGGCCACTTGTACCTTTAGATATAACTGATTTTCTGCTATAGCGCCCCCTTGAGGCCAATCAACGCCATATTTTAATGGATGATAGAAGGCCATGAGATACATGTAGGGTATAAGTATCGTCCTGATTGGTCATTGTTTAGCATGTCAAAAGCTTGCTGGAATCTGATTGGCTAATAACGATCGCAAAAATTTGCATATCAAATTTTCCTTCTGTAAAACATTAGGACATAGGCCATAGATGATACATGTCAAAGGAGAGCTTCATAGTTTGTACGGTTCCTGAGAAACAGATTTTTAGCTTTGGCTCCGCCCCCTGGGGGTGTATGTCTACACCGATTGACAGGCTACCTCAGAATAATGTAAGGATCAAAGGACTAAAGTGGTATTAGTGTCGGTTTAAGCATTCAAAAGTTACAGCTGTTAGAGTAAATTTGGGTGTGCCACGGTAAGACTAATTTAAATATGGCGGCCATATTGTTCACAAATTTCAAGATTTTTTTGATAATTATTGAGGTTGGGACTCTGCTAAGTTGTTTGACACCAAATATGATAGGATGGGTCAATGCCCCTAGAACAAGTTCTCAAAAGTAGGTTTTGCATATTATGCTAAATAGCAAAAAATCTAAGTGGGCGGAGCTTAGTGGTTCTATTGACCTTTTTGATTTGCCATAAACCAAGGAATCATAAAACGAAAGAATTTTTCGTCTAGCTATCAGGGCGTGAGAGTAACGAGGCAAAACGCGTTTTGCTTCGCCATAGCGCCCCCTTGAGGCCGTTCGGGCTCATCTTTTGAATCTGAGTAGCGGTGAGAAGTACTACCATATGACCAAGTCTCAGCTCTGTAGACCTTACGGTTTCTTCTGCCCAATCACTTCTATGGCAGAAAAAGAATAAGAATAATAAATATAGCCGCAAGCGGCGATTTACGGGGTTCGAGCGTTACAGGCAAAGAGACCCCTGGAGGCCAGTTAGGCTTAAAACATGTTGCCGGTTGACCGGCATCGCCAAACTGGATAAGGATGACCAGCATGACCGTGAAGACCAAGCTAGATTACCAGCATGACTAATCTGGATGACAAACTTGTTGACCATATTGACCAAGCTGGAAGACCATAATGACCAAGCTGGAAGACCACCATTACTATGAGGACAAAGCTGAATGACCAGCAGGACCATAATGACCAATGTGAATGGCCAGCATGACCAAGCTGGATGGCCAGCATAACCAAGCTGGGTGACCAGCGTGACCATAAAGACCATAATGGCAATGCTAGATGAGTGGTGTGAGTAAACTAGTTGAAAAGCATTGATAAATTGAGCTGTAGTGTTCATCAGGTTTTATGTGGTGTCTTACTGCACTCTAGTGCGCATTTGGTGAAACAAATTCAGTTCTTAAATTGAAAAAACACAAGGCATAAAAAGGGCATATAAATAACCCGTATATAGTATATAAGTTTTGACCTGATTAACATTCCGCCTGTTAAAAGCTTGCTGGAATGTGATTGGCTAATAGTGACCACAAAAGTGTCCATATCAAATTTTCATTTGGTGTACCATTAGTGCATGGGCCATAGATGATAATTGGCTAGGATGACCTTGATAGCTTGTATGGTTCTAGAGAAACAGCTATCGAGCATTGGCCCCGCCCCCTGGGGGGGTGTATGTCTACTTAAACTGACAGGGTATCTGAGAATCATGTAATGATCAAAGGACTGAAGTGGTATTAGTGTCAGGTTAAGCATTCAAAAGTTATAAGTGTTAAAGACATTTTACTGCACCATGGTAGAACTCATTTGCATATGGCGGCCATATTGTTTGTAAATGTAAAGATTTTTTTTAATAATTATTGAGGAGTAAGCTCTGCTGAACTGTTTGACACCAAACATGTCATGATTGGTCAAGGAGGCAAAGACAAGATCTCAAAAGTAGGTTTTGCATATTATGCAAATTAAAAAAAAATTAAGTGGGTGGAGCATAAACAAGAATGACCCAGGTGGCTGAGCAGCATGACCAAGAAGGATAAAGATGTTCAATTAAGCAAGACAAGCAAGATTAAATAAGTTCAGCAGAGCTTTAACATAGAATAATTCAAATGTAGCTGTTTCACTAAATGACCACCAGAGCGCAGCAAGAGACCACATATAACCTGCTGGAAATCTATTTATCTGTTAGAAAGAGAGAGGTTCCTATCCGAGCATATCTATTTATTACAGAGAGAAGAAAATTCCGATTGGGCTAGAAATTGGTAGTCATGATCAAGTGGTCTGTATATACATGTATGTAAATTTGTGTGTTGATAGGGTCAAAGGTTCCTGACTTCTGACCATTTAGGCTTGAAAAAAGCGATAATAAAGGCTTACGGCCTGAATAAGGGCACATATCAATAACCAATAATATCAATAATAGAGTATAGGTTTTGACTTGATTAACATTCAGCCTGTCAAAAGCTTGATGGAATGTGATTGGCTAATAGTGATCACAAATGTGTCCATATCAAATTTTTATTTGGTGTACCACTAGTGCATGGGCCATAGATGATAATTGGCAAGGATGACCTTGATAGCTTGTATGGTTCTAGAGAAACAGCTATCGAGCATTGGCCCCGCCCCCTGGGGGTGTATGTCTACTTAAACTAACAGGGTATCTGAGTATCATGTAATGATCAAAGGACTGAAGTGGTATTAGTGTCAGGTTAAGCATTCAAAAGTTATAAGTGTTAAAGACATTTTACTGCACCATGGTAGAACTCATTTGCATATGGCGGCCATATTGTTTATAAATGTAAAGATTTCTTAAATAATTATTGAGGAGTAAGCTCTGCTGAACTGTTTGACACCAAACATGTCATGATTGGTCAAGGAGCCAAGGACAAGATCTCAAAAGTAAGTTTTGCATATTATGTAAATAAAAAAAACATTAAGTGGGTGGAGCATAAACAAGAATGACCCAGGTGGCTGAGCAGCATGAACAAGAAGGATAAAGATCTTCAATTAAGCAAGACAAGCAAGATTGAATAAGTTCAGCAGAGCTTTAATTAAGAATAAGTCACCTGCTGTTTCACCAAATGACCACCAGAGCGCAGCAAGAGACCACATATAACCTGCTGGAAATCTATCACTCTATAAGGAAGACAGAACATTCCCTATCAGTGTGTTTCTATTTATTAAAAAGAGAAGAAAAGTCCGATTGGGCTCCAAATTGGTACTCATGATCAAGTGGTCTGTATATATATGTGTGTAAATTTGTGTGTTGATAGGGTCAAAAGTTCCTGACTTCTGTCCATTTAGGTTTGAAAAAAGCGATAATACAGGCTTATGGCCTACAAAATGGCTGTTGCTCTTTGGCCATATTAGAGGCAAAAAATATCTGATTTGGCTGAAAATTTGCAATCAACATCACAATAACAGTCTATATATGTATGTAAATTTCTGTGTCGATAGGGTCAAAGGTTCCTGACTTCTGTCCATTTAGGTTTGAAAAAAGCGATAATACAGGCCTGAGGCCTACAAAATCGCTGTAGTTTTCCAGCCGTTGTAGAGGGAAAACATGTCCGATGTGGCAGAAAATTTGCAATCAAGATCAGATTATCAGTCTATATATGTGTATAAATTTTTGTGTCGATAGGGTGAAAGGTTCCTGTCTTCTGTCCATTTAGGTTGGAAAATAGCGATAAATAGAATAAATTGAAAATAGTAAATATTTCACAGTAGAGCCTACTGAAGACTTATTTGGCTCATACTTGGCACATGTGCTTCAAATGTCATTGTTAATTAGTAGCTTCAACAGTTTTGGCATGTTTTAAACTTTGACAGAGTTTTGGCCAAATAACTCTGAAAAGGCCTTCACGTACATGTTTGATCAAAGTTTATGGGCCTCAAATAGTTAAAATGTCAAGATTTTTTCGATAATTATTTACCTACAGCGTCTCAAGATTGTATCAAGACCAAATTTGTTTTGATTGATTAAGGACTTAAAGACAAGTTAGAAAAGAGCAATTTTTACTCTTTTGGCCACTGATGAAAATCTTTGCATTTTTGGTAAACACATGTAATTACAAAGTTGTAAAGGCTACAGCAAAGTATACAAGTAAAAAAGAATAACAAGCCTAGGCTACTTGTACCTTTAGATATAACTGATTTTCTGCTATAGCGCCCCCTTGAGGCCAATCAACGCCATATTTCAACAGATGATAGAAGGCCCTGAGATCCATGTAGGGTATAAGTATCGTCCTGATTGGTCATTGTTTAGCATGTCAAAAGCTTGCTGGAATCTGATTGGCTAATAACGATCGCAAAAAATTGCATATCACATTTTACTTCTGTAAAACATTAGGACATAGGCCATAGATGATACATGCCAAAGGAGAGCTTCATAGCTTGTACGGTTCCTGAGAAACAGATTTTTAGCTTTGGCTCCGCCCCCTGGGGGCGTATGTATACACAGATTGACGGGCTACCTCAGAATCATGTTGGCATCAAAGTTGTCAAGTGGCATTAATGTACGTTTAAGCATTCAAAAGTTACAGCTGTTAGAGTAAATTTGGGTGTGCCACGGTAAGATTAATTTGCATATGGCGGCCATATTGTTTACAAATTTCACAATTTTTTCGATAATTATTGAGCTAGGGACTCTGCTGAGTTGTTTGACACCAAATATGACAGGATTGGTCAATGACCCTAGGACAAGTTCTCAAAAGTAGGTTTTGCATATTATGCTAAATAGCAAAAAATCTAAGTGGGCGGAGCTTAGTGGTTCTATTGACCTTTTTGATTTGCCATTAACCAAGGAATCATATAATGCAAGAATTTTTGCTCTAGCTATCAGGGCGTGGGAGTTACGAGGCCTAACGCGTTGACCTTCGCCATAGCGCCCCCTTGAGGCCGATCGGGCTCATCTTTTGAATCTGAGTAGCGGTGAGAAGTACTACCATATGACCAAGTCTCAGCCCTGTAGGCCTTACGGTTTCTTCTGCCCAATCACTTCTATGGCAGAAAAAGAATAAGAACTATAATAATAATAATAATAATCAGAACAATTACAATAGGGTTTCTAGCACTACGTGCTCGAACCCCTAATAATAATCAGAACAATTACAATAGGGCTTCTAGCACTACGTGCTCGAACCCCTAATAATCAGAACAATTACAATAGGGTTTCTAGCACTACGTGCTCGAACCCCTAATAATAATAATCAGAAATATAGCCGCAAGCGGCGATTTACGGGGTTCGAGCGTTACAGACAAAGAGGCCCCTGGAGGCCAGTTAGGCTTAAAACATGTTGCTGGTTGACTGGCATCACCAAACTGGATGACCAGCATGGCAAAGGTGTTTGGCCAGTATGACCAAGCTGGATGACCAGCATTGCTATGATGACAAAGCTGAATGACCAGCAGGACCATAATGACCAATGTGAATGACCAGAATGACCTAGCTGGATGGGCAGCATAACCAAGCTAGGTGACCAGCGTGACCATAAAGACCATAATGACAATGCTAGATGAGTGGTGTGAGTAAACTAGTTGAAATGCATTGATAAATTGAGCTGTAGTGTTCAGCAGGTTTTATGTGGTCTCTTGCTGCACTCTAGTGGGCATTCGGAGAGCCTAGCAGTGAGGCATGACAAGGGCATATATTAATAACCAATAATATCAATAATAGTACATAAGTTTTGACCTGATTGACATTCAGCCTGTCAAAAGCTTGCTGGAATGTGATTGGCTAATAGTGACCACAAAAGTGTCCATATCAAATTTTCATTTGGTGTACCATTAGTGCATGGGCCATAGATGATAATTGGCAAGGACGACCTTGATAGCTTGTATGGTTCTAGAGAAACAGCTATCGAGCATTGGCTCCGCCCCCTGGGGGGGTGTATGTCTACTTAAACTGACAGGGTATCTGAGATTCATGTAATGATCAAAGGACTGAAGTGGTATTAGTGTCAGGTTAAGCATTCAAAAGTTATAAGTGTTAAAGAGATTTTACTGCACCATGGTAGAACTCATTTGCATATGGCGGCCATATTGTTTATAAATGTAAAGATTTTTTAAATAATTGTTGAGGAGTAAGCTCTGCTGAACTGTTTGATACCAAATATGTCATGATTGGTCAAGGATCCAAGGACAAGATCTCAAAAGTAGGTTTTGCATATTATGCAAATTTAAAAAAAAATTAAGTGGGTGGAGCATAAACAAGAATGACCCAGGCGGCTGACCAGCATGAACAAGAAGGATAAATATGTTCAATTAAGCAAGACAAGCAAGATTGAATAAGTTCAGCAGAGCTTTAATTTAGAATAATTCACCTGTAGCTGTTTCACCAAATGACCACCAGAGCGCAGCAAGAGACCACATATAACCTGCTGGAAATCTATCACTCTATCAGAAAGACAGAACATTCCCTATCAGTGTGTTTCTATTTATTAAAAAGAGAAGAAAAGTCCGATTGGGCTCCAAATTGGTACTCATGATCAAGTGGTCTGTATATACATGTATGTAAATTTGTGTGTTGATAGGGTCAAAGGTTCCTGACTTCTGACCATTTAGGTTTGAAAAAAGCGATAATACAGGCTTATGGCCTACAAAATGGCTGTTGCTCTTTGGCCATATTAGAGGCAAAAAATATCTGATTTGGCTCAAAATTTGCAGTCAGGATCACAATATCGGTCTATATATGTATGTCAATTTCTGTGTCAATAGGGTCAAAGGTTCCTGACTTCTGTCCATTTAGATTTGAAAAAAGCGATAATACAGGCTTGAGGCCTACAAAATCGCTGTAGTTTTCCAGCCGTTGTAGAGGCAAAACATGTCCGATTTGGCTGAAAATTTGCAATCAAGATCAGATTATCAGTCTATATATGTGTATAAATTTGTGTGTTGATAGGGTGAAAGGTTCCTGTCTTCTGTCCATTTAGGTTGGAAAATAGCGATAAATAGAATAAATTGAAAATAGTTATTTTTTCACTGTAGAGCCTACTGAAGACTTATTTGGCTCATACTTGGCACATGTGCTTCAAATGTCATTGTTAATTAGTAGCTTCAACAGTTTTGGCATGTTTTAAACTTTGACAGAGTTTTGGCCAAATAACTCTGAAAAGGCTTTCACGTACATGTTTGATCAAGGTTTATGGGCCTCAAATAGTTAAAATGTCAAGATTTTTTTGATAATTATTTACCTACAGGGTCTCAAGATTGCATCAAGACCAAATTTGTTTTGATTGATTAAGGACTTAAAGACAAGTTCGAAAAGAGCAATTTTTACTCTTTTGGCCACTGATGAAAATCTTTGCATTTTTGGTAAACATATGTAATTACAAAGTTGTAAAGGCTACAGCAAAGTATACAAAAAAAAAGAATAACAAGCCTAGGCCACTTGTACCTTTAGATATAACTGATTTTCTGCTATAGCGCCCCCTTGAGGCCAATCAACGCCATATTTTAATGGATGATAGAAGGCCCTGAGATACATGTAGGGTATAAGTATCGTCCTGATTGGTCATTGTTTAGCCTGTCAAAAGCTTGCTTGAATCTGATTGGCTAATAACGATCGCAAAAATTTGCATATCAAATTTTCCTTCTGTAAAACATTAGGACATAGGCCATAGATGATACATGCCAAAGGAGAGCTTCATAGCTTGTACGGTTCCTGAGAAACAGATTTTTAGCTTTGGCTCCGCCCCCTGGGGGCGTATGTCTACACAGATTGACGGGCTACCTCAGAATCATGTTGGCATCAAAGTTGTAAAGTGGCATTAGTGTAGGTTTAAGCATTCAAAAGTTACAGCTGTTAGAGTAAATTTGGGTGTGCCACGGTAAGATAAATTTGCATATGGCGGCCATATTGTTTAAAAATTTCTCAATTTTTTCGATAATTATTGAGGTTGGGACTCTGCTGAGTTGTTTGACACCAAATATGACAGGATTGGTCAATGACCCTAGGACAAGTTCTCAAAAGTATGTTTTGCATATTATGCTAAATAGCAAAAAATCTAAGTGGGCGGAGCTTAGTGGTTCTATTGACCTTTTTGATTTGCCATTAACCAAGGAATCATATAATGCAAGAATTTTTGCTCTAGCTATCAGGGCGTAGGAGTTACGAGGCCAAACGCGTTGACCTTCGCCATAGCGCCCCCTTGAGGCCGATCGGGCTCATCTTTTGAATCTGAGTAGCGGTGAGAAGTACTACCATATGACCAAGTCTCAGCCCTGTAGGCCTTACGGTTTCTTCTGCCCAATCACTTCTATGGCAGAAAAAGAATAAGAACTATAATAATAATAAATATAGCCGCAAGCGGCGATTTACGGGGTTCGAGCGTTACAGACAAAGAGGCCCCTGGAGGCCAGTTAGGCTTAAAACATGTTGCTGGTTGACTGGCATCACCAAACTGGATGACCAGCATGGCAAAGGTGTTTGGCCAGTATGACCAAGCTGGATGACCAGCATTGCTATGATGACAAAGCTGAATGACCAGCAGGACCATAATGACCAATGTGAATGACCAGAATGACCTAGCTGGATGGGCAGCATAACCAAGCTAGGTGACCAGCGTGACCATAAAGACCATAATGACAATGCTAGATGAGTGGTGTGAGAAAACTAGTTGAAATGCATTGATAAATTAAGCTGTAGTGTTCAGCAGGTTTTATGGGGTCTCTTGCTGCACTCTAGTGGGCATTCGGAGAGCCTAGCAGTGAGGCATGACAAGGGCACATATTAATAACCAATAATATCAATAATAGTACATAAGTTTTGACCTGATTAACATTCAGCCTGTTAAAAGCTTGCTGGAATGTGATTGGCTAATAGTGACTACAAAAGTGTCCATATCAAATTTTCATTTGGTGTACCATTAGTGCATGGGCCATAGATGATAATTGGCAAGGACGACCTTAATAGCTTGTATGGTTCTAGAGAAACAGCTATCGAGCATTGGCTCCGCCCCCTGGGGGGGTGTATGTCTACTTAAACTGACAGGGTATCTGAGAATCATGTAATGATCAAAGGACTGAAGTGGTATTAGTGTCAGGTTAAGCATTCAAAAGTTATAAGTGTTAAAGACATTTTACTGCACTGTGGTAGAACTAATTTGCATATGGCGGCCATATTGTTTACAAATGTAAAGATTTATTAAATAATTATTGAGGAGCAAGCTCTGCTAAATTGTTTGACACCAAACATGTCATGATTGGTCAAGGAGGCAAGGGAAAGATGTCAAAAGTAGGTTTTGCATATTATGCTAATTTAAAAAAAAATTAAGTGGGTGGAGCATAAACAAGAATGACCCAGGTGGCTGAGCAGCATGACCAAGAAGGATAAAGATGTTCAATTAAGCAAGACAAGCAAGATTAATTAAGTTCAGCAGAGCTTTAATTTAGAATAATTCACCTGTAGCTGTTTCACCAAATGACCACCAGAGCGCAGCAAGAGACCACATATAACCTGCTGGAAATCTATCACTCTATAAGCAAGTCAGAACATTCCCTATCAGTGTGTTTCTATTTATTAAAAAGAGAAGAAAAGTCCGATTGGGCTCCAAATTGGTACTCATGATCAAGTGGTCTGTATATACATGTATGTAAATTTGTGTGTTGATAGGGTGAAAGGTTCCTGACTTCTGACCATTTAGGTTTGAAAAAAGTGATAATACAGGCTTATGGCCTACAAAATGGCTGATGCTCTTTGGCCATATTAGAGGCAAAAAATATCTGATTTGGCTCAAAATTTGCAATCAAGATCACAACATCAGTCTATATATGTATGTCAATTTCTGTGTCGATAGGGTTAAAGGTTCCTGACTTCTGTCCATTTAGATTTGAAAAAAGCGATAATACAGGCTTGAGGCCTACAAAATCGCTGTAGTTTTCCAGCCGTTGTAGAGGCAAAACATGTCCGATTTGGCTGAAAATTTGCAATCAAGATCGGATTATCAGTCTATATATGTGTATAAATTTGTGTGTTGATAGGGTGAAAGGTTCCTGTCTTCTGTCCATTTAGGTTGGAAAATAGCGATAAATAGAATAAATTGAAAATAGTTATTTTTTCACTGTAGAGCCTACTGAAGACTTATTTGGCTCATACTTGGCACATGTGCTTCCAATGTCATTCTTAATTAGTAGCTTCAACAGTTTTGGCATGATTTAAACTTTGACAGAGTTTTGGCCAAATAACTCTGAAAAGGCTTTCATGTACATGTTTGATCAAGGTTTATGGGCCTCAAATAGTTAAAATGTCAAGATTTTTTTGATAATTATTTACCTACAGGGTCTCAAGATTGCATCAAGACCAAAGTTATTTTGATTGATTAAGGACTTAAAGACAAGTTCGAAAAGAGCAATTTTTACTCTTTTGGCCACTGATGAAAATCTTTGCATTTTTGGTAAATACATGTAATTACAAAGTTGTAAAGGCTACAGCAAAGTATACAACTAAAAAAGAATAACAAGCCTAGGCCACTTGTACCTTTAGATATAACTGATTTTCTGCTATAGCGCCCCCTTGAGGCCAATCAACGCCATATTTTAATGGATGATAGAAGGCCCTGAGATACATGTAGGGTATAAGTATCGTCCTGATTGGTCATTGTTTAGCATGTCAAAAGCTTGCTGGAAACTGATTGGCTAATAACAATCGCAAAAATTTGCATATCAAATTTTCCTTCTGTAAAACATTAGGACATAGGCCATAGATGATACATGCCAAAGGAGAGCTTCATAGCTTGTACGGTTCCTGAGAAACAGATTTTTAGCTTTGGCTCCGCCCCCTGGGGGCGTATGTCTACACAGATTGACGGGCTACCTCAGAATCTTGTTGGCATCAACGGTCTAAAGTGGCATTAGTGTAGGTTTAAGCATTCAAAAGTTACAGCTGTTAGAGTAAATTTGGGTGTGCCACGGTAAGATTAATTTGCATGTGGCGGCCATATTGTTTACAAATTTCACAATTTTTTTGATAATTATTGAGGTTGGGACTCTGCTGAGTTGTTTGACACCAAATATGACAGGATTGGTCAATGACCCTAGGACAAGTTCTCAAAAGTAGGTTTTGCATATTATGCTAAATAGCAAAAAATCTAAGTGGGCGGAGCTTAGTGGTTCTATTGACCTTTTTGATTTGCCATTAACCAAGGAATCATATAATGCAAGAATTTTTGCTCTAGCTATCAGGGCGTGGCAGTTACGAGGCCTAACGCGTTGACCTTCGCCATAGCGCCCCCTTGAGGCCGATCGGGCTCATCTTTTGAATCTGAGTAGCGGTGAGAAGTACTACCATATGACCAAGTCTCAGCCCTGTAGGCCTTACGGTTTCTTCTGCCCAATCACTTCTATGGCAGAAAAAGAATAAGAACTATAATAATAATAATAAATATAGCCGCAAGCGGCGATTTACGGGGTTCGAGCGTTACAGGCAAAGAGACCCCTGGAGGCCAGTTAGGCTTAAAACATGTTGCCGGTTGACCGGCATCGCCAAATTGGATGAGGATGACCAGCATGACCGTGCAGACCAAGCTAGATTACCAGCATGACTAATCTGGATGACAAACTTGTTGACCATATTGACCAAGCTGGAAGACCATAATGACCAAACTGGATGACCAGCATGGCAAAGGTGGTTGGCCAGTATGACCAAGCTGGAAGACCACCATTACTATGAGGACAAAGCTGAATGACCAGCAGGACCATAATGACCAATGTGAATGGCCAGCATGACCAAGCTGGATGGCCAGCATAACCAAGCTGGGTGACCAGCGTGACCATAAAGACCATAAAGGCAATGCTAGATGAGTGGTGTGAGTAAACTAGTTGAAAAGCATTGATAAATTGATCTGTAGTGTTCATCAGATTTTATGTGGTGTCTTACTGCACTCTAGTGGGCATTTGATGAAACAAATTCAGTTCTTAAATTGAAAAAACACAAGGCATAAAAAGGGCATATAAATAACCCATATATAGTATATAAGTTTTGACCTGATTAACATTCCGCCTGTTAAAAGCTTGCTGGAATGTGATTGGCTAATAGTGACCACAAAAGTGTCTGGAGAAACAGCTATCGAGCATTGGCTCCGCCCCCTGGGGGGGTGTATGTCTACTTAAACTGACAGGGTATCTGATAATCATGTAATGATCAAAGGACTGAAGTGGTATTAGTGTCAGGTTAAGCATTCAAAAGTTATAAGTGTTAAAGACATTTTACTGCACCATGGTAGAACTCATTTGCATATGGCGGCCATATTGTTTATAAATGTAAAGATTTTTTTAATAATTATTGAGGAGTAAGCTCTGCTGAACTGTTTGACACCAAACATGTCATGATTGGTCAAGGATCCAAGGACAAGATCTCAAAAGTAGGTTTTGCATATTATGCAAATTTAAAAAAAAATTAAGTGGGAGGAGCATAAACAAGAATGACCCAGGCGGCTGACCAGCATGAACAAGAAGGATGAATATGTTCAATTAAGCAAGACAAGCAAGATTGAATAAGTTCAGCAGAACTTTAATTTAGAATAATTCACCTGTAGCTGTTTCACCAAATGACCACCAGAGCGCAGCAAGAGACCACATATAACCTGCTGGAAATCTATTACTCTATCAGAAAGACAGAACATTCCCTATCAGTGTGTTTCTATTTATTAAAAAGAGAAGAAAAGTCCGATTGGGCTCCAAATTGGTACTCATGATCACGTGGTCTGTATATACATGTATGTAAATGTGTGTGTTGATAGGGTCAGAGATTCCTGACTTCTGACCATTTAGGTTTGAAAAAAGTGATAATACAGGCTTATGGCCTACAAATTGGCTGTTGCTCTTTGGCCATATTAGAGGCAAAAAATATCTGATTTGGCTCAAAATTTGCAATCAAGATCACAATATCAGTCTATATATGTATGTCAATTTCTGTGTCAATAGGGTCAAAGGTTCCTGACTTCTGTCCATTTAGATTTGAAAAAAGCGATAATACAGGCTTGAGGCCTACAAAATCGCTGTAGTTTTCCAGCCGTTGTAGAGGCAAAACATGTCCGATTTGGCTGAAAATTTGCAATCAAGATCAGATTATCAGTCTATATATGTGTATAAATTTATGTGTTGATAGGGTGAAAGGTTCCTGTCTTCTGTCCATTTAGGTTGGAAAATAGCGATAAATAGAATAAATTGAAAATAGTTATTTTTTCACTGTAGAGCCTACTGAAGACTTATTTGGCTCATACTTGGCACATGTACTTCAAATGTCATTGTTAATTAGTAGCTTCAACAGTTTTGGCATGTTTTAAACTTTGACAGAGTTTTGGCCAAATAACTCTGAAAAGGCTTTCACGTACATGTTTGATCAAGGTTTATGGGCCTCAAATAGTTAAAATGTCAAGATTTTTTTGATAATTATTTACCTACAGGGTCTCAAGATTGCATCAAGACCAAATTTGTTTTGATTGATTAAGGACTTAAAGACAAGTTCGAAAAGAGCAATTTTTACTCTTTTGGCCACTGATGAAAATCTTTGCATTTTTGGTAAACATATGTAATTACAAAGTTGTAAAGGCTACAGCAAAGTATACAACTCATGAAGAATAACAAGCCTAGGCCACTTGTACCTTTAGATATAACTGATTTTCTGCTATAGCGCCCCCTTGAGGCCAATCAACGCCATATGTTAATGGATGATAGAAGGCCCTGAGATACATGTAGGGTATAAGTATCGTCCTGATTGGTCATTGTTTAGCCTGTCAAAAGCTTGCTGGAATCTGATTGGCTAATAACGATTGCAAAAATTTGCATATCAAATTTTCCTTCTGTAAAACATTAGGACATAGGCCATAGATGATACATGTCAAAGGAGAGCTTCATAGCTTGTACGGTTCCTGAGAAACAGATTTTTAGCTTTGGCTCCGCCCCCTGGGGGTGTATGTCTACACCGATTGACAGGCTACCTCAGAATAAAGTAAGGATCAAAGGTCTAAAGTGGCATTAGTGTCGGTTTAAGCATTCAAAAGTTACAGCTGTTAGAGTAAATTTGGGTGTGCCACGGTAAGAGTAATTTAAATATGGCGGCCATATTGTTCTCAAATTTCAAGATTTTTTTGATAATTATTGAGGTTGGGACTCTGCTAAGTTGTTTGACACCAAATATGATAGGATGGGTCAATGCCCCTAGAACAAGTTCTCAAAAGTAGGTTTTGCATATTATGCTAAATAGCAAAAAATCTAAGTGGGCGGAGCTTAGTGGTTCTATTGACCTTTTTGATTTGCCATTAACCAAGGAATCATATAATGCAAGAATTTTTGCTCTAGCTATCAGGGCGTGGGAGTTACGAGGCCTAACGCGTTGACCTTCGCCATAGCGCCCCCTTGAGGCCGATCGGGCTCATCTTTTGAATCTGAGTAGCGGTGAGAAGTACTACCATATGACCAAGTCTCAGCCCTGTAGGCCTTACGGTTTCTTCTGCCCAATCACTTCTATGGCAGAAAAAGAATAAGAATAATAATAATAATAATAATAATAATAATAATAATCAGAACAATTACAATAGGGTTTCTAGCACTACGTGCTCGAACCCCTAAATATAGCCGCAAGCGGCGATTTACGGGGTTCGAGCGTTACAGGCAAAGAGACCCCTGGAGGCCAGTTAGGATTAAAACATGTTGCCGGTTGACCGGCATCGCCAAACTGGATGAGGATGACCAGCATGACCGTGAAGATTACCAGCATGACTAATCTGGATGACAAACTTGTTGACCATATTGACCAAGCTGGAAGACCATAATGACCAAACTGGATGACCAGCATGGCAAAGGTGGTTGGCCAGTATGACCAAGCTGGAAGACCGACCACCATTACTATGAGGACAAAGCTGAATGACCAGCAGGACCATAATGACCAATGTGAATGGCCAGCATGACCAAGCTGGATGGCCAGCATAACCAAGCTGGGTGACCAGCGTGACCATAAAGACAGTAATGACAATGCCAGATGAGTGGTGTGAGTAAACTAGTTGAAAAGCATTGATAAATTGAGCTGTAGTGTTCATCAGGTTTTATGTGGTGTCTTACTGCACTCTAGTGCGCATTTGGTGAAACAAATTCAGTTCTTAAATTGAAAAAACACAAGGCATAAAAAGGGCATATAAATAACCCGTATATAGTATATAAGTTTTGACCTGATTAACATTCCGCCTGTTAAAAGCTTGCTGGAATGTGATTGGCTAATAGTGACCACAAAAGTGTCCATATGAAATTTTCATTTGGTGTACCATTAGTGCATGGGCCATAGATGATAATTGGCTAGGATGACCTTGATAGCTTGTATGGTTCTAGAGAAACAGCTATCGAGCATTGGCCCCGCCCCCTGGGGGGGTGTATGTCTACTTAAACTGACAGGGTATCTGAGAATCATGTAATGATCAAAGGACTGAAGTGGTATTAGTGTCAGGTTAAGCATTCAAAAGTTATAAGTGTTAAAGACATTTTACTGCACCATGGTAGAACTCATTTGCATATGGCGGCCATATTGTTTATAAATGTAAAGATTTTTTTTAATAATTATTGAGGAGTAAGCTCTGCTGAACTGTTTGACACCAAACATGTCATGATTGGTCAAGGATCCAAGGACAAGATCTCAAAAGTAGGTTTTGCATATTATGCAAATTTAAAAAAAAATTAAGTGGGTGGAGCATAAACAAGAATGACCCAGGCGGCTGACCAGCATGAACAAGAAGGATAAATATGTTCAATTAAGCAAGACAAGCAAGATTGAATAAGTTCAGCAGAGCTTTAATTTAGAATAATTCACCTGTAGCTGTTTCACCAAATGACCACCAGAGCGCAGCAAGAGACCACATATAACCTGCTGGAAATCTATCACTCTATAAGTAAGACAGAATGTTCCCTATTAGTGTGTTTCTATTTATTAAAAAGAGACGAAAAGTCCGATTGGGCTCCAAATTGGCAATCATGATCAAGTGGTATGTATATACATGTATGTAAATTTGTGTGTTGATAGGGTCAAAGGTTCCTGACTTCTGACCATTTAGGTTTGAAAAAAGTGATAATACAGGCTTATGGCCTACAAAATGGCTGTTGCTCTTTGGCCATATTAGAGGCAAAAAATATCTGATTTGGCTCAAAATTTGCAATCATGATCAAGTGGTCTGTATATACATGTATGTAAATTTGTGTGTTGATAGGGTCAAAGGTTCCTGACTTCTGACCATTTAGGTTTGAAAAAAGTGATAATACAGGCTTATGGCCTACAAAATGGCTGTTGCTCTTTGGCCATATTAGAGGCAAAAAATATTTGATTTGGCTCAAAATTTGCAATCAAGATCACAATTTCAGTCTATATATGTATGTCAATTTCTGTGTCAATAGGGTCAAAGGTTCCTGACTTCTGTCCATTTAGATTCGAAAAAAGCGATAATACAGGCTTGAGGCCTACAAAATCGCTGTAGTTTTCCAGCCGTTGTAGAGGCAAAACATGTCCGATTTGGCTGAAAATTTGCAATCAAGATCAAAATATCAGTCTATATATGTGTATAAATTTGTGTGTTGATAGGGTGAAAGGTTCCTGTCTTCTGTCCATTTAGGTTGGAAAATAGCGATAAATAGAATAAATTGAAAATAGTTTTTTTTTCACTGTAGAGCCTACTGAAGACTTATTTGGCTCATACTTGGCACATGTGCTTGAAATGTCATTGTTAATTAGTAGCTTCAACAGTTTTGGCATGTTTTAAACTTTGTCAGAGTTTTGGCCAAATAACTCTGAAAAGGCTTTCACGTACATGTTTGATCAAGGTTTATGGGCCTCAAATAGTTAAAATGTCAAGATTTTTTTGATAATTATTTACCTACAGGGTCTCAAGATTGCATCAAGACCAAATTTGTTTTGATTGATTGAAGACTTAAAGACAAGTTCGAAAAGAGCCATTTTTACGCTTTTGGCCATTGATGAAAATCTTTGCATTTTTGGTAAACATATGCAATGACAAAGTTGTAAAGGCTATAGCAAAGTATACAATTAAAAAAGAATAACAAGCCTAGGCCACTTGTACCTTTAGATATAACTGATTTTCTGCTATTGCGCCCCCTTGAGGCCAATCAATGCCATATTTTAATGGATGATAGAAGGCCCTAATATACATGTAGAGTATACGTATCGTCCTGATTGGTCATTGTTTAGCCTGTCAAAAGCTTGCTTGAACCTGATTGGCTAATAGCAATCGCAAAAATTTGCATATCAAATTTTCCTTCTGTGAAACATTAGAACATAGGCCATAGATGATACATGCCAAAGGAGAGCTTCGTAGCTTGTACGGTTCCTGAGAAACAGATTTTTAGCTTTGGCTCCGCCCCCTGTGGGCGTATGTCTACACAGATTGACGGGCTACCTCAGAATCATGTTGGCATCAAAGTTGTAAAGTGGCATTAGTGTAGGTTTAAGCATTCAAAAGTTACAGCTGTTAGAGTAAATTTGGGTGTGCCACGGTAAGATTAATTTGCATATGGCGGCCATATTGTTTACAAATTTCACAATTTTTTCGATAATTATTGAGGTTGGGATTCTGCTGAGTTGTATGACACCAAATATGACAGGATTGGTCAATGACCCTAGGACAAGTTCTCAAAAGTAGGTTTTGCATATTATGCTAAATAGCAAAAAATCTAAGTGGGCGGAGCTTAGTGGTTCTATTGACCTTTTTGATTTGCCATTAACCAAGGAATCATATAATGCAAGAATTTTTGCTCTAGCTATCAGGGCGTAGGAGTTACGAGGCCAAACGCGTTGACCTTCGCCATAGCGCCCCCTTGAGGCCGATCGGGCTCATCTTTTGAATCTGAGTAGCGGTGAGAAGTACTACCATATGACCAAGTCTCAGCCCTGTAGGCCTTACGGTTTCTTCTGCCCAATCACTTCTATGGCAGAAAAAGAATAAGAACTATAATAATAATAATAAATATAGCCGCAAGCGGCGATTTACGGGGTTCGAGCGTTACAGACAAAGAGGCCCCTGGAGGCCAGTTAGGCTTAAAACATGTTGCTGGTTGACTGGCATCACCAAACTGGCTGACCAGCATGGCAAAGGTGTTTGGCCAGTATGACCAAGCTGGATGACCAGCATTGCTATGATGACAAAGCTGAATGACCAGCAGGACCATAATGACCAATGTGAATGACCAGAATGACCTAGCTGGATGGGCAGCATAACCAAGCTAGGTGACCAGCATGACCATAAAGACCATAATGACAATGCTAGATGAGTGGTGTGAGTAAACTAGTTGAAATGCATTTATAAATTGAGCTGTAGTGTTCAGCAGGTTTTATGTGGTCTCTTGCTGCACTCTAGTGGGCATTCGGAGAGCCTAGCAGTGAGGCATGACAAGGGCACATATTAATAACCAATAATATCAATAATAGTACGTAAGTTTTGACCTGATTGACATTCAGCCTGTCAAAAGCTTGCTGGAATGTGATTGGCTAATAGTGACCACAAAAGTGTCCATATCAAATTTTCATTTGGTGTACCATTAGTGCATGGGCCATAGATGATAATTGGCAAGGACGACCTTGATAGCTTGTATGGTTCTAGAGAAACAGCTATCGAGCATTGGCTCCGCCCCCTGGGGCGGGTGTATGTCTACTTAAACTGAAAGGGTATCTGAGAATCATGTAATGATCAAAGGACTGAAGTGGTATTAGTGTCAGGTTAAGCATTCAAAAGTTATAAGTGTTAAAGAGATTTTACTGCACCATGGTAGAACTCATTTGCATATGGCGGCCATATTGTTTATAAATGTAAAGATTTTTTTAATAATTATTGAGGAGTAAGCTCTGCTGAACTGTTTGATACCAAACATGTCATGATTGGTCAAGGAGCCAAGGACAAGATCTCAAAAGTAAATTTTGCATATTATGCAAATAAAAAAAAAATTAAGTGGGTGGAGCATAAACAAGAATGACCCAGGTGGCTGACTAGCATGACCAAGAAGGATAAAGATCTTCAATTAAGCAAGACAAGCAAGATTGAATAAGTTCAGCAGAGCTTTAATTTAGAATAATTCACCTGTAGCTGTTTCACCAAATGACCACCAGAGCGCAGCAAGAGACCACATATAACCTGCTGGAAATCTATCACTCTATCAGAAAGACAGAACATTCCCTATCAGTGTGTTTCTATTTATTAAAAAGAGAAGAAAAGTCCGATTGGGCTCCAAATTGGTACTCATGATCAAGTAGTCTGTATATATATGTGTGTAAATTTGTGTGTTGATAGGGTCAAAGGTTCCTGACTTCTGTCCATTTAGGCTTGAAAAAAGTGATAATACAGGCTTATGGCCTACAAAATGGCTGTTGCTCTTTGGCCATATTAGAGGCAAAAAATATCTGATTTGGCTCAAAATTTGCAATCAAGATCACAATATCAGTCTATATATGTATGTCAATTTCTGTGTCGATAGGATCAAAGGTTCCTGACTTCTGTCCATTTAGATTTGAAAAAAGCGATAATACAGGCTTGAGGCCTACAAAATCGCTGTAGTTTTCCAGCCGTTGTAGAGGCAAAACATGTCCGATTTGGCTGAAAATTTGCAATCAAGATCAGATTATCAGTCTATATATGTGTATAAATTTGTGTGTTGATAGGGTGAAAGGTTCCTGTCTTCTGTCCATTTAGGTTGGAAAATAGCGATAAATAGAATAAATTGAAAATAGTTATTTTTTCACTGTAGAGCCTACTGAAGACTTATTTGGATCATACTTGGCACATGTGCTTGAAATGTCATTGTTAATTAGTAGCTTCAACAGTTTTTGCCTGTTTAAAACTTTGACAGAGTTTTTGCCAAATAACTCTGAAAAGGCTTTCACGTACATGTTTGATCAAGGTTTATGGGCCTCAAATAGTTAAAATGTCAAGATTTTTTTGATAATTATTTACCTACAGGGTCTCAAGATTGCATCAAGACCAAATTTGTTTTGATTGATTAAGGACTTAAAGACAAGTTCGAAAAGAGCAATTTTTACTCTTTTGGCCACTGATGAAAATCTTTGCATTTTTGGTAAACACATGTAATTACAAAGTTGTAAAGGCGACAGGAAAGTATACAACTAAAAAGGAATAACAAGCCTAGGCCACTTGTACCTTTAGATATAACTGATTTTCTGCTATAGCGCCCCCTTGAGGCCAATCAACGCCATATTTTAATGGATGATAGAAGGCCCTGAGATACATGTAGGGTATAAGTATCGTCCTGATTGGTCATTGTTTAGCATGTCAAAAGCTTGCTGGAACCTGATTGGCTAATAACGATCGCAAAAATTTGCATATCAAATTTTCCTTCTGTAAAACATTAGAACATAGGCCATAGATGATACATGCCAAAGGAGAGCTTCATAGCTTGTACGGTTCCTGAGAAACAGATTTTTAGCTTTGGCTCCGCCCCCTGGGGGCGTATGTCTACACAGATTGACGGGCTACCTCAGAATCATATTGGCATCAAAGTTGTAAAGTGGCATTTGTGTAGGTTTAAGCATTCAAAAGTTACAGCTGTTAGAGTAAATTTGGGTGTGCCACGGTAAGATTTATTTGCATATGGCGGCCATATTTTTTTACAAATTTCACAATTTTTTCGATAATTATTGAGGCTGGGACTCTGCTGAGTTGTTTGACACCAAACATGTCAGGATTGGTCAATGAGTTTAGAACAAGTTCTCAAAAGTAGGTTTTGCATATTATGCTAAATAGCAAAAAATCTAAGTGGGCGGAGCTTAGTGGTTCTATTGACCTTTTTGATTTGCCATTAATCAAGGAATCATATAATGCAAGAATTTTTGCTCTAGCTATCAGGGCGTAGGAGTTACGGGGCCAAACGCGTTGACCTTCGCCATAGCGCCCCCTTGAGGCCGATCGGGCTCATCTTTTGAATCTGAGTAGCGGTGAGAAGTACTACCATATGACCAAGTCTCAGCCCTGTAGGCCTTACGGTTTCTTCTGCCCAATCACTTCTATGGCAGAAAAAGAATAAGAACTATAATAATAATAATAATAATAATAATAATCAGAACAATTACAATAGGGTTTCTAGCACTACGTGCTCGAACCCCTAATAATAATAATCAGAACAATTACAATAGGGTTTCTAGCACTACGTGCTCGAACCCCTAATAATAATAATAATAATAATAATAATAATAATAATAATCAGAACAATTACAATAGGGTTTCTAGCACTACGTGCTCGAACCCCTAACAATTACAATAGGGTTTCTAGCACTACGTGCTCGAACCCCTAATAATAAATATAGCCGCAAGCGGCGATTTACGGGGTTCGAGCGTTACAGGCAAAGAGACCCCTGGAGGCCAGTTAGGCTTAAAACATGTTGCCGGTTGACCGGCATCGCCAAACTGGATGAGGATGACCAGCATGACCGTGAAGACCAAGCTAGATTACCAGCATGACTAATCTGGATGACAAACTTGTTGACCATATTGACCAAGCTGGAAGACCATAATGACCAAACTGGATGACCAGCATGGCAAAGGTGGTTGGCCAGTATGACCAAGCTGGAAGACCACCATTACTATGAGGACAAAGCTGAATGACCAGCAGGACCATAATGACCAATGTGAATGGCCAGCATGACCAAGCTGGATGGCCAGCATAACCAAGCTGGGTGACCAGCGTGACCATAAAGACCATAATGGCAATGCTAGATGAGTGGTGTGAGTAAACTAGTTGAAATGCATTGATAAATTGAGCTGTAGTGTTCATCAGGTTTTATGTGGTGTCTTACTGCACTCTAGTGGGCATTTGGTGAAACAAAGTCAGTTCTTAAATTGAAAAAACACAAGGCATAAAAAGGGCATATAAATAACCCGTATATAGTATATAAGTTTTGACCTGATTAACATTCCGCCTGTTAAAAGCTTGCTGGAATGTGATTGGCTAATAGTGACCACAAAAGTGTCCATATCAAATTTTCATTTGGTGTACCATTAGTGCATGGGCCATAGATGATAATTGGCTAGGATGACCTTGATAGCTTGTATGCTTCTAGAGAAACAGCTATCGAGCATTGGCCCCGCCCCCTGGCAGTGTATGTCTACTTAAACTGACAGGGTATCTGAGAATCATGTAATGATCAAAGGACTGAAGTGGTATTAGTGTCAGGTTAAGCATTCAAAAGTTATAAGTGTTAAAGACATTTTACTGCACCATGGTAGAACTCATTTGCATATGGCGGCCATATTGTTTATAAATGTAAAGATTTTTTTAATAATTATTGAGGAGTAAGCTCTGCTGAACTGTTTGACACCAAACATGTCATGATTGGTCAAGGATCCAAGGACAAGATCTCAAAAGTAGGTTTTGCATATTATGCAAATTTAAAAAAAAATTAAGTGGGTGGAGCATAAACAAGAATGACCCAGGTGGCTGACCATCATGAACAAGAAGGATAAAGACGTTCAATTAAGCAAGACAAGCAAGATTGAATAAGTTCAACAGAGCTTTAATTTAGAATAATTCACCTGTAGCTGTTTCACCAAATGACCACCAGAGCGCAGCAAGAGACCACATATAACCTGCTGGAAATCTATCACTCTATAAGTAAGACAGAACATTCCCTATCAGTGTGTTTCTATTTATTAAAAAGAGAAGAAAAGTCCGATTGGGCTCCAAATTGGTACTCATGATCAAGTGGTCTGTATACACATGTATGTAAATTTGTGTTTTGATAGGGTCAAAGGTTCCTGACTTCTGACCATTTAGGTTTGAAAAAAGTGATAATACAGGCTTATGGCCTACAAAATGACTGTTGCTCTTTGGCCATATTAGAGGCAAAAAATATCTGATTTGGCTCAAAATTTGCAATCAGGATCACAATATCAGTCTATATATGTATGTCAATTTCTGTGTCAATAGGGTCAAAGGTTCCTGACTTCTGTCCATTTAGATTTGAAAAAAGCGATAATACAGGCTTGAGGCCTACAAAATCGCTGTAGTTTTCCAGCCGTTGTAGAGGCAAAACATGTCCGATTTGGCTGAAAATTTGCAATCAAGATCAGATTATCAGTCTATATATGTGAATAAATTTGTGTGTTGATAGGGTGAAAGGTTCCTGTCTTCTGTCCATTTAGGTTGGAAAATAGCGATAAATAGAATAAATTGAAAATAGTTATTTTTTCACTGTAGAGCCTACTGAAGACTTATTTGGCTCATACTTGGCACATGTACTTCAAATGTCATTGGTAATTAGTAGCTTCAACAGTTTTGGCATGTTTTAAACTTTGACAGAGTTTTGGCCAAATAACTCTGAAAAGGCTTTCACGTACATGTTTGATCAAGGTTTATGGGCCTCAAATAGTTTAAATGTCAAGATTTTTTTGATAATTATTTACCTACAGGGTCTCAAGATTGCATCAAGACCAAATTTGTTTTGATTGATTAAGGACTTAAAGACAAGTTCGAAAAGAGCAATTTTTACTCTTTTGGCCACTGATGAAAATCTTTGCATTTTTGGTAAACATATGTAATTACAAAGTTGTAAAGGCTACAGCAAAGTATACAACTAAAAAAGAATAACAAGCCTAGGCCACTTGTACCTTCAGATATAACTGATTTTCTGCTATAGCGCCCCCTTGAGGCCAATCAACGCCATATTTTAATGGATGATAGAAGGCCCTGAGATACATGTGGGGTATAAGTATCGTCCTGATTGGTCATTGTTTAGCATGTCAAAAGCTTGCTGGAATCTGATTGGCTAATAACGATCGCAAAAATTTTCATATCAAATTTTCCTTCTGTAAAACATTAGGACATAGGCCATAGATGATACATGCCAAAGGAGAGCTTCATAGCTTGTACGCTTCCTGAGAAACAGATTTTTAGCTTTGGCTCCGCCCCCTGGGGGCGTATGTCTACACAGATTGACGGGCTACCTCAGAATCATGTTGGCATCAAAGGTCTAAAGTGGCATTAGTGTAGGTTTAAGCATTCAAAAGTTACAGCTGTTAAAGTAAATTTGGGTGTGCCACGGTAAGATTAATTTGCATATGGCGGCCATACTGTTTACAAATTTCACAATTTTTTTGATAATTATTGAGGATGGGACTCTGCTGAGTTGTTTGACACCAAATATGACAGCATTGGTCAATGACCCTAGGACAAGTTCTCAAAAGTAGGTTTTGCATATTATGCTAAATAGCAAAAAATCTAAGTGGGCGGAGCTTAGTGGTTCTATTGACCTTTTTGATTTGCCATTAACCAAGGAATCATATAGTGCAAGAATTTTTGCTCTAGCTATCAGGGCGTGGCAGTTACGAGGCCTAACGCATTGACCTTCGCCATAGCGCCCCCTTGAGGCCGATTTGGCTCATCTTTTGAATCTGAGTAGCGGTGAGAAGTACTACCATATGACCAAGTCTCAGCCCTGTAGGCCTTACGGTTTCTTCTGCCCGATCACTTCTATGGCAGAAAAAGAATAAGAATAATAATAATAATAAATATAGCCGCAAGCGGCGATTTACGGGGTTCGAGCGTTACAGGCAAAGAGACCCCTGGAGGCCAGTTAGGCTTAAAACATGTTGCCGGTTGACCGGCATCGCCAAACTGGATGAGGATGACCAGCATGACCGTGAAGACCAAGCTAGATTACCAGCATGACTAATCTGGATGACAAACTTGTTGACCATATTGACCAAGCTGGAAGACCATAATGACCAAACTGGATGACCAGCATGGCAAAGGTGGTTGGCCAGTATGACCAAGCTGGAAGACCACCATTACTATGAGGACAAAGCTGAATGACCAGCAGGACCATAATGACCAATGTGAATGGCCAGCATGACCAAGCTGGATGGCCAGCATAACCAAGCTGGGTGACCAGCGTGACCATAAAGACCATAATGGCAATGCTAGATGAGTGGTGTGAGTAAACTATTTGAAAAGCATTGATAAATTGAGCTGTAGTGTTCATCAGGTTTTATGTGGTGTCTTACTGCACTCTAGTGGGCATTTGGTGAAACAAATTCAGTTCTTAAATTGAAAAAACACAAGGCATAAAAAGGGCATATAAATAACCCGTATATAGTATATAAGTTTTGACCTGATTAACATTCCGCCTGTTAAAAGCTTGCTGGAATGTGATTGGCTAATAGTGACCACAAAAGTGTCCATATCAAATTTTCATTTGGTGTACCATTAGTGCATGGGCCATAGACAATAATTGGCTAGGATGACCTTGATAGCTTGTATGGTTCTAGAGAAACAGCTATCGAGCATTGGCCCCGCCCCCTGGGGGGGTGTATGTCTACTTATACTGACAGGGTATCTGAGAATCATGTAATGATCAAAGGACTGAAGTGGTATTACTGTCAGGTTAAGCATTCAAAAGTTATAAGTGTTAAAGACATTTTACTGCACCATGGTAGAACTCATTTGCATATGGCGGCCATATTGTTTATAAATGTAAAGATTTTTTTAATAATTATTGAGGAGTAAGCTCTGCTGAACTGTTTGACACCAAACATGTCATGATTGGTCAAGGATCCAAGGACAAGATCTCAAAAGTATTTTTTGCATATTATGCAAATTTATAAAAAAAAAAATAAGTCGGTGGAGCATAAACAAGAATGACCCAGGTGGCTGAGCAGCATGACCAAGAAGGATAAAGATGTTCAATTAAGCAAGACAAGCAAGATTAATTAAGTTCAGCAGAGCTTTAATTTAGAATAATTCACCTGTAGCTGTTTCACCAAATGACCACCAGAGCGCAGCAAGAGACCACATATAACCTGCTGGAAATCTATCACTCTATAAGCAAGTCAGAACATTCCCTATCAGTGTGTTTCTATTTATTAAAAAGAGAAGAAAAGTCCGATTGGGCTCCAAATTGGTACTCATGATCAAGTGGACTGTATATACATGTATGTAAATTTGTGTGTTGATAGGGTCAAAGGTTCCTGACTTCTGACCATTTAGGTTTGAAAAAAGTGATAATACAGGCTTATGGCCTACAAAATGGCTGATGCTCTTTGGCCATATTAGAGGCAAAAAATATCTGATTTGGCTCAAAATTTGCAATCAAGATCACAACATCAGTCTATATATGTATGTCAATTTCTGTGTCGATAGGGTTAAAGGTTCCTGACTTCTGTCCATTTAGATTTGAAAAAAGCGATAATACAGGCTTGAGGCCTACAAAATCGCTGTAGTTTTCCAGCCGTTGTAGAGGCAAAACATGTCCGATTTGGCTGAAAATTTGCAATCAAGATCGGATTATCAGTCTATATATGTGTATAAATTTGTGTGTTGATAGGGTGAAAGGTTCCTGTCTTCTGTCCATTTAGGTTGGAAAATAGCGATAAATAGAATAAATTGAAAATAGTTATTTTTTCACTGTAGAGCCTACTGAAGACTTATTTGGCTCATACTTGGCACATGTGCTTCCAATGTCATTCTTAATTAGTAGCTTCAACAGTTTTGGCATGATTTAAACTTTGACAGAGTTTTGGCCAAATAACTCTGAAAAGGCTTTCACGTACATGTTTGATCAAGGTTTATGGGCCTCAAATAGTTAAAATGTCAAGATTTTTTTGATAATTATTTACCTACAGGGTCTCAGGATTGCATCAAGACCAAATTTGTTTTGATTGATTAAGGACTTAAAGACAAGTTCGAAAAGAGCAATTTTTACTCTTTTGGCCACTGATGAAAATCTTTGCATTTTTGATAAATACATGTTATTACAAAGTTGTAAAGGCTACAGCAAAGTATAAAACTAAAAAAGAATAACAAGCCTAGGCCACTTGTACCTTTAGATATAACTGATTTTCTGCTATAGCGCCCCCTTGAGGCCCATCAACGCCATATTTTAATGGATGATAGAAGGCCCTGAGATACATGTAGGGTATAAGTATCGTCCTCATTGGTCATTGTTTAGCCTGTCAAAAGCTTGCTGGAATCTGATTGGCTAATAACGATCGCAAAAATTTGCATATCAAATTTTCCTTCTGTAAAACATTAGGACATAGGCCATAGATGATACATGCCAAAGGAGAGCTTCATAGCTTGTACGGTTCCTGAGAAACAGATTTTTAGCTTTGGCTCCGCCCCCTGGGGGCGTATGTCTACACAGATTGACGGGCTACCTCAGAATCATGTTGGCATCAAAGTTGTAAAGTGGCATTAGTGTAGGTTTAAGCATTCAAAAGTTACAGCTGTTAGAGTAAATTTGGGTGTGCCACGGTAAGATTAATTTGTATATGGCGGCCATATTGTTTACAAATTTCACAATTTTTTCGATAATTATTGAGGTTGGGACTCTGCTGAGTTGTTTGACACCAAATATGACAGGATTGGTCAATGACCCTAGGACAAGTTCTCAAAAGTAGGTTTTGCATATTATGCTAAATAGCAAAAAATCTAAGTGGGCGGAGCTTAGTGGTTCTATTGACCTTTTTGATTTGCCATTAACCAAGGAATCATATAATGCAAGAATTTTTGCTCTAGCTATCAGGGCGTAGGAGTTACGAGGCCAAACGCGTTGACCTTCGCCATAGCGCCCCCTTGAGGCTGATCGGGCTCATCTTTTGAATCTGAGTAGCGGTGAGAAGTACTACCATATGACCAAGTCTCAGCCCTGTAGGCCTTACGGTTTCTTCTGCCCAATCACTTCTATGGCAGAAAAAGAATAAGAACTATAATAATAATAATAATAATCAGAACAATTACAATAGGGTTTCTAGCACTACGTGCTCGAACCCCTAATAATAATAATAATCAGAACAATTACAATAGGGTTTCTAGCACTACGTGCTCGAACCCCTAATAATAATAATCAGAACAATTACAATAGGGTTTCTAGCACTACGTGCTCGAACCCCTAATAATAATCAGAACAATTACAATAGGGTTTCTAGCACTACGTGCTCGAACCCCTAATAATAATAATAATCAGAACAATTACAATAGGGTTTCTAGCACTACGTGCTCGAACCCCTAATAATAATAATCAGAACAATTACAATAGGGTTTCTAGCACTACGTGCTCGAACCCCTAAATATAGCCGCAAGCGGCGATTTACGGGGTTCGAGCGTTACAGGCAAAGAGACCCCTGGAGGCCAGTTAGGCTTAAAACATGTTGCCGGTTGACCGGCATCGCCAAACTTGATGAGGATGACCAGCATGACCGTGAAGACCAAGCTAGATTACCAGCATGACTAATCTGGATGACAAACTTGTTGACCATATTGACCAAGCTGGAAGACCATAATGACCAAACTGGATGACCAGCATGGCAAAGGTGGTTGGCCAGTATGACCAAGCTGGAAGACCACCATTACTATGAGGACAAAGCTGAATGACCAGCAGGACCATAATGACCAAGTGAATGGCCAGCATGACCAAGCTGGATGGCCAGCATAACCAAGCTGGGTGACCAGCGTGACCATAAAGACCATAATGGCAATGCTAGATGAGTGGTGTGAGTAAACTAGTTGAAAAGCATTGATAAATTGAGCTGTAGTGTTCATCAGGTTTTATGTGGTGTCTTACTGCACTCTAGTGGGCATTTGGTGAAACAAATTCAGTTCTTAAATTGAAAAAACACAAGGCATAAAAAGGGCATATAAATAACCCGTATATAGTATATAAGTTTTGACCTGATTAACATTCCGCCTGTTAAAAGCTTGCTGGAATGTGATTGGCTAATAGTGACCACAAAAGTGTCCATATCAAATTTTCATTTGGTGTACCATTAGTGCATGGGCCATAGATGATAATTGGCTAGGATGACCTTGATAGCTTGTATGGTTCTAGAGAAACAGCTATCGAGCATTGGCCCCGCCCCCTTGGGGGTGTATGTCTACTTGAACTGACAGGGTATCTGAGAATCATGTAATGATCAAAGGACTGAAGTGGTATTAGTGTCAGGTTAAGCATTCAAAAGTTATAAGTGTTAAAGACATTTTACTGCACCATGGTAGAACTCATTTGCATATGGCGGCCATATTGTTTATAAATGTAAAGATTTTTTTAATAATTATTGAGGAGTAAGCTCTGCTGAACTGTTTGACACCAAACATGTCATGATTGGTCAAGGATCCAAGGACAAGATCTCAAAAGTAGGTTTTGCATATTATGCAAATTTAAAAAAAATTAAGTGGGTGGAGCATAAACAAGAATGACCCAGGCGGCTGACCAGCATGAACAAGAAGGATAAATATATTCAATTAAGCAAGACAAGCAAGATTGAATAAGTTCAGCAGAGCTTTAATTTAGAATAATTCACCTGTAGCTGTTTCACCAAATGACCACCAGAGCGCAGCAAGAGACCACATATAACCTGCTGGAAATCTATCACTCTATAAGTAAGACAGAACATTCCCTATCAGTGTGTTTCTATTTATTAAAAAGAGAAGAAAAGTCCGATTGGGCTCCAAATTGGTATTCATGATCAAGTGGTCTGTATATACATGTATGTAAATTTGTGTGTTGATAGGGTCAAAGGTTCCTGACTTCTGACCATTTAGGTTTGAAAAAAGTGATAATACAGGCTTATGGCCTACAAAATGGCTGTTGCTCTTTGGCCATATTAGAGGCAATAAATATCTGATTTGGCTCAAAATTTGCAATCAGGATTACAATATCAGTCTATATACGTACGTCAAATTATGTGTCAATAGGGTCAAAGGTTCCTGACTTCTGTCCATTTAGATTTGAAAAAAGCGATAATACAGGCTTGAGGCCTACAAAATCGCTGTAGTTTTCCAGCCGTTGTAGAGGCAAAACATGTCCGATTTGGCTGAAAATTTGCAATCAAGATCAGATTATCAGTCTATATATGTGTATAAATTTGTGTGTTGATAGGGTGAAAGGTTCCTGTCTTTTGTCCATTTAGGTTGGAAAATAGCGATAAATAGAATAAATTGAAAATAGTTATTTTTTCACTGTAGAGCCTACTGAAGACTTATTTGGCTCATACTTGGCACATGTACTTCAAATGTCATTGTTAATTAGTAGCTTCAACAGTTTTGGCATGTTTTAAACTTTGACAGAGTTTTGACCAAATAACTCTGAAAAGGCTTTCACGTACATGTTTGATCAAGGTTTATGGGCCTCAAATAGTTAAAATGTCAAGATTTTTTTGATAATTATTTACCTACAGGGTCTCAAGATTGCAGCAAGACCAAATTTGTTTTGATTGATTAAGGACTTAAAGACAAGTTCGAAAAGAGCAATTTTTACTCTTTTGGCCACTGATGAAAATCTTTGCATTTTTGGTAAACATATGTAATTACAAAGTTGTAAAGGCTACAGCAAAGTATACAACTAAAAAAGAATAACAAGCCTAGGCCACTTGTACCTTTAGATATAACTGATTTTCTGCTATAGCGCCCCCTTGAGGCCAATCAACGCCATATTTTAATGGATGATAGAAGGCCCTGAGGTTCACGTAGGGTATAAGTATCGTCCTGATTGGTCATTGTTTAGCATGTCAAAAGCTTGCTGGAACCTGATTGGCTAATAACGATCGCAAAAATTTGCATATCAAATTTTCCTTCAGTAAAACATTAGGACATAGGCCATAGATGATATATGTCAAAGGAGAGCTTCATAGCTTGTACGGTTCCTGAGAAACAGATTTTTAGCTTTAGCTCCGCCCCCTGGGGGCGTATGTCTACACAGATTGACGGGCTACCTCAGAATAATGTTGGCATCAAAGTTGTAAAGTGGCATTAGTGTAGGTTTAAGCATTCAAAAGTTACAGCTGTTAGAGTAAATTTGGGTGTGCCACGGTAAGATTAATTTGCATATGGCGGCCATACTGTTTACAAATTTCACAATTTTTTCGATAATTATTGAGGTTGAGACTCTGCTGAGTTGTTTGACACCAAATATGACAGGATTGGTCAATGACCCTAGGACAAGTTCTCAAAAGTAGGTTTTGCATATTATGCTAAATAGCAAAAAATCTAAGTGGGCGGAGCTTAGTGGTTCTATTGACCTTTTTGATTTGCCATTAACCAAGGAATCATATAATGCAAGAATTTTTGCTCTAGCTATCAGGGCGTAGGAGTTACGGGGCCAAATGCGTTGACCTTCGCCATAGCGCCCCCTTGAGGCCGATCGGGCTCATCTTTTGAATCTGAGTAGCGGTGAGAAGTACTACCATATGACCAAGTCTCAGCCCTGTAGGCCTTACGGTTTCTTCTGCCCAATCACTTCTATGGCAGAAAAAGAATAAGAACTATAATAATAATAATAATAAATATAGCCGCAAGCGGCGATTTACGGGGTTCGAGCGTTACAGGCAAAGAGACCCCTGGAGGCCAGTTAGGCTTAAAACATGTTGCCGGTTGACCGGCATCGCCAAACTGGATGAGGATGACCAGCATGACCGTGAAGACCAAGCTAGATTACCAGCATGACTAATCTGGATGACAAACTTTTTGACCATATTGACCAAGCTGGAAGACCATAGTGACCAAACTGGATGACCAGCATGGCAAAGGTGGTTGGCCAGTATGACCAAGCTGGAAGACCACCATTACTATGAGGACAAAGCTGAATGACCGGGAGGACAATAATGACCAATGAGAATGGCCAGCATGACCAAGCTGGATGGCCAGCATAACCAAGCTGGGTGACCAGCGTGACCATAAAGACCATAATGGCAATGCTAGATGAGTGGTGTGAGTAAACTAGTTGAAAAGCATTGATAAATTGAGCTGTAGTGTTCATCAGGTTTTATGTGGTGTCTTACTGCACTCTAGTGGGCATTTGGTGAAACAAATTCAGTTCTTAAATTGAAAAAACACAAGGCATAAAAAGGGCATATAAATAACCCGTATATAGTATATAAGTTTTGACCTGATTAACATTCCGCCTGTTAAAAGCTTGCTGGAATGTGATTGGCTAATAGTGACCACAAAAGTGTCCATATCAAATTTTCATTTGGTGTACCATTAGTGCATGGGCCATAGATGATAATTGGCTAGGATGACCTTGATAGCTTGTATGGTTCTAGAGAAACAGCTATCGAGCATTGGCCCCGCCCCCTGGGGGTGTATGTCTACTTAAACTGACAGGGTATCTGAGAATCATGTAATGATCAAAGGACTGAAGTGGTATTAGTGTCAGGTTAAGCATTCAAAAGTTATAAGTGTTAAAGACATTTTACTGCACCATGGTAGAACTCATTTGCATATGGCGGCCATATTGTTTATAAATGTAAAGATTTTTTTTAATAATTATTGAGGAGTAAGCTCTGCTGAACTGTTTGACACCTAACATGTCATGATTGGTCAAGGATCCAAGGACAAGATCTCAAAAGTATTTTTTGCATATTATGCAAATTTAAAAAAAAATTAAGTGGGTGGAGCATAAACAAGAATGACCCAGGCGGCTGACCAGCATGAAGAAGAAGGATAAATATGTTCAATTAAGCAAGACAAGCAAGATTAAATAAGTTCAGCAGAGCTTTAATTTAGAATAATTCACCTGTAGCTGTTTCACCAAATGACCACCAGAGCGCAGCAAGAGACCACATATAACCTGCTGGAAATCTATCACTCTATCAGAAAGACAGAACATTCCCTATCAGTGTGTTTCTATTTATTAAAAAGAGAAGAAAAGTCCGATTGGGCTCCAAATTGGTACTCATGATCAAGTGGTCTGTATATACATGTATGTAAATTTGTGTGTTGATAGGGTCAAAGGTTCCTGACTTCTGACCATTTAGGTTTGAAAAAAGTGATAATACAGGCTTATGGCCTACAAAATGGCTGTTGCTCTTTGGCCATATTAGAGGCAAAAAATATCTGATTTGGCTCAAAATTTGCAATCAGGATCACAATATCAGTCTATATATGTATGTCAATTTCTGTGTCAATAGGGTCAAAGGTTCCTGACTTCTGTCCATTTAGATTTGAAAAAAGCGATAATACAGGCTTGAGGCCTACAAAATCGCTGTAGTTTTCCAGCCGTTGTAGAGGCAAAACATGTCCGATTTGGCTGAAAATTTGCAATAAAGATCAGATTATCAGTCTATATATGTGTATAAATTTGTGTGTTGATAGGGTGAAAGGTTCCAGTCTTCTGTCCATTTAGGTTGGAAAATAGCGATAAATAGAATAAATTGAAAATAGTTATTTTTTCACTGTAGAGCCTACTGAAGACTTATTTGGCTCATACTTGGCACATGTACTTCCAATGTCATTGTTAATTAGTAGCTTCAACAGTTTTGGCATGTTTTAAACTTTGACAGAGTTTTGGCCAAATAACTCTGAAAAGGCTTTCACGTACATGTTTGATCAAGGTTTATGGGCCTCAAATAGTTAAAATGTCAAGATTTTTTTGATAATTATTTACCTACAGGGTCTCAAGATTGCATCAAGACCAAATTTGTTTTGATTGATTAAGGACTTAAGGACAAGTTCGAAAAGAGCAATTTTTACTCTTTTGGCCACTGATGAAAATCTTTGCATTTTTGGTAAACATATGTAATTACAAAGTTGTAAAGGCTACAGCAATGTATACAACTAAAAAAGAATAACAAGCTTAGGCCACTTGTACCTTTAGATATAACTGATTTTCTGCTATAGCGCCCCCTTGAGGCCAATCAACGCCATATTTTAATGGATGATAGAAGGCCCTGAGATACATGTAGGGTATAAGTATCGTCCTGATTGGTCATTGTTTAGCCTGTCAAAAGCTTGCTGGAATCTGATTGGCTAATAACGATTGCAAAAATTTGCATATCAAATTTTCCTTCTGTAAAACATTAGGACATAGGCCATAGATGATACATGCCAAAGGAGAGCTTCATAGCTTGTACGGTTCCTGAGAAACAGATTTTTAGCTTTGGCTCCGCCCCCTGGGGGCGTATGTCTACACAGATTGACGGGCTACCTCAGAATCATGTTGGCATCAAAGGTCTAAAGCGGCATTAGTGTAGGTTTAAGCATTCAAAAGTTACAGCTGTTAGAGTAAATTTGGGTGTGCCACGGTAAGATTAATTTGCATATGGCGGCCATATTGTTTACAAATTTCACAATTTTTTTGATAATTATTGAGTTTGGGACTCTGCTGAGTTGTTTGACACCAAATATCACAGGATTGGTCAATGACCCTAGGACAAGTTCTCAAAAGTAGGTTTTGCATATTATGCTAAATAGCAAAAAATCTAAGTGGGCGGAGCTTAGTGGTTCTATTGACCTTTTTGATTTGCCATTAACCAAGGAATCATATAGTGCAAGAATTTTTGCTCTAGCTATCAGGGCGTAGGAGTTACGGGGCCAAACGCGTTGACCTTCGCCATAGCGCCCCCTTGAGGCCGATCGGGCTCATCTTTTGAATCTGAGTAGCGGTGAGAAGTACTACCATATGACCAAGTCTCAGCCGTCTAGGCCTTACGGTTTCTTCTGCCCAATCACTTCTATGGCAGAAAAAGAATAAGAAATATAGCCGCAAGCGGCGATTTACGGGGTTCGAGCGTCACAGGCAAAGAGGCCCCTGGAGGCCAGTTAGGCTTAAAACCTGTTGCTGGTTGACCATCATCACCAAACTGGATAACCAAGCTGGGTAACCAGCGTGACCATAAAGACCAAAATGACAATGCTAGATGAGTGGTGTGAGTAAACTAGTTTGAAAAGCATTGATAAATTGAGCTGTAGTGTTCATCAGGTTTTATGTGGTGTCTTGCTGCACTCTAGTGGGCATTTGGTGAAACAACTTCAGTTCTTAAATTCAAAAAACACAAGGCATAAAAAAGGGCATATAAATAACCCATATATAGTGTATAAGTTTTGACCTGATAAACATTCTGCCTGTCAAAAGCTTGCTGGAATGTGATTGGCTAATAGTGACCACAAAAGTGTCCATATCAAATTTTCATTTGGTGTACCATTAGTGCATGGGCCATAGATGATAATTGGCAAGGATGACCTTGATAGCTTGTATGGTTGTAGAGAAACAGCTATCGAGCATTGGCCCCGCCCCCTGGGGGGGTGTATGTCTACTTAAACTCACAGGGTATCTGAGAATCATGTAATGATCAAAGGACTGAAGTGGTATTAGTGTCAGGTTAAGCATTCAAAAGTTATAAGTGTTAAAGACATTTTACTGCACCATGGTAAAACTAATTTGCATATGGCGGCCATATTGTTTATAAATGTAAAGATTTTTTTTTATAATTATTGAGGAGTAAGCTCTGCTGAACTGTTTGACACCAAACATGTCATGATTGGTCAAGGAGGCAAAGACAAGATCTCAAAAGTAGGTTTTGCATATTATGCAAATTAAAAAAAAAATTAAGTGGGTGGAGCATAAATAAGAATGACCCAGGTGGCTGACTAGCATGACCAAGAAGGATAAATATGTTCAATTAAGCAAGACAAAAATGATTAAATAAGTTCAGCAGAGCTTTAATTTAGAATAATTCAAATGTAGCTGTTTCACCAAATGACCACCAGAGCGCAGCAAGAGACCACATATAACCTGCTGGAAATCTATCACTCTATAAGTAAGACAGAACATTCCCTATCAGTGTGTTTCTATTTATTAAAAAGAGAAGAAAAGTCCGATTGGGCTCCAAATTGGTACTCATGATCAAGTGGTCTGCATATATATGTGTGTAAATTTGTGTGTTGATAGGGTCAAAGGTTCCTGACTTCTGTCCATTTAGGTTTGAAAAAAGCGATAATACAGGCTTATGGCCTACAAAATGGCTGTTGCTCTTTGGCCATATTAGAGGCAAAAAATATCTGATTTGGCTCAAAATTTGCAATCAAGATCACAATATCAGTCTATATATGTATGTCAATTTCTGTGTCGATAGGGTCAAAGGTTCCAGACTTATGTCCATTTAGGTTTGAAAAAAGCGATAATACAGGCTTGAGGCCTACAAAATCGCTGTAGTTTTCCAGCCGTTGTAGAGGCAAAACATGTCCGATTTGGCTGAAAATTTGCAATCAAGATCAGATTATCAGTCTATATATGTGTATAAATTTGTGTGTTGATAGGGTGAAAGGTTCCTGTCTTCTGTCCATTTAGGTTGGAAAATAGCGATAAATAGAATAAATTGAAAATAGTTATTTTTTCACTGTAGAGCCTACTGAAGACTTATTTGGCTCATACTTGGCACATGTGCTTCAAATGTCATTGTTAATTAGTAGCTTCAACAGTTTTGGCATGTTTTAAACTTTGACAGAGTTTTGGCCAAATAACTCTGAAAAGGCTTTCACGTACATGTTTGATCAAGGTTTATGGGCCTCAAATAGTTAAAATGTCAAGATTTTTTTGATAATTATTTACCTACAGGTTCTCAAGATTGCATCAAGACCAAATTTGTTTTGATTGATTAAGGACTTAAAGACAAGTTCGAAAAGAGCAATTTTTACTCTTTTGGCCACTGATGAAAATCTTTGCATTTTTGGTAAACACATGTAATTACAAAGTTGTAAAGGCTACAGCAAAGTATACAACTAAAAAAGAATAACAAGCCTAGGCCACTTGTACCTTTAGATATAACTGATTTTCTGCTATAGCGCCCCCTTGAGGCCAATCAACGCCATATTTTAATGGATGATAGAAGGCCCTGAGATACATGTAGGGTATAAGTATCGTCCTGATTGGTCATTGTTTAGCATGTCAAAAGCTTGCTGGAATCTGATTGGCTAATAACGATCGCAAAAATTTGCATATCAAATTTTCCTTCTGTAAAACATTAGAACATAGGCCATAGATGATACATGCCAAAGGAGAGCTTCATAGCTTGTACGGTTCCTGAGAAACAGATTTTTAGCTTTGGCTCCGCCCCCTGGGGGCGTATGTCTACACAGATTGACGAGCTACCTCAGAATCATGTTGGCATGAAAGTTGTAAAGTGGCACTAGTGTAGGTTTAAGCATTCAAAAGTTACAGCTGTTAGAGTAAATTTGGGTGTGCCACGGTAAGATTAATTTGCATATGGCGGCCATATTGTTTACAAATTTCACAATTTTTTCGATAATTATTGAGGATGGGACTCTGCTGAGTTGTTTGACTCCAAATATGACAGGATTGGTCAATGACCCTAGGACAAGTTCTCAAAAGTAGGTTTTGCATATTATGCTAAATAGCAAAAAATCTAAGTGGGCGGAGCTTAGTGGTTCTATTGACCTTTTTGATTTGCCATTAACCAAGCAATCATATAATGCAAGAATTTTTGCTCTAGCTATCAGGGCGTAGGAGTTACGAGGCCAAACGCGTTGACCTTCGCCATAGCGCCCCCTTGAGGCCGATCGGGCTCATCTTTTGAATCTGAGTAGCGGTGAGAAGTACTACCATATGACCAAGTCTCAGCCCTGTAGGCCTTACGGTTTCTTCTGCCCAATCACTTCTATGGCAGAAAAAGAATAAGAACTATAATAATCGGAACAATTACAATAGGGTTTCTAGCACTGCATGCTCGAACCCCTAATAAATATAGCCGCAAGCGGCGATTTACGGGGTTCGAGCGTCACAGGCAAAGAGGCCCCTGGAGGCCAGTTAGGCTTAAAACCTGTTGCTGGTTGACCGTCATCACCAAACTGGATAACCAAGCTGGGTAACCAGCGTGACCATAAAGACCAAAATGACAATGCTAGATGAGTGGTGTGAGTAAACTAGTTGAAAAGCATTGATAAATTGAGCTGTAGTGTTCAGCAGGTTTTATGTGGTGTCTTACTGCACTCTAGTGGGCATTTGGTGAAACAAATTCAGTTCTTAAATTGAAAAAACACAAGGCATAAAAAGGGCATATAAATAACCCGTATATAGTATATAAGTTTTGATCTGATTAACATTCCGCCTGTTAAAAGCTTGCTGGAATGTGATTGGCTAATAGTGACCACAAAAGTGTCCATATCAAATTTTCATTTGGTGTACCATTAGTGCATGGGCCATAGATGATAATTGGCTAGGATGACCTTGATAGCTTGTATGGTTCTAGAGAAACAGCTATCGAGCATTGGCCCCGCCCCCTGGGGGGGTGTATGTCTACTTAAACTGACAGGGTATCTGAGAATCATGTAATGATCAAAGGACTGAAGTGGTATTAGTGTCAGGTTAAGCATTCAAAAGTTATAAGTGTTAAAGACATTTTACTGCACCATGGTAGAACTCATTTGCATATGGCGGCCATATTGTTTATAAATGTAAAGATTTTTTAAATAATTATTGAGGAGTAAGCTCTGCTGAACTGTTTGACACCAAACATGTCATGATTGGTCAAGGATCCAAGGACAAGATCTCAAAAGTAGGTTTTGCATATTATGCAAATTTAAAAAAAAATTAAGTGGGTGGAGCATAAACAAGAATGACCCAGGCGGCTGACCAGCATGAACAAGAAGGATAAATATGTTCAATTAAGCAAGACAAGCAAGATTGAATAAGTTCAGCAGAGCTTTAATTTAGAATAATTCACCTGTAGCTGTTTCACCAAATGACCACCAGAGCGCAGCAAGAGACCACATATAACCTGCTGGAAATTTATCACTCTATAAGTAAGACAGAACATTCCCTATCAGTGTGTTTCTATTTATTAAAAAGAGAAGAAAAGTCCTATTGGGCTCCAAATTGGTACTCATGATCAAGTGGTCTGTATATACATGTATGTAAATTTGTGTGTTGATAGGGTCAAAGGTTCCTGACTTCTGACCATTTAGGTTTGAAAAAAGTGATAATACAGGCTTATGGCCTACAAAATGGCTGTTGCTCTTTGGCCATATTAGAGGCAAAAAATATCTGATTTGGCTCAAAATTTGCAATCAGGATCACAATATCAGTCGATATATGGATGTCAATTTCTGTGTCAATAGGGTCAAAGGTTCCTGACTTCTGTCCATTTAGATTTGAAAAAAGCGATAATACAGGCTTGAGGCCTACAAAATCGCTGTAGTTTTCCAGCCGTTGTAGAGGCAAAACATGTCCGATTTGGCTGAAAATTTGCAATCAAGATCAGATTATCAGTCTATATATGTGTATAAATTTGTGTGTTGATAGGGTGAAAGGTTCCTTTCTTCTGTCCATTTAGGTTGGAAAATAGCGATAAATAGAATAAATTGAAAATAGTTATTTTTTCACTGTAGAGCCTACTGAAGACTTATTTGGCTCATACTTGGCACTTGTACTTCAAATGTCATTGTTAATTAGTAGCTTCAACAGTTTTGGCATGTTTTAAACTTTGACAGAGTTTTGGCCAAATAACTCTGAAAAGGCTTTCACGTACATGTTTGATCAAGGTTTATGGGCCTCAAATAGTTAAAATGTCAAGATTTTTTTGATAATTATTTACCTACAGGGTCTCAAGATTGCATCAAGACCAAATTTGTTTTGATTGATTAAGGACTTAAAGACAAGTTCGAAAAGAGCAATTTCTACTCTTTTGGCCACTGATGAAAATCTTTGCATTTTTGGTAAACACATGTAATTACAAAGTTGTAAAGGCCACAGCAACGTATACAACTAAAAAAGAATAACAAGCCTAGGCCACTTGTACCTTTAGATATAACTGATTTTCTGCTATAGCGCCCCCTTGAGGCCAATCAACGCCATATTTTAATGGATGATAGAAGGCCCTGAGATACATGTAGGGTATAAGTATCGTCCTGATTGGTCATTGTTTAGCCTGTCAAAAGCTTGCTGGAATCTGATTGGCTAATAACGATCGCAAAAATTTGCATATCAAATTTTCCTTCTGTAAAACATTAGGACATAGGCCACAGATGATACATGCCAAAGGAGAGCTTCATAGCTTGTACGGTTCCTGAGAAACAGATTTTTAGCTTTGGCTCCGCCCCCTGGGGGCGTATGTCTACACAGATTGACGGGCTACCTCAGAATCATGTTGGCATCAAAGTTGTAAAGTGGCATTAGTGTAGGTTTAAGCATTCAAAAGTTACAGCTGTTAGAGTAAATTTGGGTGTGCCACGGTAAGATTAATTTGCATATGGCGGCCATATTGTTTACAAATTTCACAATTTTTTCGATAATTATTGAGGTTGGGACTCTGCTGAGTTGTTTGACACCAAATATGACAGGATTGGTCAATGACCCTAGGACAAGTTCTCAAAAGTAGGTTTTGCATATTATGCTAAATAGCAAAAAATCTAAGTGGGCGGAGCTTAGTGGTTCTATTGACCTTTTTGATTTGCCATTAACCAAGGAATCATATAATGCAAGAATTTTTGCTCTAGCTATCAGGGCGTAGGAGTTACGGGGCCAAACGCGTTGACCTTCGCCATAGCGCCCCCTTGAGGCCGATCGGGCTCATCTTTTGAATCTGAGTAGCGGTGAGAAGTACTACCATATGACCAAGTCTCAGCCCTGTAGGCCTTACGGTTTCTTCTGCCCAATCACTTCTATGGCAGAAAAAGAATAAGAACTATAATAAATATAGCCGCAAGCGGCGATTTACGGGGTTCGAGCGTCACAGGCAAAGAGGCCCCTGGAGGCCAGTTAGGCTTAAAACCTGTTGCTGGTTGACCGTCATCACCAAACTGGATAACCAAGCTGGGTAACCAGCGTGACCATAAAGACCATAATGGCAATGCTAGATGAGTGGTGTGAGTAAACTAGTTGTAAAGCATTGATAAATTGAGCTGTAGTGTTCATCAGGTTTTATGTGGTGTCTTACTGCACTCTAGTGCGCATTTGGTGAAACAAATTCAGTTCTTAAATTTAAAAAACACAAGGCATAAAAAGGGCATATAAATAACCCGTATATAGTATATAAGTTTTGACCTGATTAACATTCCGCCTGTTAAAAGCTTGCTGGAATGTGATTGGCTAATAGTGACCACAAAAGTGTCCATATCAAATTTTCATTTGGTGTACCATTAGCGCATGGGCCATAGATGATAATTGGCTAGGATGACCTTGATAGCTTGTATGGTTCTAGAGAAACAGCTATCAAGCATTGGCCCCGCCCCCTGGGGGGGTGTATGTCTACTTAAACTGACAGGGTATCTGAGAATCATGTAATGATCAAAGGACTGAAGTGGTATTAGTGTCAGGTTAAGCATTCAAAAGTTATAAGTGTTAAAGACATTTTACTGCACCATGGTAGAACTCATTTGCATATGGCAGCCATATTGTTTATAAATGTAAATATTTTTTTAATAATTATTGAGGAGTAAGCTCTGCTGAACTGTTTGACACCAAACATGTCATGATTGGTCAAGGATCCAAGGACAAGATCTCAAAAGTAGGTTTTGCATATTATGCAAATTAAAAAAAAAAATTGGGTGGAGCATAAACAAGAATGACCCAGGCGGCTGACTAGCATGACCAAGAAGGATAAAGATCTTCAATTAAGCAAGACAAGCAATATTGAATAAGTTCAGCAGAGCTTTAATTTAGAATAATTCAACTGTAACTGTTTCACCAAATGACCACCAGAGCGCAGCAAGAGACCACATATAACCTGCTGGAAATCTATCACTCTATAAGTAAGACAGAACATTCCCTATCTGTGTGTTTCTATTTATTAAAAAGAGAAGAAAAGTCCGATTGGGCTCCAAATTGGTACTCATGATCAAGTGGTCTGTATATACATGTATGTAAATTTGTGTGTTGATAGGGTCAAAGGTTCCTGACTTCTGACCATTTAGGTTTGAAAAAAGTGATAATACAGGCTTATGGCCTACAAAATGGCTGTTGCTCTTTGGCCATATTAGAGGCAAAAAATATCTGATTTGGCTCAAAATTTGCAATCAGGATCACAATATCAGTCTATATATGTATGTCAATTTCTGTGTCAACAGGGTCAAAGGTTCCTGACTTCTGTCCATTTAGATTTGAAAAAAGCGATAATACAGGCTTGAGGCCTACAAAATCGCTGTAGTTTTCCAGCCGTTGTAGAGGCAAAACATGTCCGATTTGGCTGAAAATTTGCAATAAAGATCAGATTATCAGTCTATATACGTGTATAAATTTGTGTGTTGATAGGGTGAAAGGTTCCAGTCTTCTGTCCATTTAGGTTGGAAAATAGCGATAAATAGAATAAATTGAAAATAGTTATTTTTTCACTGTAGAGCCTACTGAAGACTTATTTGGCTCATACTTGGCACATGTGCTTCAAATGTCATTGTTAATTAGTAGCTTCAACAGTTTTGGCATGTTTTAAACTTTGACAGAGTTTTGGCCAAATAACTCTGAAAAGGCTTTCACGTACATGTTTGATCAAGGTTTATGGGCCTCAAATAGTTAAAATGTCAAGATTTTTTCGATAATTATTTACCTACAGGGCCTCAAGATTGCATCAAGACCAAATTTGTTTTGATTGATTAAGGATTTAAAGACAAGTTCGAAAAGAGACATTTTTACGCTTTTGGCCATTGATGAAAATCTTTGCATTTTTGGTAAACACATGTAATTACAAAGTTGTAAAGGCTACAGCAAAGTATACAACTGAAAAAGAATAACAAGCCTAGGCCACTTGTACCTTTAGATATAACTGATTTTCTGCTATAGCGCCCCCTTGAGGCCAATCAACGCCATATTTTAATGGATGATAGAAGGCCCTGAGATACATGTAGGGTATAAGTATCGTCCTGATTGGTCATTGTTTAGCATGTCAAAAGCTTGCTGGAATCTGATTGGCTAATAAGGATCGCAAAAATTTGCATATCAAATTTTCCTTCTGTAAAACATTAGGACATAGGCCATAGATGATACATGCCAAAGGAGAGCTTCATAGCTTGTACGCTTCCTGAGAAACAGATTTTTAGCTTTGGCTCCGCCCCCTGGGGGCGTATGTCTACACAGATTGACTGGCTACCTCAGAATCATGTTGGCATCAAAGTTGTAAAGTGGCATTAGTGTAGGTTTAAGCATTCAAAAGTTACAGCTGTTAGAGTAAATTTGGGTGTGCCACGGTAAGATTAATTTGCATATGGCGGCCATACTGTTTACAAATTTCACAATTTTTTCGATAATTATTGAGTTTGGGACTCTGCTGAGTTGTTTGACACCAAATATGACAGGATTGGTCAATGACCCTAGGACAAGTTCTCAAAAGTAGGTTTTGCATATTATGCTAAATAGCAAAAAATCTAAGTGGGCGGAGCTTAGTGGTTCTATTGACCTTTTTGATTTGCCATTAACCAAGGAATCATATAATGCAAGAATTTTTGCTCTAGCTATCAGGGCGTAGGAGTTAAGAGGCCAAACGCGTTGACCTTCGCCATAGCGCCCCCTTGAGGCCGATCGGGCTCATCTTTTGAATCTGAGTAGCGGTGAGAAGTACTACCATATGACCAAGTCTCAGCCCTGTAGGCCTTACGGTTTCTTCTGCCCAATCACTTCTATGGCAGAAAAAGAATAAGAACTATAATAATAATAATAATAATAATAATAATAATAATCAGAACAATTACAATAGGGTTTCTAGCACTACGTGCTCGAACCCCTAAATATAGCCGCAAGCGGCGATTTACGGGGTTCGAGCGTTACAGGCAAAGAGACCCCTGGAGGCCAGTTAGGCTTAAAACATGTTGCCGGTTGATCGGCATCGCCAAACTGGATGAGGATGACCAGCATGACCGTGAAGACCAAGCTAGATTACCAGCATGACTAATCTGGATGACAAACTTGTTGACCATATTGACCAAGCTGGAAGACCATAATGACCAAACTGGATGACCAGCATGGCAAAGGTGGTTGGCCAGTATGACCAAGCTGGAAGACCACCATTACTATGAGGACAAAGCTGAATGACCAGCAGGACCATAATGACCAATGTGAATGGCCAGCATGACCAAGCTGGATGGCCAGCATAACCAAGCTGGGTGACCAGCGTGACCATAAAGACCATAATGGCAATGCTAGATGAGTGGTGTGAGTAAACTAGTTGAAAAGCATTGATAAATTGAGCTGTAGTGTTCATCAGGTTTTATGTGGTGTCTTACTGCACTCTAGTGCGCATTTGGTGAAACAAATTCAGTTCTTAAATTGAAAAAACACAAGGCATAAAAAGGGCATATAAATAACCCGTATATAGTATATAAGTTTTGACCTGATTAACATTCCGCCTGTTAAAAGCTTGCTGGAATGTGATTGGCTAATAGTGACCACAAAAGTGTCCATATCAAATTTTCATTTGGTGTACCATTAGTGCATGGGCCATAGATGATAATTGGCTAGGATGACCTTGATAGCTTGTATGGTTCTAGAGAAACAGCTATCGAGCATTGGCCCCGCCCCCTGGGGGTGTATGTCTACTTAAACTGACAGGGTATCTGAGAATCATGTAATAATCAAAGGACTGAAGTGGTATTAGTGTCAGGTTAAGCATTCAAAAGTTATAAGTGTTAAAGACATTTTACTGCACCATGGTAGAACTCATTTGCATATGGCGGCCATATTGTTTATAAATGTAAAGATTGTTTTAATAATCATTGAGGAGTAAGCTCTGCTGAACTGTTTGACACCAAACATGTCATTATTGGTCAAGGATCCAAGGACAAGATCTCAAAAGTAGGTTTTGCATATTATGCAAATTTAAAAAAAAATTAAGTGGGTGGAGCATAAACAAGAATGACCCAGGCGGCTGACCATCATGAACAAGAAGGATAAATATGTTCAATTAAGCAAGACAAGCAAGATTGAATAAGTTCAGCAGAGCTTTAATTTAGAATAATTCACCTGTAGCTGTTTCACCAAATGACCACCAGAGCGCAGCAAGAGACCACATATAACCTGCTGGAAATCTATCACGCTATCAGAAAGACAGAACATTCCCTATCAGTGTGTTTCTATTTATTAAAAAGAGAAGAAAAGTCCGATTGGGCTCCAAATTGGTACTCATGATCAAGTGGTCTGTATATACATGTATGTAAATTTGTGTGTTGATAGGGTCAAAGGTTCCTGACTTCTGACCATTTAGGTTTGAAAAAAGTGATAATACAGGCTTATGGCCTACAAAATGGCTGTTGCTCTTTGGCCATATTAGAGGCAAAAAATATCTGATTTGGCTCAAAATTTGCAATCAGGATCACAATATCAGTCTATATATGTATGTCAATTTCTGTGTCAATAGGGTCAAAGGTTCCTGACTTCTGTCCATTTAGATTTGAAAAAAGCGATAATACAGGCTTGAGGCCTACAAAATCGCTGTAGTTTTCCAGCCGTTGTAGAGGCAAAACATGTCCGATTTGGCTGAAAATTTGCAATCAAGATCAGATTATCAGTCTATATATGTGTATAAATTTGTGTGTTGATAGGGTGAAAGGTTCCTGTCTTCTGTCCATTTAGGTTGGAAAATAGCGATAAATAGAATAAATTGAAAATAGTTATTTTTTCACTGTAGAGCCTACTGAAGACTTATTTGGCTCATACTTGGCACATGTACTTCAAATGTCATTGTTAATTAGTAGCTTCAACAGTTTTGGCATGTTTTAAACTTTGACAGAGTTTTGGCCAAATAACTCTGAAAAGGCTTTCACGTACATGTTTGATCAAGGTTTATGGGCCTCAAATAGTTAAAATGTCAAGATTTTTTTGATAATTATTTACCTACAGGGTCTCAAGATTGCATCAAGACCAAATTTGTTTTGATTGATTAAGGACTTAAAGACAAGTTCGAAAAGAGCAATTTTTACTCTTTTGGCCACTGATGAAAATCTTTGCATTTTTGGTAAACATATGTAATGACAAAGTTGTAAAGGCTACAGCAAAGTATACAAATAAAAAAGAATAACAAGCCTAGGCCACTTGTACCTTTAGATATAACTGATTTTCTGCTATAGCGCCCCCTTGAGGCCAATCAACGCAATATTTTAATAGATGATAGAAGGCCCTGAGATACATGTAGGGTATAAGTATCGTCCTGATTGGTCATTGTTTAGCCTGTCAAAAGCTTGCTGGAATCTGATTGGCTAATAACGATCGCAAAAATTTGCATATCAAATTTTCCTTCTGTAAAACATTAGGACATAGGCCATAGATGATACATGCCAAAGGAGAGCTTCATAGCTTGTACGGTTCCTGAGAAACAGATTTTTAGCTTTGGCTCCGCCCCCTGGGGGCGTATGTCTACACAGATTGACGGGCTACCTCAGAATCATGTTGGCATCAAAGTTGTAAAGTGGCATTAGTGTAGGTTTAAGCATTCAAAAGTTACAGCTGTTAGAGTAAATTTGGGTGTGCCACGGTAAGATTAATTTGCATATGGCGGCCATATTGTTTAAAAATTTCTAAATTTTTTCGATAATTATTGAGGTTGGGACTCTGCTGAGTTGTTTGACACCAAATATGACAGGATTGGTCAATAACCCTAGGACAAGTTCTCAAAAGTAGGTTTTGCATATTATGCTAAATAGCAAAAAATCTAAGTGGGCGGAGCTTAGTGGTTCTATTGACCTTTTTGATTTGCCATTAACCAAGGAATCATATAATGCAAGAATTTTTGCTCTAGCTATCAGGGCGTAGGAGTTACGAGGCCAAACGCGTTGACCTTCGCCATAGCGCCCCCTTGAGGCCGATCGGGCTCATCTTTTGAATCTGAGTAGCGGTGAGAAGTACTACCATATGACCAAGTCTCAGCCCTGTAGGCCTTACGGTTTCTTCTGCCCAATCACTTCTATGGCAGAAAAAGAATAAGAACTATAATAATAATAAATATAGCCGCAAGCGGCGATTTACGGGGTTCGAGCGTTACAGGCAAAGAGACCCCTGGAGGCCAGTTAGGCTTAAAACATGTTGCCGGTTGACCGGCATCGCCAAACTGGATGAGGATGACCAGCATGACCGTGAAGACCAAGCTAGATTACCAGCATGACTAATCTGGATGACAAACTTGTTGACCATATTGACCAAGCTGGAAGACCATAATGACCAAACTGGATGACCAGCATGGCAAAGGTGGTTGGCCAGTATGACCAAGCTGGAAGACCACCATTACTATGAGGACAAAGCTGAATGACCAGCAGGACCATAATGACCAATGTGAATGGCCAGCATAACCAAGCTGGGTGACCAGCGTGACCATAAAGACCATAATGGCAATGCTAGATGAGTGGTGTGAGTAAACTAGTTGAAAAGCATTGATAAATTGAGCTGTAGTGTTCATCAGGTTTTATGTGGTGTCTTACTGCACTCTAGTGGGCATTTGGTGAAACAAATTCAGTTCTTAAATTGAAAAAACACAAGGCATAAAAAGGGCATATAAATAACCCGTATATAGTATATAAGTTTTGACCTGATTAACATTCCGCCTGTTAAAAGCTTGCTGGAATGTGATTGGCTAATAGTGACCACAAAAGTGTCCATATCAAATTTTCATTTGGTGTACCATTAGTGCATGGGCCATAGATGATAATTGGCTAGGATGACCTTGATAGCTTGTATGGTTCTAGAGAAACAGCTATCGAGCATTGGCCCCGCCCCCTGGGGGTGTATGTCTACTGAAACTGACAGGGTATCTGAGAATCATGTAATGATCAAAGGACTGAAGTGGTATTAGTGTCAGGTTAAGCATTCAAAAGTTATAAGTGTTAAAGACATTTTACTGCACCATGGTAGAACTCATTTGCATATGGCGGCCATATTGTTTATAAATGTAAAGATTTTTTAAATAATTATTGAGGAGTAAGCTCTGCTGAACTGTTTGACACCAAACATGTCATGATTGGTCAAGGATCCAAGGACAAGATCTCAAAAGTAGGTTTTGCATATTATGCAAATTTAAAAAAAAATTAAGTGGGTGGAGCATAAACAAGAATGACCCAGGCGGCTGACTAGCATGAACAAGAAGGATAAAGATCTTCAATTAAGCAAGACAAGCAAGATTGAATAAGTTCAGCAGAGCTTTAATTTAGAATAATTCACCTGTAGCTGTTTCACCAAATGACCACCAGAGCGCAGCAAGAGACCACATATAACCTGCTGGAAATCTATCACTCTATCAGAAAGACAGAACATTCCCTATCAGTGTGTTTCTATTTATTAAAAAGAGAAGAAAAGTCCGATTGGGCTCCAAATTGGTACTCATGATCAAGTGGTCTGTATATACATGTATGTAAATTTGTGTGTTGATAGGGTCAAAGGTTCCTGACTTCTGACCATTTAGGTTTGAAAAAAGTGATAATACAGGCTTATGGCCTACAAAATGGCTGTTGCTCTTTGGCCATATTAGAGGCAAAAAATATCTGATTTGGCTCAAAATTTGCAATCAAGATCACAATATCAGTCTATATATGTATGTCAATTTCTGTGTCAATAGGGTCAAAGGTTCCTGACTTCTGTCCATTTAGATTTGAAAAAAGCGATAATACAGGCTTGAGGCCTACAAAATCGCTGTAGTTTTCCAGCCGTTGTAGAGGCAAAACATGTCCTATTTGGCTGAAAATTTGCAATCAAGATCAGATTATCATTCTATATATGTGTATAAATTTGTGTGTTGATAGGGTGAAAGGTTCCTGTCTTCTGTCCATTTAGGTTGGTAAATAGCGATAAATAGAATAAATTGAAAATAGTCATTTTTTCACTGTAGAGCCTACTGAAGACTTATTTGGCTCATACTTGGCACATGTACTTCAAATGTCATTGTTAATTAGTAGCTTCAACAGTTTTGGCATGTTTTAAACTTTGACAGAGTTTTGGCCAAATAACTCTGAAAAGGCTTTCACGTACATGTTTGATCAAGGTTTATGGGCCTCAAATAGTTAAAATGTCAAGATTTTTTTGATAATTATTTACCTACAGGGTCTCATGATTGCATCAAGACCAAATTTGTTTTGATTGATTAAGGACTTAAAGACAAGTTCGAAAAGAGCAATTTTTACTCTTTTGGCCACTGATGAAAATCTTTGCATTTTTGGTAAAAATATGTAATTACAAAGTTGTAAAGGCTACAGCAAAGTATACAACTAAAAAAGAATAACAAGCCTAGGCCACTTGTACCTTTAGATATAACTGATTTTCTGCTATAGCGCCCCCTTGAGGCCAATCAACGCCATATTTTAATGGATGATAGAAGGCCCTGAGATACATGTAGTGTATAAGTATCGTCCTGATTGGTCATTGTTTAGCCTGTCAAAAGCTTGCTGGAACCTGATTGGCTAATAACGATCGCAAAAATTTGCATATCAAATTTTCCTTCTGTAAAAAATTAGGACATAGGCCATAGATGATACATGCCAAAGGAGAGCTTCATAGCTTGTACGGTTCCTGAGAAACAGATTTTTAGCTTTGGCTCCGCCCCCTGGGGGCGTATGTCTACACAGATTGACGGGCTACCTCAGAATCATATTGGCATCAAAGTTGTAAAGTGGCATTAGTGTAGGTTTAAGCATTCAAAAGTTACAGCTGTTAGAGTAAATTTGGGTGTGCCACGGTAAGATTAATTTGCATATGGCGGCCATATTGTTTAAAAATTTCTCAATTTTTTCGATAATTATTGAGGTTGGGACTCTGCTGAGTTGTTTGACACCAAATATGACAGGATTAGTCAATGACCCTAGGACAAGTTCTCAAAAGTAGGTTTTGCATATTATGCTAAACAGCAAAAAATCTAAGTGGGCGGAGCTTAGTGGTTCTATTGACCTTTTTGATTTGCCATTAACCAAGGAATCATTTAATGCAAGAATTTTTGCTCTAGCTATCAGGGCGTAGGAGTTACGAGGCCAAACGCGTTGACCTTCGCCATAGCGCCCCCTTGAGGCCGATCGGGCTCATCTTTTGAATCTGAGTAGCGGTGAGAAGTACTACCATATGACCAAGTCTCAGCCCTGTAGGCCTTACGGTTTCTTCTGCCCAATCACTTCTATGGCAGAAAAAGAATAAGAATAATAATAATAATAATCAGAACAATTACAATAGGGTTTCTAGCACTACGTGCTCGAACCCCTAATAAATATAGCCGCAAGCGGCGATTTACGGGGTTCGAGCGTTACAGGCAAAGAGACCCCTGGAGGCCAGTTAGGCTTAAAACATGTTGCCGGTTGACCGGCATCGCCAAACTGGATGAGGATGACCAGCATGACCGTGAAGACCAAGCTAGATTACCAGCATGACTAATCTGGATGACAAACTTGTTGACCATATTGACCAAGCTGGAAGACCATAATGACAAAAAGCGGGACCAGCATGGCAAAGGTGGTTGGCCAGTATGACCAAGCTGGAAGACCACCATTACTATGAGGACAAAGCTGAATGACCAGCAGGACCATAATGACCAATGTGAATGGCCAGCATGACCAAGCTGGATGGCCAGCATAACCAAGCTGGGTGACCAGCGTGACCATAAAGACCATAATGGCAATGCTAGATGAGTGGTGTGAGTAGACTAGTTGAAAAGCATTGATAAATTGAGCTGTAGTGTTCATCAGGTTTTATGTGGTGTCTTACTGCACTCTAGTGGGCATTTGGTGAAACAAATTCAGTTCTTAAATTGAAAAAACACAAGGCATAAAAAGGGCATATAAATAACCCGTATATAGTATATAAGTTTTGACCTGATTAACATTCCGCCTGTTAAAAGCTTGCTGGAATGTGATTGGCTAATAGTGACCACAAAAGTGTCCATATCAAATTTTCATTTGGTGTACCATTATTGCATGGGCCATAGATGATAATTGGCTAGGATGACCTTGATAGCTTGTATGGTTCTAGAGAAACAGCTATCGAGCATTGGCCCCGCCCCCTGGGGGGGTGTATGTCTACTTAAACTGACAGGGTATCTGAGAATCATGTAATGATCAAAGGACTGAAGTGGTATTAGTGTCAGGTTAAGCATTCAAAAGTTATAAGTGTTAAAGACATTTTACTGCACCATGGTAGAACTCATTTGCATATGGCGGCCATATTGTTTATAAATGTAAAGATTTTTTTAATAATTATTGAGGAGTAAGCTCTGCTGAACTGTTTGACACCAAACATGTCATGATTTGTCAAGGATCCAAGGACAAGATCTCAAAAGTAGGTTTTGCATATTATGCAAATTAAAAAAAAAATTAAGTGGGTGGAGCATAAACAAGAATGACCCAGGCGGCTGACCATCATGAACAAGAAGGATAAATATGTTCAATTAAGCAAGACAAGCAAGATTGAATAAGTTCAGCAGAGCTTTAATTTAGAATAATTCACCTGTAGCTGTTTCACCAAATGACCACCAGAGCGCAGCAAGAGACCACATATAACCTGCTGGAAATCTATCACTCTATCAGAAAGACAGAACATTCCCTATCAGTGTGTTTCTATTTATTAAAAAGAGAAGAAAAGTCCGATTGGGCTCCAAATTGGTATTCATGATCAAGTGGTCTGTATATACATGTATGTAAATTTGTGTGTTGATAGGGTCAAAGGTTCCTGACTTCTGACCATTTAGGTTTGAAAAAAGTGATAATACAGGCTTATGGCCTACAAAATGGCTGTTGCTCTTTGGCCATATTAGAGGCAAAAAATATCTGATTTGGCTCAAAATTTGCAATCAAGATCACAATATCAGTCTATATATGTATGTCAATTTCTGTGTCGATAGGGTCAAAGGTTCCTGACTTCTGTCCATTTAGATTTGAAAAAAGCGATAATACAGGCTTGAGGCCTACAAAATCGCTGTAGTTTTCCAGCCGTTGTAGAGGCAAAACATGTCCGATTTGGCTGAAAATTTGCAATCAAGATCAGATTATCAGTCTATATGTGTGTATAAATTTGTGTGTTGATAGGGTAAAAGGTTCCTGTCTTCTGTCCATTTAGGTTGGAAAATAGCGATAAATAGAATAAATTGAAAATAGTTATTTTTTCACTGTAGAGCCTACTGACGACTTATTTGGCTCATACTTGGCACATGTACTTCCAATGTCATTGTTAATTAGTAGCTTCAACAGTTTTGGCATGTTTTAAACTTTGACAGAGTTTTGGCCAAATAACTCTGAAAAGGCTTTCACGTACATGTTTGATCAAGGTTTATGGGCCTCAAATAGTTAAAATGTCAAGATTTTTTTGATAATTATTTACCTACAGGGTCTCAAGATTGCATCAAGACCAAATTTGTTTTGATTGATTAAGGACTTAAAGACAAGTTCGAAAAGAGCAATTTTTACTCTTTTGGCCACTGATGAAAATCTTTGCATTTTTGGTAAACATATGTAATTACAAAGTTGTAAAGGCTACAGCAAAGTATACAACTTAAAAAGAATAATAAGCCTAGGCCACTTGTACCTTTAGATATAACTGATTTTCTGCTATAGCGCCCCCTTGAGGCCAATCAACGCCATATTTTAATGGATGATAGAAGGCCCTGAGATACATGTAGGATATAAGTATCGTCCTGATTGGTCATTGTTTAGCATGTCAAAAGCTTGCTTGAAACTGATTGGCTAATAACGATCGCAAAAATTTGCATATCAAATTTTCCTTCTGTAATATATTAGGACATAGGCCATAGATGATACATGCCAAAGGAGAGCTTCATAGCTTGTACGGTTCCTGAGAAACAGATTTTGAGCTTTGGCTCCGCCCCCTGGGGGCGTATGTCTACACAGATTGACGGGCTACCTCAAAATCATGTTGGCATCATAGGTCTAAAGTGGCATTAGTGTCGGTTTAAGCATTCAAAAGTTACAGCTGTTAAAGTAAATTTGGGTGTGCCACGGTCAGATTAATTTGCATATGGCAGCCATATTTTTTGCAAATTTCAAGATTTTTTTAATAATTATTGAGGTTGGGACTCTGCTGAGTTGTTTGACACCAAACATGTCAGGATTGGTCATTGAGTTTAGGACAAGTTCTCAAAAGTAGGTTTTGCATATTATGCTAAATAGCAAAAAATCTAAGTGGGCGGAGCTTAGTGGTTCTATTGACCTTTTTGATTTGCCATTAACCAAGGAATCATATAATGCAAGAATTTTTGCTCTAGCTATCAGGTCGTAGGAGTTACGGGGCCAAACGCGTTGACCTTCGCCATAGCGCCCCCTTGAGGCCGATCGGGCTCATCTTTTGAATCTGAGTAGCGGTGAGAAGTACTACCATATGACCAAGTCTCAGCCCTGTAGGCCTTACGGTTTCTTCTGCCCAATCACTTCTATGGCAGAAAAAGAATAAGAATAATAATAAATATAGCCGCAAGCGGCGATTTACGGGGTTCGAGCGTCACAGGCAAAGAGGCCCCTGGAGGCCAGTTAGGCTTAAAACCTGTTGCTGGTTGACCGTCATCACCAAACTGGATAACCAAGCTGGGTAACCAGCGTGACCATAAAGACCATAATGACAATGCTAGATGAGTGGTGTGAGTAAACTAGTTGAAAAGCATTGATAAATTGAGCTGTAGTGTTCATCAGGTTTTATGTGGTGTCTTACTGCACTCTAGTGCGCATTTGGTGAAACAAATTCAGTTCTTAAATTAAAAAAACACAAGGCATAAAAAGGGCATATAAATAACCCATATATAGTGTATAAGTTTTGACCTGATTAACATTCCGCATGTTAAAAGCTTGCTGGAATGTGATTGGCTAATAGTGACCACAAAAGTGTCCATATCAAATTTTCATTTCGTGTACCATTAGTGCATGGGCCATAGATGATAATTGGCTAGGATGACCTTGATAGCTTGTATGGTTCTAGAGAAACAGCTATCCAGCATTGGCCCCGCCCCCTGGGGGGGTGTATGTCTACTTAAACTGACAGGGTATCTGAGAATCATGTAATGATCAAAGGACTGAAGTGGTATTAGTGTCAGGTTAAGCATTCAAAAGTTATAAGTGTTAAAGACATTTTACTGCACCATGGTAGAACTCATTTGCATATGGCGGCCATATTGTTTATAAATGTAAAGATTTTTTTAATAATTATTGAGGAGTAAGCTCTGCTGAACTGTTTGACACCAAACATGTCATGATTGGTCAAGGATCCAAGGACAAGATCTCAAAAGTAGGTTTTGCATATTATGCAAATTTTAAAAAAAATTAAGTGGGTGGAGCATAAACAAGAATGACCCAGGCGGCTGACCAGCATGAACAAGAAGGATAAATATGTTCAATTAAGCAAGACAAGCAAGATTGAATAAGTTCAGCAGAGCTTTAATTTAGAATAATTCACCTGTAGCTGTTTCACCAAATGACCACCAGAGCGCAGCAAGAGACCACATATAACCTGCTGGAAATCTATCACTCTATCAGAAAGACAGAACATTCCCTATCAGTGTGTTTCTATTTATTAAAAAGAGAAGAAAAGTCAGATTGGGCTCCAAATTGGTACTCATGATCAAGTGGTCTGTATATATATGTATGTAAATTTGTGTGTTGATAGGGTCAAAGGTTCCTGACTTCTGACCATTTAGGTTTGAAAAAAGTGATAATACAGGCTTATGGCCTACAAAATGGCTGTTGCTCTTTGGCCATATTAGAGGCAAAAAATATCTGATTTGGCTCAAAATCTTGCCATCAGGATCACAATATCAGTCTATATATGTATGTCAATTTCTGTGTCAATAGGGTCAAAGGTTCCTGACTTCTGTCCATTTAGATTTGAAAAAAGCGATAATACAGGCTTGAGGCCTACAAAATCGCTGTAGTTTTCCAGCCGTTGTAGAGGCAAAACATGTCCGATTTGGCTGAAAATTTGCAATCAAGATCAGATTATCAGTCTATATATGTGTATAAATTTGTGTGTTGATAGGATGAAAGGTTCCTGTCTTCTGTCCATTTAGGTTGGAAAATAGCGATAAATAGAATAAATTGAAAATAGTTATTTTTTCACTGTAGAGCCTACTGAAGACTTATTTGGCTCATACTTGGCACATGTACTTCAAATGTCATTGTTAATTAGTAGCTTCAACAGTTTTGGCATGTTTTAAACTTTGACAGAGTTTTGGCCAAATAACTCTGAAAAGGCTTTCACGTACATGTTTGATCAAGGTTTATGGGCCTCAAATAGTTAAAATGTCAAGATTTTTTTGATAATTATTTACCTACAGGGTCTCAAGATTGCATCAAGACCAAATTTGTTTTGATTGATTAAGGACTTAAAGACAAGTTCGAAAAGAGCAATTTTTACTCTTTTGGCCACTGATGAAAATCTTTGCATTTTTGGTAAACATATGTAATTACAAAGTTGTAAAGGCTACAGCAAAGTATACAATTAAAAAAGAATAACAAGCCTAGGCCACTTTTACCTTTAGATATAACCCATTTTCTGCTATAGCGCCCCCTTGAGGCCAATCAACGCCATATTTTAATGGATGATAGAAGGTCCTGAGATACATGTAGGGTATAAGTATCGTCCTGATTGGTCATTGTTTAGCCTGTCAAAAGCTTCCTGGAAATTGATTGGCTAATAACGATCGCAAAAATTTGCATATCAAATTTTCCTTCTGTAAAACATTAGGACGTAGGCCATAGATGATACATGCCAAAGGAGAGCTTCATAGCTTGTACGGTTCCTGAGAAACAGATTTTTAGCTTTGGCTCCGCCCCCTGGGGGCGTATGTCTACACAGATTGACGGGCTACCTCAGAATCATGTTGGCATCAAAGTTGTAAAGTGGCATTAGTGTAGGTTTAAGCATTCAAAAGTTACAGCTGTTAGAGTAAATTTGGGTGTGCCACGGTAAGATTAATTTACATATGGCGGCCATATTGTTTAAAAAGATCTCAATTTTTTCGATAATTATTGAGGATGGGACTCTGCTGAGTTGTTTGACACCAAATATGACAGGATTGGTCAATGACCCTAGGACAAGTTCTCAAAAGTAGGTTTTGCATATTATGCTAAATAGCAAAAAATCTAAGTGGGCGGAGCTTAGTGGTTCTATTGACCTTTTTGATTTGCCATTAACCAAGGAATCATATAATGCAAGAATTTTTGCTCTAGCTGTCAGGGCGTAGGAGTTACGAGGCCAAACGCGTTGACCTTCGCCATAGCGCCCCCTTGAGGCCGATCGGGCTCATCTTTTGAATCTGAGTAGCGGTGAGAAGTACTACCATATGACCAAGTCTCAGCCCTGTAGGCCTTACGGTTTCTTCTGCCCAATCACTTCTATGGCAGAAAAAGAATAAGAATAATAATAATAAATATAGCCGCAAGCGGCGATTTACGGGGTTCGAGCGTTACAGGCAAAGAGACCCCTGGAGGCCAGTTAGGCTTAAAACATGTTGCCGGTTGACCGGCATCGCCAAACTGGATGAGGATGACCAGCATGACCGTGAAGACCAAGCTAGATTACCAGCATGACTAATCTGGATGACAAACTTGTTGACCATATTGACCAAGCTGGAAGACCATAATGACCAAACTGGATGACCAGCATGGCAAAGGTGGTTGGCCAGTATGACCAAGCTGGAAGACCACCATTACTATGAGGACAAAGCTGAATGACCAGCAGGACCATAATGACCAATGTGAATGGCCAGCATGACCAAGCTGGATGGCCAGCATAACCAAGCTGGGTGACCAGCGTGACCATAAAGACCATAATGGCAATGCTAGATGAGTGGTGTGAGTAAACTAGTTGAAAAGCATTGATAAATTGAGCTGTAGTGTTCATCAGGTTTTATGTGGTGTCTTACTGCACTCTAGTGCGCATTTGGTGAAACAAATTCAGTTCTTAAATTGAAAAAACACAAGGCATAAAAAGGGCATATAAATAACCCGTATATAGTATATAAGTTTTGACCTGATTAACATTCCGCCTGTTAAAAGCTTGCTGGAATGTGATTGGCTAATAGTGACCACAAAAGTGTCCATATCAAATTTTCATTTGGTGTACCATTAGTGCATGGGCCATAGATGATAATTGGCTAGGATGACCTTGATAGCTTGTATGGTTCTAGAGAAACAGCTATCGAGCATTGGCCCCGCCCCCTGGGGGGGGTGTATGTCTACTTAAACTGACAGGGTATCTGAGAATCATGTAATGATCAAAGGACTGAAGTGGTATTAGTGTTAGGTTAAGCATTCAAAAGTTATAAGTGTTAAAGACATTTTACTGCACCATGGTAGAACTCATTTGCATATGGCGGCCATATTGTTTATAAATGTAAAGATTTTTTTAATAATTATTGAGGAGTAAGCTCTGCTGAACTGTTTGACACCAAACATGTCATGATTGGTCAAGGATCCAAGGACAAGATCTCAAAAGTAAGTTTTGCATATTATGCAAATAAAAAAAAAATTAAGTGGGTGGAACATAAACAAGAATGACCCAGGTGGCTGAGTAGCATGACCAAGAAGGATAAATATGTTCAATTAAGCAAGACAAGCAAGATTAAATAAGTTCAGCAGATCTTTAATTTAGAATAATTCACCTGTAGCTGTTTCACCAAATGACCACCAGAGCGCAGCAAGAGATCACATATAACCTGCTGGAAATCTGTCACTCTATAAGTAAGACAGAACATTCCCTATCAGTGTGTTTCTATTTATTACAAAGAGAGGAAAAGTCCGATTGGGCTCAAAATTGGTTTTCATGATCAAGTGGTCTGTATATATACGTGTGTAAATTTGTTTTGATAGGGTCAAAGGTTCCTGACTTCTGTCCATTTAGGCTTGAAAAAAGCGATAATACAGGCTTATGGCCTACAAAATGGCTGTTGCTCTTTGGCCATATTAGAGGCAAAAAATATCTGATTTGGCTCAGAATTTGCAATCAAGATCACAATATCAGTCTATATATGTATGTCAATTTCTGTGTCAATAGGGTCAAAGGTTCCTGACTTCTGTCCATTTAGGTTTGAAAAAAGCGATAATACAGGCTTGAGGCCTACAAAATCGCTGTAGTTTTCCAGCCGTTGTAGAGGCAAAACATGTCCGATTTGGCTGAAAATTTGCAATCAAGATCAGATTATCAGTCTATATATGTGTATAAATGTGTGTGTTGATAGGGTGAAAGCTTCCTGTCTTCTGTCCATTTAGGTTGGAAAATAGCGATAAATAGAATAAATTGAAAATAGTTATTTTTTCACTGTAGAGCCTACTGAAGACTTATTTGGCTCATACTTGGCACATGTACTTCAAATGTCATTGTTAATTAGTAGCTTCAACAGTTTTGGCATGTTTTAAACTTTGACAGAGTTTTGGCCAAATAACTCTGAAAAGGCTTTCACGTACATGTTTGATCAAGGTTTATGGGCCTCAAATAGTTAAAATGTCAAGATTTTTTTGATAATTATTTACCTACAGGGTCTCAAGATTGCATCAAGACCAAAATTGTTTTGATTGATTAAGGACTTAAAGACAAGTTCGAAAAGAGCAATTTTTACTCTTTTGGCCACTGATGAAAATCTTTGCATTTTTGGTAAACATATGTAATTACAAAGTTGTAAAGGCTACAGCAAAGTATACAACTGAAAAGAGAATAACAAGCCTAGGCCACTTGTACCTTTAGATATAACTGATTTTCTGCTATAGCGCCCCCTTGAGGCCAATCAACGCCATATTTTAATGGATGATAGAAGGCCCTGAGATACATGTAGGGTATAAGTATCGTCCTAATTGGTCATTGTTTAGCCTGTCAAAAGCTTTCTGGAATCTGATTGGCTAATAACGATTGCAAAAATTTGCATATCAAATTTTCCTTCTGTAAAACATTAGGACATAGGCCATAGATGATACATGCCAAAGGAGAGATTCATAGCTTGTACGGTTCCTGAGAAACAGATTTTTAGCTTTGGCTCCGCCCCCTGGGGGCGTATGTCTACACAGATTGACGGGCTACCTCAGAATCATATTGGCATCAAATTTGTAAAGTGGCATTAGTGTAGGTTTAAGCATTCAAAAGTTACAGCTGTTAGAGTAAATTTGGGTGTGCCACGGTAAGATTAATTTGCATATGGCGGCCATATTGTTTAAAAATTTCTCAATTTTTTCGATAATTATTGAGTTTGGGACTCTGCTGAGTTGTTTGACACCAAATATGACAGGATTGGTCAATGACCCTAGGACAAGTTCTCAAAAGTAGGTTTTGCATATTATGCTAAATAGCAAAAAATCTAAGTGGGCGGAGCTTAGTGGTTCTATTGACCTTTTCGATTTGCCATTAACCAAGGAATCATATAATGCAAGAATTTTTGATCTAGCTATCAGGGCGTAGGAGTTACGAGGCCAAACGCGTTGACCTTCGCCATAGCGCCCCCTTGAGGCCGATCGGGCTCATCTTTTGAATCTGAGTAGCGGTGAGAAGTACTACCATATGACCAAGTCTCAGCCCTGTAGGCCTTACGGTTTCTTCTGCCCAATCACTTCTATGGCAGAAAAAGAATAAGAACTATAATAATAATCAGAACAATTACAATAGGGTTTCTAGCACTACGTGCTCGAACCCCTAATAATCAGAACAATTACAATAGGGTTTCTAGCACTACGTGCTCGAACCCCTAAATATAGCCGCAAGCGGCGATTTACGGGGTTCGAGCGTTACAGACAAAGAGGCCCCTGGAGGCCAGTTAGGCTTAAAACATGTTGCTGGTTGACTGGCATCACCAAACTGGATGACCAGCATGGCAAAGGTGTTTGGCCAGTATGACCAAGCTGGATGACCAGCATTGCTATGATGACAAAGCTGAATGACCAGCAGGACCATAATGACCAATGTGAATGACCAGAATGACCTAGCTGGATGGGCAGCATAACCAAGCTAGGTGACCAGCGTGACCATAAGGACCATAATGACAATGCTAGATGAGTGGTGTGAGTAAACTAGTTGAAATGCATTGATAAATTGAGCTGTAGTGTTCAGCAGGTTTTATGTGGTCTCTTGCTGCACTTTAGTGGGCATTCGGAGAGCCTAGCAGTGAGGCATGACAAGGGCACATATTAATAACCAATAATATCAATAATAGTACATAAGTTTTGACCTGATTGACATTCAGCCTGTCAAAATCTTGCTGGAATGTGATTGGCTAATAGTGACCACAAAAGTGTCCATATCAAATTTTCATTTGGTGTACCATTAGTGCATGGGCCATAGATGATAATTGGCAAGGACGACCTTGATAGCTTGTATGGTTCTAGAGAAACAGCTATCGAGCATTGGCTCCGCCCCCTGGGGGGGGTGTATGTCTACTTAAACTGAAAGGGTATCTGAGAGTCATGTAATGATCAAAGGACTGAAGTGGTATTAGTGTCAGGTTAAGCATTCAAAAGTTATAAGTGTTAAAAAGATTTTACTGCACCATGGTAGAACTCATTTGCATATGGCGGCCATATTGTTTATAAATGTAAAGATTTTTTTTAATAATTATTGAGGAGTAAGCTCTGCTGAACTGTTTGATACCAAACATGTCATGATTGGTCAAGGAGCCAAGGACAAGATCTCAAAAGTAAGTTTTGCATATTATGCAAATAAAAAAAAATTAAGTGGGTGGAACATAAACAAGAATGACCCAGGTGGCTGACTAGCATGACCAAGAAGGATAAAGATCTTCAATTAAGCAAGACAAGCAAGATTAAATAAGTTCAGCAGAGCTTTAATTTAGAATAATTCACCTGTAGCTGTTTCACCAAATGACCACCAGAGCGCAGCAAGAGACCACATATAACCTGCTGGAAATCTATCACTCTATAAGTAAGACAGAACATTCCCTATCAGTGTGTTTCTATTTATTACAAAGAGAGGAAAAGTCCGATTGGGCTCAAAATTGAAACTCATGATCAAGTGGTCTGTATATATATGTGTGTAAATTTGTGTGTTGATAGGGTCAAAGGTTCCTGACTTCTGTCCATTTAGGCTTGAAAAAAGCGATAATACAGGCTTATGGCCTACAAAATGGCTGTTGCTCTTTGGCCATATTAGAGGCAAAAATTATCTGATTTGGCTCAAAATTTGCAATAAAGATCACAATATCAGTCTATATATGTATGTAAATTTCTGTGTCGATAGGGTCAAAGGTTCCTGACTTCTGTCCATTTAGGTTTGAAAAAAGCGATAATACAGGCTTCAGGCCTACAAAATCGCTGTAGTTTTCCAGCCGTTGTAGAGGGAAAACATGTCCGATTTGGCTGAAAATTTGCAATCAAGATCAGATTATCAGTCTATATACGTGTATAAATTTGTGTGTTGATAGAGTCAAAGGTTCCTGTCTTCTGTCCATTTAGGTTGGAAAATAGCGATAAATAGAATAAATTGAAAATATTTATTTTTTCACTGTAGAGCCTACTGAAGACTTATTTGGCTCATACTTGGCACATTTGCTTCAAATGTCATTGTTAATTAGTAGCTTCAACAGTTTTGGCACGTTTAAAACTTTGACAGAGTTTTGGCCAAATAACTCTGAAAAGGCTTTCACGTACATGTTTGATCAAGGTTTATGGGCCTCAAATAATTAAAATGTCAAGATTTTTTTGATAATTATTTAAATACAGGGTCTCAAGATTGCATCAAGACCAAATTTGTTTTGATTGATTGAAGACTTAAAGACAAGTTCGAAAAGAGCCATTTTTACTCTTTTGGCCACTGATGAAAATCTTTGCATTTTTGGTAAACACATGTAATTACAAAGTTGTAAAGGCTACAGCAAAGTATACAACTCAAAAAGAATTACAAGCCTAGGCCACTGGTACCTTTAGATATAACTGATTTTCTGCTATAGCGCCCCCTTGAGGCCAATCAAAGCCATATTTTAATGGATGATAGAAGGCCCTCATATACATGTAGGGTATAAGTATCTTCCTGATTGGTCATTGTTTAGCCTGTCAAAAGCTGGCTGGAATCTGATTGGCTAATAGCGATCACAAAAATTTGCTTATCAAATTTTCCTTCAGTAAAACATTAGGAAGTAGGCCATAGATGATACATGCCAAAGGAGAACTTCATAGCTTGTACGGTTCCTGAGAAACAGATTTTTAGCTTTAGCTCCGCCCCCTGGGGGCGTATGTCTACACAGATTGATGGGCTACCTCAGAGTCATGTTGGCATCATAGGTCTAAAGTGGCATTAGTGTAGGTTTAAGCATTCAAAAGTTACAGCTGTTAGAGTAAATTTGGGTGTGCCACGGTAAGATTAATTTGCATATGGCGGCCATATTGTTTGCAAATTTCACAATTTATTTGATAATTATTGAGGTTGGGACTCTGCTGAGTTGTTTGACACCAAATATGACAGGATTGGTCAATGACCCTAGGACAAGTTCTCAAAAGTAGGTTTTGCATATTATGCTAAATAGCAAAAAATCTAAGTGGGCGGAGCTTAGTGGTTCTATTGACCTTTTTGATTTGCCATTAACCAAGGAATCATATAATGCAAGAATTTTTGCTCTAGCTATCAGGGCGTGGGAGTTACGAGGCCTAACGCGTTGACCTTCGCCATAGCGCCCCCTTGAGGCCGATCGGGCTCATCTTTTGAATCTGAGTAGCGGTGAGAAGTACTACCATATGACCAAGTCTCAGCCCTGTAGGCCTTACGGTTTCTTCTGCCCGATCACTTCTATGGCAGAAAAAGAATAAGAATAATAATCGGAACAATTACAATAGGGTTTCTAGCACTACGTGCTCGAACCCCTAAATATAGCCGCAAGCGGCGATTTACGGGGTTCGAGCGTCACAGGCAAAGAGGCCCCTGGAGGCCAGTTAGGCTTAAAACCTGTTGCTGGTTGACCGTCATCACCAAACTGGATAACCAAGCTGGGTAACCAGCGTGACCATAAAGACCATAATGACAATGCTAGATGAGTGGTGTGAGTAAACTAGTTGAAAAGCATTGATAAATTGAGCTGTAGTGTTCATCAGGTTTTATGTGGTGTCTTGCTGCACTCTAGTGGGCATTTGGTGAAACAACTTCAGTTCTTAAATTAAAAAAAACACAAGGCATAAAAAAGGCATATAAATAACCCATATATAGTGTATAAGTTTTGACCTGATAAACATTCTGCCTGTCAACAGCTTGCTGGAATGTGATTGGCTAATAGTGACCACAAAAGTGTCCATATCAAATTTTCATTTGGTGTACCATTAGTGCATGGGCCATAGATGATAATTGGCTAGGATGACCTTGATAGCTTGTATGGTTCTAGAGAAACAGCTATCGAGCATTGGCCCCGCCCCCTGGGGGGGTGTATGTCTACTTAAACTGACAGGGTATCTGAGAATCATGTAATGATCAAAGGACTGAAGTGGTATTAGTGTCAGGTTAAGCATTCAAAAGTTATAAGTGTTAAAGACATTTTACTGCACCATGGTAGAACTCATTTGCATATGGCGGCCATATTGTTTATAAATGTAAAGATTTTTTTTAATAATTATTGAGGAGTAAGCTCTGCTGAACTGTTTGACACCAAACATGTCATCATTGGTCAAGGAGGCAAAGACAAGATCTCAAAAGTAGGTTTTGCATATTATGCAAATTAAAAAAAAATTAAGTGGGTGGAGCATAAATAAGAATGACCCAGGTGGCTGACTAGCATGACCAAGAAGGATAAATATGTTCAATTAAGCAAGACAAAAAAGATTAAATAAGTTCAGCAGAGCTTTAATTTAGAATAATTCAAATGTAGCTGTTTCACCAAATGACCACCAGAGCGCAGCAAGAGACCACATATAACCTGCTGGAAATCTATCACTCTATAAGTAAGACAGAACATTCCCTATCAGTGTGTTTCTATTTATTAAAAAGAGAAGAAAAGTCCGATTGGGCTCCAAATTGGTACTCATGATCAAGTGGTCTGCATATACATGTATGTAAATTTGTGTGTTGATAGGGTCAAAGGTTCCTGACTTCTGACCATTTAGGTTTGAAAAAAGCGATAATACAGGCTTATGGCCTACAAAATGGCTGTTGCTCTTTGGCCATATTAGAGGCAAAAAAAATATCTGATTTGGCTCAAAATTTGCAATCAGGATCACAATATCAGTCTATATATGTATGTCAATTTCTGTGTCGATAGGGTCAAAGGTTCCTGACTTCTGTCCATTTAGGTTTGAAAAAAGCGATAATACAGGCTTGAGGCCTACAAAATCGCTGTAGTTTTCCAGCCGTTGTAGAGGCAAAACATGTCCGATTTGGCTGAAAATTTGCAATCAAGATCAGATTATCAGTTTATATATGTGTATAAATTTGTGTGTTGATAGGGTGAAAGGTTCCTGTCTTCTGTCCATTTAGGTTGGAAAATAGCGATAAATAGAATAAATTGAAAATAGTTATTTTTTCACTGTAGAGCCTACTGAAGACTTATTTGGCTCATACTTGGCAAATGTGCTTCAAATGTCATTGTTAATTAGTAGCTTCAACAGTTTTGGCATGTTTAAAACTTTGACAGAGTTTTGGCCAAATAACTCTGAAAAGGCTTTCACGTACATGTTTGATCAAGGTTTATGGGCCTCAAGTAGTTAAATTGTCAAGATTTTTTTGATAATTATTTACCTACATGGTCTCAAGATTGCATCAAGACCAAAGTTATTTTGATTGATTAAGGACTTAAAGACAAGTTCGAAAAGAGCAATTTTTACTCTTTTGGCCACTGATGAAAATCTTTGCATTTTTGGTAAATACATGTAATTACAAAGTTGTAAAGGCTACAGCAACGTATACAACTAAAAAAGAATAACAAGCCTAGGCCACTTGTACCTTTAGATATAACTGATTTTCTGCTATAGCGCCCCCTTGAGGCCAATCAACGCCATATTTTAATGGATGATAGAAGGCCCTGAGATACATGTAGGGTATAAGTATCGTCCTGATTGGTCATTGTTTAGCATGTCAAAAGCTTGCTGGAAACTAATTGGCTAATAACGATCGCAAAAATTTGCATATCAAATTTTCCTTCTGTAAAACATTAGGACATAGGCCATAGATGATACATGCCAAAGGAGAGCTTCATAGCTTGTACGGTTCCTGAGAAACAGATTTTTAGCTTTGGCTCCGCCCCCTGGGGGCGTATGTCTACACAGATTGACGGGCTACCTCAGAATCATGTTGGCATCAACGGTCTAAAGTGGCATTAGTGTAGGTTTAAGCATTCAAAAGTTACAGCTGTTAGAGTAAATTTGGGTGTGCCACGGTAAGATTAATTTGCATATGGCGGCCATATTGTTTACAAATTTCACAATTTTTTCGATAATTATTGAGGTTGGGACTCTGCTGAGTTGTTTGACACCAAATATGACAGGATTGGTCAATGACCCTAGGACAAGTTCTCAAAAGTAGGTTTTGCATATTATGCTAAATAGCAAAAAATCTAAGTGGGCGGAGCTTAGTGGTTCTATTGACTTTTTTGATTTGCCATTAACCAAGGAATCTCATAATGCAAGAATTTTTGCTCTAGCTATCAGGGCGTAGGAGTTACGATGCCAAACGCGTTGACCTTCGCCATAGCGCCCCCTTGAGGCCGATCGGGCTCATCTTTTGAATCTGAGTAGCGGTGAGAAGTACTACCATATGACCAAGTCTCAGCCCTGTAGGCCTTACGGTTTCTTCTGCCCAATCACTTCTATGGCAGAAAAAGAATAAGAACTATAATAATAATAAATATAGCCGCAAGCGGCGATTTACGGGGTTCGAGCGTTACAGGCAAAGAGACCCCTGGAGGCCAGTTAGGCTTAAAACATGTTGCCGGTTGACCGGCATCGCCAAACTGGATGAGGATGACCAGCATGACCGTGAAGACCAAGCTAGATTACCAGCATGACTAATCTGGATGACAAACTTGTTGACCATATTGACCAAGCTGGAAGACCATAATGACCAAACTGGATGACCAGCATGGCAAAGGTGGTTGGCCAGTATGACCAAGCTGGAAGACCACCATTACTATGAGGACAAAGCTGAATGACCAGCAGGACCATAATGACCAATGTGAATGGCTAGCATGACCAAGCTGGATGGCCAGCATGACCAAGCTGGGTGACCAGCGTGACCATAAAGACCATAATGGCAATGCTAGATGAGTGGTGTGAGTAAACTAGTTGAAAAGCATTCATAAATTGAGCTGTAGTGTTCATCAGGTTTTATGTGGTGTCTTACTGCACTCTAGTGGGCATTTGGTGAAACAAATTCAGTTCTTAAATTGAAAAAACACAAGGCATAAAAAGGGCATATAAATAACCCGTATATAGTATATAAGTTTTGACCTGATTAACATTCCGCCTGTTAAAAGCTTGCTGGAATGTGATTGGCTAATAGTGACCACAAAAGTGTCCATATCAAATTTTCATTTGGTGTACCATTAGTGCATGGGCCATAGATGATAATTGGCTAGGATGACCTTGATAGCTTGTATGCTTCTAGAGAAACAGCTATCGAGCATTGGCCCCGCCCCCTGGGGGTGTATGTCTGCTTAAACTGACAGGGTATCTGAGAATCATGTAATGATCAAAGGACTGAAGTGGTATTAGTGTCAGGTTAAGCATTCAAAAGTTATAAGTCTTAAAGACATTTTACTGCACCATGGTAGAACTCATTTGCATATGGCGGCCATATTGTTTATAAATGTAAAGATTTTTTTAATAATTATTGAGGAGTAAGCTCTGCTGAACTGTTTGACACCAAATATGTCATGATTGGTCAAGGATCCAAGGACAAGATCTCAAAAGTAGGTTTTGCATATTATGCAAATTTAAAAAAAATTAAGTGGGTGGAGCATAAACAAGAATGACCCAGGCGGCTGACCAGCATGAACAAGGAGGATAAATATGTTCAATTTAGCAAGACAAGCAAGATTGAATAAGTTCAGCAGAGCTTTAATTAAGAATAATTCACCTGTAGCTGTTTCACCAAATGACCACCAGAGCGCAGCAAGAGACCACATATAACCTGCTGGAACTCTATCACTCTATCAGAAAGACAGAACATTCCCCATCAGTGTGTTTCTATTTATTAAAAAGAGAAGAAAAGTCCGATTGGGCTCCAAATTGGTACTCATGATCAAGTGGTCTGTATATACATGTATGTAAATTTGTGTGTTGATAGGGTCAAAGGTTCCTGACTTCTGACCATTTAGGTTTGAAAAAAGTGATAATACAGGCTTATGGCCTACAAAATGGCTGTTGCTCTTTGGCCATATTAGAGGCAAAAAATATCTGATTTGGCTCAAAATTTGCAATCAGGATCACAATAGCAGTCTGTATATGTATGTCAATTTCTGTGTCAATAGGGTCAAAGGTTCCTGACTTCTGTCCATTTAGATTTGAAAAAAGCGATAATACAGGCTTGAGGCCTACAAAATCGCTGTAGTTTTCCAGCCGTTGTAGAGGCAAAACATGTCCGATTTGGCTGAAAATTTGCAATCAAGATCAGAGTATCAGTCTATATATGTGTATAAATTTGTGTGTTGATAGGGTGAAAGGTTCCTGTCTTCTGTCCATTTAGGTTGGAAAATAGCGATAAATAGAATAAATTGAAAATAGTTATTTTTTCACTGTAGAGCCTACTGAAGACTTATTTGGCTCATACTTGGCACATGTACTTCAAATGTCATTGTTAATTAGTAGCTTCGACAGTTTTGGCATGTTTTAAACTTTGACAGAGTTTTGGCCAAATAACTCTGAAAAGGCTTTCACGTACATGTTTGATCAAGGTTTATGGGCCTCAAATAGTTAAAATGTCAAGATTTTTTTGATAATTATTTACCTACAGGGTCTCAAGATTGCATCAAGACCAAATTTGTTTTGATTGATTAAGGACTTAAAGACAAGTTCGAAAAGAGCAATTTTTACTCTTTTGGCCACTGATGAAAATCTTTGCATTTTTGGTAAACATATGTAATTACAAAGTTGTTAAGGCTACAGGAAAGTATACAACTAAAAAAGAATAACAAGCCTAGGCCACTTGTACCTTTAGATATAACTGATTTTCTGCTATAGCGCCCCCTTGAGGCCAATCAACGCCATATTTTAATGGATGATAGAAGGCCCTGAGATACATGTAGGGTATAAGTATCGTCCTGATTGGTCATTGTTTAGCATGTCAAAAGCTTGCTGGAATCTGATTGGCTAATAACGATCGCAAAAATTTGCATATCAAATTTTCCTTTTGTAAAACATTAGGACATAGGCCATAGATGATACATGTCAAAGGAGAGCTTCATAGCTTGTACGGTTCCTGAGAAACAGATTTTTAGCTTTGGCTCCGCCCCCTGGGGGCGTATGTCTACACAGATTGACGGGCTACCTCAGAATCATGTTGGCATCAAAGTTGTAAAGTGGCATTAGTGTAGGTTTAAGCATTCAAAAGTTACAGCTGTTAGAGTAAATTTGGGTGTGCCACGGTAAGATTAATTTGCATATGGCGGCCATATTGTTTAAAAATTTCTCAATTTTTTTGATAATTATTGAGGTTGGGACTCTGCTGAGTTGTTTGACACCAAATATGACAGGATTGGTCAATGACCCTAGGACAAGTTCTCAAAAGTAGGTTTTGCATATTATGCTAAATAGCAAAAAATCTAAGTGGGCGGAGCTTAGTGGTTCTATTGACCTTTTTGATTTGCCATTAACCAAGGAATCATATAATGCAAGAATTTTTGCTCTAGCTATCAGGGCGTAGGAGTTACGAGGCCAAACGCGTTGACCTTCGCCATAGCGCCCCCTTGAGGCCGATCGGGCTCATCTTTTGAATCTGAGTAGCGGTGAGAAGTACTACCATATGACCAAGTCTCAGCCCTGTAGGCCTTACGGTTTCTTCTGCCCAATCACTTCTATGGCAGAAAAAGAATAAGAATAATAATAAATATAGCCGCAAGCGGCGATTTACGGGGTTCGAGCGTTACAGGCAAAGAGACCCCTGGAGGCCAGTTAGGCTTAAAACATGTTGCCGGTTGACTGGCATCGCCAAACTGGATGAGGATGACCAGCATGACCGTGAAGACCAAGCTAGATTACCAGCATGACTAATCTGGATGACAAACTTGTTGACCATATTGACCAAGCTGGAAGACCATAGTGACCAAACTGGATGACCAGCATGGCAAAGGTGGTTGGCCAGTATGACCAAGCTGGATGGCCAGCATAACCAAGCTGGGTGACCAGCGGGACCATAAAGACCATAATGGCAATGCTAGATGAGTGGTGTGAGTAAACTAGTTGAAAAGCATTGATAAATTGAGCTGTAGTGTTCATCAGGTTTTATGTGGTGTCTTACTGCACTCTAGTGGACATTTGGTGAAACAAATTCAGTTCTTAAATTGAAAAAACACAAGGCATAAAAAGGGCATATAAATAACCTGTATATAGTATATAAGTTTTGACCTGATTAACATTCCGCCTGTTAAAAGCTTGCTGGAATGTGATTGGCTAATAGTGACCACAAAAGTGTCCATATCAAATTTTCATTTGGTGTACCATTAGTGCATGGGCCATAGATGATAATTGGCTAGGATGACCTTTATAGCTTGTATGGTTCTAGAGAAACAGCTATCGAGCATTGGCCCCGCCCCCTGGGGGTGTATGTCTACTTAAACTGACAGGGTATCTGAGAATCATGTAATGATCAAAGGACTGAAGTGGTATTAGTGTCAGGTTAAGCATTCAAAAGTTATAAGTGTTAAAGACATTTTACTGCACCATGGTAGAACTCATTTGCATATGGCGGCCATATTGTTTATAAATGTAAAGATTTTTTTAATAATTATTGAGGAGTAAGCTCTGCTGAACTGTTTGACACCAAACATGTCATGATTGGTCAAGGATCCAAGGACAAGATCTCAAAAGTAGGTTTTGCATATTATGCAAATTTAAAAAAAAATTAAGTGAGTGGAGCATAAACAAGAATGACCCAGGCGGCTGACCAGCATGAACAAGAAGGATAAATATGTTCAATTAAGCAAGACAAGCAAGATTGAATAAGTTCAGCAGAGCTTTAATTTAGAATAATCCACCTGTAGCTGTTTCAACAAATGACCACCAGAGCGCAGCAAGAGACCACATATAACCTGCTGGAAATTTATCACTCTATCAGAAAGACAGAACATTCCATATCAGTGTGTTTCTATTTATTAAAAAGAGAAGAAAAGTCCAATTGAGCTCCAAATTGGTACTCATGATCAAGTGGTCTGTATATACATGTATGTAAATTTGTGTGTTGATAGGGTCAAAGGTTCCTGACTTCTGACCATTTAGGTTTGAAAAAAGTGATAATACAGGCTTATGGCCTACAAAATGGCTGTTGCTCTTTGGCCATATTAGAGGCAAAAAATATCTGATTTGGCTCTGATTTTGCAATCAAGATCACAATATCAGTCTATATATGTATGTCAATTTCTGTGTCAATAGGGTCAAAGGTTCCTGACTTCTGTCCATTTAGATTTGAAAAAAGCGATAATACAGGCTTGAGGCCTACAAAATCGCTGTAGTTTTCCAGCCGTTGTAGAGGCAAAACATGTCCGATTTGGCTGAAAGTTTGCAATCAAGATCAGATTATCAGTCTATATATGTGTAAAAATTTGTGTGTTGATAGGGTGAAAGGTTCCTGTCTTCTGTCCATTTAGGTTGGAAAATAGCGATAAATAGAATAAATTGAAAATAGTTATTTTTTCACTGTAGAGCCTACTGAAGACTTATTTGGCTCATACTTGGCACATGTACTTCACATGTCATTGTTAATTAGTAGCTTCAACAGTTTTGGCATGTTTTAAACTTTGACAGAGTTTTGGCCAAATAACTCTGAAAAGGCTTTCACGTACATGTTTGATCAAGGTTTATGGGCCTCAAATAGTTAAAATGTCAAGATTTTTTTGATAATTATTTACCTACAGGGTCTCAAGATTGCATCAAGACCAAATTTGTTTTGATTGATTAAGGACTTAAAGACAAGTTCGAAAAGAGCAATTTTTACTCTTTTGGCCACTGATGAAAATCTTTGCATTTTTGGTAAACACATGTAATTACAAAGTTGCAAAGGCTACAGCAAAGTATACAACTAAAAAAGAATAACAAGCCTAGGCCACTTGTACCTTTAGATATAACTGATTTTCTGCTATAGCGCCCCCTTGAGGCCAATCAACGCCATATTTTAATGGATGATAGAAGGCCCTGAGATACATGTAGGTTATAAGTATCGTCCTGATTGGTCATTGTTTAGCCTGTCAAAAGCTTGCTGAAATCTGATTGGCTAATAACGATCGCAAAAATTTGCATATCAAATTTTCCTTCTGTAAAACATTAGGACATAGGCCATAGATGATACATGTCAAAGGAGAGCTTCATAGCTTGTACGGTTCCTGAGAAACAGATTTTTAGCTTTGGCTCCGCCCCCTGGGGGCGTATGTCTACACAGATTGACATGCTACCTCAGAATCATGTTGGCATCATAGTTCTAAAGTGGCATTAGTGTCGGTTTAAGCATTCAAAAGTTACAGCTGTTAAAGTAAATTTGGGTGTGCCACGGTAAGATTAATTTGCATATGGCGGCCATACTTTTTGCAAATTTCAAGATTTTTTTAATAATTATTGAGGATGGGACTCTGCTGAGTTGTTTGACACCAAACATGTCAGGATTGGTCAATGAGTTTAGGACAAGTTCTCAAAAGTAGGTTTTGCATATTATGCTAAATAGCAAAAAATCTAAGTGGGCGGAGCTTAGTGGTTCTATTGACCTTTTTGATTTGACATTAACCAAGGAATCATATAATGCAAGAATTTTTGCTCTAGCTATCAGGGCGTAGGAGTTACGGGGCCAAACGCGTTGACCTTCGCCATAGCGCCCCCTTGAGGCCGATCGGGCTCATCTTTTGAATCTGAGTAGCGGTGAGAAGTACTACCATATGACCAAGTCTCAGCCCTGTAGGCCTTACGGTTTCTTCTGCCCAATCACTTCTATGGCAGAAAAAGAATAAGAATAATAATCAGAACAATTACAATAGGGTTTCTAGCACTACGTGCTCGAACCCCTAATAATAATAATAATCAGAACAATTACAATAGGGTTTCTAGCACTACGTGCTCGAACCCCTAATAATAATAAATATAGCCGCAAGCGGCGATTTACGGGGTTCGAGCGTTACAGGCAAAGAGACCCCTGGAGGCCAGTTAGGCTTAAAACATGTTGCCGGTTGACCGGCATCGCCAAACTGGATGAGGATGACCAGCATGACCGTGAAGACCAAGCTAGATTACCAGCATGACTAATCTGGATGACAAACTTGTTGACCATATTGACCAAGCTGTAAGACCATAATGACCAAACTGGATGACCAGCATGGCAAAGGTGGTTGGCCAGTATGACCAAGCTGGAAGACCACCATTACTATGAGGACAAAGCTGAATGACCAGCAGGACCATAATGACCAATGTGAATGGCCAGCATGACCAAGCTGGATGGCCAGCATAACCAAGCTGGGTGACCAGCGTGACCATAAAGACCATAATGGCAATGCTAGATGAGTGGTGTGAGTAAACTAGTTGAAAAGCATTGATAAATTGAGCTGTAGTGTTCATCAGGTTTTATGTGGTGTCTTACTGCACTCTAGTGCGCATTTGGTGAAACAAATTCAGTTCTTAAATTGAAAAAACACAAGGCATAAAAAGGGCATATAAATAACCCGTATATAGTATATAAGTTTTGACCTGATTAACATTCCGCCTGTTAAAAGCTTGCTGGAATGTGATTGGCTAATAGTGACTACAAAAGTGTCCATATCAAATTTTCATTTGGTGTACCATTAGTGCATGGGCCAGAGATGATAATTGGCTAGGATGACCTTGATAGCTTGTATGGTTCTAGAGAAACAGCTATCGAGCATTGGCCCCGCCCCCTGGGGGGGTGTATGTCTACTTAAACTGACAGGGTATCTGAGAATCATATAATGATCAAAGGACTGAAGTGGTATTAGTGTCAGGTTAAGCATTCAAAAGTTATAAGTGTTAAAGACATTTTACTGCACCATGGTAGAACTCATTTGCATATGGCGGCCATATTTTTTATAAATGTAAAGATTTTTTTAATAATTATTGAGGAGTAAGCTCTGCTGAACTGTTTGACACCAAACATGTCATGATTGGTCAAGGAGGCAAAGACAAGATCTCAAAAGTAGGTTTTGCATATTATGCAAATAAAAAAAACATTAATTGGGTGGAGCATAAACAAGAATTACCCAGGTGGCTGAGCAGCATGACCAAGAAGGATAAATATGTTTAATTAAGCAAGACAAGGAAGATTAAATAAGTTCAGCAGAGCTTTAATTGAGAATAATTCACCTGTAGCTGTTTCACCAAATGACCACCAGAGCGCAGCAAGAGACCACATATAACCTGCTGGAAATCTATCACTCTATCAGAAAGACAGAACATTCCCTATCAGTGTGTTTCTATTTATTAAAAAGAGAAGAAAAGTCCGATTGGGCTCCAAATTGGTACTCATGATCAAGTGGTCTGTATATACATGTATGTAAATTTGTGTGTTGATAGGGTCAAAGGTTCCTGACTTCTGACCATTTAGGTTTGAAAAAAGTGATAATACAGGCTTATGGCCTACAAAATGGCTGTTGCTCTTTGGCCATATTAGAGGCAAAAAATATCTGATTTGGCTCAAAATTTGCAATCAGGATCACAATATCAGTCTATATATGTATGTCAATTTCTGTGTCAATAGGGTCAAAGGTTCCTGACTTCTGTCCATTTAGATTTGAAAAAAGCGATAATACAGGCTTGAGGCCCACAAAATCGCTGTAGTTTTCCAGCCGTTGTAGAGGCTAAACATGTCCGATTTGGCTGAAAATTTGCAATCAAGATCAGATTATCAGTCTATATATGTGTATAAATTTGTGTGTTGATAGGGTGAAAGGTTCCTGTCTTCTGTCCATTTAGGTTGGAAAATAGCGATAAATAGAATAAATTGAAAATAGTTATTTTTTCACTGTAGAGCCTACTGAAGACTTATTTGGCTCATACTTGGCACATGTACTTCAAATGTCATTGTTAATTAGTAGCTTCAACAGTTTTGGCATGTTTTAAACTTTGACAGAGTTTTGGCCAAATAAGTCTGAAAAGGCTTTCACGTACATGTTTGATCAAGGTTTATGGGCCTCAAATAGTTAAAATGTCAAGATTTTTTTGATAATTATTTACCTACAGGGTCTCAAGATTGCATCAAGACCAAATTTGTTTTGATTGATTAAGGACTTAAAGACAAGTTCGAAAAGAGCAATTTTTACTCTTTTGGCCACTGATGAAAATCTTTGCATTTTTGGTAAACACATGTAATTACAAAGTTGTAAAGGCTACAGCAAAGTATACAACTAAAAAAGAATAACAAGCCTAGGCCACTTGTACCTTTAGATATAACTGATTTTCTGCTATAGCGCCCCCTTGAGGCCAATCAACGCCATATTTTAAAGGATGATAGAAGGCCCTGAGATACATGTAGGGTATAAGTATCGTCCTGATTGGTCATTGTTTAGCATGTCAAAAGCTTGCTGGAAACTGATTGGCTAATAACGATCGCAAAAATTTGCATATCAAATTTTCCTTCTGTTAAACATTAGGCCATAGGCCATAGATGATACATGCCAAAGGAGAGCTTCATAGCTTGTACGGTTCCTGAGAAACAGATTTTTAGCTTTGGCTCCGCCCCCTCGGGGCGTATGTCTACACAGATTGACGGGCTACCTCAGAATCATGTTGGCATCAAAGTTTTAAAGTGGCATTAGTGTAGGTTTAAGCATTCAAAAGTTACAGCTGTTAGAGTAAATTTGGGTGTGCCACGGTAAGATTAATTTGCATATGGCGGCCATATTGTTTAAAAATTTCTCAATTTTTTCGATAATTATTGAGGTTGGGACTCTGCTGAGTTGTTTGACACCAAATATGACAGGATTGGTCAATGACCCTAGGACAAGTTCTCAAAAGTAGGTTTTGCATATTATGCTAAATAGCAAAAAATCTAAGTGGGCGGAGCTTAGTGGTTGTATTGACCTTTTTGATTTGCCATTAACCAAGGAATCATATAATCCAAGAATTTTTGCTCTAGCTATCAGGGCGTAGGAGTTACGAGGCCAAACGCGTTGACCTTCGCCATAGCGCCCCCTTGAGGCCGATCGGGCTCATCTTTTGAATCTGAGTAGCGGTGAGAAGTACTACCATATGACCAAGTCTCAGCCCTGTAGGCCTTACGGTTTCTTCTGCCCAATCACTTCTATGGCAGAAAAAGAATAAGAACTATAATAATAATAATAATAAATATAGCCGCAAGCGGCGATTTACGGGGTTCGAGCGTCACAGGCAAAGAGGCCCCTGGAGGCCAGTTAGGCTTAAAACCTGTTGCTGGTTGACCGTCATCACCAAACTGGATAACCAAGCTGGGTAACCAGCGTGACCATAAAGACCAAAATGACAATGCTAGATGAGTGGTGTGAGTAAACTAGTTGAAAAGCATTGATAAATTGAGCTGTAGTGTTCATCAGGTTTTATGTGGTGTCTTGCTGCACTCTAGTGGGCATTTGGTGAAACAACTTCAGTTCTTAAATTCAAAAAACACAAGGCATAAAAAGGGCATATAAATAACCCATATATAGTGTATAAGTTTTGACCTGATAAACATTCTGCCTGTCAAAAGCTTGCTGGAATGTGATTGGCTAATAGTGACCACAAAAGTGTCCATATCAAATTTTCATTTGGTGTACCATTAGTGCATGGGCCATAGATGATAATTGGCAAGGATGACCTTGATAGCTTGTATGGTTGTAGAGAAACAGCTATCGAGCATTGGCCCCGCCCCCTGGGGGGGTGTATGTCTACTTAAACTCACAGGGTATCTGAGAATCATGTAATGATCAAAGGTCTGAAGTGGTATTAGTGTCAGGTTAAGCATTCAAAAGTTATAAGTGTTAAAGACATTTTACTGCACCATGGTAAAACTAATTTGCATATGGCGGCCATATTGTTTATAAATGTAAAGATTTTTTTTTACAATTATTGAGGAGTAAGCTCTGCTGAACTGTTTGACACCAAACATGTCATGATTGGTCAAGGAGGCAAAGACAAGATCTCAAAAGTAGGTTTTGCATATTATGCAAATTAAAAAAAAATTAAGTGGGTGGAGCATAAATAAGAATGACCCATGTGGCTGACTAGCATGACCAAGAAGGATAAATATGTTCAATTAAGCAAGACAAAAATGATTAAATAAGTTCAGCAGAGCTTTAATTTAGAATAATTCAAATGTAGCTGTTTCACCAAATGACCACCAGAGCGCAGCAAGAGACCACATATAACCTGCTGGAAATCTATCACTCTATAAGTAAGACAGAACATTCCCTATCAGTGTGTTTCTATTTATTAAAAAGAGAAGAAAAGTCCGATTGGGCTCCAAATTGGTACTCATGATTAAGTGGTCTGCATATATATGTGTGTAAATTTGTGTGTTGATAGGGTCAAAGGTTCCTGACTTCTGTCCATTCAGGTTTGAAAAAAGCGATAATACAGGCTTATGGCCTACAAAATGGCTGTTGCTCTTTGGCCATATTAGAGGCAAAAAATATCTGTTTTGGCTCAAAATTTGCAATCAAGATCACAATATCAGTCTATATATGTATGTCAATTTCTGTGTCGATAGGGTCAAAGGTTCCTGACTTATGTCCATTTAGGTTTGAAAAAAGCGATAATACAGGCTTGAGGCCTACAAAATCGCTGTAGTTTTCCAGCCGTTGTAGAGGGAAAACATGTCCGATTTGGCTGAAAATTTGCAATCAAGATCAGATTATCAGTCTATATATGTGTATAAATTTGTGTGTTGATAGGGTGAAAGGTTCCTGTCTTCTGTCCATTTAGGTTGGAAAATAGCGATAAATAGAATAAATTGAAAATAGTTATTTTTTCACTGTAGAGCCTACTGAAGACTTATTTGGCTCATACTTGGCAAATGTGCTTCAAATGTCATTGTTAATTAGTAGCTTCAACAGTTTTGGCATGTTTTAAACTTTGACAGAGTTTTGGCCAAATAACTCTGAAAAGGCTTTCACGTACATGTTTGATCAAGGTTTATGGGCCTCAAATAGTTAAAATGTCAAGATTTTTTTGATAATTATTTACCTACAGGGTCTCAAGATTGCATCAAGACCAAAGTTATTTTGATTGATTAAGGACTTAAAGACAAGTTCGAAAAGAGCAATTTTTACTCTTTTGGCCACTGATGAAAATCTTTCCATTTTTGGTAAATACATGTAATTACAAAGTTGTAAAGGCTACAGCAAAGTATACAACTAAAAAAGAATAACAAGCCTAGGCCACTTGTACCTTTAGATATAACTGATTTTCTGCTATAGCGCCCCCTTGAGGCCAATCAACGCCATATTTTAATGGATGATAGAAGGCCCTGAGATACATGTAGGGTATAAGTATCGTCCTGATTGGTCATTGTTTAGCATGTCAAAAGCTTGCTGGAAACTGATTGGCTAATAACGATCGCAAAAATTTGCATATCAAATTTTCCTTCTGTAAAACATTAGGACATAGGCCATAGATGATACATGCCAAAGGAGAGCTTCATAGCTTGTACGGTTCCTGAGAAACAGATTTTTAGCTTTGGCTCCGCCCCCTGGGGGCGTATGTCTACACAGATTGACGGGCTACCTCAGAATCATGTTGGCATCAACGGTCTAAAGTGACATTAGTGTAGGTTTAAGCATTCAAAAGTTACAGCTGTTAGAGTAAATTTGGGTGTGCCACGGTAAGATTAATTTGCATATGGCGGCCATATTGTTTACAAATTTCACAATTTTTTTGATAATTATTGAGGTTGGGACTCTGCTGAGTTGTTTGACACCAAAAATGACAGGATTGGTCAATGACCCTAGGACAAGTTCTCAAAAGTAGGTTTTGCATATTATGCTAAATAGCAAAAAATCTAAGTGGGAATCATATAATGCAAGAATTTTTGCTCTAGCTATCAGGGCGTAGGAGTTACGGGGCCAAACGCGTTGACCTTCGCCATAGCGCCCCCTTGAGGCCGATCGGGCTCATCTTTTGAATCTGAGTAGCGGTGAGAAGTACTACCATATGACCAAGTCTCAGCCCTGTAGGCCTTACGGTTTCTTCTGCCCGATCACTTCTATGGCAGAAAAAGAATAAGAACTATAATAATAATAATAATAATAATAATAATAATAATAATAATAATAATAATCAGAACAATTACAATAGGGTTTCTAGCACTACGTGCTCGAACCCCTAATAATAATAATAATAATAATAATAATAATCAGAACAATTACAATAGGGTTTCTAGCACTACGTGCTCGAACCCCTAATAATCAGAACAATTACAATAGGGTTTCTAGCACTACGTGCTCGAACCCCTAATAATCAGAACAATTACAATAGGGTTTCTAGCACTACGTGCTCGAACCCCTAATAATAATAAATATAGCCGCAAGCGGCGATTTACGGGGTTCGAGCGTCACAGGCAAAGAGGCCCCTGGAGGCCAGTTAGGCTTAAAACCTGTTGCTGGTTGACCGTCATCACCAAACTGGATAACCAAGCTGGGTAACCAGCGTGACCATAAAGACCAAAATGACAATGCTAGATGAGTGGTGTGAGTAAACTAGTTGAAAAGCATTGATAAATTGAGCTGTAGTGTTCATCAGGTTATATGTGGTGTCTTACTGCACTCTAGTGCGCATTTGGTGAAACAAATTCAGTTCTTAAATTGAAAAAACACAAGGCATAAAAAGGGCATATAAATAACCCGTATATAGTATATAAGTTTTGACCTGATTAACATTCCGCCTGTTAAAAGCTTGCTGGAATGTGATTGGCTAATAGTGACCACAAAAGTGTCCATATCAAATTTTCATTTGGTGTACCATTAGTGCATGGGCCATAGATGATAATTGGCTAGGATGACCTTGATAGCTTGTATGGTTCTAGAGAAACAGCTATCGAGCATTGGCCCCGCCCCCTGGGGGGGTGTATGTCTACTTATACTGACAGGGTATCTGAGAATCATGTAATGATCAAAGGACTGAAGTGGTATTAGTGTCAGGTTAAGCATTCAAAAGTTATAAGTGTTAAAGACATTTTACTGCACCATGGTAGAACTCATTTGCATATGGTGGCCATATTGTTTATAAATGTAAAGATTTTTTTAATAATTATTGAGGAGTAAGCTCTGCTGAACTGTTTGACACCAAACATGTCATGATTGGTCAAGGATCCAAGGACAAGATCTCAAAAGTATTTTTTGCATATTATGCAAATTTATAAAAAAAAATAAGTGGGTGGAGCATAAACAAGAATGACCCAGGCGGCTGACCAGCATGAACAAGAAGGATAAATATGTTCAATTAAGCAAGACAAGCAAGATTAAATAAGTTCAGCAGAGCTTTAATTTAGAATAATTCACCTGTAGCTGTTTCACCAAATGACCACCAGAGCGCAGCAAGAGACCACATATAACCTGCTGGAAATCTATCACTCTATCAGAAAGACAGAACATTCCCTATCAGTGTGTTTCTATTTATTAAAAAGAGAAGAAAAGTCCGATTGGGCTCCAAATTGGTACTCATGATCAAGTGGTCTGTATATACATGTATTTAAATTTGTGTGTTGATAGGGTCAAAGGTTCCTGACTTCTGACCATTTAGGTTTGAAAAAAGTGATAATACAGGCTTATGGCCTACAAAATGGCTGTTGCTCTTTGGCCATATTAGAGGCAAAAAATATCTGATTTGGCTCAAAATTTGCAATCAGGATCACAATATCAGTCTATATATGTATGTCAATTTCTGTGTCAATAGGGTCAAAGGTTCCTGACTTCTGTCCATTTAGATTTGAAAAAAGCGATAATAGAGGCTTGAGGCCTACAAAATCGCTGTAGTTTTCCAGCCGTTGTAGAGGCAAAACATGTCCGATTTGGCTGAAAATTTGCAATAAAGATCAGATTATCAGTCTATATATGTGTATAAATTTGTGTGTTGATAGGGTGAAAGGTTCCAGTCTTCTGTCCATTTAGGTTGGAAAATAGCGATAAATAGAATAAATTGAAAATAGTTATTTTTTCACTGTAGAGCCTACTGAAGACTTATTTGGCTCATACTTGGCACATGTACTTCAAATGTCATTGTTAATTAGTAGCTTCAACAGTTTTGGCATGTTTTAAACTTTGACAGAGTTTTGGCCAAATAACTCTGAAAAGGCTTTCACGTACATGTTTGATCAAGGTTTATGGGCCTCAAATAGTTAAAATGTCAAGATTTTTTTGATAATTATTTACCTACAGGGTCTCAAGATTGCATCAAGACCAAATTTGTTTTGATTGATTAAGGACTTAAAGACAAGTTCGAAAAGAGCAATTTTTACTCTTTTGGCCACTGATGAAAATCTTTGCATTTTTGGTAAACATATGTAATTACAAAGTTGTAAAGGCTACAGCAATGTATACAACTAAAAAAGAATAACAAGCCTAGGCCACTTGTACCTTTAGATATAACTGATTTTCTGCTATAGCGCCCCCTTGAGGCCAATCAACGCCATATTTTAATGGATGATACAAGGCCCTGAGATACATGTTGAGTATAAGTATCGTCCTGATTGGTCATTGTTTAGCCTGTCAAAAGCTTGCTGGAATCTGATTGGCTAATAACGATCGCAAAAATTTGCATATCAAATTTTCCTTCTGTAAAACATTAGGACATAGGCCATAGATGATACATGCCAAAGGAGAGCTTCATAGCTTGTACGGTTCCTGAGAAACAGATTTTTAGCTTTGGCTCCGCCCCCTGGGGGCGTATGTCTACACAGATTGACGGGCTACCTCAGAATCATGTTGGCATCAAAGTTGTAAAGTGGCATTAGTGTAGGTTTAAGCATTCAAAAGTTACAGCTGTTAGAGTAAATTTGGGTGTGCCACGGTAAAATTAATTTGCATATGGCGGCCATATTGTTTACCAATTTCACAATTTTTTCGATAATTATTGAGCTTGGGACTCTGCTGAGTTGTTTTACACCAAATATGACAGGATTGGTCAATGACCCTAGGACAAGTTCTCAAAAGTAGGTTTTGCATATTATGCTAAATAGCAAAAAATCTAAGTGGGCGGAGCTTAGTGGTTCTATTGACCTTTTTGATTTGCCATTAACCAAGGAATCATATAATGCAAGAATTTTTGCTCTAGCTATCAGGGCATAGGAGTTACGAGGCCAAACGCGTTGACCTTCGCCATAGCGCCCCCTTGAGGCCGATCGGGCTCATCTTTTGAATCTGAGTAGCGGTGAGAAGTACTACCATATGACCAAGTCTCAGCCCTGTAGGCCTTACGGTTTCTTCTGCCCAATCACTTCTATGGCAGAAAAAGAATAAGAATAATAATAATAATAATAATAATAATAATAATAAATATAGCCGCAAGCGGCGATTTACGGGGTTCGAGCGTTACAGGCAAAGAGACCCCTGGATGCCAGTTAGGCTTAAAACATGTTGCCGGTTGACCGGCATCGCCAAACTGGATGAGGATGACCAGCATGACCGTGAAAACCAAGCTAGATTACCAGCATGACTAATCTGGATGACAAACTTGTTGACCATATTGACCAAGCTGGAGGACCATAATGACCAAACTGGATGACCAGCATGGCAAAGGTGGTTGGCCAGTATGACCAAGCTGGAAGACCACCATTACTATGAGGACAAAGCTGAATGACCAGCAGGACCAAAATGACCAATGTGAATGGCCAGCATGACCAAGCTGGATGGCCAGCATAACCAAGCTGGGTGACCAGCGTGACCATAAAGACCATAATGGCAATGCTAGATGAGTGGTGTGAGTAAACTAGTTGAAAAGCATTGATAAATTGAGCTGTAGTGTTCATCAGATTTTATGTGGTGTCTTACTGCACTCTAGTGGGCATTTGGTGAAACAAATTCAGTTCTTAAATTGAAAAAACACAAGGCATAAAAAGGGCATATAAATAACCCGTATATAGTATATAAGTTTTGACCTGATTAACATTCCGCCTGTTAAAAGCTTGCTGGAATGTGATTGGCTAATAGTGACCACAAAAGTGTCCATATCAAATTTTCATTTGGTGTACCATTAGTGCATGGGCCATAGATGATAATTGGCTAGGATGACCTTGATAGCTTGTATGGTTCTAGAGAAACAGCTATCGAGCATTGGCCCCGCCCCCTGGGGGGGTGTATGTCTACTTATACTGACAGGGTATCTGAGAATCATGTAATGATCAAAGGACTGAAGTGGTATTAGTGTCAGGTTAAGCATTCAAAAGTTATAAGTGTTAAAGACATATTACTGCACCATGGTAGAACTCATTTGCATATGGCGGCCATATTGTTTATAAATGTAAAGATTTTTTTAATAATTATTGAGGAGTAAGCTCTGCTGAACTGTTTGACACCAAACATGTCATGATTGGTCAAGGATCCAAGGACAAGATCTCAAAAGTATTTTTTGCATATTATGCAAATTAAAAAAAAAATTAAGTGGGTGGAGCATAAACAAGAATGACCCAGGCGGCTGACCATCATGAACAAGAAGGATAAATATGTTCAATTAAGCAAGACAAGCAAGATTGAATAAGTTCAGCAGAGCTTTAATTTAGAATAATTCACCTGTAGCTGTTTCACCAAATGACCACCAGAGCGCAGCAAGAGACCATATATAACCTGCTGGAAATTTATCACTCTATCAGAAAGACAGAACATTCCCTATCAGTGTGTTTCTATTTATTAAAAAGAGAAGAAAAGTCCGATTGGGCTCCAAATTGGTATTCATGATCAAGTGGTCTGTATATACATGTATGTAAATTTGTGTGTTGATAGGGTCAAAGGTTCCTGACTTCTGACCATTTAGGTTTGAAAAAAGTGATAATACAGGCTTATGGCCTACAAAATGGCTGTTGCTCTTTGGCCATATTAGAGGCAAAAAATATCTGATTTGGCTCAAAATATGCAATCAAGATCACAATATCAGTCTATATATGTATGTCAATTTCTGTGTCAATGGGGTCAAAGGTTCCTGACTTCTGTCAATTTAGATTTGAAAAAAGCGATAATACAGGCTTGAGGCCTACAAAATCGCTGTAGTTTTCCAGCCGTTGTAGAGGCAAAACATGTCCGATTTGGCTGAAAATTTGCAATCAAGATCACAATATCAGTCTATATATGTGTATAAATTTGTGTGTTGATAGGGTGAAAGGTTCCTGTCTTCTGTCCATTTAGGTTGGAAAATAGTGATAAATAGAATAAATTGAAAATAGTTATTTTATCACTGTAGAGCCTACTGAAGACTTATTTGGCTCATACTTGGCAAATGTGCTTCAAATGTCATTGTTAATTAGTAGCTTCAACAGTTTTGGCATGTTTTAAACTTTGACAGAGTTTTGGCCAAATAACTCTGAAAAGGCTTTCACGTACATGTTTGATGAAGGTGTATGGGCCTCAAATAGTTAAAATGTCAAGATTTTTTTGATAATTATTTACCTACAGGGTCTCAAGATTGCATCAAGACCAAATTTGTTTTGATTGATTAAGGACTTAAAGACAAGTTCGAAAAGAGCCATTTTTACTCTTTTGGCCACTGATGAAAATCTTTGCATTTTTGGTAAACACATGTAATTACAAAGTTGTAAAGGCTACAGCAAAGTATACAAATAAAAAGAATAACAAGCCTAGGCCACTTGTACCTTTAGATATAACTGATTTTCTGCTATAGCGCCCCCTTGAGGCCAATCAACGCCATATTTTAAAGGATGATAGAAGGCCCTGAGATACATGTAGGGTATAAGTATCGTCCGGATTGGTCATTGTTTAGCATGTCAAAAGCTTGCTGGAATCTGATTGGCTAATAACGATTGCAAAAATTTGCATATCGAATTTTCCTTTTGTAAAACATTAGAACATAGGCCATAGATGATACATGCCAAAGGAGAGCTTCATAGCTTGTACGGTTCCTGAGAAACAGATTTTTAGCTTTGGCTCCGCCCCCTGGGGGCGTATGTCTACACAGATTGACAGGCTACCTCAGAATCATGTTGGCATCAAAGTTGTAAAGTGGCATTAGTGTAGGTTTAAGCATTCAAAAGTTACAGCTGTTAGAGTAAATTTGGGTGTGCCACGGTAAGATTAATTTGCATATGGCGGCCATATTGTTTACAAATTTCACAATTTTTTTGATAATTATTGAGGTTGGGACTCTGCTGAGTTGTTTGACACCAAATATGACAGGATTGGTCAATGACCCTAGGACAAGTTCTCAAAAGTAGGTTTTGCATATTATGCTAAATAGCAAAAAATCTAAGTGGGCGGAGCTTAGTGGTTCTATTGACCTTTTTGATTTGCCATTAACCAAGGAATCATATAATGGAAGAATTTTTGCTCTAGCTATCAGGGCGTGGCAGTTACGAGGCCTAACGCGTTGACCTTCGCAATAGCGCCCCCTTGAGGCCGATCGGGCTCATCTTTTGAATCTGAGTAGCGGTGAGAAGTACTACCATATGACCAAGTCTCAGCCCTGTAGGCCTTACGGTTTCTTCTGCCCAATCACTTCTATGGCAGAAAAAGAATAAGAATAATAATAAATATAGCCGCAAGCGGCGATTTACGGGGTTCGAGCGTTACAGGCAAAGAGACGCCTGGAGGCCAGTTAGGCTTAAAACATGTTGCCGGTTGACCGGCATCGCCAAACTGGATGAGGATGACCAGCATGACCGTGAAGACCAAGCTAGATTACCAGCATGACTAATCTGGATGACAAACTTGTTGACCATATTGACCAAGCTGGAAGACCATAATGACCAAACTGGATGACCAGCATGGCAAAGGTGGTTGGCCAGTATGACCAAGCTGGAAGACCACCATTACTATGAGGACAAAGCTGAATGACCAGCAGGACCATAATGACCAATGTGAATGGCCAGCATGACCAAGCTGGATGGCCAGCATAACCAAGCTGGGTGACCAGCGTGACCATAAAGACCATAATGGCAATGCTAGATGAGTGGTGTGAGTAAACTAGTTGAAAAGCATTGATAAATTGAGCTGTAGTGTTCATCAGGTTTTATGTGGTGTCTTACTGCACTCTAGTGCGCATTTGGTGAAACAAATTCAGTTCTTAAATTGAAAAAAACACAAGGCATAAAAAGGGCATATAAATAACCCGTATATAGTATATAAGTTTTGACCTGATTAACATTCCGCCTGTTAAAAGCTTGCTGGAATGTGATTGGCTAATAGTGACCATAAAAGTGTCCATATCAAATTTTCATTTGGTGTACCATTAGTGCATGGGCCATAGATGATAATTGGCTAGGATGACCTTGATAGCTTGTATGGTTCTAGAGAAACAGCTATCGAGCATTGGCCCCGCCCCCTGGGGGGGTGTATGTCTACTTGAACTGACAGGGTATCTGAGAATCATGTAATGATCAAAGCACTGAAGTGGTATTAGTGTCAGGTTAAGCATTCAAAAGTTATAAGTGTTAAAGACATTTTACTGCACCATGGTAGAACTCATTTGCATATGGCGGCCATATTGTTTATAAATGTAAAGATTTTTTAAATAATTATTGAGGAGTAAGCTCTGCTGAACTGTTTGACACCAAACATGTCATGATTGGTCAAGGATCCAAGGACAAGATTTCAAAAGTAGGTTTTGCATATTATGCAAATTTAAAAAAAAATTAAGTGGGTGGAGCATAAACAAGAATGACCCAGGCGGCTGACCAGCATGAACAAGAAGGATAAATATGTTCAATTAAGCAAGACAAGCAAGATTGAATAAGTTCAGCAGAGCTTTAATTTAGAATAATTCACCTGTAGCTGTTTCACAAAATGACCACCAGAGCTTAGCAAGAGACCACATATAACCTGCTGGAAATCTATCACTCTATCAGAAAGACAGAACGTTCCCTATCAGTGTGTTTCTATTTATTAAAAAGAGAAGAAAAGTCCGATTGGGCTCCAAATTGGTACTCATGATCAAGTGGTCTGTATATACATGTATGTAAATTTGTGTGTTGATAGGGTCAAAGGTTCCTGACTTCTGACCATTTAGGTTTGAAAAAAGTGATAATACAGGCTTATGGCCTACAAAATGGCTGTTGCTCTTTGGCCATATTAGAGGCAAAAAATATCTGATTTGGCTCAAAATTTGCAATCAGGATCACAATATCAGTCTATATATGTATGTCAATTTCTGTGTCAATAGGGTCAAAGGTTCCTGACTTCTGTCCATTTAGATTTGAAAAAAGCGATAATACAGGCTTGAGGCCTACAAAATCGCTGTAGTTTTCCAGCCGTTGTAGAGGCAAAACATGTCCGATTTGGCTGAAAATTTGCAATCAAGATCAGATTATCAGTCTATATATGTGTATAAATTTGTGTGTTGATAGGGTGAAAGGTTCCTGTCTTCTGTCCATCTAGGTTGGAAAATAGCGATAAATAGAATAAATTGAAAATAGTTATTTTTTCACTGTAGAGCCTACTGAAGACTTATTTGGCTCATACTTGGCACATGTACTTCAAATGTCATTGTTAATTAGTAGCTTCAACAGTTTTGGCATGTTTTAAACTTTGACAGAGTTTTGGCCAAATAACTCTGAAAAGGCTTTCACGTACATGTTTGATCAAGGTTTATGGGCCTCAAATAGTTAAAATGTCAAGATTTTTTTGATAATTATTTACCTACAGGGTCTCAAGATTGCATCAAGACCAAATTTGTTTTGATTGATTAAGGACTTAAAGACAAGTTCGAAAAGAGCAATTTTTACTCTTTTGGCCACTGATGAAAATCTTTGCATTTTTGGTAAACACATGTAATTACAAAGTTGTAAAGGCTACAGCAAAGTATACAAGTAAAAAAGAATAACAAGCCTAGGCCACTTGTACCTTTAGATATAACTGATTTTCTGCTATAGCGCCCCCTTGAGGCCAATCAACGCCATATTTTAATGGATGATAGAAGGCCCTGAGATACATGTAAGGTATAAGTATCGTCCTGATTGGTCATTGTTTAGCATGTCAAAAGCTTGCTGGAATCTGATTGGCTAATAACGATCGCAAAAATTTGCATATCAAATTTTCCTTCTGTAAAACATTAGGACATAGGCCATAGATGATACATGTCAAAGGAGAGCTTCATAGCTTGTACGGTTCCTGAGAAACAGATTTTTAGCTTTGGCTCCGCCCCCTGGGGGCGTATGTCTACACAGATTGACGGGCTACCTCAGAATCATGTTGGCATCATAGGTCTAAAGTGGCATTAGTGTAGGTTTAAGCATTCAAAAGTTACAGCTGTTAGAGTAAATTTGGGTGTGCCACGGTAAGATTAATTTGCATATGGCGGCCATATTGTTTACAAATTTCAAGATTTTTTCGATAATTATTGAGGCTGGGACTCTGCTGAGTTGTTTGACACCAAATATGACAGGATTGGTCAATGACCCTAGGACAAGTTCTCAAAAGTAGGTTTTGCATATTATGCTAAATAGCAAAAAATCTAAGTGGGCGGAGCTTAGTGGTTCTATTGACCTTTTTGATTTGCCATTAACCAAGGAATCATATAATGCAAGAATTTTTGCTCTAGCTATCAGGGCGTGGGAGTTACGAGGCCTAACGCGTTGACCTTCGCCATAGCGCCCCCTTGAGGCCGATCGGGCTCATCTTTTGAATCTGAGTAGCGGTGAGAAGTACTACCATATGACCAAGTCTCAGCCCTGTAGGCCTTACGGTTTCTTCTGCCCAATCACTTCTATGGCAGAAAAAGAATAAGAACTATAATAATAATAATAATAATCAGAACAATTACAATAGGGTTTCTAGCACTACGTGCTCGAACCCCTAATAATAATAATCAGAACAATTACAATAGGGTTTCTAGCACTACGTGCTCGAACCCCTAATAATAATAATAATAATAATAATCAGAACAATTACAATAGGGTTTCTAGCACTACGTGCTCGAACCCCTAATAATAATCAGAACAATTACAATAGGGTTTCTAGCACTACGTGCTCGAACCCCTAATAATCAGAACAATTACAATAGGGTTTCTAGCACTACGTGCTCGAACCCCTAATAATCAGAACAATTACAATAGGGTTTCTAGCACTACGTGCTCGAACCCCTAATAATCAGAACAATTACAATAGGGTTTCTAGCACTACGTGCTCGAACCCCTAATAATCAGAACAATTACAATAGGGTTTCTAGCACTACGTGCTCGAACCCCTAATAATCAGAACAATTACAATAGGGTTTCTAGCACTACGTGCTCGAACCCCTAATAATAATCAGAACAATTACAATAGGGTTTCTAGCACTACGTGCTCGAACCCCTAATAATCAGAACAATTACAATAGGGTTTCTAGCACTACGTGCTCGAACCCCTAATAATAATCAGAACAATTACAATAGGGTTTCTAGCACTACGTGCTCGAACCCCTAATAATAATAATAATCAGAACAATTACAATAGGGTTTCTAGCACTACGTGCTCGAACCCCTAATAATCAGAACAATTACAATAGGGTTTCTAGCACTACATTAGCTGTTTCACCAAATGACCACCAGAGCGCAGCAAGAGACCACATATAACCTGCTGGAAATCTATCACTCTATCAGAAAGACAGAACATTCCCTATCAGTGTGTTTCTATTTATTAAAAAGAGAAGAAAAGTCCGATTGGGCTCCAAATTGGTACTCATGATCAAGTGGTCTGTATATACATGTATGTAAATTTGTGTGTTGATAGGGTCAAAGGTTCCTGACTTCTGACCATTTAGGTTTGAAAAAAGTGATAATACAGGCTTATGGCCTACAAAATGGCTGTTGCTCTTTGGCCATATTAGAGGCAAAAAATATCTGATTTGGCTCAAAATTTGCAATCAAGATCACGATATCAGTCTATATATGTATGTCAATTTCTGTGTCAATAGGGTCAAAGGTTCCTGACTTCTGTCCATTTAGATTTGAAAAAAGCGATAATACAGGCTTGAGGCCTACAAATTCGCTGTAGTTTTCCAGCCGTTGTAGAGGCAAAACATGTCTGATTTGGCTGAAAATTTGCAATCAAGATCAGATTATCAGTCTATATATGTGTATAAATTTGTGTTGATAGGGTGAAAGGTTCCTGTCTTCTGTCCATTTAGGTTGGAAAATAGCGATAAATAGAATAAATTGAAAATAGTTATTTTTTCACTGTAGAGCCTACTGAAGACTTATTTGGCTCATACTTGGCACATGTACTTCAAATGTCATTGTTAATTAGTAGCTTCAACAGTTTTGGCATGTTTTAAACTTTGACAGAGTTTTGGCCAAATAACTCTGAAAAGGCTTTCACGTACATGTTTGATCAAGGTTTATGGGCCTCAAATAGTTAAAATGTCAAGATTTTTTTGATAATTATTTACCTACAGGGTCTCAAGATTGCATCAAGACCAAATTTGTTTTGATTGATTAAGGACTCAAAGACAAGTTTGAAAAGAGCAATTTTTACTCTTTTGGCCACTGATGAAAATCTTTGCATTTTTGGTAAACATATGTAATTACAAAGTTGTAAAGGCTACAGCAAAGTATACAACAAAAAAAGAATAACAAGCCTAGGCCACTTGTACCTTTAGATATAACCGATTTTCTGCTATAGCGCCCCCTTGAGGCCAATCAACGCAATATTTTAAAGGATGATAGAAGGCCCTGAGATACATGTAGGGTATAAGTATCGTCCTGATTGGTCATTGTTTAGCTTGTCAAAAGCTTGCTGGAATCTGATTGGCTAATAACGATCGCAAAAATTTGCATATCAAATTTTCCTTCTGTAAAACATTAGGACATAGGCCATAGATGATACATGCCAAAGGAGAGCTTCATAGCTTGTACGGTTACTGAGAAACAGATTTTTAGCTTTGGCTCCGCCCCCTGGGGGCGTATGTCTACACAGATTGACATGCTACCTCAGAATAATGTTGGCATCATAGGTCTAAAGTGGCATTAGTGTCGGTTTAAGCATTCAAAAGTTACAGCTGTTAGAGTAAATTTGGGTGTGCCACGGTAAGATTAATTTGCATATGGCGGCCATATTGTTTACAAATTTCACAATTTTTTCGATAATTATTGAGGTTGGGACTCTGCTGAGTTGTTTGACACCAAATATGACAGGATTGGTCAATGACCCTAGGACAAGTTCTCAAAAGTAGGTTTTGCATATTATGCTAAATAGCAAAAAATCTAAGTGGGCGGAGCTTAGTGGTTCTATTGACCTTTTTGATTTGCCATTAACCAAGGAATCATATAATGCAAGAATTTTTGCTCTAGCTATCAGGGCGTAGGAGTTACGGGGCCAAACGCGTTGACCTTTGCCATAGTGCCCCCTTGAGGCCGATCGGGCTCATCTTTTGAATCTGAGTAGCGGTGAGAAGTACTACCATATGACCAAGTCTCAGCCCTGTAGGCCTTACGGTTTCTTCTGCCCAATCACTTCTATGGCAGAAAAAGAATAAGAACTATAATAATAATCAGAACAATTACAATAGGGTTTCTAGCACTACGTGCTCGAACCCCTAATAAATATAGCCGCAAGCGGCGATTTACGGGGTTCGAGCGTTACAGGCAAAGAGACCCCTGGAGGCCAGTTAGGCTTAAAACATGTTGCCGGTTGACCGGCATCGCCAAACTGGATGAGGATGACCAGCATGACCGTGAAGACCAAGCTAGATTACCAGCATGACTAATCTGGATGACCAACTTGTTGACCATATTGACCAAGCTGGAGGACCATAATGACCAAACTGGATGACCAGCATGGCAAAGGTGGTTGGCCAGTATGACCAAGCTGGAAGACCACCATTACTATGAGGACAAAGCTGAATGACCAGCAGGACCATAATGACCAATGTGAATGGCCAGCATGACCAAGCTGGATGGCCAGCATAACCAAGCTGGGTGACCAGCGTGACCATAAAGACCATAATGGCAATGCTAGATGAGTGGTGTGAGTAAACTAGTTGAAAAGCATTGATAAATTGAGCTGTAGGGTTCATCAGGTTTTATGTGGTGTTTTACTGCACTCTAGTGGGCATTTGGTGAAACAAATTCAGTTCTTACATTGAAAAAACACAAGGCATAAAAAGGGCATATAAATAACCCATATATAGTGTACAAGTTTTGACCTGATTAACATTCCGCCTGTAAAAAGCTTGCTGGAATGTGATTGGCTAATAGTGACCACAAAAGTGTCCATATCAAATTTTCATTTGGTGTACCATTGATGCATGGGCCATAGATGATAATTGGCTAGGATGACCTTGATAGCTTGTTTGGTTATAGAGAAACAGCTATCAAGCATTGACTCCGCCCCCTGGGGGTGTATGTCTATTTAAACTGACAGGGTATCTGAGATTCATGTAATGATCAAAGGACTGAAGTGGTATTAGTGTCAGGTTAAGCATTCAAAAGTTATAAGTGTTAAAGACATTTTACTGCACCATGGTAGAACTCATTTGCATATGGCGCATATACCACCAGAGCGCAGCAAGAGACCACATATAACCTGCTGGAAATCTATCACTCTATAAGTAAGACAGAACATTCCCTATCAGTGTGTTTCTATTTATTAAAAAGAGAAGAAAAGTCCGATTGGGCTCCAATTTGGTACTCATGATCAAGTGGTCTGCATATATATGTTTGTAAATTTGTGTGTTGATAGGGTCAAAGGTTCCTGACTTCTGTCCATTTAGGTTTGAAAAAAGCGATAATACAGGCTTATGGCCTACAAAATGGCTGTTGCTCTTTGGCCATATTAGAGGCAAAAAATATCTGATTTGGCTCAAAATTTGCAATCAAGATCACAATATCAGTCTATATATGTATGTCAATTTCTGTGTCGATAGGGTCAAAGGTTCCTGACTTATGTCCATTTAGGTTTGAAAAAAGCGATAATACAGGCTTGAGGCCTACAAAATCGCTGTAGTTTTCCAGCCGTTGTAGAGGGAAAACATGTCCGATTTGGCTGAAAATTTGCAATCAAGATCAGATTATCAGTCTATATATGTGTATAAATTTGTGTGTTGATAGGGTGAAAGGTTCCTGTCTTCTGTCCATTTAGGTTGGAAAATAGCGATAAATAGAATAAATTGAAAATAGTTATTTTTTCACTGTAGAGCCTACTGAAGACTTATTTGGCTCATACTTGGCAAATGTGCTTCAAATGTCATTGTTAATTAGTAGCTTCAACAGTTTTGGCATGTTTTAAACTTTGACAGAGTTTTGGCCAAATAACTCTGAAAAGGCTTTCACGTACATGTTTGATCAAGGTTAATGGGCCTCAAATAGTTAAAATGTCAAGATTTTTTTGATAATTATTTACCTACACGGTCTCAAGATTGCATCAAGACCAAAGTTATTTTGATTGATTAAGGACTTAAAGACAAGTTCGAAAAGAGCAATTTTTACTCTTTTGGCCACTGATGAAAATCTTTCCATTTTTGGTAAATACATGTAATTACAAAGTTGTAAAGGCTACAGCAAAGTATACAACTAAAAAAGAATAACAAGCCTAGGCCACTTGTACCTTTAGATATAACTAATTTTCTGCTATAGCGCCCCCTTGAGGCCAATCAACGCCATATTTTAATGGATGATAGAAGGCCCTGAGATACATGTAGGGTATAAGTATCGTCCTGATTGGTCATTGTTTAGCATGTCAAAAGCTTGCTGGAAACTGATTGGCTAATAACGATCGCAAAAATTTGCATATCAAATTTTCCTTCTGTAAAACATTAGGACATAGGCCATAGATGATACATGCCAAAGGAGAGCTGCATAGCTTGTACGGTTCCTGAGAAACAGATTTTTAGCTTTGGCTCCGCCCCCTGGGGGCGTATGTCTACACAGATTGACGGGCTACCTCAGAATCATGTTGGCATCAACGGTCTAAAGTGGCATTAGTGTAGGTTTAAGCATTCAAAAGTTACAGCTGTTAGAGTAAATTTGGGTGTGCCACGGTAAGATTAATTTGCATATGGCGGCCATATTGTTTACAAATTTCACAATTTTTTTGATAATTATTGAGGTTGGGACTCTGCTGAGTTGTTTGACACCAAATATGACCGGATTGGTCAATGACCCTAGGACAAGTTCTCAAAAGTAGGTTTTGCATATTATGCTAAATAGCAAAAAATCTAAGTGGGCGGAGCTTAGTGGTTCTATTGACCTTTTTGATTTGCCATTAACCAAGGAATCATATAATGCAAGAATTTTTGCTCTAGCTATCAGGGCGTGGCAGTTACGAGGCCTAACGCGTTGACCTTCGCCATAGCGCCCCCTTGAGGCCGATCGGGCTCATCTTTTGAATCTGAGTAGCGGTGAGAAGTACTACCATATGACCAAGTCTCAGCCCTGTAGGCCTTACGGTTTCTTCTGCCCGATCACTTCTATGGCAGAAAAAGAATAAGAATAATAATAATAATAATAATAATAATAATAATAATCAGAACAATTACAATAGGGTTTCTAGCACTACGTGCTCGAACCCCTAATAATAATCAGAACAATTACAATAGGGTTTCTAGCACTACGTGCTCGAACCCCTAATAATAATAATCAGAACAATTACAATAGGGTTTCTAGCACTACGTGCTCGAACCCCTAATAATAATCAGAACAATTACAATAGGGTTTCTAGCACTACGTGCTCGAACCCCTAATAATAATAGTAATAATAATCAGAACAATTACAATAGGGTTTCTAGCACTACGTGCTCGAACCCCTAATAATAATCAGAACAATTACAATAGGGTTTCTAGCACTACGTGCTCGAACCCCTAATAATAATCAGAACAATTACAATAGGGTTTCTAGCACTACGTGCTCGAACCCCTAATAATCAGAACAATTACAATAGGGTTTCTAGCACTACGTGCTCGAACCCCTAATAATAATAATAATAATAATAATAATAATAATAATAATCAGAACAATTACAATAGGGTTTCTAGCACTACGTGCTCGAACCCCTAATAATCAGAACAATTACAATAGGGTTTCTAGCACTACGTGCTCGAACCCCTAATAATAATCAGAACAATTACAATAGGGTTTCTAGCACTACGTGCTCGAACCCCTAATAATAATAATAATCAGAACAATTACAATAGGGTTTCTAGCACTACGTGCTCGAACCCCTAATAATAATAATAATAATAATAATCAGAACAATTACAATAGGGTTTCTAGCACTACGTGCTCGAACCCCTAATAATAATAATCAGAACAATTACAATAGGGTTTCTAGCACTACGTGCTCGAACCCCTAATAATAATAATAATAAGAAGAAAAATCTTAGCAAAAACAATAGGGTTCTACGCACCTTCGGTGCTTGAACCCTAATAATAATAATAATAATAATAATAATAATAATACTAATAATTATATGATCAAGTATAATATGCCTGTCAAGAAAGTGTCACAAGGCGCGTAATGTAGACGCTGTCTTCTAAGTAATTTAATAATGAACCATGTTTTAAATTAATTATTCTAAGCTGGATAATAAATGCTTTTATTTAAATGAGTTGCTTACCAGGAAGCCACTCGTCACGCACTCAGCTTGTAATCTTATCCAAACTATGCTCTTGGAAACCTTATAAGCTTATAAGCCAGTCATTATCATGGGCCAAAAAAACGTAATGGTCACGGAAAATGTACTCTCGATGAATTCGGCCATTAGCAATATTTTCCAATAATGCCAGCGCTGCATCTCCAACAACTCCAGCGCAAACCTTTATTCATGTTTACATAATCTAGGCTAAGTGGAAACACGTTGAATGATTATTTCAGTAATCCAATGAAATTGTCTAAATAATTAACTGTTTAATTGTCTGATAAATTTACTTTATTAATGTGTGCGTAAAGGATATCTTAATAGTTGTAATTGTAATGCATCGCCTCTAAGTATCGCCAAATGACAAAAACACAATCTACATGTACAAAAAAACATACATACATCTGAAATGAAAGTGCCGTGGGGAAACGCTCTTTCTCACGTTCAAGTCAAATTTAGTACATCTGACCGTGAAATATGGCGTACACTATGTTTTTGTGCGTACGCACCTTTAGTACATGAGGCCCCTGGACTCCAATGAAGGACAATCAGAAGAAATGGACAGCATGTGAGTAAAATATAAGTGTCACAGAAAAGGGTCTGACTACTTATGACCATGTGATATTTCAGCTTTTCTTTTTTAATAAATATTCAAAAACGTTTTTGAAAGATGAAGAATCAAAGAGGGAAGGGGTCTGAATACTTTCCGTACTTACTGTATGTACATAATTCACTATAAAAAATCAACTTACAGAAGTTTGAAGTCACAATCACCTGCTTTAGTGATAATGGTGCATCTGTGTGTTACAGTGCATCTGTGTTTCAGTTTGTATCTGTGATACTGACACCTGCAGACTGTAAACTGGGACACTTGTGGTTGATCACCAAGAAACACAAAGCAGTGCACGAGCGGCTGTGATTACTCTGAATGACACTAGAGGGTAACAGTGTTCTGTCTTTTCAGGGTTCTGGTCTCAAGGGTTTTACATCTTGGTCTGTGGCTCCCAGACAACGACAAACAACAAATTCTGTGATTGCCATTGCAGGAAAGTACAACCATACTGTTATCAGAACCCCCCTCAACTGGGCCCCACCATCTAGTTGCTAACAGTAGCCAGCCAACCAGGTTCATGATTCCTGCAGCCGGCAAAATATGGAACTTCAGCAATCATGAAACCTGGAAAGAAACTTGAGAAAGGTAAAGAAGAAAAAAACAAGACAGTGTCTGGGGGGCCGTGAAACAGCCCTGCCAGTTCAAAAATAGATTTGTAACATAATCTAATGGATACCCTGTTTTAAAGTAACATAATCTGATTGCTGTTAGTTAGTTTTGGATTACATGTAATTTTTAGGCCACAAATTCAAATAAAGACAGAAGAAAATATGTAAGAAATTTACATTTAACTATTCTGTGTATCTTCACCACATACTGAACAATCTTAAACCCATAAATCATCTCATCAGACACATCTTGTGTTTCCATTACACAAATCATCTCTCTACTAAATTATATACGCTATCATTGCTGGAACAAAACCTCAAGAACCTCCAAAAAGGGAACTACACACAAAAAAGGAAACTTCTAAAATCTGAGAAAAAAAAAACTCTAAAAAGATGAGTTCAATTATTGATAATGCTTTATAATACAGTCCACGTTTAAGAGGGTACGTTGCTTTTACTTACAGTGTTAGTTCTATGGATGAACCAGTACATTCAAAATACTTACCGGGCCCTACAGGTACTTTAACTGTACATATAAATAAAGAACAACCAGGAACAAGAGCGTGACTACTGGGGTAACTTTCTGACACTGTGTACTCTTTGTGTACTCACTGTACAATACTCCCTGTTGTTTCTGAGTACTTAATGTGTACTTACAGAGTAAGAACGGTACAAATCAAGGTTTATTTAAAAAGTTCTTTTTAGAACTAAAGGCGGGAACCCTCTACCATCAACCATTGATATAAAACTTTGTGGTATTAACAAATTTCTTTTTTTCTGATTGTTATTGAAGATATATAAATATTATTGTATTTTAGTCTTGACATTACAAACTAAAAGTTTTCTTTCTACTCCACCCTGACATAATTATCATTATTATTATTATTCTTTTTATTTTTTATTATTTTTTTACTAGGCAATGAGATATCCGGTTGTTACACTCTTGTTCCTGGTTCTCCTGTGATTTATTTGTACCTACATTTAAGTATGAGTAGGACCCAATAAGTGTTTTGTATTTACTGATTCATAGAGAACAGTGTTTGGAAAGTACAAGGTAAGTTTCAGAAAGTTACCTAGTTGTTACACTCTTGTTCCTGCTTGTTCTTTATTTATATGTACAGTTAAGTACCTGTAGGACCCGGTAAGTATTTTGAATGTACAAACACTTGTTTCTCTAGCATTAAATCCATGTTTACCTAAAATGGTATAAACTTTGTGTGTGTGTGTGTGTGTTTGAGGTGGAGAGAAAAGGGGGCTTGCTGTGTGTGTGTGTTCAGCCCAGAGTGCTAGTTTTAACTCGTTAGCTCACAAGCCTGCTGTTATTTTGCCGTGGCTGCGACTGACAGCAACTATTGTAAGTTCCAGCAATAAAGCAACAATACTTGCGTATCTTTGTTATTAGGAAAAAGAACAAATTACTAACACACAGTGACTTACATAAGTAACTTTAATCTGGTCAGATTAGAGTACTACATAACGCATTACTGACATCACTGATACTGAAGTCACCCAGACTATGAAGGATCACATAATGAATCATGTAGTAACTTAAACGTGTTAAACAACCAAAATACTTTGTGAAGCATTTATGTCCTCTTATCTGGGGAGTTGATAACTTGTGGTTTCTGAGCTGGTAACTTTGATAAACTTACCCTGTGTAACAGAGGTAACTCTTGCTCTTCCTTTTCTAGGGTGATCCTGATGAGAGCCAGTTTCATCAAAAAATAATTTATGGCCTTTGCATCTGCCCTTGAGGATACTTTCAAGGGTTCTTAATTTTTTTCAGATTGACTGTCCTTCATTTCTTAAAGTATTTTCTTTAATTAGTTGAGTAGTTCTTGCTATAATATGGATTAGAACACTTTAAAAAACAAGAGAATTCAGGTAATTAACTCTTGACAAGTTCAGCACAGCTGTTAACTAAAAGCCATTCCAGGGGACTCTACCTCATAAAGCTCAAAAATCTAAAATATAAAACATATTTTGGTTTGTTTAACACTTTTTTGTTTACTTAATGATTCCATCTGTTTTTATTCATAGTTTTGATGACTTTAGTATTAATCTAAAATGCAAAATATTTTTAAATATTTTTTAACATATTTTTTTTTTAAATTGAGGTGTGCAAACATTTGTCAGGTACTGTTTATCAAGATATTATACAGATTAAAAAATGCATTTTAATTCCAGCTATAAACAGGCCATTTGTTAGGTCTAGTGTTTCTGTTTGAAGCTGCAGATGTTCATAGTTTTTGCACAAAACCTCAACATGTTTTCTCACTGTGTCATATCTCCAGCAGGCACAGTAATAAGTTGCAGTATGCTCTGCCTTTAAATTAGGGATTTTTAAAACAAACTGATCTTCTGATTTCTTCTCTGATTTTAAATACTCAAAACCAGCTTCATTATTATTTACTCCATTACTGATGTACACATACTGAATTCTTTTCAGTATTTCATCATCTTTCTTCTGATACCAGTGAATGTAAAAATAACAGCCTGAGGAGAATGTACATTCTATGATGGCGGTTTTTGTAGCAGGTTTAGTCATTAAGAACTTCTGCTGCAGCTCCACAGCACCCACTGTTGAAGAGAAGAGTTTATATGAGGTTTAGGACTAAATTCAAAATATTCATCTGTTTATCATATTAGTTTCTTCATTTTTTTAAATAATAAGCATTATTATTATTAACAGGTAATGCTAATATAATGAAAAATAAATAATTGACTTCAGAAAGGGCTTACCTGCACGGATTAATAAAATCATCAGTATCAGATGCATGGCTGCTGTTAGTGCTGATAGTGAAACAGTCTCTGGTAGATGCTGAGTGGAGAGTGAATGTGGTTAACTGCTGGTATAGTGCCTGATTCTCTTCCTCTCACAGCACTTCTACTGAAGTAAATGAGCTACATGTATGAGAGCTTCAGGTAACTGCCAAAAAAAGAATAAAACAAACCCTTACTCCTCCTACAGTCAGGGAGAGTAATTAACACTTTCAGTCCCTAAAGGACATGCTTTATACATGCACTTCTGGACAAGCTGAGAGATACAGAACAGTCACTGAAAGTGAAAGATGCATGTAGACTGATGTAGTAAAATATTTCAGAATTTTACAAGACCTTGGGAGTACATTTCTGAAGAAAGCACAGAATGCAGAGCTAAAGTGGTTCCTACTGATTGTAATGATATCTGAGTGCTAGCTGGTTGCCACAGTGTCGCTTGAAGAATGCTGCCTGCTGCTACTAAGTCATTTGCTATGTATCCAAGGTGGTTACTATGGTTTTGCCATATGTTTGCAAAGTGGTTGCTATGATGTTGCTAGGTAGATATGGTGGTGTTGCTAAATGGTTGCGGTGGTGTGTAAGGTGGTTGCTATGGTGTTGCTAAGTGGTTGCTTTGGTATTCAATGTGGTTTCTATGTGGTCAAATGTGGTTTTGCCAAATGGTTGCTAAGGTATTGCTAGGTAATGGCTACAGTGTGCTTGTTAGGGTGGTTGCTAAGGTGTTGCTAAATGGTTGCTAAGTGGTTCCTAGTTGGTTGCTATGTTGCTTTTAGGAATATTCTATAGCATGCAGCATGATTGTTATGGTATCCAAGGTGGTTGTTATGATGTTGCTAAGTGGTTGCTATGGTATCCAAAGTGGTTGCTATGATTTTGCCAAAGATTTTGCTAGGTGATTGCTACAGTGTGCAAGGTGGTTGCTATGAGGTTCCTAAATGGTGGCTAAGTAATTGCTAGCTGGTTGCTATGATGTTTTTAGGTATATTCTATAGTATACAGGGTGATTGCTATGGTATCCAAGGTGGTTGTTATGGTGTTGCTACATGGTTGCTATGGTATCCAAAGTGGTTGCTATGATTTTGCCAAAGGTATTGCTAGGTGGTTGCTATGAGGTTGCTAAATAGTGGCTAAGTGATTGCTAACTAGTTGCTATGTTGTTGTTTTTTCGATTGTCTATAGTATGCATTGTGATTGCTATTGCATCCAATGTGGTTGCTATAGTGTGTTGCTAAGTCATTGCTGTGTTATCCATTGTGGTTGTTATGGTTTTGCCAAATGGTTGCTAAGTGGTTGCCATGATGTTGCTAAGAAGATTTCATAGTGTTGCTAAATGGTTGCTATGGTATCCAATGTGGTTGCTATAGTTTTCCCGAAGAGTTGCTAAGGTGTTGCTAGGTGATTGCTACAAGGTGCAAGGTGGTTGCTATGGTGTTGCTAAATGGTTGCTATGTGGTTCCTAGCTGGTTGCTATGTTGCTTTTAGAAATATTCTATAGCATGCAGCGTGATTGCTATGGTATTTAAGGTGGTTGATATGTGTTGCTAAGTGGTTGCTATGGTATCCAATGTGGTTGCTATGGTTTTTTTCAAAGGATGGCTGAGGTATTGCTAGGTGATTGCTACATTGTGCAAGGTGGTTGCTATGAGGTTCCTAAATGGTGGCTAAGTAATTGCTAGCTGGTTGCTATGATGCTTTTAGGTATATTCTATAGTATACAGGGTGATTGCTATGGTATCCAAGGCAGTTGTTTTGGCATCCAATGTGGTTGCTATGGTTTTGCCAAATAGTTGCTAAGGTGGTGCAGGGTGATTGCTACAAGGTGCAAGGTGGTTGATAAATGGTTCCTAGCTGGTTGCTATGTTGCTTTTAGGTATTGTCTATAGTATGCTGTGTGATTGCTATGGTATGTAAAGTGGTTGCTATGATTTTGCCAAATGTTTGCTAAGGTGGTGCTAGGTGATTGCTACAGTGTGCAAGGTGGTTGCTATGGTGTAGCTAAATGATTGCTATGGAATGCGTGGTAGTCACTAAGGTGTTGAGAGTTGGTTGCAAAGGTGTTACTATGAGATTGCTATAGTAATGATTTTTTGCTAAGCTGTTGCTATGTGGTTGCTATGGTGTTGCTAAGTGATTGATGTGGTATGCAAGATGGTTGCTGTGGCTTGCTTAGCACCATCACTAGTGTAGTAAAGACTAATCAGATTTTTATTGAAATTGCTATTTGAATGGACATGATTTTTCAATATCAGGAGCTACAGTCTAAATTAACCATAGACTGTATATAGCTGGACAGAGTATCGTCTCTCAAAAGTGAAGCCACCACAGGTCGGGCGCCCCCTGCTGTTCGGTTTCAGAAAGCTGTGTAACCCCACCCATCCCCATAGGTTTTAATGGCAACACAGACAACTTTCAATCACGTTTTTTCCAATATACTGTAATTCTACCTCCATTATTTAAATGCAACAGCTAGTGTAACCTCTGCTTATACTGTTACATTTTTTATATCCCCACAGAATTCGTTTTTAAAAACGTTATTCTGCTCTATTCAAAAAAGGTGTGGTTATGGTAAAAGGGCTGGTTATGGGCGGGACCAATAACAGACTGTTAGCTCCGCTCTGCTCTGCAGCCTGTGACCGCGAGGCAGCCCTCAGGGGCGGGGTTATTTAAATGAGAAGGCTGCTCTCCACAGTCTTTCTCCCTCCTCTGGTCTCTACTGCACAGACTCGGGTTTCAGGATCGCCAACATGGCGGAAGATTTTGGCTTTATTTTCACTGAATGAATGGGAACGGAGACACGGCGTCCATCTTTTTTACAGTCTCTGGAATTAACCAATAGGCTGCAAGTATATGTTTAAAGAGGCAGCCTGTTCTTCTGGAGATGTGTGCCGCGACATCACCGTGTTAGAGAGTTGTTTGTTTGGCGTGGTTGCAGCCAAAAGCAACCATTGTAAATTTCAGCAATAAAGCGACGATACTTGTGTATCTTTGTTACAAAACAGTAACACAAAAGTATCACAAAACAGTAACACACAGTGACTTAGATAAGTAACTTTAATCTGATTAGTGGATTAGAAATAGTAATGTGTTAGATTACTCGTTACTAAAATGAATGGTCAGATTAGAGTACTACATAACGCATTACTGACATCACCCATGCTTAAGTCACCCAGATTATGAAGGATTACATAATGAATCATGTAGTAACTTTAAAGTGTCAAACAAACCAAAACACTCTGTGAAATATTTAGGTGCTCTTATCTGGGGAGCTGATAACTTGTGATTTCTGAGACTGGTAACTTTTGCTCTTCCTTTCCAGGACTAACTGGAAACCTGATGAGAGCCAGTTCTATCATAGTGTTTTTGATGGTCTTTGTGTCTGAACTTGAGGATTATTTCAAGTTACTCAATTTACTCAAACAGTTCTATTCACTGTCTACTGACTCTACCTCTTCACAACTTTACAACTGATGCTCTCAAACACATGAAGAAAACAAGAGAATTAAAATAATTAACTTTTGATAAGTTCAGCACACTGAAAGCCATTCCGGGTTATTCTACCTCATAAAACTAAAATATCTAAAATATAAAACAAATTCTGCTTTGTTTAACAATTTTTTGTTTACTTAATAAGTATATGTTTTCTCCATAGTTTGGATACATTTAGTATTGACCTTCAATACAGAACATTTAAAAATTATAAAATAAAAACACTGAATTTAAAGTGTCCAAACTTTTGTTTGGTACTGTTTATCAAGATATTATCCAGATGAAAAAATGCATATTAATTCCAGCTATAAACAGGCCATTTGTTAGGTCTAGTGTTTCTGTTTGAAGCTGCAGATGTTCATAGTTTTTGCACAAAACCTCAACATGTTTTCTCACTGTGTCACTGTAGCTCCAGTCCCAGCAGGCACAGTAATAAGTTGCAGTATGCTCTGCCTTTAAATTGGGGATTTTTAAAACAAACTGATTATTTGATTTCTTCTCTGATTTTAAATACTCAAAACCAGCTTCATTATTATTTACTCCATTACTGATCTCCACATACTGAACTCTTTTCAGTGTTTCACCATCTTTCTTCTGATACCAGTGAATGTAATAGTCACAGTCTGAAGAGAATGTACATTCTATGATGGCGGTTTTTGTAGCAGGTTTAGTCATTAAGAACGTCTGCTGCAGCTCCACAGCACCCACTGTTGAAGAGAAGAGTTTATATGAGGTTTAGGACTAAATTCAAAATATTCATCTGTGTATCATATTAGTTTCTTTATTTCTTTATTTTTAAATAATAAGCATTATTATTATTATTAACAGATAATGCTAATATAATAAAAAATAAATAATTGACTTCAGACAGGGCTTACCTGCACGGATAAGTAAAATCATCAGTATCAGATGCATGGCTGCTGTTAGTGCTGATAGTGAAACAGTCTCTGGTAGATGCTGAGTGGAGAGTGAATGTGGTGAACTGCTGGTAAACTGCCTGATTCTCTTCCTCTCTCAGCACTTCTACTGAAGTAAATGAGCTACATGTATGAGAGCTTTGGGAAAGCACAGAGAAATAGAACAAACCCTTACTCCCCCTACAGTCAGGGAGAGTAATTAACACTTTGAGTCCTCTCTAAAGGACATGCTTTATACATGCACTTCTGGACAAGCTGAGATACAGAACAGTCACTGAAAGTGAAAGAAGCATGTAAACTGATAATGCAGATTATTACAGAATTTTACAAGACCATGGGCATACTTCTCGTATGAGGGAGACACGTGGAAATTCATTTCAAACTACAAATCTGCAAACTACCAGTGCTAGCTGGTTGCCACAGTGTCGCTTGAGGAATGCTGCCTGCTACTATATTGGTTGCTATGTATCCAAGGTGGTTGCTATGGTTTTGCCAAAAGTTTGCTTTGGTATTCAATGCGATTGCTATGTGGTCCGATGTGGTTTTGGCAAATGGTTGTTAAAGTACTGCTAGGTGATTGCTACAATGTGCAAGATGGTTGTTATGGTGTTGCTAAATGGTTGCTAAGTAGCTCCTAGCTGGTTGCTATGATGCTTTTAGGCAGGGGTGTCCAAACTTTTTTTGTTGGGGGCCAGAAGGAGAAATATATTTGAAGTCACGAGCCACAGACTAATAGTGAAATATATCACTTTAAATAACACATTTTCCTGATTACTTACATTTACACACCATTTTACTTGACTTACTATCTTTATCTTTGACAGTGTTGTGTAAACTAAGATTTTTCAAATAGATGTTTAATTTCATGATGTCTCTTAATATTAAACTCCTTAATTACGGCAACTTTAGACTCTTTTGCCCTTTTTCTGCGCTACAACTGAGTACTCTCTCCGCTTTTAGACTCTTTGGCCCGTTTTTCTGTGCTAGAAATGCGCACCCTCTCCGCTTTTAGACTCTTTGGCCCGTTTTTCTGTGCTAGAAATGCGCACCCTCTCCGCTTTTAGACTCTTTGGCCCGTTTTTCTGCGCTAGAAATGCGCACTCTCTCCTCTTTTAGACTCTTTGGCCCGTTTTTCTGCGCTAGAAATGTGCACCCTCTCCGCTTTTAGACTCTTTGGCCCGTTTTTCTGCACTAGAAATGTGCACCCTCTCCGCTTTTACAAAGACTCTTTTACCCCGTTTTTCTGCGCTACAACTGAGCACTCTCTCAACTTTTAGACTCTTTGGCCCGTTTTTCTGTGCTACAACTGAGCACCCTCTCCACTTTTAGACTCTTTGGCCCATTTCTGACACCTAGCGTTTGAATCTTTGAATCTCACATTATAAAAACCTGCTTAACAGCGGGCCAACTTTCATTCTATTTCTAAAATACCGTAATTTGGACACCCCTGCTTTTAGGGATATTCTATAGTATGCAGTATGATTGCTATGATATCCAAAGCAGTTGTTATGGTGTTCCTAAGTGATTGCTATGGCATCCAATGTGGTTGCTATGGTTTTGCCAAATGGTTGCTAAGGTATTGATAGGTGATTGCTACAGTGTGCAAGGTAGTCGCTATGGTGTAGCTAAGCGATTGCTATGGTATGCAAGGTGGTCACTAAGGTGGTGATAGTTGGTTGCAAAGGTGTTACTATGAGGTTGCTATAGATGGGCGATTCAATATAAGGTTTGTATTCATTATCATGTTTCACTAACCCCCAAGTTCATTTCACACCGGATTTCTCATTTAAGGTAAGCTCTTGAGACAGCAGCAGTATGTGGACAAGCATTGTCCTGTTGGAATAGTGCACTGTGGATTTGAGGTGGTGATAAGGGCAGTAATTAGTCAGCAATAATATTAAATCAAATTTAGTTGCATCAATCGATTAATCAATTTCTTTTTTAAGATGCAATGACAAATTGAACAGAGGAAACTTTTTTTTACTTCATTGTAAACATCTCAGCTTGGTTGTCAGGATTTCTGCATTAGAACTTAATTTGCTGACTATAAAAATGCGTTTTCACACTTGTAGATGGTTTCTCTAGTCCAGATCAGTTAATGAGTTCATTTACTTTCAAACACAGTGTTTTCAATGGGATGTGCAGCACAGATCTAGTTAATGAAGTGTCATGGCTGCGAGCAGTGAACGCTGCACATACTGCACATGTTAACAGCATGGAGCAGCAGCAGAGACAGAGTTTGTTCATAGCAGTATATTATTAGATTAAACTGCGCCTTATCAGGAGTTTAGCTCAATTAAAAAAAATAATAATTGATAGCTGGGTCGGATTGAGACCAGATCACATTCTTACCACAAGTGAACAACTTCAGAAAAAAAAATCTGTGTGTTAAGCGAGGGCGTGGCAGATTACGACAGGGTTGGGGTCAAACTTGATGTCGTGATAACTTGTGTTAAAAAATATTAATGAGTTAAAGATTCCAAATTAATTGCATGCAATAACGCTTTACTGTTGAAAGCCCTAATAAAATTAAAATTTTCCACATTCACCCAAATCCCTTTAGTGCTTTCCAAACCTAAGAAAGTTTAAAAAAGTACAAATTATGATCAGTAATAAAACACAAGGATGTTATCAATGGATCAAATTGTTTTATCCCAAAAACTGTTGTTTTTATTATAGGATTATTATAAAACATTTTGCATGTTTTGTATATTTTATAAGTTTTATATATTGCATATATTTTATTAAGTTTATTTATTGTAAGTTTGGTATAGTAAAGAGAATGTGTATGGTTTTAAATATTGTATTGAAGTTGAAAACTTCACTGTTGAAACAAAACTTATTTTATTATTATTATTATAAACTTATTTAGATTTTCTTCTATTATTATTTTATTATTGTTTTTTTTATTTATTTGTATTTTTATTGTATTACAAAAAAGTTACTTTTAGCTTAGTTTTAACAATTTTTTGTATTGATCTTACCTTTTTGATCTTAATAAACCAAGTTTTATTATAATTATAATTTTTTAAATTATTCTAATTCTATTTTTTCAAATCTATGTTTTAATTTATTTACTGTTATTTTAAAATAATTAAATTTAGCTGTTATTTTTCGGTCCCACTTTATAATAAGTGTCCCTAAGTACTATGTAGTTACACAGTAACAATCCATGTAACTACAGTGGAACTACTAATGAAGTACACATTGTTACAGATTAACTACAGAGGTACAGGTTATGTAATTACACATGTGTATTAAGGTTGATTTTGACTTGTGTAAGTACACACGTGTACCAGGGTGAGTGTACTTTTTTTTTATAATTTTATTTCTAATTCTTCCCATTTTCTCCCCAATTTACACGGCCAATTACCCAACCCACTCATTAGGACTCCCCCCATCACTAGTGATGCCCCAACACACCAGGAGGGTGAAGACTAACACATGCTTCCTCTGGTACATGTGAAGCCAGCCACCGCTTCTTTTCGAGCTGCTGCTGATGCAGCATTGCCGAGCAGCCAGCGCGCATGTGTAATTACATAACCTGTTCCTCTCTAGTTAATCTGTAACAATGTGTACTTCATCAGTAGTTACACTGTAGTTACATGTATTGTTACCGTGTAACTACATAGTACTTAGGGACACTTTTTATAAAGTGGGACCTATTTTTCTTTGTCATGTCACTCCCTGTATTTGTAAATGCTCCACTACACTGAAAATGAGGGTTGCCTTCAATGAACTTCCGGGTCAAAATAAAGGTTGATTGGTTGATTGAAACTAGTTCCCACTGTATCAAATTTTACTGCATTTTTATTAAAAATTAAAATGCATATAATTGTGTTGTGAACAGTGATGGTATAGTTACTTTGAAAAAGTAATCCGATTATTGATTACTGATTACTCCTTTAAAAAGTAACTTAGTTACTTTATGGATTATTGGATTTTAAAAGTAACTAAGTTACTTTACAAGTTACTTTATTAGTTACTTTCAGCAGCTGCAGACACCACGTCCTGCCGCCTTAACATAAAAATTATAACCAGTTTTGCCAATACTCCCTTCATTGGAAAATGCATTTTTAACAGCAACAATGTATCTCTATTAAGTTGAAATATTTCCTAAAAAAAAATATGTTTTTTTTATAAAAAAAAAAAATAAACTTAACAAAAATATATATTTTTTTTTATAAAAAACAAAATATGGTCTTTCTTGATTTTACTAAACATAAATACTTGTTTTTATAAAAAAAATATATAAAATAAAGAAAGTCTTTCTTGACCTGACATATTTAACACTGTAAAACTGAACATTGAACTTGTTGTTCTCTGCAGGGCAGCAAGGAGTGGTTTTATAAAACAGAACCGTGTATATGGTCTAGACCAGGGATCACATATATGCGGACTGCGGTCCGGGTCCGGACCCAGACGTTGTCCAATACGGACCCATACCGGACCCAACTACTGAGAAGGATTTAATTCTGACAGTGTTCATTTAAAGCACCGGAACTTTTCTTGTCTTTACGGTATGTGTGCTCTGCGCCACAGTGAACTTCCAATCATGTGTGGTGTAAAATCTTTAAACGCTCTCCTCTGCCAATCAAATTTGTGGCAGACCGCTGCCCTGGCTAGTGAATTGGGACGTGGCCTCAAAAAAAAGTCTTTATAAAGAGATAGGGAGCCTGAGAACTGGCGAAAAACGAAAACGGGAGGAAACTAAAGACACGCCGAGCGCGAGAGAGAGACAGGGGAGAAAGCGAGACGCGTGTGATTGGGGAAGAGCGGAGGGGGAATGGGTAAGGGAGCGGTGTGTGTGTGTGTGTGTGTGTTTGTGGAGGAGATGAGGTGGAGAGAGAGAGAGAGAGTAACGCACAGTGACTTAAAAAAGTAACTTTAATCTGATTACTGGATTGGAAATAGTAACGCATTAGATTACTCGTTACTGAAAAAAAGGGTCAGATTAGAGTAACGTGTTACTAAGTAATGCCTTACTGACATCACTGGTTGTGAAACAGGAATCAGGTTGTACACACTGGTGGAGTTATTGTAGAGGATGTGAGCAGTTTGAGTCACTGTGGCTGCCATCCCAGCAGGCACAGTAATAAACCCCTTCATTACTCTTCTTCACTGCGTTCACTCTCAGAACATAATCACCCTTGTCTAGAGCCACGGAGAAGTCTTTAGCTTCAGGATAGTTGGGATCAGGAGTGGTGCTGCTGCCGGCTTTATTAACGTACAGGATCCTTTTCAGAGCTTCTCCATCTTTCTGATGGTACCAGTGGACATAGTTGCTATCACCTAGTCCACCCACTTTACAGTTTATAAAAACTCTTTTGCCCTGCTGTTTTGTCCAGGAGAGTTCAGTTTGCTCCACTGTCAGTCCCAGAGTTCCCACTGTAATCAACATTACACAGTAAATAAATCATTTTAATATAAATGTACAGTGTATTCACTCAAATCAATCTGGTGCTTACCTGTGAACAGTGAGAAGAGAACCACACACACAGCTATTTTCATCTTTCATTCAGTTCACCTTAAAATCTGCTTGAAAATACTTCTGATTATCTGCTGGTTTCTCAAGAACAATGCAGTTTCAAAGGGGCTGGGCTGTAGAATAGTGCTGATGTCATTTCCTGTGGGTGGAGCTGCAGTAACAGTGGTGCATGTTGTGTGAAATTTGCTGCCCTCTGTAAATTCTCTCCTAACACAGCACTGCCACCAATATGCCACTGTTTTAATTGGCCATAACAGTATAAAAGTGATAACCTCAGGTTATATTAATCCTGTGCAAATTGACAAGTAGCCTATGTGTTTTTATTGGAAAATAAGTTTTTATATTTTTCAATATTATTTGAGCAGACTAAGAAATTAAAGACCAGATCAGATTGAATCATTTTTGTCTCTTAAAATGATATCCCACCAGCAGAGACCCTTATTCACCCTCCTCCACAAATCAAGAGGGTGATTAATATTTTATTATATGAACTGTGACTAAAATATAATGTGATTTTACTTCAGCGTTAAACTTCAGTTGTTTGTTCTGTTCTGTCTCTGCATTCATGTGCTCTGCTGTGTGCTCTTCCGTGGCTGCGTCCAGAAACCCCAAAAGTGTCTCCTTTTTCCTACCAATCCTCCTCCGTGACACGGAAACTGATTTCGTGACTCCATCTTACCGCCTGTCCGAATACCGTAGGAGACGAAAGAAGCAGCTTAAAATTCTCCTGTAGGAGGCTTCCAACAGAGGATACATTAAAACATCCTACTCCGGAGTAAGCAGGATTTTATTGTAATATCTGAATTTTTAACTGTGTGTGATAGTGACGTTGTGAAAGTGGCTCAGTTCACTGGTAGTCAACATCCCATTTAAAAGGAATCAGCTGTCCCATTTCCCCAATTACAGCTTCTTCCCTCCATTCCTTCTCCTCTCCTCCTCCTCTCCTCGATTCCTCCATCTTCTTCCGGGGAAGGAGAGGAGGAGTAGGAAAGTAGGAGTAGGAGAGGAGGAGTAGCAAAAGTTTCTGGATGCAGCCCATGTCTCCGTCCCCGTCTAGTGCTTTCACCTGTTTCATCTTTAGCTCCGCCCCCTCGTTACCTTTCCCCAGGTGTTCCCTGTTTCCTTTCCTGCCTTGTGTGTTTACTTATAGCCCTGTGTTTGCTATTTCCTTTGTCTATTCTTGTACGTGTTTGCATCAGTTCAGGTTGCGTTTATTTCCTTTTGTACTCAGTGTTTCTTTGTTGTTTATGTTTTTGGTTTATTGTTTGTGTTCTTAATATGTTAATAAATATACTTGATTTGCTTCCGCTTCTGCGTCCTCTCGCTGCTCCAAACTTGACAAACTAACTGTATTACAGTCATGGTAGAAAGTGTTGACGCCCCTGAATTTTTTCCAGAAAATTTAATATTTCTTCCAGAAAATTATTGCAATTAAACGTTTTGTTATATACATGTTTATTACCTTTGTGTGTATTGGATAAACATAAACCAGTGAAAAAAAGCCAAAATTTAAATAATTTCACGCAAAACTGCAAATATTTTTGGCAAACTCAACTTAATATTTGGTTGCATTGAGAAAAAATAACTGCAATCAATCGCTTCCTATAACCATCAACAAGCATCTTACACCTCTAAACTTGATTTTTGGACCACTCTTCTTTGTTTATAAGGGCCTTCCCCCAACAGCTTTTAAGATTTCTTTACAGATTTTCAATGGTATTTAGATCTAGACTTATTGCTGGCCATTTTAGAACTCTCCAGCCTTGCACACAGTCAAAGCAACTAGTGGCAGAAGCAGCACAACAACCATAAAACATCTTGGAACCTCCACCATATTTGACTGTAGCTACTTTTTTTTTTTGTTCTTTGTAGGTCTCATTCTGTTTTTGGTAAATGGTAAACCGTTTTGGTGCTTTATAAAAAAGCTCTAGCCTGGTCTCATCTGTCCACAATGCCTTTTCCCAGAGGGTCTGCTGCCATATTGTTTTATTTCCTTCAATTATCCATGGATAGTTTGTGCTGGCCCGAGTGCACCCTGCACCTGCAGGACAGCTTGAATTGCTTTGGAACTTGATTGGGGCTGCTTATCCACCATTTACCAATCCTGCATTGCAAACTTTTACCTTTGTTTTTCTCTTCCATCCAGGTCCAAGGAGATTAGCTACAGTGACATGGGTTGTAAACTAAATGAGCTGTTTTCTCCTCTTTCGGTTTTTATGCTTAGTTTGGCACACGCAGACACACGCTGCAAAGATTAAGTCAACTTCTCTCTGGTTTCAGGTGTGATTATTATATTGCCTACACGTTACTTGCCAAAGGTAATGAGCAACACATGCTTGAATCAAAGTTATATACCCACAATTGTGGAAAAAATCCAATTCCAATACACATAAAGGGAATAAACATAATAAACATGTGTAGAACCAAACGTGTAATTGCAATCATTTTCTGGGAGAACTACTTAATTTTCTGCAAAAATCTCAGGGGTGCCAACACTTTTTTGGCCATGATTGTACTTATACAAACACCAAGATCTGTTTCGGTCAGTATCGGCTGATACTTAATATTAAGAGACTTGGATTGAGTTGGGTTGATCAGTGACATATGTATATCACGTTTGTATAACACAGGCAGAGTTATTGCAGTTATTGTAGAGGATGTGAGCAGTTTGAGTCACTGTGGCTGCTGCTATCCCAGCAGGCACAGTAATAAACTCCTTCGTGGCTCTTCTTCACTTCATTCAACTTCAGATCATAATTTTCACCTTTTTTCTTCACAGAGAATTCAGAGTTCTGAACAAAGTTATTGCCGGCTTCATTAACATACTGTATCCATGTGAGTCCTTCACCGTCTTTCTGATGGTACCAGTGGACATAGCTAGTCTGTAGCCCCGTCACTTTACACTGGATCTCAACTCTTTTGTTCAGTAATTTTGTCCAGTAGAGTTCATTCTGCTCCACTTCCACTCCCAGCGTTCCCACTGTAATCAATATTACACTATAAATGAACCATCCTGATAATATTATTTTTAATTGATTGGTTTATTTGATCTGGTTCTTACCTGTAATCAGTGAGAAGAGAACTGCGTACACATCTATATTCATATTTCATTTAGTTAGGCTTACAGCTGAAAGTCTGTATGAAAATACTGCTGTTTATCTGCCTGATTCTAATGAAGAGGATTTCGTTTCATAGGGTCTGTGCTGTAAAGTAGTGCTGACATCATTTCCTGTGGGTGGAGATGTAGAAATAACAGATGTACAGCTGTCTACACTGCATCATTTCTCCCCCAACTCAATGCTGCCACCAAAATGACACTGTTTCATGTGACCATAACAGAACACATTCACTTATTAAAGGAAAACTCCGGTGTAAAATGGACTGTTGTAGTAAAACGTGATAAAATGTACTCACCTCAGTTCTCCCCATTTTTGAGTTTTTATTGGCTTTAAGCCAAAATCATCAACAATAGAAGAAATAAACGCTTAAAATAGATCACTCTGTGTGTAATACATCTATATAATATATGAGTTTTACATTTTGAACTAAATTACTGAAATAAAGATATTCTCATTTTTTTAGATGACCCTGTAGTAATGCAAATGTGACCTTGAGTTGGGTTGATCAGTGACAGCCCTATTTAAAACTGATGTTCTGTGTTTATTTTATTAGTGTTTCACGTGGCCTTCAGATTAGCTCAAGAACAGCAGCTTCATGGAATGGTTTTCCATGGCCGAGCAGCTCCATCCAAACCTCACATCAGCAAACACAAGGCAGGTGAGTAGATACTTTTGGCAATAATAGCGTAGTGTACAGTCTATACAAATAATGTCTGATTATATTAATACAGTGCAAATTGATGTGTATGTATATCACGTTTTTTTTTTTTTTTTTTTTTTTTTTTTTACATTTTTCAACATTATCTGAGCAAGGAAAGAGACTTTAGAAAAAGATTTGCTCACAAACAGTAGTTTTCCCGCCCACTGGTGGAGACCCTTATTCACCCTCCACCACAACATCACGAGGTTGATTAACGCTCCACCAGTGGAACTGCTAACACATCTTAAATTTATCTAAACAAACACAAACACCCATAACTCCCTCCATATCAATATCAATGTAAAAATCTATGTATTTGTTTAAACTGAATGTATGTAACTCTTTCACTCTGTCAAGGTTAATGTACAGGATATGAAGTCTTTAAGTCACTGTGGCTGCTTCTATCCCAGCAGGCACAGTAATAAACACCTGTGTGGATCATCTGCACTGCGCTCACTTTCAGAACATACGTAACTCCCTCGAGCCTCACAGAGAAGTGTTCTGCTTCAGGATGTTCAGGGTTGTAAACAGGACTCGTTCCTGCAGCATTAACATACAGCATCCTTGTGAGAGCTTCACCGTCTTTCTGCTGGTACCAGTGAACATAATTGAAGCTCTGAAGTCCAGTCACTTTACAGCTGATAGAAACTCTTTTGCCCACCTGCTTCGTCCAGGAGAGCTGAGTTTGCTCCACAGTCTGTCCCAGAGTTCCCACTGTAATCAACATTACACTGTAAATGAACTGGTCAATTATTGGTGAACTGGTTTTATTAGGAAAAATAGATCTGGTTCTTACCTGTGATCAGTGAGAAGAGAACTACAAACACAGCTGCATTCATCTTTTATTAGATTAGCTTAAAGTCTATTCTTTTATTTTCAGAGGAGCTGTGCTGTAGAGTAGAGCTGATGTCATTTCCTGTGGGTGGGTCTGTTCTTCCAGTTATGGGTTAAATGTGCTGCCTTCTTCACTTTTGTCTGTTTTAACCAGTGGTGTGCAGTAAAGCCCTTTAACCCTTCAGAGTAGGGTGACAATAAGTGCATGTAAATCATTACATCATATTTAATCAAGAAACATATATTATAGATATTGTAAATTGCAGTGGCGTGCAGTGAATATAGTGTGTACCACTTCTGCAACCACCCCTCCATAACCCCCCACCCCGCCGCCGGCCGACCAACACATAGATAAATATTACAATAACTACATATTCTCTGTCTTGACTTAGTTATATTAAATTAATACAAATCAACAGCCCACAAATACAGCTACAAACCACAAAAGTATACAATAGACCCAACAATAAATGCTTAATTTTCCTACAAGTACAACCGTTCAACATAGATCACTCATTTGTATGTCTACAGTACACCAGGGCAGCCAAAACATTAAGTACACACAAAAACTCACCAGTCATGCGGCCTATTATTGTGAATTAGTTTCACATTGAAGGAGAGCCTTTAAAAAGGCATTTTAATATGATGTGACACAATATTTGTCTCATTTACAGGCCCAATTCCATCATACTTAGCTAACTATTGAATTAATCCAGCATGAGCTCCGTTTATGACTAATCAATGCGTAACACCTTCAACACATCGGTGAGAAGGGGTTACACAGCCGTGGCCACGCCCCTGTAGTGAAAATCATTAATCTGATTGGTTAGATTGTCATGCGACTTTGCTTATAGATTCATTACTACACCCTTCTCGAAATCAGGAGAAGGGCCCACGCAGACACAAGGGGGCAGAAGCCATTTTAAAAAACAGTTTTGATTGGTTAAAACCGCTGTTAGTCAGATAAGAGTTCCATACCAACTGAAAAACACAGACTAATGCTTTAAATTAGTTGCTGTTTTTTATTTTAGCTAATTTATAAATAAATAAATGTGTACACTTACAATAGGTATGATATATATATATTTCCTGATTAAAAATGATGTAATTATTTACATGCATTTATTGTCACCCCTTCTCTGAAGGGTTAGAAGGGCATCATTATACACCACTGGTAAATTGTAATATCATAAATTTCATATATTTCATAAATTAACTAAAATAAAAAAACTGCAACTAATTTAAAGCATTAGTCTGCGTTTTGCAGTTGCTATAGGATGCATATCTGACTGACAGCGGTACTGTGTCTGCGTGGCCCTTCTCCTGATTTTGTGAAGGATGTAGTAATGAGTCTGTTAGGAAATTCGAAGGAAAATCTAACAAATCAGATTCATGATTTTCACTACGGGGGCGGGGCAATGGGTGTTTAACTCCTCTGCTTTCTGATGAAGGTGCTACACATTGCTTACCAGTAATACAGAGCGCATGCTGGATTAATTCACTAGTTAACTAACTAGTTTTTATAGAATTTCACAGCTACCCACCCAGAGAGAACAAGGCCAGTTGTGCTCTTATAGGTCTCTGGCAGCTGATGGCAAGCTGCATGACTGGGATTCAAACCAGCATCATAGGATTCTATTTTTTCTGATATGTCCCTCTCACTCCTAAACTCTGCACCCCTAAAACTATGCAGGTATGTACAGTGGCTTTTAAAAGTATTCATACCCCTTAAACTTTTTCAACCACAAAATTTATTGTATTTTTTGAGATTTTAAGTGATAGACCAACACAAAGTAGCACATAACTGTAAAAAATTAGAAAAATGTGACATGCAACACTTATATCAACATCCTAAATCAACACTTAGTACAGCCACCTTTTGCTGCAGTTACAGCTGCAAGTCTTTTGGGGTATGTCTGTAACAGCTTTGCGCATCTAGAGACTGAGCTTTTTTGTCCATTCTTCTTTACTAAAAGCTCAAGTTCAGCCAGGTTGGATGGAGAGCCTCTGTAAATAGCACATTTCATGTCTCTCCACAGAAGCTCAGTGGGATTTAGGTCAGGACTTAGACTGGATCATTCTAACACATGAATATTCTCTGATCTAAATCATTTCACTGTAGCTCTGAGTGTATGTTTAGAGTCATTGTCTTGCCTGAAGTTGAACCTCCTTTCCAGTCTCAAGTCGAGCGCTTTGCATTTAGGCCAAAGGCATGCAAAATGCATGTTCTAATTCTCTTAATTATTCATGGGTGTGTTTCGGGTGTAATGTGAAAAAAAACCAATCAGTGTGCCAGTAGTCATTCCCTTTAAGAGCCAGTCGCTCGGTGACTTTGGCGTGTTCTTATCTTAGCTTTTGTTTGTCTCAGCAGAAGAAATCAGTTCGGAGCGCTGCAAAGGCAAGTTCCGCCGCATTCTCTAGCATCGAGAGAGCTGGACTAGACTTTCATTAATTAATTATTTTATATTTTAATAAATGTGACCTGGTGAAAAGAAACAAATGGTAACATATAGCTTTATAGATCTGTGTATTTACATTTTTTTTTAATGTTTTGAATAATTGAGCCGCGAAAGTACGGTGGCAAAGTGCTTTGATGTTTTTTTTATATATAAAGATTATAAAAGCGAATTTCAGTTTAATGAAGGCGAAGTGAAATAAAACAAACTTATGTTCAGTCAAAGTGCTTTTCTATTTCAAATTTTTTATTTTCAAAACTTTAGGATGTGACAGAGAATGAGTGAGAATGAGCATGTCAAATTCTCAAACAGCAGAATCTACTATATTAAGCTACAATTATTAAGTCCATGTATTAATCATAAACATAAAATTTAATAATGATAATAATAACAGTTTCTGTGCACATTTTTAGGTATATTTTATTTTATAGTTTATAGATTCCTGAAGGCTATGTGTGAGGGTTTTTCTTTTGCTGTGGTCAAGAAGTGATGGTATGGGTTTATTTTTTGCTTGGGTGAGCATTGTAAATAATGACTCTTGACTGTTGTCCTGGTTTAAATCAGTCAGAAGCGCACCAAGATAGAAACACACCAGATATTTACCTGAACACACCTCACTTCCAGACCACCACACCTATCAGCGTTAATATATTACTAAACTGTAGCACTATTTTAACAAAGAGGTATAAGATAGCAACGGTACTTTTGCAGGGTGTATGATAGAGCCCTAAATTACAAACAGCTGGACTCTACTAACTAATTGATTAAATTAACTAATGAAAGCAAGTGATGGCACTGGATTTTATTTAGGGGGTTCAGAGTAAAGGAGGGTAAAATTCTTTTGCACGTCATACTTTTTAGATTTTTTATTTTATTAAAACTTTGAAAACCATGTACCATTTTTTGTCTTGAGAGACTGGGAAGAAGAAAGAAGACTTTGAAAGGGTAGTGTGGTCAGTGAATACAAATATTTTAATGAATGAATGAATATAGTTCAACTTATATAGCGCCTTTCTACAAACCCAAGGAAGTTTTACAATTTACACGTTTTTACACACACGCACATTACACATCAACACTCATCCACACACCGGTGAGAAGCGGCAGCCAATAGCGCACAGCGTACTCTCAACTGAAAACAACCGTCCACCTGGAGGACTGTAGTGCATCGGGCACTACAGCTTTTACCCAGGACAGAGTGCCAATCCATATCTGGGCACAGTCATGCATACATTTACACACATTTACACACACACCAGATCAATTTAGAGTATTCAATTTACCATGTCAATTTAGAGTTTTACATTTTTCTGGGCAATTTAGATTTAGTATTCAATTTACTTGATCTCCATGTTTTTGGCCTGTGGGAGGAAACCAGAGGCCCCGGAGGAAACCCACACAGACACGAGGAGAACGTGGAAACTCCACCCAGATAGGGACTTGAACCCAAGACCCCAGTTCTGGGAGGCGACTGTGCTAGCCACTAAGCCACCGTGCCGCCCAACTCTAACTCTAAGATGGACATTCTGTCACACTGTATCTGAGTGTAGTACCTTTATTTAAAGTGAGGAACAACGTAGTATATATAGTATATGTAGTATATGTAGTATGTACAGTATATGTAGTATGTATAGTATATGTAGTATGTATAGTATATGTAACTGTTGTGGAGAGTTCAGGGTGTTCAGGTTGCACACAGGCAGAGTTATTGCAGTTATTGTAGAGGATGTGAGCAGTTTGAGTCACTGTGGCTGCTGCTATCCCAGCAGGCACAGTAATAAACTCCTTCATGGCTCTTCTTCACTGCGGTCAGTTTCAGATCATAATTTTCACCTTTTTTCTTCACAGAGAATTCAGAGTTCTGAACAAAGTTATTGCCGGCTTCATTAACATACTGTATCCGTGTGAGTCCTTCACCGTCTTTCTGATGGTACCAGTGGACATAGCTAGTCCGTAGCCCCGTCACTTTACACTGGATCTCAACTCTTTTGTTCAGTAATTTTGTCCAGTAGAGTTCATTTTGCTCCACTTCCACTCCCAGCGTTCCCACTGTAATCAATATTACACTATAAATGAACCATCCTGATAATATTATTTTTAATTGATTGGTTTATTTGATCTGGTTCTTACCTGTAATCAGTGAGAAGAGAACTGCGTACACATCTATATTCATATTTCATTTAGTTAGGCTTACAGCTGAAAGTCTGTATGAAAACACTGCTGTTTCTCTGCCTGATTCTAATGAAGAGGATTTCGTTTCATAGGGTCTGTGCTGTAAAGTAGTGCTGACATCATTTCCTGTAGGTGGAGATGTAGAAATAACAGATGTACAGCTGTCTACTCTGCATCATTTCTCCCCCAACTCAGTGCTGCCACCAAAATGACACTGTTTCATGTGACCATTACAGAACACATTCACTCATTAAAGGAGAACTCTGGTTGACTTTTGTTGCAGTAAAACATGATAAAAAGTATGAGCTTCAGAAGACATTAAGCAGTGATACTAAAGAACATTAAAAGATTCTAATTTAAAAAGCAACTTCCCAATTCATGTCCGTGTCACACAAATTTCTCTCCTCAGCCTCCATTAGATCCTACACTACAAGCCTATAATATTCTAATAAATTATTTCACCATCTTACCAGCCAGCCAATCCTGAGCTGTTTCACAACTTTATCACTAGAGTTCATTTGTCATACCTATTCAAATAGAGAAATAGAAAAAAAACATCAACATTTCAAGGCGGCTTACTGCACTAGATTTAACTTTTAAGTTTTAAAGACAATCACCACCAACATAGAAATCTTTAGTTCAGATCATTTATTTTTCACATGTACAAGGTCTCATCAACTTTAAAATCCAGTTTATGTTTTTAGTTGGCCTAATTTTAGTTATATGAAATGTGTATTGTAAGCTCTGCTGACTATCCTTAAAAGTCAATGAAAAAAATCGCATCAATGACACTTTTTACATTAATCAACAAAACACTATATACTTTTGTTAATTTAAGTTAACAACTGGGAAGAGAGAATTTATTACTATTACCTATTTGTACTTATTGTCAGTCATATAAGCTTATAAAGGGTCATCTCAAAAAATAAGAATATCTTTGAAAAGTTACTTTATTTCAGTAATTCAGTTCAAAATGTGAAACTCATATATTATATAGATGTATTAAACACAGAGTGATCTGTTTTAAGCATTTATTTATTTTATTATTGATGATTATGGCTTACAGTCAATGGAAACCCAAAAATCATTCATTCCGTATTTTACGGGATGGGCGGCAACCCTATTTACCAGAGTTTCAGGACCGTAAATCCCTTCTCTGGGTTAGGATGTTCTGGTGTCGGTTTATCCTCCATTTAATGGGCGTTTGGTTAAATAATTTAAATTTAACTGTGAACAATAAAAATAGCTGCATGGAACTTGGTAAAAACTGAGATAATGAGAAGCTAACTAGCTAATTTACCAGCTTCTGTGGAAGGTGGTGGATATAAGTTAAATGGAACTCCTCAAGACTTAAAAACACTTCAAGCTAATTTCTCCTTATCTTTTAATGACTGTGACAGCCTATAACTGGGTATATTATATTATTTATTCTGGACGTTTATTATCACTGTGGGTGTAACCTAAATCAATGGTACACTACTGCACCAGACATTTAACATAGAGTAAACAAATATGGCCGCTCCTTGTCGTCACACAGAGTATACACATAAGGTGGTGGATAAGATAAAAAACAAACATTGCTGGTTTGGCAATGTTTCTCTGGAATTATTTAAATAGGCCATCACTTTTTAAGATATTCAAAACGAATAATAATAAATGTGCAAAACTGACGAACTACCCCCATTTTATGCAGCCCCCGTTTCAGAAACACTGAATTAAAAAAAGAGTAGGAATATAAGAGGTTATAATATATATGTTATATTAATCTAGGCGGAATTAACCTTACAGCCACCAATATTTCCCAATTTAAAAGCTTCGTTTTCAGAGACCGAAAAATGCTGTTTTCCTGTGAACGGAAAGGCCAAAACGGAGACAAAAACCTCTCCGTTTTTAAAAATCTCCGGATTCGTGTGGATGGGGCCTTAGTCTTCAGTCTTGGCAAAAAAAAAATCATGGTCACAGTAAGATTTAGCACAGGACAATACCTCAGCAACAGCAGTTGTTTAAATAAAAACCTGTAGCCACTCAGTTTAAGTTCAAATGGCTCTTTTTGTGTTATACCTTCTTCAGACCCAAATCAGAAAATTTTGGGACAGTATTACACATGCAAATAAAACAGTGCACTGTTTCTTCCACTTACATTTACTTTTATTTTGACTTGATTACAGACTGTATGAACCCAAGACATTTCATGATTTATCTGATTATCTACATTCTTAATTAGGACCATTAATTATTACATTTTTTATGTAGTAACTCATAACATGATTAGGATGTATCATCACATATTAAGAAAACATGCTGGGATTTAGCCTTCAAATCTGCCCACCTCCATTCTCCCAGTCCCATTTTGATACTCAGGGTTGCCAGGTACAAACAATAGCATGCAAACAGTGTGCTCCAGCCATGAAAACATAGGAGCTAGCTATTTTTCTGCTGAACAGGTAATCACTGAGCTTCAGTAAGGTTCACTAACCACTGCTATGTAATTTACCTACACCCACTAGTAGTAAAGGCTGGCATTTTGGACATTGCAAACATATATATTCACTGATTGGATACAGAGTAAGACTCATCGTTGCTTGCCACTGTGTGTCAATCTGGCAACCTGCATGAGCTTCACAGCTGGGAATGAGCAAAGGGGGCAGGAAACTGTATCTGGGGTTTGGAAATTGGGTTCCTGTAGCCATTTCACACACTCACTCTCATTCCTAAATATGACTAATTCTGCATCTCAGGCATGCCAACACTTCAACTATAGTTAGTACAGGCAAAATGTAGGTCTACAAATGATAGATAGATAGATAGATAGATAGATAGATAGATAGATAGATAGATAGATAGATAGATAGATAGATAGATAGATACTTTATTTATCCCGAAGGAAATTTAGGAGCAAATGAGTTTGAAAAAATAAAAAATGTCAACAGGTGTAGCCATGGTTTGGCACAAAAACAGTATCCACATATTGAAAAATATTGAAACTTAAAAACCATGTTCCTGTATGAAAGTTAGAATTGATTTGCAGATTTTTTTCTTCTTTAGTAGATTAAAAAAAACAAAAAACAAATGTAAAGCAGCATTTTTAAACCTTTTCAGTTGGAGGTAAGTGCCACCGGTTCCTCCCAACCCCCACCCCATACACCTTATTCTACCATGCACACTTTCAAAGGCTAATTTCTTTCTTAATTTCTGGTTTTGCAATGTTTCTCTGTGATTATTTAAGATATATCCAAAATGGATAATAATACATGGGCAAACCTGACTAACTGCAATCCACATTTTTTTTGCAGCATTTTCTGCAGCCCTTTCAGAATCACTGATTTAAAGAATGAGGAGGAATATTTGAGGATATAATATATATATATATATATATATATATATATATATATATATATATATATATATATATATATATTAATAATAAGTTATATTAATCTTAAACCTGTATATTGAAATAATTATAACTCACATTTGAAGCTTTCAAGTCAAAAACTCATGCGTAAACTTGGATTGGGCAGAAGGAACCTTATGGCCACCGATATTTCTCAATTAATAGGAAATCAATCAAGAAGTGGAAAAAAAGTCATGCTCATTCTGCATTTGCATGCGGAAGATGTTGTTGGCCTTTTGCGCTTTTTCCGTTGTGTTCAGATACTTGTTCAGAATGGGTCGATATTTCTCAGGATGGCCCTCACTATTATCTGTTTTCCACTGGATGTAGGCATTATTTTTCTCCATCTTCAGATTTTGAGCCAGCCAGACCCAGAGTCTGGAGCACGGCAGGAGAGCCACAGTGAAGTAAATAGTATCTTTTTCAGTATTCATCACATTCTTGTAGGAATTCAGGTACTTCTCAATGGCTGGTGTTGGTTGGATGGATTTTGTATCCTACAGTATGAAACATAACATAGTGCGCAATTAACATAAAACAATTACATTTTCACTGCAACATTTAATTGTTGCAACATTTAAAGTTCTTACCGCAAGTGAGAAGTCACTTTCACAAGACTGAAGAAATCTCTTGTAGCTTCTGTATCTTCCTGTAATGAATTCCCTCAGGTCATCTGGCTGCCCGGGCATCTCACTCACCTCTTTCAGCATGTTAGTCACCACTTGCAGGTACAAAATGTCCTGCAGAGTAAACTTGACAAAGCGAAACGCATCAAGGATACCGTTTTGCATATGGATTAGAAAGTCAACGTTGAACGTTTTTTCGGCAATGTCCATGTTCTGAACCCAAAGTTCCTCATAGACATCTTCACCTTGTTTGGATGTTAAACTACATCCAGAGTGGTCGTTGTTAACCCATTGGGACTGGCAGGAACCCTCTTCATGTCTGGTTGCCAAACCAGAGCTAAAGTGACATAAAAACACATAAATTGTCAAACAAATATTGTCTATAAAAATAGCATTTAGCATCTAATTTTATCAAAATGTTCCCACCATTCACCAAAGGCTAGTTACCTCACCAACTCACAAGGACTTCCCCCTATCACCAGTAATGCCCCCAACACTACAAAGGTGCAGGCTAGCACTCCTCTTTTTTCAATCAGCCACTGATGCAGCATCACCGGATAGCCAGCGCACTCAGAGGAAAGCGCAGCGACGCAGCTATGATACATCAGCTAACAGATGCCTGTGTTGACCGGCATCGCCCTGGGATTGATGAGGAGAGAGAGCACCATCTATCCACCCAGAGAGAGCACGGCCAATTTCTCTCAGACTCTGGCTGCTGATGGCCTTAGACCACTGGATCACTCAAAGCCATAAAGACTTGACAGCAACAGGGAAATGTATTAGTAAGAATGTAATAACTGCTTAATAAGAAGAAGTATCACTATTAATTTTACTAATATTAATTTGTCTTCAGTTTCTACCCTCATTATTACTCCTACTACAGCATCTCTCAGTATTCTTCTACAAAGATTACTACTATTACCCTACTACTCTCACTATTAAGTCTACTATCACTACTAATATTGCACTGTAAACCCACAATTTGTTTAAACTCAAATAAATGAAGTCTGTTTTATGTGAAGTTTTGTTTTTGGCTTGCATGGGCAGTGTTTTGCCAACCCAATGTTTTGAACCCAAACCGATAAACTACAGAGAAGGATTTAATTTTGACAGTGTTCATTTAAAGGGGCAGAACTTTTCTTGTTCACACTGCAGCGACGCGGCATCGCTTCCAAACGCTTTCTCTGCCTTCCTCTCGTCGCTTTGGGGCATGTCGCCTGAAAGAGCAAGCAGTTTATCTGCCACCAGCAAGAATATGAAGAGTTGTAGTTCAGTGCTGTGTATGAACAAGATGCTGTTCTTTTTTTATCGCCCAGTGAACCCTGCTAAACATCCAGTTCAGGACGAGCTGCTCCTCCATCTCTGTTATCTTACAAAGGAGTTTCTTAAAGCACAAAAAAGCCTGAAAAAGCTGTAATCAGCTTCTCCTCCGTGACCTCACACTGTAGTTCAGCCTGTGGTGTGTGTGGTGCTGAAGCCTTGTCCGCGTGTCGCTGATTGGCTACCGCCCAGCGAAACTCGCTTCTCATTTGCATAAAGGTGAAAATATCCCCACTTTTTGCCTCTCGCTTCGCCACTCTCCATAGAAAACAGTGGGAAAACGCATCGCGTCGCTGCAGTGTGTGTTTTGCAGTGCAGTAAACGCACAGACCAATCACGTGTTGTGTAATATCACCAAACGCTCTCCTCTGCCAATCAGATCTGTGAAAACCCTTTCCCTCAGCTAGTAAATTGGGACGCGACGGGAAAAACTGCCTTTAAAAAAGAGATAGGGTGCCCGAGAACTGGTGGAAAAACGAGAACGGGCGGAAACTAAAGACACACTGAGCGCGCGAGAGAGAAATGGGAGGAATGTACAAAAAATCTGCCCAGAGAGGCATTTTATTACTATTATATATTTTTTTCATCATAGTACAAACATCCTCAGGTAAGACGTTTCATACACAGAAATACATTATATATATATATATATATATATATATATATATATATATATATATATATATATATATATATATATATATATATATAATGTATGTCCAGCTGAAGAAAATTTTGTCAGTCCAATGTCTGATTCAGGGCTATACATATATATATATGTATAGCCCTGAATCAGACCTTGGACTGACAAAATTTTCTTCAACTGGACCGTCCTGAATTTTAATTAAATACCCCCATTCTATTGGCTTCTGGCACAACCTGTTTGCATCCTGGGTGTGTACCCCAGTTTCTGACACTCGCCACCAGTTTGACAAGAGATTACCTTTAATTATTTCAGTAAATGTAACTTATTCAGGCTTACAGTGTAATTCTTCCACTTACCACTAATTATTTCCCTTACTATTACTACTAATTACTGTTTATTCTATTATGAATGCTGCTAGTAGGTCTTCAAATCTCATGTAGTAGTAATATTAATATTAAGTAGTAAATCACTATTTATTCCATACTAGTAGTTATTCTATGGTCACTTCTATTGCTAATACTAGTACTACTGCTATTTTCACAATTTATTTTATAATACTATTTCTTTTACTTTATATACTGTTACTGTCACTCTTTATTCTACCACTACACTCTTTATTCTACCACTACACTATTAAAATTACTACAGGCACTCTCTTGATTTCTTCTTTTACCACTGCTGTTCTATCATTACTACCTCTGTTATCACTGCTATATGCCACTACTACTACAACTATTATTATTTTACTACTACTACTACTACTCTTACTACTACTGTAAACATACTAATTACATATTTAATTAATCTAAAATCAAACAGAAATATAAAGTGTAAGACACAGGAACACTCTAAAAGGAAACATATGCATGCTTACCTTATGAGAAACCCAAAAAGAAAAAAGGAAAGAACAGCAGAATTCATCTTGTGTAAAATGTTCAAATATATTGAACTGTTGTTCTAAAAAGCAAATTTTAGGTATAGCAGGTCGAGGAAAGAGCAGTGGCTGTGTAATCTTGAAGGTATCCTTCACAGAAATGCATCAGTTGATGAGAGGGAAGAACTTTCCCCAGCATTGAAACTGCTCGTTGCCCGTGACTTATTTGAATGACTTAGACGTTAGATGAGTCACTTCCTCATTTTTCATGATTTTTACTGTTCAACAGAAACAAGCCCTGAAAGGTTTTTCCACAATTGTGCAATCGGATAACTCAGATGACTGTGCATGCTGGGGCTTGCTGAGTGTGTGTGTGTGTGTGTGTGTGTGTGTCTGTGTGTGTGTGTCTGTGAGGTGGAGAGAGTGTGGGGTTTGTGTGTGTCTGTGTGTGAGGTGGAGAGAGTGTGGGGTTTGTGTGTCTGTGTGTGAGGTGGAGAGAGTGTGGGGTTTGTGTGTGTCTGTGTGTGAGGTGGAGAGAGTGTGGGGTTTGTGTGTGTCTGTGTGTGAGGTGGAGAGAGTGTGGGGTTTGTGTGTGTGTGTGTGAGGTGGAGAGAGTGCAGAGTTTGTGACAACCATAAAGGTTTTTCTTGTTCGTCCTTTCATCCGGACACTACTATATCTTTTTACTAAGGACATTGAGAAATAGTAAAGCACAATGACTTGGACAAGTAACTTTAATCTGATTACTAGGAAACACTTTGTAATACTGTTTCATAGTTAATAGGTAACTAAGCAGAAACTAATTAAAAGTGCTGCATTAACACATAAATCCCTTCTATTAACTACCAGTGAGTTCTGAGTAATTACTGAGTAGATAATACTGAACTAATGATTATAGCTGTTCACTATTAACCCAACACTAATTACTTACACTTACAAACAGTTTCTCCTGGAGGAATACTTACTAATTATGTCTCCTTTATAGTAACTATTCATTAATTACTGCCCAAATCAACATTAACTACTCAGCTGAAAACTATTACATGCCACCTGAACTATAGATCTAAATCAGTGTACACAAACAATTATTCGATCAGTGGGGTTAAGCAGAGTACTACACACTGCAGTAATTTACTATATGTAATTTACTCATTATATGCAAGATAATGAGGATAATAAAGTAACTTTTCAAGTACACTGATTTAGATGTATAGTTCTCTAGGTGGCATGTAAGGGTTTTCAGCTGAGCAGTTAATGTTAATTTGAACAGTAATTAATGAATACTTACTATAAAGTAGACATAATTATTAAGTAGTTCTACAGGGGATATGTAAGTCTTGGTTATTAATGTGGACGAGATAGGGCTTTAGTTCTATTTATTGAAACCTAGACGCTCTAAACTCCCTGAATCTTAACTCTTTATGGTGGCGCTAATAAAATGAGTTGGGTAAACTTGTGATGAATATTGTAAATATAGATTTGTTTAAGCTTACATATAAGTTTAATTAAGGAATTGGGAATTGTTTTAAATGAATTATTTGAAATGTTTAGGCTGATAAAGTCTACTGTGAACTGTGTTATCCACCCAATCTCTATAATTTGGTATTTATTGTATTTATTTTCTTACAATTCATTTTATGTACAAAAACAAACAAAAAACTACTATTGTTTACAAAATAGACTACTTTGAATGTTATAAAAAATAAAAGTTTAACATTTATTAGCATCTAATTCTGAGTTGTTGATTTTACTGCAGTGTAAAGTCATCAGTCTCCTGGTGTTTCTCAGTGTTGAATGAATCCAGATGAATCCAGATCATTTCAGCAGAATCACTTTTATTAGATGAAGGTTTTCAGGGATTCTGCAATGTCATTTAAAAAGAGCTCGTTGCCAGAAGGAGACAGGTGAACCCGGTCTCTGAGGAAGAGTCGAGGGTTGTGGAACAGAATATCCGGGTGATGAATAACACCCCCCTCCACTCCCAAGATGAAATCGGCCATCTCGCCGTTCACCCATTTCCGGGCTGCATCAATCCTCTTGGGGTGAGTGGAGGACCTCCACTGACGTCGGGGGGTGATCTCCGACAGCATGATCTTCATGTGTGGGAAACGACGGTGGAGATCACGGAGATCCTCCTTCATCTGTGCGCTAAGATGAAGGGCGTTCATTCCTCCAAGGTCGTTCCCTCCACAGTGGATGATCAGCACATCCGGAGACGTTCTTCCTCTTAGAGACTGGTTGAAGAACGGGACGAGTCCCTGCCACCTCAGTCCTCCCCAGCCGAACCAGCTGACCTCAGCCTGTACGCCCAGGTCACCTCCCAGTGAGCTCCTCGCCATCTCCTCCCCACGGCGAATATAGCTGTCCCCTATGATCCATACCGTGGGAGGAGCTGTAAAAAGAAAACAATAAAAAGAATATTAAATCATTGTATGTATTTATACAGTATATATACTTAAATATAGTATAATTAAACAGCTAAAGAAGTACTGCAATACAACAATTCATGCTTCATCACCACCAGTAACATCACTAGTGTAGTCTGTCTACGCAAAATTAGCTAAGTGGTTGCTATGTTGTTGCTAAGGTGTTGCTTGGTGGTTTTAAATAATGATGTTGGTCTTAAAGAAACGGTTGCTTAACCAAACATGGAAACCAGATTCCTGAATTCTGCCCCATAACGCACCTCTCTCCAGCTGGATTCGAGTCTTTTTCATCACTGGAGCTTCATCCTCCGGTGTCTCCACCAGCTTCCTCTTACCAGAGGTTCCGCTGGAGCTAACGACAATATCTGCAGCACATCAGTGACATTAGAAACAGGTTAGAAACAGAACTGTATTAAAATCAACATTTAAAACTGATCTGAGAACATTTGATTTAGTTTAAGAGAAATTAAACATGTTAACCAAACTGAAATCTGTCCCATAACGCACCTCTCTCCAGCTGGAGTCTGGCCTGTTTCAGTGCAGGAGCGTCCTCATGTCCGTCCATGAACACGTGGGGACGTTTCTCTCTCCTGCTGGGGCGGTTGGTCGTCCCGTGCTGGAAGTTCTCCCAGCTCTGCCGGTTGATCTTCACCGGCCGCTGAACCACCGTCTTTATCGAGATCAGTAAAGACATTCTGCTAATGTTCACTAAAGCTGCTCGTCCTCAGTAACTGAAAGATTTCCTCCGAAGTCCTGATACTGCGTCTCCCAGCTCTAGCCTGAACCCCAACTGACGGAACTCCTGCTGATATATGCTCAGGTGTGTGATGTCACATCTGTGATGTCAGTGGAATCTCTTCTGCAGTAACCATGGTGACCACCAGGCTAGCACGCTAGCTAGTGCCTCTAATTCCACTGGTTACCTGTTAATTTTAAGGTGTTAGTGCTGTTTTTAAACGTCTTCATGGCCCTGCACCACTTTATTTTAGTGATTTTTAGGTATTTTCCGGCTAGGTCTCTCAGGTCTTTATTCTACGGGAATAGGAAAAAAATAGGAAAATGACATTGCGTTCCCTTGCAAAAGTTTTGCATTCCCTCACAAATGTTTTGTGTTCCCTGGCACCAGTGTTGGGAAGTAACGGATTACATGTAACGGCGTTACGTAATCAGATTACAAATTATGAGTAACTGTAATCCGTTACAGTTACTGCTTCAGTAAGTGGTAATCAGATTACAGTTACTCTGCTAAAATAAAAGGGTTACATTGCGGTACTTTCCTATTTTTGCTCTTCCAATCCAACACCGACAAAACGCAAATAACATTTTGGTGTGAAATCGCTCTGATATGACGGGGAACTGTCTGCCCCTCCTCCCGTCTCGCTGCACACACACACATACAGGGAGGAGGGGCAGACAGCGGCTCCGCACACACGACGAGACGAAATTAACTGACATTTTGGTCAACGAATAAAAACGAGACGAAAATGTTTGGCAGGGACGAAATCCAATCAGACTGATTTAGGTCTGTGAAAGGTAGGGACCAGTTAGGAAGAGATCCAATCACTGCTACTTTAGCGGAGGCGCCGCGCGCTCAGTTACAAACCCGGGAATTAACCTGTCGTTACGGAGCTCGACTGGAAGTTAACTCGACAGTGTTCAGCAGGGAGAGAGAGAGGGGAGAGGCGATATATTTCTCCTTTGACGTCGCGAAAAACAAGATAATGTGTAAACAGAGACTCCATCTCCGGTAAAAACACCACTAATCTTTCAGCTTCTGCAGACCAGAGTCACACAGATCTCCATGCAGAGATCCGCGTTTTAATGCTGATGTTATTTCATGAGCTGATGGGGTGTTTAACTCGGCAGTGCACTAAAACACAGAACTGATACAGAACCCTAACTCATTAAGATCATCTGTTTAGTCTCACAGTGGGAAAGATACAGCTAGTGTTAAAGCAGGAACAGGTCAGAAAGAAACTCAATAATATATCCAAAATAAAACAATAAAATAAGTGAATCTCTGAACCCAAAAGTCTGTGTAAAGTTCCTTACAGCACTTTCTCATAAGTTTCTCACATTAACTCATGAAGTCTCTCAGTACATCCTGAGAGCATCTCTACAGGACAGTGTGTGAATGTTTGTTTTGATCTCGTTTATAGACTGTAGCTCCAGTAGATGGAGATAAAACTAGATCCTTTAAAAGTTGTTTTTGCATCTACAGCTCTGTTTAAACTTTAATTTAACTATTCAGATGTTTTATGACCTGATTTCTAGAGCAAAATTTTAAATGTAACATATGTATAGTCACACACCTACAATAATAATAATAATATACATTAAATCATATATAAATATATTTCACTTTCAAACATTAACAATATTACTCAAGTGGTTATTAAACGTTTCATTTCATATACGTGTAGAGTTAATAATTCAAGGGAACTGATGAAAAATCATTTACATTTACACCCTTTACATTTTAGTCGACTAAATTTACTGTAATTTTAGTCGACTATATTCTTATGACATTAAGTTGACTAAAACTAAAAACATTTCAGATGACTAAATTGTGACTAAAACTAAATACTATTTTCGTCACAAAACTATGACTAAGACTAGATCAAAATTTGTTGTCAAAATTAACACTGGTGGCAAACCTGCAAATAGATAGCTTACAGTTGTTGTTACATTGTTTGGTTTTAAATGGTTTTATCATCAATTTATAGAAGTGTTTCATAAAATTGTTTGATGAAATGGTTTCATAAGTATTTTTATAGAGTGATTGAAAAGGCTGTTTTATTTGTTTATCTATTTGTTAACTGGAAAGAAAAATAAAAGGATAATATGCAAGATGTGGTTGCTACATTCATTCAGGCTTAAAAAAATGACAATATTTAAAGTAATCCAAAGTAATCAGATTACGTTACTCACTTGAAGTAATGTAACTGATTACGTTACAAATTACATTTTGAGTGATGTAATCAGTAATCTGTAAGGGATTACATTTTAAAAGTAACCTTCCCAACACTGCCTGGAACCAAATACATGTTCGACAGAGCGCAAGCATGTAGGAACAGAGATGCCGATGTCATTGCATTTTTAACCTGCATATTTAACACACACAACATTTATTTGTATTATGGTAAAATGTAGTACATGCATTTTAGAATAGTTTATAAGCTTGTAAGCTTGGTAAATATAGTTTAATATTCAAAATTTGCGCTTTGACCTTTCTCTTGCTCACAAACAACGTCCTAACCTCTCCCAAATTGCATTATCCACACGATGGAGGAACATAGAACAAACTACAGACATTTACTCTATTTTCCGTTTCTCTGAGCACATTTGCTGAAAATAGCCGGTGTTCTGTCAAGTTGTGCTACCACGTGAAACCGTGCTGCCCTAGTGTATATGTTTAACTGTAAAAATAGAAAAGAAGCACCATATTAGAGCATGTTCCCATAGGTTAGTATATTTGTATAGAATAAATCACTGTATCATGATAAAGTTATAGTTAAAAGAGGTCATTAGAAACTGCTTTTGTATTTTCATTTTTTTATATTAATTGTTAGTTTGCATTTACTCTTTAGTGCAATGACAGTGAGTCCAGGTTGTTTAAAGCACAAAAAATACAAAAAACATGTTATATATAAAAAAAACACGAGAAATAATTAAAAAGTGTAGATCAGCGCATGCGCAGTGTTTTTAGACAGACCTGATAAACATACTACAATAACGTTACCCCTTGGTTGAATTTTAAATATTATTTAAAGGTAATTTATTGCTACTGTGCCATATGACATACATCTCTGCGAAATGTGAAAGTATAGTCCCACACGTCATCTAGCATATTTCAGCACACACAAAATACAGTTAGATATGTTGTCTGATATGTTCAGTGTAACTGTTGTTTGGTTAAACTAATCATTTTCAGAGTAATGGGCAGTGTCACAAGGTGTATGGAATGAAATGAGCATAAAGCTAAAATTATTGTGATATTAATCACATTATATCTTGATCTAGATATGGAGGAGGAGCTTGAACGTTTCTTAAGGTACAGAGAAGTTCCTGAGGAGGACAAAAATAAATTGAAAATTGGATAAGGTGCACTTATTTTCTGAAGTTGTGCCCGTATGAAGCCAAGTACACTGTCTAGGCTGGAGTAATCCTTTCTTCTAGAAAGTCCTGCTGATCTCAGCAAACGTAGTTTGCGCTCACTTATTGCGTAATCATGTTTGATTTTGAGAATTGATAATATGTCTCTATTTTTCAGTCCAAGATCAAAGTAAAATACAAGTTGGTCCATACTCCATGGTGGATGCATGATGCAGTTTTCTCCAGCTTTTTTATTTATTTATTTGTTATTTTTTTCGCGAGGGAAACGCAAAACAGTTGTGAGGGAACGCAATGTCATTTTCTAGTCAGCTAGCGAAGTTAGCTAGGTTATATGTGTGTTAGTTAGCGTCAGGGTTAGCTAGCTAACTAGTTAACTTACCTACTCAGTACTACGTGGTAGTAAATAGAAAATATGTATGTGGTAATGCAGCACTATTAATTAGTTACTGCTTAGTTTCTGCTTAGTTAGCCATTAACTATGGAACAGTATTATGAAGTATTACCGATTACTGGATTGGAAATAGTAACCTGTTAGATTACTCGTTACTGACAAAATACTCAGATTAGAGTAACGCTACTGATATTACTGTTGCTTTTTAATAATTTGTCAGTTTAAAAGCAAAATTAAACACAAAAGTATTGTCTTGGATTATTTGATAGCTTGCACAAGTGACCTACAAGTAGAGGCCTGTGAGTAAATTTATTACCTCATCTCAGTATCTGATATCTCATGTTTTATCGCCTGGCAGTACATGTCTCTATATACTGTATATACATGCCTTAATATGGGGTCATTCTGATATGTAGTATTCTAGATTATTTGGCCTTGAACTTGGCCACTCCGGCAAGCCACAGGTACACGTAGAACTTGATTTTGCCAAGTTGTAGCTCTCCTAAAGGACACAACTTTAACCATCATCCAATCACCACACATCATCATTATCATCATTTGTGTCATCTTGCATATATGTTTTCCCGACCATAATCCTGATTGTCCTGATACCATTATAATCAACATCATGTGAGCCTGTTCTGAGGCTATTTGACCATGAAAAGATTCATGTTTTGTCTTAAGGTTCTGAGGCATTCATCATCATAGAAATTAAATCAGTACCATATGTCTTGGACTACAACATGTTGTCCTGAAATCACCATCACCAAGTTTTGTACTGAGATAATCGTATATGTTGTCCTAAAACCATTACATATGTTGTTCTGAGAACATTATTATCATTTGTGTTGTCCTGAGATCATCATTATCATCATGTGTTTTGTACTGAGACCAATTTCAGATGTTGTCCTGAGACCATCAACATTATGGTGTCCGTGTGTCATGTGTCGTTCCCTTTAAGAGGCAGGTGAGCTCTGACTTTGGTGCGTTTGTATCTTAACAGCGCGGTGCTTTGTTCGTCTCAGGCTGTGAAGGTACACCAGCAGCTCATTTAAAGGGAAGAGCAATGATGTTTTATTCTTTATTTGGTTTATTGTTGAAATAAAAGTCAGAAAGTTATAGAAATGTTCTTGTCTAGGTTAATTTCAATCAGTGGCGCACCTGCGTTTTACTCCTCCAGAAACACACCTCACTTCCAGACCACCACGCCAATCAGTGTAGATTTATTCCTACATTATGACACTATTTTAACAGTGCAGGCACAAGGCATGAAAATAGACTGTTGATAGGGATGCAAGGTCAACTGTCAGGTTACTCAGTAGTCTACAGGGGTTGGACAGTGAAACTGAAACACCTGATTTTAGACCACAATAATTTATTGTGGTGACGGACAGTTCTGGTGGAAACGGGAGAGTTGAGGTGCACATTGAATTCTGCCGTGATTTGGGCAGCTGTGGTTTTATGTTTTTTGGATACAATCTGGGTTAGCACCCGAACATCCCTTTCAGACAGCTTCCTCTTACAGCGTCCACAGTTAATCCTGTTGGATGTTGTTCGTCCTTCTTGGTGGTATGCTGACATTACCCTGGATAACGTGGCTCTTGATACATCAAAGACTTGCTGTCTTGGTCACAGATGCAGCAGCAAGAAGTGCACCAACAATTTATCCTCTTTTGAACTCTGGTATGTCACCCATAATGTTGTGTGCATTGCAATATTTTGAGTAAAACTGTGCTCTTACCCTGCTAATTGAACCTTCACACTCTGCTCTTACTGGTGCAATGTGCAATTAATGAAGATTGACCACCAGGCTGCTCCAATTTAGCCATGAAACCTCCCACACTAAAATGACAAGTGTTTCAGTTTCATTGTCCAACCCCTGTACATCCTTAGTCATGCTTATCACATTATTATCATGTACATATTTTCATCCTTTATGCATATTTTTCCTTCCTCTTTTATGAACACATTTTTTTTATGGAATCATTTGAAATACATGGGAGCAGCTAAGAAACAGCGGAGATTTTTATTAGGTTGTTGATCCCACAGCATGTTTGCAGAGAGATATGGCACAAGCTTAGATCACTGTTTAAACAGTGGCAGAGATTGGTGAGAAAGAATTAATGCAAATTGTGAAGTATTGTCTCTGTTTTCAGTGCATATCAAGTATTTGTCTTTAGTATTACTTTTGTACTACTCTGCTGCTTACTTGTTATCCCTGTCATGACCCTGTTCCTCACTGCTGATTTGTGGATTTAGTTCACTTTTTTTGTCTATGCTTTTTGCATTGCTCCATGTACTGTACTGTATGTGCTGTTTTTGACCTGCCCTGACCTATTCACTTCTCTTTTGCATTGTTCCTTTTTTAAATAAAGCTTTTGGTTTCATTTTTAAATCCTGACTCATTCACTCAGTATCTGTTCTTTCCCACCACAGTTCATAGCCTTCACTTGCTTGTGATTTTGCAACGGTATTTGCTGAAATATCAGTTAACAGGAACTAGGAAGAGTGGAGGTCAAGTTGAGGTTGGAAAGCCAAAGGATACTTTTAGTAAGCTCTGCTTGTAGGAACACTAGAAACACTGTACACTTGTACACGATTCTACTGTATATGACACCTGTACAAATACAGTTGCAAGAAAAAGTATGTGAACCCTTTGGGATTACTTGGATTTCTGCATAAATTGGTCACAACAATAGACAAACACAGACTGCTTACACTAAGACCACATGAATGCATGCTTTTATTGAACACAACATGTTAACATTCACAGTGCAGGGTGGAAAAAAGTATGTGAACCTTTGGATTTAATAACTGGTTGATCCTCCTTTTAATCTACGGAGAGAAATTAGTGCCCAATTTAAAAGCAAACACTACCATGGTAAAAAATGAATACAATTCACAAGATGCATTGCTTTTCCACACTAACATGCAAAATATGTGCCAAAATGGAATGTAAAACCACTGTTACATTACATTTCACTGCACTTGATTTCTTTATTGAAAAACAATACACAAGAATTTACATTCTCAAAACCATATGCTGAATTTGAATTGCACACAAATCTCTTTAAAATGCAATCAGCTCAACGGCATTTTATTCCACTGTGTGGTGCTGCAAATGTTCAAAAGCAAATCACAAGGCACAGGATTGCATTTTGTCTAGGAGCAGCAAGGTATTCGTGCCAATATGAAATGTAATCACTGTCCAATCACTACTGAAATTGGGAAGGGGCTGAAAAAACAGTCAAAAACAAGCACTTATAGCTGCACTTTAAACCAGAGAAAATGTCTTTTGCGAAATGATATAAAAGAAAATAAAGAATCTAATACTCTAAATTAAGGCTGGTACAGTCACATACAACTGCATGCTTTTCAGAGTTGAGTAGATTTTAACATGGGTCTGGTTCTTATGCCTGGGTCATTTTCACACTTTTTTCTAGACCCGGGTGCGCTTGGTAAAACATGGACGCTGTTTTTAAGCCCAGAAGTAATCAGTCCCAAGTATTGATCTCTGGTCGGTCATCTGGGGTTCACTGGTGGAAGCTATTCGAGTCTGGGTCTGCGTGGGGTGGTGTAGGTGTGTCTGGTTAATTTTTGTATGTGACGCTTCCTCTTATTAGGTTCTTTCTGACTGCTTTCTCTGCCCCGCCCCTGTCTGTTTGGACAGTGATTACATGTCATGTTGGCACGAATACCACGCTGCTCCTAGACGAAATGCAATCCTGTGCATTGTGATTGCACACACAGTGGAATACAAAGCAGTTGCGCTGATTGCATTTTAAGTGCAATTCTGACAATAATTCAGTGTTTGGTTTGGAAAATGTAAATTCTGTAAATGTAAATATTGCTTTTCGATAGAAGAGATCAAGTGCTGTGAAATGTAAGGTATTATACAACAGTTAGTTCCAACCTCACACTCACAGTCTGATTGGTGCTGATATTTGTGATAACAGCATGGCCTTCTCACACTTAATCTGTATCACTCCACTGTACATTGCAGAGTAATGGCATATACACACAGGACATTTTACTATCATTGCCTCCACTAGCAGCAGCAGCATTTGCTTAGCACAGGCTAGCGCCCAGCCAAGGCACGCTCGCCCACAACCCACAGTGCTGGCTTGTCCTTTGTGGGAAAAAAAGAGAAAAAAAATCCATCAGTCACCTCGGCTGCAGTCTGATAGCGGTAACCATCCAGGCTAGGCTAACCTAACCTAAGCTAATACTAAACTAAGGCAAGCAATGCTAACCTAACCACAGTCCAGCCGGCTAGCTAACTAATAACATCCAGCAAAACAAGCAGTAATGCTTACAAACACACAGTTTTCACCTGAAGACGACTCCACAGGAGATTAGAGTTTCAGCATTATTTCACGATCCAAACTTTTACGATCCAAGCTTTTACTAAACACGTTAATCCTCAATTTTGATTTCAAGCTAACATATAAACCATACCCCATTTTATAGTTACAGCTCTGTTACAGTTCACTTGTTGTGAAACTACTTTTTTGGGGGAAGGCACAGTCATTATTAAAGCATATTCATTACCAAATTTTTTGAGGGTCCTTTATTTTCTTGATTCATTTAAAAAAAAAAGTGCTGTATAAAAGCAATAGAACACTCAAGGTCATGTGTTATTGCAAATATTATCACAGCTGTGATGATCTATGGGTACGACCAAATCACAGCCGTTATGTTATTTGCAATAACACATAACCCTGAGTGTTCCGTTGCTTAAATGTAATAGTTATTTTGCATTTCATTTTGGCACATATTCTGCATGTTAGTGAGAAAAAGCAATGCGTCTTGTGGATTGTACTTAAATTTTTCTATGGTACTGTTTTTTTTTTTTTTTAATTTTGCATTAATTCCTTTCCATATTAGTCAGATACTCCTAGTAGTGATAAGAGGGACAATAACAACTCAGCGATATGAGATGGACATTCTATGGCCATATATGTTGCTTATTATTGCAGGGCTGCCATTTTTCAGCAGGATAATGCTCACCCACTCACAACAATAGATTTTTTCACAGTCAGCGTTTTTGTACAGGATGTGAGTGATTAGAGTCACTGTGGCTGCTTCTCTCCCAGCTGGCGCAATAATACACTGCTGAATGGCTCTTCTTCAGTCTTGCAACCCTGAGATTGTAGGTGCCTCTCGCCACAGTGAACTCTCTCGCATCTGGGTGATTAGGATCAGGAACGATGCTACCAGCTGTGTTAACATATAGAACCCTTCTGAGAGCTTCTCCGTCTTTCTGCTGGTACCAGTGGACGTAGTCAGTAGTCAGGTCATTCACTCTGCACTTAATGAACACACTTTTATCCTCTTCCTTCATCCACAAGAACTGTTCCTGATGCACTGTCACTCCCAGCACAGCTACTGGAATCAGCAGTAAAATGTACATCAGTCATTAATTGTAAAATATTTTGTTATATTGCACATGTGATGCATATCTAATCTAATTTCATGCACTACTCACCTCTGATCAGTGCGAAAACAATGATATATGTTTCACGAAGCATCTTTAGCATATTTCACTGGACTGTAACTAGTGTATGCCCATAAATGCTGCCTTTTACTGCCATTTCAAAAATACTGCAGCTATGAAACAGTGCTCAAGTCATTTCCTGTGGGTGGAGATACAGTAGCATCAGTATCAACAGGCTCCTCAGATCATCACACCAGCAGTGCCCACCTCATTGGATGCATCAAACATCATCAGATCCCAAACAAAGCCTGTTTTTGTTGCTAAAGACAACGCAGTTTCAGTTTAAATAACAATACAGCTTTCTTGTTCACAACACCACTAAAAACGAAAGTGATGTGTCTCTGATGCCAGGGAATTTGTTGAATTGACTATACTGTTTTGTTTAAGGTCAGCTAATTTGATTTTGCTAATGCTAACACATTTTTAGGTATGATTATGCTACAATTTTTTAGAGTCTGTTATTAGAAAATGTAATGGGAAATGTATCTCTAATAACTAAAACACGTCTATATTTGTGGACTGAGTTTGTGACAGCTGATCTGTGTGATTTCTATAGATACAGTAAGTTTAAGGCCTCAAGGACATTAGACACACCGGATTATATGGCACATTATGCAACACTAGTAGGGAATAGGGTGAGACCATGTTAACTAAGTTAACTAAAGCTAGGCTAAGTAAACAAAACTGTAATCCCTAAAAAATACTTTCTTTCAAAGTCAAACAAGCGCTGGATGTTAATCTACACAGATTTCTCTAATAAAGCTGTTTATTTGGGTAAAGCGCTTCCTTTGAATGGTAAAAGAGCTAGAGCTTAGCGGAGTTGGCAGGTAATGCTAATGCTGCTACAGCAGTGCTAGCCAGGGTTAGCAGCTGGCTACAGGCCGATAATACTCAATGAATGTCTATTTTCTGCTCTATTTTCATACATAAGGTGCACCGGATTAGAAGGCGCATTATGCAACATTAGTAAGGAATAGGGTGCATGTTTTCCTTCTAATTCAGCAGGTCTCGTCGCTGGGTAGAGGTGGTACTTATCTAAGTTAAGTAAAGCTAAGTACACAAAACTGTAATATTAAAAAAAAAAATCTTTCAAAGTCAAACAAGCGCTGGATGTTAATCTACACAAATTTATTTCCTAAAAACTGTTTAATTGGGTGAATTAAGTGCTTCCTCTGAACAGCGAAAGAGAATGCGCGGTAATGCTAATGCTGCACCAGCAGTGCTAGCCAGGCTTAGAAGCAGGCTACAGGCCGATAATGCTCACCTCTCAACATCAAAGGATCTAGCAGTTTGCGGGTAATGCTGATGCTGCTCCAGCAGTGCTATCCAGGGTTAGCAGCAGGATACAGGTTGATACTACTTACCTCTGAACGGCACAAAAGCTATTGCTTAGCACAGATAGTGGTTAATGCTAATGCTGTTCCAGCAGTGCTATCTGGGGTTAGCAGCAGGCAACAGGCCCATTATACTCACCTCTGAACAGCGAAAGAGCTAGCGCTTAGCGTGGTTAGCAGCTAATGCTAAATTAAAGTCTGCTCCAGTCTCGTGTCTTGGTGCTGGAGAGCTGAAACTCCTGTATAACGCTCTACTTCAGCGGAGTGGCTTTACTGCTCCGTATAACCTTTAAGGAAAAATGGCACAGTAATACACTGCTGAATGGCTCTTCTTCAGTTTCAGCACTTTTAGATCGTAGGTGCCTCTCACCACAGTGAACTCTTCCACATCAGGAAGATTAAAGTCAGGAACAAAGCTGCCGACTGAATTAACATATAGAATCCTTCTAAGAGCTTCTCCATCTTTCTGCTGATACCAGTGAACGCTATCAGTCATGTCAGTGACTCTGCACTTAATAGACACAGTACTATTCTCTGTCTTCGTCCAGAAGAACTGTTCCTGCTCCACTATTAATCCCTGTACAGATACTGGAAATGAAATCACTCATTTTAATTATAAAAGTATTTAATGATGATCTAATGATTTAATTTGATGATCTACTCACCTTGGCTCAATGCAAATAGAACAATATATGTTTCGAAAAGCATCTTTCACTTAATTGTAAATGGAGTATACCTATAAATGATGCCATTAACTGCCATGCAGCTATAAAACAGTGCTGAAGTCATTTCCTGTGGGTGGAGAAACAGTAGCTGCCTGTGTTGTTAGTCTGGCCACTCCTACACTGAAAAAGAAGAATCTGCTGCCCTCTGTACTGCTTCACTGTACTAATATTAGTGTGATTAGTTCTCCCTATTACACAATGCTGCCACTAATATGTTAGCCTCCTTTATTTATATTTATGGAATTTAGCTTAAACTTTTTTGTTCAAATTACAGAGAGGCCCAATGTAGTGTTTAAAGTCTTGCCCAAGGACTAGTCTCTTATTGGTGCAGCACAGAAAAGTCACCCAGACTGGAAATTGAACCCAAGTCTACCACATGATATGATATGGTAGCTCACTGGCAAGTGGCAGTGTTATCCACTGCACCACACCAACTATACCATGCATGTGCATATCTGTCAAAACAAAGCATGAATACAAACATGCACCATACATGTTGTCAGGTGAACAGATTTTACAGCACGGACATATACAGTGCCGTAAAAAAAGTATTTGCCCCCTACAGATTTCTTTACTTTTTGCTGTTTTGTCATACTAATATTTTTCCAATTATCAAACAAACTTTAAAATCAGAAAAAGATAACCTGAGTTAATATTAAAAAAAACACTTTTTGAATGATAATTTTATTTATTAAAATAAAAAAATCTACCCAAACCAATCTACCCCTGTGTGAAAAAAATGTTTGCTTCCTGTTTAAGATCATCCACAGCATCTCAATCAGACTTTGACTAGGCCACTCCAACATTTTCATTTATTTATTTTTTTAAGCCATTCAGAGGAGGACTAGTTTGTGTGCTTTGGATCATTGTCCTGCTGCAGAACTCAAGTTCTCCTGAGCTTGAGGTCACGAACAGATGGCTGAATCTTCTCCTTCAGGATTTTCTGTTAAACAGCAGAATTCCTGATTCCATCGATTACAGCAGGTTTATCCAGACCCTGAAGCAGCAAAGCAGCGCCAGACCATCACACTACCACCACCATGTTTTAAGTTCAGTATGATGTTCTTTTTCTAAAATGATGTGTTATTTTTCCTACAGATATAACAGGACACATGCTTTTAACAACCTTGAATCATTTCCACTCCTTTCAAATTTATGACAGGAGTTTAGCTAGTTTATAACATATCATTCAGGAAGAAAAGAGCTTTTTGGGCTGATATTAGGCAGCTTCTAATTGCAGTCCCCCGCAATAATAAGTGGAGTCAGAGGGGAGAGATAAATGTTAAATGGAGTTAAATGGATGCAATGGGGTGATGGAGGGTTGAAAAGACTTGAACATGTAAGGAAGTCAAGTCAATTAGTTTTTGTCACTACTGAGTCAGGCATGTTCCTCCTCACTCCTCAGTTCCATTTCCACACTCGGGGTCACCAGGTATAGACGACATCATACAGTGTGCTGTTTACAATGTGCACTTTTCTGCTGAACGGGTAATCACTAAGCTTCGGTAAGGTTGCTACCACAGCTATAGATCTGACAACGATTCGCAGCCCTCTAATGAAGCATGTGATAAAAGTTAATTTAATTAAATTGTTAATCCCAATAATAAGACATATTGTACATGATTTATTACCTTGTGTTTGTTGTGATATACATTAAATAATGTATAAACAATAAAACCTTGATTTAATTTTTTTTAATCACTTTACATTACATTTTTCAGATCATCAAATGTGGTGGAATTACAACACTTCTGTAAAAAAGAGTGAAGAGTGAGCCAAAATTCCCCCACGTCACTGTAAATGACTCACTGAGACTCTGCAAACCTTTAATTGAAGTTATTGCTATTAAGGGTGGCTCAACCAGTTATTAAGTTTAGGGGGCAAACACTTTTTCACAGAGGGCCATGTAGGTTTGGATTTTTTTCTTTCTTAATAATAGAAAAAAAATTGAAAGCTGCAATTTGTGTTTACTTGTGTTGAGTTTTTGACTAATATTTAAATTGGTTTGATGATCTGAAACATTTAAAATGTTTAAACATGAAAAAAAGAAATTAAGAAGGGGCAAATACTCTTTTACATCACTGTATAGATCACAAAATGTGTTAATATATCCTCACTGGATATATCCAATGTCTTAATTTTATTAGAGATGAAAAATGAAATGCATATGATTTGCCACTGTACAACCTGAGAGTTTCACCCTGGTGCAGTTATTGTAGAGGATGTGAGCAGTTTGAGTCACTGTGGCTGCTGCTATCCCAGCAGGCACAGTAATAAACCCCTTCGTGTTCCTTCTTCGCTGCCCTTGTTTGAATAAAATGCACATCTTTCTCTCGACTCACAGTGAAGTCTTTCGCTTCAGGATGGTCAGGATTGTAAACAGGGTTACGGCCAGATTGATCAACGTACAGCATTCTAACGAGAGCTTCACCGTCTTTCTGATGGTACCAGTGGACATAGGTAGTCTCTAGTCCAGTTACTCTGCACTTTATATCAACTCTTTTGTGCACGTCCTTCGTCCAGGAGAGTTCATTTTGCTCCAATTCCAATCCCAGCGATCCCACTGTAATCAATATTACACTATAAATTAATTATTCTAACCATATAATATCAATAAAATGTTTTAGAATTATTTTTTAAAAAATTGTGTGAATATAATACTCCATATTAATCTGGTTCTTACCTGTGATCAGTGAGAAGAGAACGGCATAAACGTTTAAATTCATCTTTCATTCAGTTTAGCTTGACGTCTGGATAAAATACTGCTGTTTATCTGCTAGAGTCTCATGCAGAGTTTCAAAGCAGCTGTTCTGTAGAGTATTGCTGATGTCATTTCCTGTAGGTGGAAATGCATGTTTTATTTTGGAGGTGTGTGCTGGGATGTGCTGCCCTCTGTACATATTATCTCTGTGCTTGCATGAGATACACATATTTTCCCCTAGTACAGTGCTGCCCCCCACATGCAAGTAAAACATTTACTGAATTGTATTGTATTGTATTGTATTGTCCATAAAATGTGTACAAAGCAAACACAAAAAAAAAACACTTTCAAAATATTATAAATTTTGAAAAAAAAAAAACATGTTATCAAGCCTGATGCATTTTTTGAAACATGGTGATAGTTAAAATATGTCTTTTTTTTAATCTTCAACTGTTGGATCATCATGCTTTGGGCTTGTTTTGGATCCAGCGGCATGGGAAATCTTTCCTTATTGGATGCATAAATTAATTAAAATAAATAATATCAACACTTTCTTGAAGCAAACATCACAATATCAGTAGAACCTTGAACTAGAAGTCTTTTCCAAATAGGGTAAACATTCTTAAGAACAAGAATTCCAAAACTCTTAAATAGTTACAAAAAGAACGTGCCCCGCCGGCATCGTCCAATTACATTTTCCAATTAAATTCTATATTAATATTTTCAAAACCCACCAGAGACCCCAACAAGCTCTGCAGCTTGTCTCCATACTGTATTACAATGATCAGAGGTCCTGTAAATCAGCAGGGACTGATCATAAAGGACAGGGAAGCCAGAAACCGCAATGATTAGCTTTCCTTTCATGATTCTCTGGAACGCAAACACTGTGCTTAGGACACATATCAGGCAAACTCCTGCCTTTTTATTGAATAGATGCGTTGTGTTGGAAGAATTAATTCGCATAAATTCACTTCGGCGCAACTTTTCCCCATGCGTGTGAAGGGACACAAATGTCAGTATCAGTCTTTTTTTCTGTAAAACGTGTGCAGATATCTCTGTAAACATGCTGGGACTGTATGGGTTGCTCACTGGGAACCATAAAGCTTTATCAGCATCACCTGTACCAACTGTAGAATATGATTTTCTAATTACATTGTAATATACATTGTCTTATATTCACCCAAATTCTGTGTGAATTGTTACATGTTTTCAGACCCTCTAGTGCCGGGGTAGTTGATGCATAAACATAAGACATGACATTCTCACCATTCACGGGTCAAAAAGATTGGACATCTTTACACAAAATTTGTTAATATATCCTCATTGGATATATCCAATGTCTTAATTTTATTAGAGATGAAAAATGAAATGCCAAGTCAAGTCAAGAGGCTTTTATTGTCATTACATCTGAGTACAGCTACACAGTGTGATGAAATTACGTTCCTCCGGAACCATGGTGCAACATAGAACAACAAGCAATAGACAACATAAAGTGCAGGAGTGACGACAGTGCAACATAAAATTATAAAATTATAACACTAAATAACAATAAATACAATAAATACAAAGGACGAGACAATTTAAAGACAGTGACAGGACAGTGCAGTACCGATACGGTATAATAAGTGTGTAGTGGGGATAAGGTGCCGAGATGTGTGACATACTGTAACATATAGAACATATATAATCACAGCACTGCATATGATTTGCCACTGTACAACCTGAGAGTTTCACCCTGGTGGAGTTATTGTAGAGGATGTGAGCAGTTTGAGTCACTGTGGCTGCTGCTATCCCAGCAGGCACAGTAATAAACCCCTTCGTGTTCCTTCTTCACTGCATTTGTTTTAATAAAATACACATCCCCCTGTCGTCTCACAGTGAAGTCTTTCGCTTCAGGATGGTCAGGATTGTAAACAGGGTTACTGCCAGATTGATCCATATACAGCATTCTAACGAGAGCTTCACCGTCTTTCTGATGGTACCAGTGGACATAGGTAGTCTGTAGTCCAGTTACTCTGCACTTTATATCAACTCTTTTGTTCACTGGCTTCGTCCAGGAGAGTTCATTTTGCTCCAATTCCAATCCCAGCGATCCCACTGTAATCAATATTACACTATAAATTAATTATTCTAACCATATAATATCAATAAAATGTTTTTAGAATTATTTTAAAAAAAAATTGTAAATATAATACTCCATATTAATCTGGTTCTTACCTGTGATCAGTGAGAAGAGAACGGCATAAACGTTTAAATTCATCTTTCATTCAGTTTAGCTTGACGTCTGGATAAAATACTGCTGTTTATCTGCTAGAGTCTCATGCAGAGTTTCAAAGCAGCTGTTCTGTAGAGTATTGCTGATGTCATTTCCTGTAGGTGGAAATGCATGTTTTATTTTGGAGGTGTGTGCTGGGATGTGCTGCCCTCTGTACATATTATCTCTGTGCTTGCATGAGATACACATATTTTCCCCTAGTACAGTGCTGCCCCCCACATGCAAGTAAAACATTTACTGAATTGTATTGTATTGTATTGTATTGTCTATAAAATGTACAATGTACAAAACAAACACAAAAAAAAACCACTTTCAAAATATTATAAATTTTGAAAAAAAAAAAACATGTTATCAAGCCTGATGCATTTTTTGAAACATGGTGATAGTTAAAATATGTCTTTTTTTTAATCTTCAACTGTTGGATCATCATGCTTTGGGCTTGTTTTGGATCCAGCGGCATGGGAAATCTTTCCTTATTGGATGCATAAATTAATTCAAATAAATAATATCAACACTTTCTTGAAGCAAACATCACAATATCAGTAGAACCTTGAACTAGAAGTCTTTTCCAAATAGAGTAAACATTCTCAAGAACAAGAATTCCAAAACTCTTAAATAGTTACAAAAAGAACGTGCCCCCCCGGCATCGTCCAATTACATTGTTTAAATAAATAGGAAGTATTTTATATAAACGAATAAATATACATGTTCATTGAACTTCTTAACACTAGGAAGCAGCAAATAGGCTTACAAAAGCAAAATTTTCCAATTAAATTCTATATTAATATTTTCAAAACCCACCAGAGACCCCAACAAGCTCTGCAAATTTTCTCCATACTGTATTACAATGATCAGAGGTCCTGTAAATCAGCAGGGACTGATCATAAAGGACAGGGAAGCCAGAAACCGCAATGATTAGCTTTCCTTTCATGATTCTCTGGAACGCTTAAAGGCAGAACTAAAATGTTTCCAAACACTGTGCTTAGGACACATATCAGGCAAACTCCTGCCTTTTTATTGAATAGATGCGTTGTGTTGGAAGAATTCATTCGCATAAATTCACTTCGGCGCAACTTTTCCCCATTCGTGTGAAGGGACACAAATGTCAGTATCAGTCTTTTTTTCTGTAAAACGTGTGCAGATATAGTAACGTGTCCCAGCATAGTAAACATGCTGGGACTGTATGGGTTGCTCACTGGGAACCATAAAGCTTTATCAGCATCACCTGTACCAACTGTAGAATATGATTTTCTAATTACATTGTAATATACATTGTCTTATATTCACCCAAATTCTGTGTGAATTGTTACATGTTCTCAGACGCTCTAGTGCCGGGGTAGTTGATGCATAAACATAAGACATGACATTCTCCCCATTCACAGGTCAAAAAGATTGGACATCGGCTTTTAGGCTGTGTATCTGGACACTGATCAATGTGACCAGCAATTACTGCCTAAAGACTATATAAACTGTGTTAAAGTTAAGTAAGACTGGTGGGTTAGAAGTCCATCAGCAGTCAGAGAAAGCACTCTGGGGTCCAGAGTGCAGAGTATGTTTGTCAGTCTGAGTTTTGTCTATACTTACCATATTATAAGGTGCACTATCAATAAACGTCTATTTTGTGGTCTATTTTCGTACATAAGGCTGTTTAAATTAGCAGGTCTCACCGCTGGGTGGTGGTGGGGGTTGCAAACTACGTTAAGAACAGCTAAGCTAAGTAAACAAATCTGAAATTCTTTAAAAAAAATAATAAATGAGCGCTGGATGTTAATCTACACAGATTTGTCTTCTGAAAACTGTTTATTTGGGTGAGTAAAGCACCTCTGTTTATTTACAATAAGCTTAGATTTCTAGATTTTGCTGTTAGCAGCTAATGCTGCCTTACAGTGCAACAACGACAAATCCGTGTCCCGGAAAGCCAGGGCGATATTCACTTGGAGTTCGTCCCAGCTTGTTTTAACATGGTAAACATGCAGACTCTAGGCCAAAAATACTCTGAAATACAACCTCTGAACGGTGAAAGTGCTAACGCTGCGTTTAGCAGATAATGCTTATACTGCTCCTGCAGCGCTAGTCAGAATCCGCAGAAGGCTACAAGCCAATAATACTCACTTCTGAATGGCAAAAGAGCTAGTGCTAAGTGCAGTTAATGGGTAATGCTTATGCTGCTCCAGCAGTGCTAGCCGGGGTTAGCAACAGGCTACAGGCTGGTAATACTCACTTCTAAACGGTGAAAGTGCTAGCGCTTAGCGTGGTTAGTGGATAATGCTCCAGTCTCGCTTCTGGAGAAACTTTACTGAAACTCCTTCATAATGCTGTACTTCAATGGAGTAGCTTTATTGCTCCTTACAACCTGACTGGTAAAATTCATACGTAAAATGCACCGTATTATAAGGCGCACTACTGATTTTTGGGAAAATTAAAGAATTTTAAGTGCGTAGTGCGAAAAATATTGGGGCCTAATGAAGCTGTAACGTAGACTCTCCCCTTCTTTCATTATTGACAATACAAGAAAGGGTACGTTGAATAACAGACAAGGTGACTAAACATGTCTCTTCACTGATTATTTAGAGAAAATACAACATCACTATGTAGCTCATGTTCCACCCATTTGAGACCAACATGAGCATGTTGTGTATTATTCCAATGCACTGCTATTAGAGGTGAACTGACCCCTTAGACCATGTAAGTAAGCCTGCAACCTTTTGTCATTGAAAGGTATTAATGTCATAAATATCATCAGCTTCATAGACCCTGAAATAGAACCCTGTGTGACTCCACAATCTAAATGTTTACCAAAAAAATGAATACGTGTTTTAGCATTATGGTCAATAAGTTGAACATGATAAATGTCAGATTCAGGGGGTTAAAGATGACTAGTGGTTTTATATTTGTGTGAAATGAAAAAAAATGAAGAGTGAATTGTTTGTGATTTTGTAGTGAAACTGTTAGGTTGAACACTGGTAGAGTTATTGTAGAGGATGTAAACAGTTTGAGTCACTGTGGCTGCTTCTATACCAGCAGGCACAGTAATAAACACCTGTGTGGATCATCTTCACTGCGCTCACTTTCAGAACATACGTATTCTCTCCCTCGAGCTTCACAGAAAACTCCATTGCTTCAGGATGGTCAGGGTTGTAAACAGTGCTCGTCCCTGCAGCATTAACATACAGCATCCTTGTGAGAGCTTCACCGTCTTTCTGCTGGTACCAGTGAACATAGTTATCACGCTGAAGTTCAGTCACTTTACAGCTGATAGAAACTCTTTTGCCCACCTGCTTCGTGCAGGAGAGCTGAGTTTGCTCCACAGTCTGTCCCAGAGTTCCCACTGTAATCAACATTACACTGTAAATAAACCATTCTAATGATAATAATAATATAATATCTCTCATTGATCTGGTTCTTACCTGTGATCAGTGAGAGGAGAACCACACACACATCTGTTTTCATCTTTCATTGAGTTTAACCTGAATTCTGCTTTAAAATACTGCTGTTTATCTGCTGGTTTGTCTTAGAAAATAATGTTTTAAGGGAGCTGTGCTATAGAGTAGCACTGATGTCATTTCCTGTGGGTGGAGATGCAGTAACAGTCTGTTCTTTCTAACACTGCACTGCCACCAGTATGCCACTATTTAGTTTGGCCCTAACATGGCACAACTGTACTACTATAAAAGTAATCTAGCCAGAAAGACATGCATGCTTTATTACTTCATGAATCTGTGTTCATTATCTGAAATGAAGTATTTATTCCAGAAAATTATAGCAATTAAATATATTTTGTTATACACATATTTATTTCTTTAATGTGTATTGGAAAAACACTTAATAAAAAAGAGACAAAAAAGCTAAGCATGATATAATTTCACACAAAACTCCAAAACTAGGTCAGTCAAAATTATTGGCTCCCTTAATGTAAACCTTTGAAACAAATGAACTAAAATCAATCAGTGGTTTCCTATAACCATCAACAAGCTTCTTACACAACTCAACTGGAATTTTGAAGCACTCTTCTTTTGCAAACTGCTTCAGGTCTCTCAAATTAAAGGAAGCCTTCTCCCAACAGCACTTTTAAGATGTCTCCACAGGTGCTCAATGGGATTTATGGGACTTCTGAACTCATTGCTGGCCATTACATATCTCTCCAGCACTTTGTTTCCATTGAAGTATGATTGGGGTCATTGTCCTGCTGGAAAGCCCATGACCTAGGAGGAAAACCCAGCTTTCTGACACTAAGCCAAAAATCCTTTGGTAAAATCTAATCCCAGCTAATCCCAGGGGCAGAAAAGCAGCCCCAAAACATCTTTGAACCTCCACTATGTGACTGTATGTACTGTGTCTTTTTCCTTTGTAGGCCTTTTTTCCTTTTGGTCAGACAGTAGAATGATGTGCTTTACAATAAAGCTTTATTTAGGGCTCTTGGTGTCTGTCCACAAGACAATTTTCCATAAGAATTTTGGCTTACTCATGTACATTTTAACAAACTTTTAACAATCTAGCTTTTTATGTCTCTGTGCCACCCATATAGGGACTTGAACCCAGAACCCCAGCGTTAGGTGAGAACTACAAAGTGCTCCTATATGATCAGTGGTGCTGATATAATGGACAGTGGGTGCATAAACAAGGAGGTGGCCACAATATTTTGACGTGCCTGTTTATTTAAAATTAAGACTAAAATGGGTTAACGCGTTAAAACACTGTTGCATAGTTAATAGTAAACTAAGCAGTAACTAATTAAAAGCGCTGCATCAACACCTAAGTCTCTTCTGTTAACTACAAGGGAGTACTAAGTAATTACTCAGTAGATGGTACTAAACTAATGATTATAGTTGTTCACTATTAATTCCCCATTAATTACTGAGACTAAGATACAGTATCTCCTGGAAAACTACTTAATAATAATGTCTCCTTTATAGTAACTATTAATTAATTACTGCTCAAATTAACATTAACTGCTCAGCTGAAAACTCTTACATGCCACCTGGAGAACTATAGATCTAAATCAGTGTACAAAAAATATTTGATGAGTGGGGATATTAAAGGCATATTTGAATAAAGCAAGTGACACCATTTGTAGTAGTAGTAACCTTAGTTACAATAGCATACTCAGTATCCTAGCTAACTAACACACATTTAACCTAGCTAACTAACACACACATAACCTAGCTAACTAACACACATATAACCTAGATAACTACCACACATATAACCTAGCTAACTAACACACATTTAACCTAGATAACTACCACACATATAACCTAGCTAACTAACACACACATAACCTAGCTAACTAACACACATTTAACCTAGATAACTACCACACATATAACCTAGCTAACTAACACACACATAACCTAGCTAACTAACACACATTTAACCTAGATAACTACCACACATATAACCTAGCTAACTAACACACATTTAACCAAGCTAACTAACACACATATAACCTAGCTAACTAACACACATATAACCTAGCTAACTAACACACATATAACCTAGCTAACTAACACACATATAACCTAGCTAACTAACACACATTTAACCTAGCTAACTAACACACATATAACCTAGCTAACTAACACACATATAACCTAGCTAACTAACACACATATAACCTAGCTAACTAACACACATATAACCTAGCTAACTAACACACATATAACCTAGCTAACTAACACACATTTAACCTAGCTAACTAACACACATATAACCTAGCTAACTAACACACATATAACCTAGCTAACTAACACACATATAACCTAGCTAACTAACACACATTTAACCTAGCTAACTAACACACATATAACCTAGCTAACTAACACACACATAACCTAGCTAACTAACACACATTTAACCTAGCTAACTAACACACATATAACCTAGCTAACTAACACACATATAACCTAGCTAACTAACACACATATAACCTAGCTAACTAACACACACATAACCTAGCTAACTAACACACATTTAACCTAGCTAACTAACACACATTTAACCTAGCTAACTAACACACATATAACCTAGCTAACTAACACACATATAACCTAGCTGACTAACACACATTTAACCTAGCTAACTAACACACATATAAACTAGCTAACTAACACACATTTAACCTAGCTAACTAACACATATATAACCTAGCTAACTAACACATATATACCCTAGCTAACTAACACACATTTAACCTAGCTAACTAACACATATATAACCTAGCTAACTAACACATATAACCTAGCTAACTAACACACATATAACCTAGCTAACTAACACACATATAACCTAGCTAACTAACACACATATAACCTAGCTAACTAACACACGTTTAACCTAGCTAATTAACACACACATAACCTAGCTAATTAACACACACATAACCTAGCTAACTAACACACATTTAACCTAGCTAACTAACACACATATAACCTAGCTAACTAACACACATATAACCTACACACTAAGAAATGTAAGTACAGATTTGTACTTAAAAGAGTACAAAGCTTGTCGCTGGGGCTGTACCTTATATTGAGGTACAAAAAAGTACCTTTCAGTGAAAGTCCTTTTTTGTACCCATGGTTTTTGTGGCAGTAAAGATTATAAAAATTATAAACATTATCATCAACTAAATATGGCTCAAAAACTTGATGATCCAAAATTGTCTGGCTTTTAAATAAAAAATGTGCAATTAAAATATATATTGTTTATTAGTACAGTGATACAGAATACTGAATGTACCCTTTGGCTGGTTAAATGGTACAAATTTGTACTTATTGCTGTTAGAAATGACTTTGTACTTCAGAGGGAACAAATCTGACCCTGTAAAGACCAATATTGTTCCTTTGAGGGTACAATTATGAAGAGTGTACCTTTGAGTACAAAAAAGTACTCGTATCGTACCTCTGTTTTTTAGAGTGTAGCTAACTAACACACATTTAACCTAGCTAACTAACACATATATAACCTAGCTAACTAACACATATATACCCTAGCTAACTAACACACATTTAACCTAGCTAACTAACACACATTTAACCTAGCTAACTAACACATATATAACCTAGCTAACTAACACATATATACCCTAGCTAACTAACACATATATACCCTAGCTAACTAACACACATTTAACCTAGCTAACTAACACATATATACCCTAGCTAACTAACACATATATACCCTAGCTAACTAACACACATTTAACCTAGCTAACTAACACATATATTGTTACTGAAGACGGAGGGATGGAGGAGGAGGGATGGACGTAAGTGCAAATAATATATTTATTTAAACAAACAAGATAAATCAAAGCAAACAAAACACGGGAAACGCAAAACAACAAGGCTAGGATAATGTCAAACTAAGAAACACAGACTACTAAACTAAGACTAGGATACAACAAGGATACGAACGGACAGCAAGGATACCAGGAGACAAAAGACAAACGACTCGACACAGCACGTACAAACAGAGGGGCTTATATACGGGAGGAGAGTGAGAAACACCTGGGCTAGGATGACGAGGGGGCAGGGTTACAAACAAGACACAGGTGAGAACACTAATGGTTAGGGCGGGACTAGGGCGGAAACAGGTACAAAAACACAACACAAGCACATGGCAGGGAACACATGACAGGTAAACAGAGGGGCAGGAGCACTAGGGAACAAATGAGGGAGAAACATAACACAGACATGGGCTAAGGTGTAACATAACCCCCCCTCAACGGCGCCACTTCCAGAGGCGCCGAGAGAGAGGGAACAGGGACTGGACCGGGGACATGAACGGAGACTGGACAGAGGACTGGACAGGGAATGGAAACTGGACAGGAGACGTAGACCGGGCAGGGAACTTGACATGGGACGGAGACTGGAATGTAGACTGGGACGGGGACAGGACACATGGCTGAACAGGGGACTGGACAGGAGACAGAGACTGGACAGGGGACCGAACAGGAGACGGAGACTGGACAGGGAACGGAGACTGGGACGGGGACAGGACACATGGCTGAACAGGGGACTGGACAGGAGACAGAGACTGGACAGGGGACCGAACAGGAGACGGAGACTGGACAGGGAACGGAGACTGGGACTGGACAGGGGACAGGACACAGGGCTGGACACGGGGCTGAGACTGGACAGGGGGCTGGACAAAACTGGACAGGGGAACTGGAACCAATACATGGACAGGGACGGACACAAACACAGTGACAGGGACGGGAACAGGAAAACCACCGGGGACAGGAATGGGAACAAACACAGACACCGGGACCAGGACAGGGGGAGACACGGGAACAAACATTGGTGGGTGCCCAGGACTGGCGAAAGTCTGTACGGAAGTCCAAGGAGCCAGCCTGGGCACAGTTCTGGGGGCAAAGACAGGGGGCCTTGGGGCAGGCCTGGGGGTATACAAAGTTCTGGGAGTGGGCACAGGGTCAGAGGCGGCCGGAGCCGCGGGCACAGGGTCAGAGACGGCCGGAGCCGCGGGCACAGGGTCAGAGGCGGCCGGAGCCGCGGGCACAGGGTCTGGAGCAGTGGGTACCACGTGGGCGGCAGGCACTGCTGGTGCTGGAGCTGAGGCTGGAGCAGCGGGAGCTGCAGGAGCTGAGGCTGAGGCCGGAGGTGCTGGAGCTGGAGCTGTGGCAGCAGGTGCTGGAGCTGGAGCTGTGGCAGCAGGTGCTGGAGCTGGAGCTGTGGCAGCAGGTGCTGGAGCTGGAGCTGTGGCAGCAGGTGCTGGAGCTGGAGCTGTGGCAGCAGGTGCTGGAGCTGGAGCTGTGGCAGCAGGTGCTGGAGCTGGAGCTGTGGCAGCAGGTGCTGGAGCTGGAGCTGTGGCAGCAGGTGCTGGAGCTGGAGCTGTGGCAGCAGGTGCTGGAGCTGGAGCTGTGGCAGCAGGTGCTGGAGCTGGAGCTGTGGCAGCAGGTGCTGGAGCTGGAGCTGTGGCAGCAGGTGCTGGAGCTGGAGCTGTGGCAGCAGGTGCTGGAACTGGAGCTGAGGCTGGAGCAGCGGAAGCTGCTGGTGCTTGAGCTGGAGCTGAGGCTGGAGCAGCGGATGCTGCTGGTGCTTGAGCTGGAGCTGAGGCTGGAGCAGCGGGTGCTGCAGGTGCTTGAGCTGGAGCTGAGGCTGGAGCAGCGGGTGCTGCTGGTGCTTGGGCTGGAGCTGAGGCTGGAGCAGCGGGTGCTGCTGGTGCTTGAGCAGGCGCGGCGGGTGCAGCTTGAGCAGGCGCGGCGGGTGCAGCTTGAGCAGGCGCGGCGGGTGCAGCTTGAGCAGGCGCGGCGGGTGCAGCTTGAGCAGGCGCGGCGGGTGCAGCTTGAGCAGGCGCGGCGGGTGCAGCTTGAGCAGGCGCGGCGGGTGCAGCTTGAGCAGGCGCGGCGGGTGCAGCTTGAGCAGGCGCGGCGGGTGCAGCTTGAGCAGGCGCGGCGGGTCTAGGAGCTCGTGACCTGGGAGTAGGCACAGGAGCAGAGGCTGGACCCCCAGGCACATGAACTGGGGTAACAGCGGGCACAGAGTCAGAGGCGGCCGGGGCCGCGGGAACTGGGTCAGAGGCGGCCGGGGCCGCGGGAACTGGGTCAGAGGCGGCCGGGGCCGCGGGAACTGGGTCAGAGGCGGCCGGGGCCGCGGGAACTGGGTCAGAGGCGGCCGGGGCCGCGGGAACTGGGTCAGAGGCGGCCGGGGCCGCGGGAACTGGGTCAGAGGCGGCCGGAGCCGCGGGCACAGAGTCAGAGGCGGCCGGAGCCGCGGGCACAGAGTCAGAGGCGGCCGGAGCCGCAGGCAGCGCTGATTCAGAGGCGGCGGGAGCCGCGGGCAGCGCTGGTACAGAGGCGGCGGGAGCCGCGGGCAGCGCTGGTACAGAGGCGGCGGGAGCCGCGGGCAGCGCTGGTACAGAGGCGGCGGAAGCCGCGGGCAGCGCTGATCCAGAGGCGGCGGGAGCCGTGGGCAGCGCTGATCCAGAGGCGGGAGCCGCGGGCAGCGCTGAAACAGAGGCGGTGGGTCCAGCTGGCGAAGAAGCCGCTTCAGCAGGAGCTGAGAGTGCGGCTGCCGCCAAGATCCGGACAGTAGCTGCAGATTCAGCAGTGGGCGTGGCTGTGAACACCGGACCGGAGCTTGCTTCCGGAGCCGGAGTCGAAGATCTGGAAGCCAGCCGCGCTGGAGAGCTGGAAGCCGGCCGCGCTGGAGTGCTGGAAGTCGGCCGCGCTGGAGAGCTGGAAGCCGGCCGAGCTGGAGTGCTGGAAGCCAGCCGCGCTGGAGAGCTGGAAGCCGGCCGCGCTGGAGTGCTGGAAGTCGGCCGCGCTGGAGTGCTGGAAGTCGGCCGCGCTGGAGAGCTGGAAGCCGGCCGAGCTGGAGAGCTGGAAGTCGGCCGGGCTGGAGAGTGCGGTGGAGCTAACATGCTAGTTAGCTTAGCTGGAGCTGGGCCGACACTCTCCACCCCGCGGAGAGGCGCCGGGAGCGGTTCATCCCCCCGAATTAGCTCCGCGAGGAACCGGAGATATTCCAGGTCCGCCTTCCTCGTGGCATTCCACTTTGCTACGTCCATATTTTGGTCGAGTCTTATGTTACTGAAGACGGAGGGATGGAGGAGGAGGGATGGACGTAAGTGCAAATAATATATTTATTTAAACAAACAAGATAAATCAAAGCAAACAAAACACGGGAAACGCAAAACAACAAGGCTAGGATAATGTCAAACTAAGAAACACAGACTACTAAACTAAGACTAGGATACAACAAGGATACGAACGGACAGCAAGGATACCAGGAGACAAAAGACAAACGACTCGACACAGCACGTACAAACAGAGGGGCTTATATACGGGAGGAGAGTGAGAAACACCTGGGCTAGGATGACGAGGGGGCAGGGTTACAAACAAGACACAGGTGAGAACACTAATGGTTAGGGCGGGACTAGGGCGGAAACAGGTACAAAAACACAACACAAGCACATGGCAGGGAACACATGACAGGTAAACAGAGGGGCAGGAGCACTAGGGAACAAATGAGGGAGAAACATAACACAGACATGGGCTAAGGTGTAACATATATAACCTAGCTAACTAACACATATATACCCTAGCTAACTAACACACATTTAACCTAGCTAACTAACACACATATAACCTAGCTAACTAACACACATATAACCTAGCTAACTAACACACATATAACCTAGCTAACTAACACACATTTAACCTAGCTAACTAACACACATTTAACCTAGCTAACTAACACACATATAACCTAGCTAACTAACACACATTTAACCTAGCTAACTAACACACATATAACCTAGCTAATTAACACACACATAACCTAGCTAACTAACACACATATAACCTAGCTAACTAACCAGGGTTTCCGCCACGTTCATTTCAGTGCGGCGGTCCGCCACGCCTTCGTTCTTCCCCGCCACCCTTCGTGAAAATTCGGAGCCCGGCGTTTTTCCCGCGCTTGATCAGCGTTGCCCCGCCCTCTCTCGTTTCTGACACTGGAATTTGATCATCTCGACAGGACACCGGCTGTCAAACTGGACAACTGAATCCGAGGTATGTGGCGCTGAAATGATGTTTTTTTATATTTGTGAACAAGTTGTTGAACATTGTTCAAGGGTTATATCGGTAATATGTTGTAGACGTAGCCTACACAACAGGGCTGGTTTCGCATGTTGCATCTATTTCGGGAGGCTACAGGTGAGGGCTTCTCTAGCCGTAATTCCTAAACGCACAGCTGTGTTCCAGTCCTGCACATGTAGCAGGGTGGCCGCGGGTCCTTAAAAAGCCTTAAATGGTATTAAATTTCATTTTTGTCAAATAAGGCCTTGAAAAGTCTTATTTTGTCTTAAAATTTCAACCAAAATGTCTTAAATTTGCCGGAGCTAAATTTAGGGGGGAATAATTCCGTCAGCCATGTGTTGAACTTCGGGGGTGGAAATCGGTAGTTAGTCATGCAGTGCCAACATAACGCGCGCGCGCGCGAGAGAGAGAGTGTGAGTATAGGACACAGCGAGAGAGAGAGACTGAAACATAACGCGAGAGAGAGAGAGAGAGAGCGAGAGCGCGCCTGTAAATAGCGAGAGAGAGAGACTGAAACATAACGCGAGAGAGAGAGAGAGAGAGAGCGAGAGCGCGCCTGTAAATAGCGAGAGAGAGAGACTGAAACATAATGCGAGAGAGAGAGAGAGAGACAGAAACATAATGCGGGAGAGAGAGAGAGAGAGAGAGAGAGAGCGAGAGCGCGCCTGTAAATAGCGAGAGAGAGAGACTGAAACATAATGCGAGAGAGAGAGAGAGAGACAGAAACATAATGCGGGAGAGAGAGAGAGAGAGAGAGACTGAAACATAATGCGCGCGCGCGAGAGAGAGATGAATTAAACAGTGATTAAACAGCTTCAACTTACGCAGGTGTCCACTCAGGCTCACTCACCTGGTGGAGTGAAAATCACGCTATGTTTCTGTTTCTGGAGCTGTCATAAAGCAAGGATGTAGGGCCCTAGAATAGAGGCACCCTAGAACAGCTCTGTGATGCATTTGTTTTCACGGTCCAGTAAACATTTTATTGTAATTAAATTAAAGATTAAAGATATTGATATGTATAATTTAACATTTTGTGTTGCACACTTTTACGTTTACCGTATCTGAAAAAAGAACAATAAGGATTTATTTTAAAGAAACCTACTTTTTGCAACTTTTTGTTTTAAGTGGGCATTTTTCAGTGACAGTTGGAAATAAAGAAAATAACTGGAAACATGTGTAATTGTGTTATATCGTGATATCATTAACGTGATATAAATTATCGGTTCCCAACCGGGGGGTCCTGCCACCGCACCTTCAAGGAAATCCTGGGGGAAACCCTGCTAACACACATTTAACCTAGCTAACTAACACACATTTAACCTAGCTAATTAACACACACATAACCTAGCTAACTAACACACATATAACCTAGCTAACTAACACACATATAACCTAGCTAACTAACACACATATAACCTAGCTAACTAACACACATTTAACCTAGCTAACTAACACACACATAACCTAGCTAACTAACACACATTTAACCTAGCTAACTAACACACATATAACCTAGCTAACTAACACACATATAACCTAGCTAACTAACACACATATAACCTAGCTAACTAACACACATTTAACCTAGCTAACTAACACACACATAACCTAGCTAACTAACACACATTTAACCTAGCTAACTAACACACATATAACCTAGCTAACTAACACACATTTAACCTAGCTAACTAACACACATATAACCTAGCTAATTAACACACACATAACCTAGCTAACTAACACACATATAACCTAGCTAACTAACACACATTTAACCTAGCTAACTAACACACATATAACCTAGCTAACTAACACACATATAACCTAGCTAACTAACACACATTTAACCTAGCTAACTAACACACACATAACCTAGCTAACTAACACACATTTAACCTAGCTAACTAACACACATATAACCTAGCTAACTAACACACATATAACCTAGCTAACTAACACACATTTAACCTAGCTAACTAACACACATTTAACCTAGCTAACTAACACACACATAACCTAGCTAACTAACACACATTTAACCTAGCTAACTAACACACATATAACCTAGCTAACTAACACACATTTAACCTAGCTAATTAACACACACATAACCTAGCTAACTAACACACATATAACCTAGCTAACTAACACACATATAACCTAGCTAACTAACACACATTTAACCTAGCTAACTAACACACACATAACCTAGCTAACTAACACACATTTAACCTAGCTAACTAACACACATATAACCTAGCTAACTAACACACATATAACCTAGCTAACTAACACACATTTAACCTAGCTAACTAACACACATTTAACCTAGCTAACTAACACACACATAACCTAGCTAACTAACACACATTTAACCTAGCTAACTAACACACATATAACCTAGCTAACTAACACACATTTAACCTAGCTAATTAACACACACATAACCTAGCTAACTAACACACATTTAACCTAGCTAACTAACACACATTTAACCTAGCTAACTAACACACATATAACCTAGCTAACTAACACACATTTAACCTAGCTAACTAACACACACATAACCTAGCTAACTAACACACATTTAACCTAGCTAACTAACACACATATAACCTAGCTAACTAACACACATTTAACCTAGCTAACTAACACACATATAACCTAGCTAACTAACACACATATAACCTAGCTAACTAACACACATATAACCTAGCTAACTAACACACATATAACCTAGCTAACTAACACACATTTAACCTAGCTAACTAACACACACATAACCTAGCTAACTAACACACATTTAACCTAGCTAACTAACACACATATAACCTAGCTAACTAACACACATATAACCTAGCTAACTAACACACATTTAACCTAGCTAACTAACACACATATAACCTAGCTAACTAACACACATATAACCTAGCTAACTAACACACATCTAACCTAGCTAACTAACACACATTTAACCTAGCTAACTAACACACATCTAACCTAGCTAACTAACACACATATAACCTAGCTAACTAACACATATATAACCTAGCTAACTAACACACATTTAACCTAGCTAACTAACACACATATAACCTAGCTAACTAACACATATATAACCTAGCTAACTAACACACATTTAACCTAGCTAACTAACACACATATAACCTAGCTAACTAACACATATATAACCTAGCTAACTAACACACATATAACCTAGCTAACTAACACACATCTAACCTAGCTAACTAACACACATTTAACCTAGCTAACTAACACACATTTAACCTAGCTAACTAACACACATATAACCTAGCTAACTAACACACATTTAACCTAGCTAACTAACACACATTTAACCTAGCTAACTAACACACATCTAACCTAGCTAACTAACACGCATATAACCTAGCTAACTAACACATATATAACCTAGCTAACTAACACACATTTAACCTAGCTAACTAACACACATATAACCTAGCTAACTAACACACATTTAACCTAGCTAACTAACACACATATAACCTAGCTAACTAACACATATATAACCTAGCTAACTAACACACATATAACCTAGCTAACTAACACACATTTAACCTAGCTAACTAACACACATATAACCTAGCTAACTAACACACATATAACCTAGCTAACTAACACACATTTAACCTAGCTAACTAACACACATATAACCTAGCTAACTAACACACATATAACCTAGCTAACTAACACACATCTAACCTAGCTAACTAACACACATTTAACCTAGCTAACTAACACACATCTAACCTAGCTAACTAACACACATATAACCTAGCTAACTAACACATATATAACCTAGCTAACTAACACACATTTAACCTAGCTAACTAACACACATATAACCTAGCTAACTAACACATATATAACCTAGCTAACTAACACACATTTAACCTAGCTAACTAACACACATATAACCTAGCTAACTAACACATATATAACCTAGCTAACTAACACACATATAACCTAGCTAACTAACACACATCTAACCTAGCTAACTAACACACATTTAACCAAGCTAACTAACACACATCTAACCTAGCTAACTAACACATATATTGTAGTGTATTGGACAATACTGTGACTTATCTGGCTATCCGTAGTTGTAGTCTAGAAGCACTAAAGGATGATGGGTAATGTAGTTTTTGGACCCCACTACACTGGACTAACTAATGGAGAGCTGCTGTACGTGTTATTTTCTACTCCAGTAAACCAAATTAGCGTTCTTCTGTCTCTGTGTGAGTTCATTTATGTTGTGGATACAACATATATAACCTAGATAACTAACACACATTTAACCTAGATAACTAACACACATTTAACCTAGCTAACTTGACTAACTAATGCTAAAACCCACATTTAACCCAGCTAACTTAGTTAGATAGCTCTAACTACACATATTTAAACTAGCTAACGCTAACTAACACAGACATAACCTAACTTAGCTAGCTAACTAGCACACATATAACTTAGGTAACATTGGCTAAACACATCCTATAGCTGTTTAACAACACACAAAGTGTCTGTGGGTTAAATAAACTGGAAAACATCCCAATATCGTGATTACTAGTTTATTTTCTATCAAATACAGAAGAATAAAGACCTGAGAGATCTAGCTGGAACATACTTAACAATCATATTACTAAAATAAAGGGGTGCAGGGCCATGAAGACGTTTAAAAACAGTACTAATACGTTAATATTAACATGTAACCAGTGGAATTAGAGACACTAGCTAGCGTGCTAGCCTGGTGGTCACCATGGTTACTGCAGAAGAGATTCCACTGACATCACAGATGTGACATCACACACCTGAGCATATATCAGCAGGAGTTCCGTCAGTTGGGGTTCAGGCTAGAGCTGGGAGACGCAGTATCAGGACTTCGGAGGAAATCTTTCAGTTACTGAGGACGAGCAGCTTTAGTGAACATTAGCAGAATGTCTTTACTGATCTCGATAAAGACGGTGGTTCAGCGGCCGGTGAAGATCAACCGGCAGAGCTGGGAGAACTTCCAGCACGGGGCGACCAACCGTCCCAGCAGGAGAGAGAAACGTCCCCACGTGTTCATGGACGGACATGAGGACGCTCCTGCACTGAAACAGGCCAGACTCCAGCTGGAGAGAGGTGCGTTATGGGACAGATTTCAGTTTGGTTAACATGTTTAATTTCTCTTAAACTAAATCAAATGTTCTCAGATCAGTTTTAAATGTTGATTTTAATACAGTTCTGTTTCTAACCTGTTTCTAATGTCACTGATGTGCTGCAGATATTGTCGTTAGCTCCAGCGGAACCTCTGGTAAGAGGAAGCTGGTGGAGACACCGGAGGAGGAAGCTCCGGTAATGAAAAAGACTCGAATCCAGCTGGAGAGAGGTGCGTTATGGGGCAGAATTCAGGAATCTGGTTTCCATGTTTGGTTAAGCTACCGTTTCTTTAAGACCAACATCATTATTTAAAACCACCAAGCAACACCTTAGCAACAACATAGCAACCACTTAGCTATTTCTGCGTAGACAGACTACAGTAGTGATGTTACTGGTGGTGATGAAGCATGAATTGTTGTATTGCAGTACTTCTTTAGCTGTTTAATTATACTATATTTAAGTATATATACTGTATAAATACATACAATGATTTAATATTCTTTTTATTGTTTTCTTTTTACAGCTCCTCCCACGGTATGGATCATAGGGGACAGCTATATTCGCCGTGGGGAGGAGATGGCGAGGAGCTCACTGGGAGGTGACCTGGGCGTACAGGCTGAGGTCAGCTGGTTCGGCTGGGGAGGACTGAGGTGGCAGGGACTCGTCCCGTTCTTCAACCAGTCTCTAATAGGAAGAACGGCTCCGGATGTGCTGATCATCCACTGTGGAGGGAACGACCTTGGAGGAATGAACGCCCTTCATCTTAGCACCCAGATGAAGGAGGATCTCCGTGATCTCCACCGTCGTTTCCCACACATGAAGATCATGCTGTCGGAGATCACCCCCCGACGTCAGTGGAGGTCCTCCACTCACCCCAAGAGGATTGATGCAGCCCGGAAATGGGTGAACGGCGAGATGGCCGATTTCATGTTGGGAGTGAAGGGGGGTGTTATTCATCACCCGGATATCCTGTTCCACAACCCTCGACTCTTCCTCAGAGACCGGGTTCACCTGTCTCCTTCTGGCAACGAACTCTTTTTAAATGACATCGCAGAATCCCTGAAAACCTTCATCTAATAAAAGTAATTCTGCTGAAATCATCTGGATTCATCTGGATTCATTCAACACTGAGAAACACCAGGAGACTGATGACTTTACACTGCAGTGAAATCAACAACTCAGCATTAGATGCTAATAAATGTTAAAGTTTTATTTTCTATAACATTCAAAATCTGTAAACTTAAAAATAGAGTATTTTGTAAACAACAGAATGAATTAATGTAAGAAATAAAAAACTAATTCTAGAGATTGGGAAGATAACAGAGTTCACAGTAGACTTTATCAGCCTAAACATTTCAAATAATTAATTTAAAACAATTCCCAATTCTTTAATTAAAGTTATATGTAAGCTTAAAAAAATCTATATTTCAAGTCAAGTAGTTTTATTGTCAATACTGCATATGTACAGGACAGAGATTTGAAATTACTTTACTCTCCTTCCTACATTTTTACAGCAAGTACAGATAATCGATATAATAAAATAGAATGGGAGACATTGTATGTACAGTACAGCAGGGACACAAATAGACATACATGAAGCAGAAAACAAAGTGCAGTAGTGTGGGGGGTGAAATAAGATATATAATATAAAAGAATGGGAGACACTATATGTACAATACAACAAGCACACAATAGACATACGTAAGACGGAAGACAATAGTGCTATATTGATGGTGATGTAGTGGAATGACAGTATAAATAGAACCCGTATAACAGAAGTGCAAATATGGTATAATAGCTTAAGGCTGGTAAAGTGAATGAGTGCGTAAAGTTCTTACAGTCACAACTGTTGGGGAATGAAAGTGTGTATGACAGTGAAAGTATAGCAGTAGTGCAGGTATTGGGCGTGTAGTGCAGGTCCGTTTTGAAAAGTTCCAGTACTGTGTGTGTTCTAGTACAGAGTTTCAGTACTGTGATGGTGGGGGGTGGGAGATGCTGAGTGAGTGTGCGCTGGGGGCAGGATTGGGATTGGGGGTACAGCAGGAAGAGAGTTCAGCATCCTCACAGCCTGATGGATGGGGCTGTCTCGCAGTCGGCTGGTCCTAGACCCGAGACTCCACAGTCTCCTCCCTGATGGCAGCAGGCTGAAGAAGCTGTATAGTGGGTGGGAGGGATCTCCTGCCAGACGGAGGGCTTTCTGTGTGAGGCGGGAGCTGTACAAGTCCTGAAGGGAGGGGAGAGAGGTGCCAACTATCTTCTCAGCTGCTCTCACGATGCGCTGGAGGGTCCTGCGGTAGGATGCTCTCGATGGCCCCTCTGTTGAAGGAGGTCATGATGGGGATGGGGGCTCCAGCTCTTCTCAGCTTGCGGAGAAAGTAGAGAAGCTGATTTGCCTTCCTGACCAGTGATGCTGAGTTGGTGCTCCAGGAGAGGTCCTCTGTTACGTGCACACCCAGGAACTTGGTGCTGCTCACCCTCTCCACAGCAGTTCCGTTGATGGACAGAGGAGTGTGCTGTGTGTGAGTTCTCCTGAAGTCCACAACAATCTCATTGTTCTTCTCTGTGTTCAGAGAGAGATTGTTGTGTTTGCACCAGGAGGCCAGGCGGCTCACCTCGCTCCTGTAGTGTGACTCATCGTTGTTGAGTTAAGATTCAGGGAGTTTAGAGTTTCTACGTTTCAATAAATATCACTAAAGCCCTATTCGGGGGTCCTGCGGTAATTTTCTCTTTTATGGGGGTCCTCTGTGATTTCATTCCCATTCGGAACGACTATCTATGCGTTTTCTCAGACGTCCTCTGAGAAAATTACAGGCAAAACTATCTACTGTTTTCTACTGAACTCTGTGGTCCTCCGGTAATTTTAGTTCCGTCTGGACTCACATCTCTGAGTTCCGTCACCTCGTGTTTAATAAAATAGCTATTTGTCCACTGCTGCGCACCATAATTACATTTTGGGTGTGCGTTTACACAGAGATCTATGTAAACACAACATTGAGTGGAAATGGAGGAGCTACTGAACGAGATGTCAACGAGATACGATACTCTGTGATAACATATGTTGTGATATCGATGTATAAATCTAACTCTCCAAATTATTTTCCATCTTTGCTCTTATATAAGTGCACCAACTAAATGGGCCCCAGCATAACAAGTGCTTATCGTTATGTTGTGAAATATATGTTGTTAATAAAAATAATAATAATAATCATACTAAGACATTTTAACATGCAGTTAATTTGTTTTACCCGCACAGTACATTCGCCAGTGTTATATTAACAGTGTTAGATAAACGCTGTGTGAATGTTCAAAATCCCACAGTGTGATTGTTGGTTTTACACTAATTAACTAATAGTGCTAACACTGGTAAATACACTGTGTAGTGTTGTATATTTAACCCTAAGGTAGCCAGTCTGTCAGGTCTGATGCTGATAGCGCTTCTGTCTCTCCCACACTCAGTGCTCCCTGCGATCTCCAGTCTCCGAACTACACTACCCAGAACGCACCACACGCTGACATCACACATTCACCTGATCTCGGTACACCTCCCGGAAGTCCGGAATACTAATTTCTCACCGTATAAATAGCCCTTTCACACGCATACCTGTGCTGAGTATTGTTTGGTCTTCCACTGTACAACGCGTTTCTATTTCTTGCATGTTTTCCTTTTGTGTATGACCCCTGGATTGTTTATTCTCGACTCTGATTTTTGCCTACGCTCTGACATTGGATCTTTTGTGTATTACCTGGACTGTTTATACCATTGCTGATTTTTGCCTGCTCTTCTCTATTGCCTTGCCGTGTATGACCTCAGGACTGTCCCTCGTTATTCGGTACGTGTTATCTCTCTGGCTGCTGTTCGCCCCTGTTGAATCTATTCTGTATACTGACTACCCGTTGTTTCTGTGCTGTAAAATAAATCACAGTGTTCTGCATCTGCACGTGTCTGAGTACTGTCTAGCCTTGACAGAAATACTCAGCCGTATGGATCAGATAGCGGATGCCGAGCTTATTAAATCTGGTCTAGCCAACCAGGGCAAGCTACTTGGTCAGCACCAACAGACCCTCGCTGGTGTGACCCAAGCTGTAGATGAGCTTGCTCGACAGCAGGCCAGCCAGCAGCAGCAGCTGTCCGAGATTTTAGAGCACCTTAGGGGATTAACTGTACAAAATCCCAGTCCAGCAGTACCTCCTCCTGTACCCCAAGATATCCCGGTTGGTTCTGGTTTTTCAGTCTGCAAACCAGAGGTTTTTGATGGGGATCCTGAGAAATGCAGCGGGTTCCTTTTACAGTGCTCAGTATTTTTTAGTAATACACCACCGACTACGGACAAAGCTAAAATTGGATTTATCGTGTCGCGGCTGTCCGGTAAGGCACTAGAATGGGCCACCGCGGTTTGGGATAGTGTTTCGGAGTCGAGCTACGATGCTTTTTTGATGACTTTTCGCAGTGTGTTTGATCACACGAAGTACGGTCATTCCAGTGGTGAACTTTTGTTAACTATGAAACAGGGGAACAAGTCAGCAGCTGCTTACGCACTGGAGTTTCGCACTGTGGCAGCAAGTAGTGGCTGGAATAATTCAGCACTGATTAATGTGTACCGGAATGGTCTAAATTCAGACATCCAAAAGGAACTGGCATGCAGAGATGACGATCTAACTCTGGATCAACTCATTTCTTTATCCATCCGGCTGGATCAGCTCCTGTCTCGGCGCCCCAAGCAGACACCCCGCTCTCTTCCTGCTCCGGCCCCGGTGGTTAATATCTCCCCTCCGGCTCCAGAGGCTTCAGCACACTACTACCCTGAACCCATGGAGGTCCAGAAAACCAGACTGTCCATGACGGAACGTCAGCGCAGACTGCGTCTCCACCTTTGTCTTTACTGCGGTGGGCCTGGGCATCTAAAAGCTGATTGTGAACTCCGTCCCCGACCTTTTAAGGCATCTACAACGGGACAGCGCGTGGAGACCACTCCACGCGCTACTGTGGTACGTAGATGCCCCCTTTTGTCTAAATCTAAATGTTTTTCGTTGACTGTTGCTATTACATGTCCAACCGGTACATTTTCTGTCCCAGCCCTTTTAGATTCCGGGGCAGAGGGAAACTTCATCAGCGCGGACCTGGTTAAAGAGAGAGGCATCCCCACCAGAAGTCTGCTGCGCTCCATCTCGATCCGTGCTGTTGATGGTAACACCGTACGCTCCAAACCCATCACCCAGCAGACTGTGCCTCTCACTGTCCAAACCAGCGCACTCCACATAGAAGAAATGCCTCTCTTCGTCCTCCCACGGACTGAACACCAGCTAATCCTGGGTTTGCCATGGTTAAAAACTCATGATCCTGTTATATCATGGTCCAAAGGGGACATTATTTCTTGGTCTCCTCATTGCCACACTAACTGTCTAGGTTTAGATAAATTAGCTGTCCAGTCCACTTCGGTGGAGAGCCCTAATGCTATTGATTCCCCTGACGTACCCTCAGAATATTCTGATTTTTTAGGGGTTTTTAGTAAGACCAACGCCACTAAATTACCTCCTCATCATCCCTGTGATTGTTCGATTGATTTAGTTGAAGGTTCCACACTTCCTAAGGCGCGCATTTATCCCCTTACCTTAGATGAAGAGAAAGCTATGGAGGAATACATTAGCGAGGCACTCGAACAAGGATTTATCCGCCCGTCCAAATCTCCAGTCGGTTCGGGTTTTTTCTTCGTTAAAAAGAAGGATGGTGGACTGAGACCGTGTATTGACTATCGGGGTCTCAACGACATCACTCATAAATTCGCTTATCCTCTTCCTCTCATTCCAGTAGCTCTGGAACAGTTGAGAAACGCTTCGTTTTTTACGAAATTAGATCTCCGTAGCGCGTATAATTTGGTTCGTATAAGGGAGGGGGATGAATGGAAAACTGCGTTTACCACCACTAACGGTCACTATGAGTATCTCGTTATGAGCTACGGTCTCGCAAACGCCCCCGCCGTGTTCCAATCATTCATGAATGATTTATTCAGAGATATGTTGGGTAAATTCGTCATAATTTTTATAGACGATATATTGATCTATTCCCCTGATCTTACTACTCACATCCAACAAGTCCGTCTAGTCCTCCAGCGTTTATCCGATAACAGTCTCTATGCCAAAGCCGAAAAATGCGAATTTCACCGGCAGAGAATTGCGTTTCTCGGCTACATAATTAGCGCGAATGGTGTCCTCATGGACGATAATAAGGTGGAAGCCGTCACGAGTTGGCCCACTCCTCAGACTATTAAAGATCTCCAGCGCTTCCTCGGCTTTGCTAATTTTTATAGGCGCTTTATACGTAATTTCAGTAGCATTGCTGCCCCACTTACGGCTCTGACTAAGAAAGCCACAAAAACTCTAAAGTGGTCCTCTGAGGCTCAGCACGCCTTTGCTAAACTTAAAGCTGCTTTTGTATCCGCTCCCATTCTTAAGCATCCTGATCCGAAGCTCCCTTTCACAGTCGAAGTTGATGCCTCTGAGACCGGAGTTGGTGCGGTCCTCTCTCAGCGCAGTGGGTCACCCCCCAAATTATATCCCATAGCTTTCTTTTCACGTAAGTTATCTGCGGCCGAAAGTAATTACGGTATAGGAGACAGGGAATTGTTGGCTGTAAAACTGGCATTGGAAGAATGGCGTCACTGGCTGGAAGGGGCCGTACACCCGTTTACAGTACTTACAGATCACAAAAACCTCGAATACCTCAAAACCGCTAAACGATTAAATCCCCGTCAAGCTCGCTGGTCTCTATTCTTTTCGAGATTCCAGTTCTCCATTTCGTTTCGTCCAGGTACCCGCAACACCAAAGCTGACGCGCTCTCCAGGGTTTTCAGCACCACGGATAGCGCAAATGATGTAACCGAAACCGATCGTATCCTTCCGCCTTCAGTAGAAATAGCTGTCATACGCTGGGAGTTGGATGACCAGATTATGGAAATCAATGCTGGTCATCCACCTCCAGCAGATTGTCCTCAGGAAAAGACGTTCGTTCCACCTCGTTTCAGAGATAGATTAATTACGTGGGCCCACTCTGCTCTATCTTCGGGTCATCCTGGTGTAACGCGCACGCTACAGTTAATTTCCTCTCGCTATTGGTGGGAAACCATGAAAGCCGACATACACACTTTCGTTACGTCATGTTCGGTCTGCGCTCAGTGTAAGACTCCCAAGACCCTTCCAGCCGGTAAACTTATGCCTTTACCAGTGCCTGAGCGACCTTGGTCGCATTTAGCTGTGGATTTTGTGACAGATCTACCTGTTTCAGAGGGTTATACCACAATCCTTACAGTGATTGACAGATTCTCTAGGGGTGTTAAATTTATCCCGTTTCCTTCCCTGCCCACTGCGTTCCAAACTGCTCAAGCAATCTATACTCACGTGTTTAGACACTTTGGTATTCCCGAGGACATTTTGTCTGATCGAGGGTCTCAGTTCACCTCTAGGGTGTGGAGGGCATTTTTTGAACATTTAGGAGTGCATGTTAGTCTGACTTCTGGCTTTCACCCTATGAGTAACGGGCAGTGTGAAAGGGCTAATCAGGAATTAGGCAAATTTTTACGTGTTTACTGTTTTAAATATCCCACTGATTGGTTCCGTTATCTCATTTGGGCTGAGATAGCTCAAAATTCGCTCACTAACTCCACTTCTGGTCTCACTCCCTTTCAGTGCGTTCTGGGTTATCAACCTCCTTTGGCACCATGGACAGCGGTGTCTTCCGACGTGCCAGCTGTGGATGACTGGATGAAACGCAGTGAGCAAGTGTGGGAGGACACTCACCGGCAGGTCTCAGAGGTGCTCCAACGTTACAAGGAGCAGTCGGACAAGCGCCGTGGTGACACCCCTCACTTTTCGCCTGGTGACCGTGTATGGCTCTCGACCCGGGACTTCAGGTTTGAGGGGTGCTGCAGGAAGCTCCTGCCTAAGTATATTGGTCCCTTTCGTATACTGTCTCAAATCAATGAGGTTTCCTATAAGGTGGAGCTTCCTGCGCAATATAAAGTGAATAATTCTTTTCACGTCTCTCTCCTCAAGCCTGTGGTTCCGGGTCCGCTGGCAGAGGGGGCTCCTGACGACGTACCACCCGCGGCGGTGGAGGGGGAGGATTCTTCGATGTACGCAGTTCGTGAGGTGCTGGATTCTCGCCGACGTGGTGGCTTGCTACAGTACCTCATTGACTGGGAGGGTTATGGTCCGGAGGAACGTAGCTGGGTGGCTGCCGGGGATGTGCTGGATCCTGTTATGCTGGCCGATTTTCACGCTCGCCATCCCGGTAAGCCAGCTCCCAGACCTAGGGGCCGTCCCAGGCGTCCTCTATCCGGCGCGGCTCCGGTCCGCCGGGGTTCCCACTCCCGCAGCCCGCGTCTGTCCGGCGCCTCCGCTGCAACTCCTGCCACTCCCGCCTGTACTCCCTGTCCGTCGGGTGGGCGTCACCGTGGACGCCCCCGCGTCTCTGCCGCTCCGGTCTCGTCGGGGGAGGGTAATGTCAGGTCTGATGCTGATAGCGCTTCTGTCTCTCCCACACTCAGTGCTCCCTGCGATCTCCAGTCTCCGAACTACACTACCCAGAACGCACCACACGCTGACATCACACATTCACCTGATCTCGGTACACCTCCCGGAAGTCCGGAATACTAATTTCTCACCGTATAAATAGCCCTTTCACACGCATACCTGTGCTGAGTATTGTTTGGTCTTCCACTGTACAACGCGTTTCTATTTCTTGCATGTTTTCCTTTTGTGTATGACCCCTGGATTGTTTATTCTCGACTCTGATTTTTGCCTACGCTCTGACATTGGATCTTTTGTGTATTACCTGGACTGTTTATACCATTGCTGATTTTTGCCTGCTCTTCTCTATTGCCTTGCCGTGTATGACCTCAGGACTGTCCCTCGTTATTCGGTACGTGTTATCTCTCTGGCTGCTGTTCGCCCCTGTTGAATCTATTCTGTATACTGACTACCCGTTGTTTCTGTGCTGTAAAATAAATCACAGTGTTCTGCATCTGCACGTGTCTGAGTACTGTCTAGCCTTGACACAGTCCATTCTGTAGTGAACTTACATAGCTAATTAACACACACGCATTTAAACAAGCTAACTAACACAAACACATTCGGGGGTAAAAAAAATAAGCTGGAAAAGGTCTTAATATCGTGTTTACTAGTTTATTTTCAGAACCAGGAGAACTGCGTCTGCTGTGAAATTACCGTAATTACCCTGATAGTGCGCACTATAAAATCACTGTGAGACTGCAAGGCTGAAGATGCACTTTTATGAGGTTGATGCTTAATATTAAAGCAGTGATTATTAAAACAAAAACTATTACTGTCTTACAGTCAGTCTTAGAGTCTTAGATGCCTTCTGGATAACTTTTTTTTAATATTATGGTCTTCTTTGTATTGCTACATGTTTTTTCTTTCAAAAACAGAGCTTAAGCAGACTACTACACACTGTAGTATGTAACTATATGTTGTTAATATTTGGAAGATAATGAAGATAATAAAGTAACTAAGGTTAATTCTACTGCAAATGGTGTCACTGGCTTCATTCAAATATGCCTTTAATATCACCACTGAATAATTTGATAATTGTTCAAGTACATAGTTCCCAGGTGGCATGTAGGGTTTTTCAACTAAGTAGGTACTGTTGATTTGGGCAGTAATTCATGAATAGTTACAATAAAGGAGACATAATTAGTAAGTAGTTCTCCAGGAGATACTGTATGTAAGTCTTAGTAATTAATGTAGAGTTAATAGTGAACTATTTTAATCATTAGTTCAGTTTTATCTAGTAATTACTCAGTACTCCCTGGTAGTTAACAGAAAATATTTAGGTGTTAATGCAGCTTAGTTAACTATTAACGATGGAACAGTATTATAAAGTGTTCCCCTAAAATGGATTTGATTGTGCTGTGCAACTTTCAGGTTGAACACTGGCAGAGTTACAGTAGTTATTGTACAGGATGTGAGCAGTTTATCTCACTGTGGCTGCCCCTCCAGACAGCACAGTAATAAACTCCAGCATGGTTGAGCTTCACTGAGCCCACCTTCAGAACATAATTATCACCTGCATCACCCTTCTCTAGAGTCACAGAGAAGTCTTTTGCTTCAGGATGGTTTGGATCACGAACAGTGCTAGAGGCATCTTTATTAACGTACAGGATCCTTTTTAGAGCTTCTCCACCTTTCTGTTGATACCAGTGGACGTAGTTGCTGCTCTGAAGTCCAGTCACTTTACAGCTGATATAAGCTCTCTTATTCAGTGACTTTGTCCAAAAGAGCTCAGTTTGCTCCACAGTTTGTCCGAGTACACCCACTGTAATCAACGTTATAGTACATAAATTAATAAATCAGACAGACTAATATGGCTTTAAAAATGAATTTAAATACACTGTAACCCCAATATGCTTAAATACACTGTAATCCTGATATTTAACATTAATATACTACTCACCTACAGCCAGTGAGAAGAGAACAGCATAGAGTTCTACATTCATCTTTCATTTACTTAAGAACTTAAGAGAGTTCTGTGTTTTATATAGTTCTCTCACCTGCTCCTCAACTCAACTGTTTCATTAAAGTGGCAGAGTGTTATCAGTAATGAAAACCTCCCATCTGTGACACAGTGATGTCATTTCCTGTATATCAGTCAGCATTCTGGTTCTTCTGAAGTGTTAATAATAAGTGCAAAGTAGTTGTTGTAGTGTATATCATTTAAAAAAGGTAAAAGAGTAATTTCTATTGAAGAAGAAATTTTGTGGATTTTTAACAGGAACTAGTTGCAGCATGGTGGCAAAGCATGGTGTGTCTGAGTGTGTGTGAATACCACAAACCAAAAAGAAACTGAGGGTTGTGTGCTCTCTCCATGTCTATGTGGGTTTCCTAAGAACATGCCGGTTGGTGGTTTGGTTAAAATAAGGGTGCAAATAAGTATGTGAGAAAGTAAACGGATGGGAGTCAGGAATCCTGCAATGATCTGTAGAGGGTGTATTCCACTCTTGCACCAAGTGTTTCTGGGTAAATTGACCAGGACAGATCAGATAAGGCCAAGTTCACACTGCACGAGTAGCTGACTGTTAGGTGATCTTCTCCAAAAAATACCACTATATTTTCCAGAATTTCAGTATTTACACTTAATTAATGAATTAGTGTACTTCCTCTACTGCTTCTTCATCTGCTCTGTACTGAGTGTTGCATGCTGTAGCAGTTTTTGTACAGGATGTGAGTGATTAGCGTCACTGTGGCTGCCACTCTGCCAGCTGGCGCAGTAATACACTGCTGAATGGCTCTTCTGCAGTGTGTCTATCTTCAGATTGTAAGAGTTAGCAATTCTGTTTACGCTCACAGTGAAGTCCTTTGCCTGGGGATTGGTGAGTCCAGTGCCGTCGTGCTTGATGTAGAGTATTCTAGTCATCGCCTCTCCGTCTTTCTGCTGGTACCAGTGGATGTAGTCAGTACTGCGGTCAGTCACTCTGCAGTCGATATACACACTTTTACCCTCCGTCTTCACCCAGGAGAGCTGATCTTGCTCCACTGTCACTCCCAGCACAGCTACTGGAATCAACAGTCAACTCTATATTAGTAGTATATTGATGATACATGATAGTATATAGTAGTATATTGATGATACATAATAATATGTGTATGATAACCCATGTGTAATAAAGACCTAATTATACTACTCACCTTGGATCAGTGAGAAAATAAAAATAATAAACGTATCAACAAACATCTTGTTTGAGTTGTTTGAGTTAAAATGTTATGGTTCACAAGCTTGAGTGTTCATGTAATGTTACCAGCCTTACAATATCTCTGCTATAAAACAGTGCTGATGTCATTTCCTGTGGGTGGAGTAGCCATAACAGTCAGTCATTACATGCAGAACAGTTATCAGAATGGTTCCCCAATACACTGTAAAAAGGGAACTGTTAGACTAACTTAAAAAAATTACTTCAATTGGTAACATATAGTTGGTTTAGGTTTTTCTAAATCAAACACACAGAGCAACTTTTAGGGTATACAATTTTCTGGGCAATTTAAAATATCCAATTTATCTGGGCTCTGAGTGATCCAGCGGGCTAAATGCTGCCACTATGATCGGGAGATCACTGGTTCCAATCATGACCATGTAGTTTGCCATCGGCTACCAGAGTCCTGAGACAGCACAATTGGCTTTGCTCTCTCTGGGTGGGTAGGTGGTGCTCGCTCCCACATCACTCCAAAGGGTGATGTTGATCAGCACAGGGTATCTGTGAGCTGATGTATCGGAATTTCCCCCAAGTAGTGATGCTATTCGGCAGTGCTGCATTAGCAGCAGTTCCAAAAAAAAAGGCAGTGGCTGACTTTACATGTATTGGAGGATGTGTTGGGTCTTCACTAGTGATAGGGGGAGGTAATTGGCCTTGTAAATTGGGGAGAAAATGAAATAAATGTAGGGGGGAACACGAATATCCATTTTACCTGACCTACATGTTTTATTGCACTGTGGGAGGAAACTGGAGTACCCAGAGGAAACCCTTACAGGCATAAGGAGAACAAGGCAACTTCACCCAGATAGGGACTTGAACCCAGGACCCCAGCTTTGGGTCAGAACTACAAAGTGCTCCTATATGAACAGTGGTGCTGATATAATGGACATTGGGTGCATTAAAAAGGAGGTGGGCACAATATACAATTTGACGTGCCTGTTTATTTACAATGAATACTAAAATGGATTTGATTGTGCTATGCAACTTTCAGGTTGAACACTGGCAGAGTTACAGTAGTTATTGTACAGGATGTGAGCAGTTTATCTCACTGTGGCTGCTTGAGCTCCAGTCCCAGACAGCGCAGTAATAAACTCCAGCATGGTTGAGCTTCACTGAGCCCACCTTCAGAGCATAATTATCACCTGCATCACCCTTCTCTAGAGTCACAGAGAAGTCTTTTGCTTCAGGATGGTTGGGATCAGGAACAGTGCTAGAGGCATCTTTATTAACGTACAGGATCCTTTTCAGAGCTTCTCCATCTTTCTGTTGATACCAGTGGACGTAGTTGCTGCTCTGAAGTCCAGTCACTTTACAGCTGATATAAGCTCTCTTATTCAGTGACTTTGTCCAAAGGAGTTCAGTTTGCTCCACAGTTTGTCCGAGTACACCCACTGTAATCAACGTTAAAGTAAATAAATAAAATAAATCAGACAGACAGACTGATATGGCTTTAAAAATGAATTTAAATACATTGTAACCCCAATATGTTTAAATACACTGTAATCCTGATATTTAACATTAAGATACTACTCACCTACAGCCAGTGAGAAGAGAACAGCATAGAGTTCTACATTCATCTTTCATTTACTTAAGAACTTAAGAGAGTTCTGTGTTTTATATAGTTCTCTCACCTGCTCCTCAACTCAACTGTTTCATTAAAGCGGCAGTGTGTTATCAGTAATGTAAACCTCCCATCTGTGAAGCAGTGATGTCATTTCCTGGATATCAGTCAGCATTCTGGTTCTTTTGAACTGATAATAACAAGTGCAAAGTAGTTGTTGTAGTGGAAATTATTTAAAAAAGTTCAGTCAGGGTAATTTTTATTAAAGAATAAATTTAATTTTGTTGGTTTTTAATAGGAACCTGTTGCTGCATGGTGGCAAAGCAGGTAGCATGTATGCGTGTGTGTGTGTGTGTGTGTGTGAATACCACACACCAAAAGAAAACTGAGGGTTGTTTTCTCCATGTCTATGTGGGTTTCCTATAACATGCCGTTTGGTGGTTTGGTTAATGAGTTGCCAAATTACTGGATGCAAGTAAGTATGTGAACAAGTGAACGGATGGGAGCCAGGAATCCTGCAGTGGTCTGTAGAGGGCGTATTCCATTCTTGCACCAAGTGTTTCTGGGTAAATTAACCAGGACAGATCAGATAAGGCCAAGTTCACACTACACAAGCCAGCAACTGTTGGAAGATCTTTGTTCAAAACCTCAGCTTGAAGGCAAATCGGCGATCACTCGACTCTCGCTCAGTCATGTGATTTCTTATTTTTTGCATTATTGTCACACTTAAATGTAAACAGGGTTAAATGTTTAATTTATATTTAATTTATGCCATTTTTGCGCAATCTCATTGGTTACGTTCACATTACCAGGCTGAAGGGACTCAAATCTGATTTTTTTGATGGCTATTTGTGAATAATGACTCACTGTGGTTCGCTGGAGTCTCAAAACTTTAAAAATGTTTTTATGACCTGTTCCAGACTGATAGATCTCAATATTTTCTTTCTCATTTGTTTATGCATTTCACTGGACATTGGCTTAATGTCTAGAATTTGAGTATCTTTTGGTCTACATCTTGATTGAGAATATGTGTTGCAGTAATTAGGCCTGGGTGTGACTAGAGAAATTGAGAACTCAAATGTGATAAACCAGTTATGTTTTAACTTGGCAGTTGCAAACATTTTTTTCACACAGGGCCATGTAGGTTTGGATTTTTTTCCTCCCTTAATAATAAAAACCTTTATTCCAAAACTGTATTTTGTGTTTACTTGTGTTCTCTTTGACTTATAGTCACAAACATGCAAAAAACAACAAAATAAAGAAATCATGAAGCGGGCAAACACTTTTTTACACCACTGTAGCTATGGGTTAAGTTTATCTGTAAATATGTGCATCTTTCTGGTGCTCCTTTTGGTTTAGTACTTTACATTTTATATCACAGATGGAGGATTGTGTTCTTTAACTTAAATACATTTTTTGGAACTGTATCTTTGAGAATTCAAGTATTTACACTTAATTAATGAATTAGTGTACTTCCTCTAGTGCTTCTTCATCTGCTCTGTACTGAGTGTTGCATGCTGTAGCAGTTTTTGTACAGGATGTGAGTGATTAGCGTCACTGTGGCTGCCACTCTCCCAGCTGGCACAGTAATACACTGCTGAATGGCTCTTCTGCAGTGTGTCTATCTTCAGATTATAAGAGTTAGCAATTCTGTTTACGCTCACAGTGAAGTCCTTTGCCTGGGGATTGGTGAGTCCAGTGCCGTCGTGCTTGATGTAGAGTATTCTAGTCATCGCCTCTCCGTCTTTCTGCTGGTACCAGTGGATGTAGTCAGTAGTGAGGTCAGTCACTCTGCAGTTGATATACACACTTTTACCCTCCTCCTTCACCCAGGAGAGCTGATCTTGCTCCACTGTCACTCCCAGCACAGCTACTGGAATCAACAGTCAACTCTATATTAGTAGTATATTGATACATGATAGTATATAGTAGTATATTGATGATACATAATAATATGTGTATGATAATGCATGTATAATAAAGACCTAATTATACTACTCACCTTGGATCAGTGAGAACATAAAAATAATAAACGTATCAATAAACATCTTGTTTGAGTTGTTTGAGTTAAAATGTTATGGTTCACAAGTTTGAGTTTTCATATAGTGTTACCAGCTTTACAATATCCCTGCTATAAAACAGTGCTGATGTCATTTCCTGTGGGTGGAGTAGCCATAACGGTTAGTCATTACATGCAGAACAGTTCTCAGGATGGTTCCCCCAAAGGACAGTTATATAATACACTGTAACTTGAATAAAAATATACTTCTGCTACTTCAAAACATGGCCTGGCATTTAACCAACACAATGCCACTCCCTGCAGCAGAGAAAGGAGTAACTTGCTCGTACAGCCTACAACACTGAGGCCAGTCAGCTGTACCACCTTAATATACTAAAAGACAAAACACATCATTTAGGTAGCCTTGGGGGTATCTACTTATGGGTGGTGAGTTAAGTCGGTAAAAGTCAACTGAATCAATTTAATCTTAATTCAGAATATGCCAAAGATTTTATCTTATACAAATGAACTGAGGGTGTAATTCACTATTCATCTAATCAGGTATTTAAGATATGATAACTAAATTATTTAAGTAGTAGGGCAGTTAAACATAGATTTTAATCAAAATATTAAATTACTATCAAAATAAAATGTGGCTTTGTAATTTATATAGATTTCTAAGTCTAGGCTACCTTAACTGAACTAAAATGTGATGTTTTTTACTATAATATAAATATATTGAAAATGTGATTTTTACTATAATATAAAGTTAACATTTTAACAGTAAATGCTATAGGATATAAATAGAGCCATACTCTTACAATATAAATACAAAAAATAATAATTAGGATTAAGGTTTCTGGTTGGTTCTACTGTTCGACTGTATGATAAACTACCCTCTTAAACCATCAATCTCATTTTAAATAGCCATAAAAACTCTCTCTTTTTTTTGTGTTTCCTGAAAAAAAAAAAAGAAAAAAAAAATATTTAGTTCAATAATAAGCAATTTAAATTTGTCCAAGAAATCCCTGTCCACCCTGTCATCTTGGTAAAACCACACCGCTTTAAGGAAGTAACCTTTGACATCAGTGACATCACAAACATAACAATGTTTTATTTTCCAGACCCTAAAGACACTTCCTGACTCTTCAGCAATTAATGATATTAATTCCACTTAAAGGAACAGTCAGTAATAAATGTGAGCGAGAGTGAAATGACTACAAGAGTCCAATTTCCAAACACTGGATTGAGTTCTCTACCTTACACACTCCTCCACAGATGTGAAGCTCACGCGGGTTGCCAGAATGACACACAATGGCAATCAACGGTGAGTCGTACTCTGTAGCTGATCAGTGAATATAAACGTTTTTGTGTCCAAAATTGCCATCTCTAATACGCTAGTGTTCTTAAAATACTCAGCTATGGTTAGCAACCTTACTGAAGCTCAGTGATTACCTGTTTAGCAGAAAAATAACCAGCTTGCCTGTTTCCATGGCTGCAACACACTGTTTGCATGTTGCTGTCTAAAAAATGGGACTGAGGGATGAAGGCTACATCACACACAGATTATTGTGACATACAACACATTTCCAATAATAAAATACTGACTGAAGCTCTGCTGAAAAGAAATGTTGGTGCTAAAACTCAGCATATTCCCTTCATATTTTTCCTTAATGATACCTTCTGTCCATGTAATGAGCTACTACAGAAAATATAATCCTTAATGCTCCTTTAAATATTTCTAATATTGTCACTGAATTGTCTCACTTGTGTTGTTTAATGGTTTGATAATGTCTCAACTAATTATTATTTCCCACTAGTTAACAAACTATTAAACATTACTACATTTTAATCGTCATAAAATACATATTTTATTTTAACTGTTGAGGGGCAAAATGCACACTATTTTGACAATGACCCAAATTTATATATTTTTAATGGTAGTTTGTGGTCAGTTGTTTTTAATTTGAGGGTGTTTAATACACTGGGGATATTATGGTGGTTATCACTTATAAAAAATATAATCTGGTGTGTTTTGTGTAAATCAGTGTTTTTTTTTATGTGCAAAGCCCATCCTGACCAACAGAGGTCATCATCTCCTAAATACATCATCTCCTAAATACTGTTTTGATCTTACCCCAGCGGTGGTGTGTATCATAGTGAAGTCTATGAGCCATAGCTCATATTATCACTACAATTATCAATAAAATGCAATATCTGATCAATTAAAGTTGGTAATAAATAAATTGAATAAACATGTAGACAGGCTATATGATACTGAAGACTGTAACAATAAAAAAATACCTTTATAACTGACTTTATAAGTCAGCGGGACTGGATTAAACACTATCTGTTACACTATATTTAATGTACATATACACATACATTAGATCATTTTCAGTTATTTGCTTTATTTTTTAAATAGGTTAAATTGTAAAATATTTAGTTGTTTAGCATAAAATGTGCCTCATTTCATACAAAACAGATAAGGCAGGATTATTTAACCCTTGTGTGGTGTTCGGGTCTGTGGGACCCGTTTTCATTTTTCTTTAAATGATACAAAAAAAATATTTTGTTCTAACTCAAACTCATTGCCATTGGCTCATTTTTTTGTGAAAAACATATCAAAACACATTTTCAATAAACACACACTGTACACCCCCCCTTCCCCCACACACATTTATATTAGATACAGTATGTTTGGCCAAGGGCTAATAAACATTGCTTCATTTGTAAATTTGAAACTAAACAAATTTTCTACTCATATCTTGAGTTTAATTCATTTTCTTTTACATTTTATTAAAAAAACTAATAAAAAAAGAGTAGCACTTTTTAAAAGAAATGTAACATAAGAAAGGTAAAGGGCAAATATTAACCATGTAAGCTGTTTATATTGCTTGCAATTTAGGTGAAGCATGTGAAGCATGTGTAAAGCATTTTAATGTAGAATTGCTTAATTTTGCTGAATTAAATACAAGTAACAAAGTAAACGAGTAACAAAAATATGAACACCACACAAGGGTTAAGAAAAAATAAAGTGAAGCAAAATATCAGTTTAGATAATAATCTGTGACATTTAATAGGATGAGAAGTAAAAAAAAGTGTTAAATTAAATAATTGTTTAACTGTTAAACCCTGTGTTTATTTAAATGTTCTGAAGTTAGTATAGATAATTACCACAGTGAGAGTGCAGGTGCATCCTCTCTGATAAACCCTAATAAACACACTGAGAGAAACTTCACCACACACTTTCTCAGAATAACACCTCGGGTTACCGTATGTGATCATTGAGATTTTACCAGCTTTTACCAGTGAATTTCCTTTCTTTATTTTACCATATAAGGTAAAATGTGTTATTAATGTGGCCTAGTAATCTATTGTTATACATCGTTTATATATTAATATTATTTTATTATTTTTTATTTTTAAAATGTTTGCAATGTTATAGATTTAGGTTCATCTATGTAGTTTGTGTATGTGTTCACTATGTGTATTCACACAGTCCATGATAGCAGTTTATAATCTTTATAAAAATTATATTAACATTATAATGCACTTCAATAAACATGATTATAATAGTCACAATGTGTTTGTTAGTAAAATAAGACTGAATAGATCACTTAGGTTTGGATGGTAATTGTAATGAGTGAAAGCTTTTAATTAACTTAATCTCTCTGACACTATACTATACTTTACTGTATCATAAGTCAGATTGTCTCTTTATTGTTTATTTATTTGTTTTGTGTGCTGTGTGCTGATGAAACTAACATTGAGTTATTTGGAGAGTTGTATGCATGGTGGAAAAAGAATACAGCATTCCAAGATAAACACTTAGAGCTCCCCACAGTAAAATTAGGTGGTGGTTCATCATGCTGTGTGCTTGTCTGATCAGTGCAGATAATGGGAATCTTGTTAAAGTTGAGGCTCTCATGGATTTCAGTCAATATCAGCAGATTCTTGAGAACAATGTTTAAGAATCAGTGAGAAAGTTGGAGTTAAAGCACCGGGGCTGGACACTTTAACAAGACAACGACCCTAAACACCCTAAACAATGCTCAAAATCTACTAAAGCATTCATGCAGAGAAACAAGTACAACATTTTTTTATTTCTGCAAAAGGAGAATCTACTAAATATTGATGTCATTTTTCTGTTGGGGTGCTCAAATTTGAGCACCTGTCTAATTTTGTTTACAGAATTATTGCCCACTTTCTGCAAATCCTAGAAACTAGAATCCTAGAAATCTCAAATATCACTGTGTCCATCTTATATATGATATGTTTAAGTGAAATTGCTGATTTGAACAAATAATGATTTATAAAGAAAAATCATGAAAATGATCATAATCATGGTATTTTCATACCACTATAAGTGCATACATATATATCTAAGACTGTTAGAAAATCATGACACAAAATGAAGAACAACTGCCATAATTTTATACAGCAATGGTATATAAATGTTGTTTAGAGAGGTGTGAAGGGATTAGCTCTGTTACTGTATCTGCTGCTTGCTGTGCGTATATGTTTGTGTGTGTGTGTGTGTGTGTTTGTGTGGAACCTCTGCAGCCACAAATACACAATCAGAGAAGATCTCACGCTCTGCAGCAGCTCACAGCTAATCACATTATCAGCTCTGCAAACTGCTCACGCTGCTGCTACTGCTGTGTGTGTGTGTGTGTGTGTGTGTATCCAGTAAACAGACTCCGCTGCACTGCATATAGAGCCCACCACACTTTCCTACCGCAACACTTTCCACTATAATCTATTTAATGATCTTTAGAGTGCAAGGTTTCGTGTGTTGCACTAATACTTCAGTCAAACATGCATTAGCATGTGTGACTTTCTATAGTAACATACATTTTTTATTTATTTCTTAAACGTAACTAGTAATTCACAGTGTTTAGAAATTTGTTTTCAGTTTCATTAAACCGACATTTAAGGTTTTCCAAAAAGTGTATAACTTTTTATCACTACAACTTAAATATTCTAAACATAAATAATGCTTTGTAAGGATGATCATAAATACTTGTAATGCATTACAATGCATTTAGTGTAAAATTAACTTTTGAACTAAATATGATCCTACTTTATTATAAGTGTCTCTTATAACTGTGTTAAAACAAGCTACACATCCATGTAAAAACAATGTTACTGCTGTTGAAGTACGCATTGCACATCTGTACAAATGTATGTAATGAGTTGTTAGTTATTAAATGTAGTACAGAATGGTCTGGGCGTGCTCCAGCTCCAGACCTTTAAAGTCTAAATAGAAAGAGTTAAACATTTTGTTTATCTCTCTGCTTACAAAACAAATAAAGAATAACTAAACGCAAATTTTGATTAAAGCTTATTGCAGCAATTGAATGTGATAATTGTGTTTAATGACTCAAATACTAAAACATACCATAGAGGGTACCAATATAGTGACATAAAAATAAATACAAAATACAAAAGAGAATGTACAGATTAATGTTCCCATTTTTTTAATTATTTTTAAGGACTGATATTTACACTGCAAATTTACCAATTGGGTAAATATATTTTTCTTAGAAAGATTTCTTGAAATAAGCAATTACAAAATGAGTGAAGTGAGGCTTAAATCAAGGATAAATTTGGACACAATAACCAAAAAAACTTGACCTTGAGTTTATTTTGAGTTCAATTGAAATAGGTTTAAATTGCAAGTGCAGGTGCATTCTTTTGCAATTTTATATATGTTTATATTACAAAAATGAGAGGCACTTAATTATAAACCACTTTACATAAAACACACAATATCATTTTCATTTTCTATAATTTCCATAATGTTTTTATTTATTTTTTTATAAAAAGTAACATAATTTATATTTGTGTAAAATTCATTATCTGTTTAAAACATATTATGAATTATTTTAATGCTTGTGTTATAACAGGTTCATTATTTAATTACAAAAACATTATGAAGCCATTACAATGAGAGTTTATAATTATGCTTAAATAGTGCATCATCACCAAGTTGTAATGAGTTATAATTGCATTTATAATGCCTTATAAACACAGGCTTCATAGAAAGTGCATGAATAGCATGTAGTGTAACACTTTTCTAGGTCAGAAGTCTGAATTTCTGTATGTTAATGTTAGTATTTAATTTTTGTTGCCTGAGTTAGCTTTGGATCAGACTCTGCATTACATTATTGTTTTGTATTGTTTTTTTTATTATTATCTTCAATAATAACATGCAACCCAAATTCAAACTCAAATACATCAACTTTCTCAGGAACAAGAATCATTTTAATGTCACTGTTATTAATGTGTGTGTAATGAATTATTTATTTAAATTATTATTATTTAGTTATCTGCCTATTTCAGACATGAGGCATTTAGAATATAAAATGTATCTAGTTTTTTTTTCTCAGTGTTTTCTCAATGACAGAAAAATTTACCGAATTAATATTTTTTTCTTTTTTCCAGTGTAAAAATATTATGAATAAATGATTACTGAAAAGTACAGGATGGTGTTGTCCTGGTGTTGTTTAGCTTTGTACCTTTAAATTCTTTAAAAAAAAAAAAAAAAAAACATATGTTATAACACATGTGTTCATCTCAAAATTAAAAGAATAACTAAACACATGATTATGATTAAAGCTAATTGTAGCAAATGAGTGTGATAATAAAGTTTACTGATTCAAATACTAATCATGCCATAGAGGGAACTTATATAGTGACAGAAAAATGACAAAATACCTAAGAGAAAGTACAGATTAATTTTCTTATATTTTTTATTATTTTTTGCAAAATATGAATTGGCAAAAAATAAAAAACTGGACAAAATACATGTAAATTGAGACTTCAATTATTATATACATTAAAAAATGTGACAAGGGGGTAAATACATTTCTTTGAAAGATTTTTTTTAAATAAACAATCAAAAATTAAAATTAGAATTAAAGCAAGCAAAAAAAATATTCTTTTTTGCCGTTATTTGGAAACAAGAATCAGAATAATTTGACTGGTTAATTTTTTATGTTTATTTTCAAATGTTCAAATGTTCAAATGACTTATAAGGTAAAAAAAAGTTTTTTTTTTTTTTTTTACAGGTATATTTTAACATTGTGTAACACACCATTACACATTTAAAGAATCAGCTGCTTTACTGCTGAAACAAAATCTTAACAAACCAAAAAGGAAGAAAACAAAGAAATACATGTTTAAAATAGCACCCCTTCATTTTCCCTGGTTTGGTGTTGGACTGCCTGTAATGGTTCTGTCTCTCCTCTTGTACAGTAAGAAACACAAACCACCAAAATACAACACGTTCTTCACAAGCAGAGATACATAGGTCAGATTGAACAGGTTCAGCTGACGGATGAGCTCAAACGAACCTGTAGAGAAGAGAGAAACAATAATTCTGTTTGTTTTGTGCTGATATATTTATTCATCAGTTTTGAACATGCCATAATCAAATAATGCAAAGAGAAAGTTCATATTCATTTACAAACAACAATAATAAGTTTTATCTAAGGAAGAGTTCAGAATCAATTATTGATAGAATAATCCAGATTTTTAATCACAGCTTTCATGTGTCTCTCCACCAGTCTTTCACACTGCTTTTGCGTGACCTTATGTGACATTCAAGCAGTTTAGCTTTGTTTGATGGCTTGTGATCATCTATCTTCCTCTTGATTATATTCCAGAGGTTTTCAAAGGGGTTCAGGTTTGGAGAATGGGCTGGTCATGACACTGTCTTAATCTGATGGTCCTTTATCCACACATTGATCGATTTATGTGTGTGAAATTGAGCACTGTCCTGCTGAAAACAGTCCTCAGAGTTGGGGAACATTCTTTTCTTCTCATTAAAGAAGGTCCTTTTTCTAGCAAAAGCAGTGTGGAAGACTTGTGGAGATCATGCCGAGATGCATGAAAGCTGTTATTAAAAACCATAGAAATTCCACCAAATATTGATTTCTAAACTCTTAAAACATTAACATTGTTCTTTCTAAATGAATATGAACTGTTTTTCTTTGCATTATTAAAGGTTCAAATGCACTGCATATTTTTGTTTATTTTTGACCATTTCTCATTTTCTGCAAAATATTGCTCTAAATGATAATATTTGTATTTATAACTTGGGAGAAATGTTGCCAGTGGTTTATAGAATAATGTTAATTTTACTCAAATATATACCTATAAATAGTTAAATCAGAGAAACTGATCATTTTGAAGTGTTCTCTTTTTTCTTTACAGAGCTGTATATGTTACAGGATGTTGCATATCTCTGCATCTTATCCTCACCATGCATGCTTTTAGTCTGTACTGTATTATAATGCCACTGTTTTTTTCTGTTGTATTTATTGTATGTGTTGTAGTGTTGTAAGTTTATGTTGCACATATTTGCCCTTTATGTTGTCTATATTGAATTTTTGTTCTATGTTGCACCATAATTTAATTACACTGTGTACCTGTACTCAGATGTGATGACAATAAAAGCCTCTTGACTTGACCTGAAATGTTTAAAACTTTAATTTTCACAAAGATTTTACGACTTTCTGCTGGAGTACGCTGAGAGAAGAAGCAGTGTAACATTTATGAATAAAATATAGTAGAATAGGTTTTTTTGTTGTTGCTTTTTTTTTTTTTTACCATATTTCTCTTCTTCTTCTTGTTTTGGGGGTGGGCAGGATGGAACAGAACCATGGTCAGAGGCATCCACAGCTTTATCTAAAAAGGACACAACATTTAGTACTGCGATTAGAAACTCAACACTAGACAGTAGAAAAATACATGTATCTGTTTAATATTAATATTCTAATCTTTGAATGTTCTATTAACAATGTTTATGTATTAAATTAATTTAATCTAACTTTGGTTACCTGCTGGGATTTTGATGTTGTCGACTTTATCCTCATGTTGGACGGAGCAGGTGAAGGTGTTAGATCGTGCTTTCTGTTGGTCTATGATGAGCATGCTGGTCACTCTGACCTCCTGACCCTCGTCTCTCTGCTCCAGCAGCTCCTCTGTGTCTGACAGCTTCACCTCATTCCCAGCTTGATCCTTCCACATGAACTTCACCAGGTCTGGATACATGCCTCTGGCCTGACACAGCAGCGCTCGCTTCCCATTCCCTTCACTGGGGGATATTGGGAACGCAGCCAGTTCAGGGGGTTTGATTTTCTTGTCTGTCTCAAAAACAGAATGATCATCAGTTAAAACACTGATACTTTATTTAAGCATGTTATGCATAATTCATTTGTAAAGAGGATTTGACTGTGGGAAACATATACAGCTCTGGAAAAAATTAAGAGACCATTATGTTTGAGTAAAATAAACATTGTCGTTTTATTCTATAAACTACGGACAACATTTCTCAAAAATTCCAATTAAAAATATTGTCATTTAGAGCATTTATGTGCAGAAAATGAGAAATGGCTGAGGTAAAAAAAAAAAAAAGACGCAGAGCTTTCAGACCTTAAATAATGCAAAGAAAACTAGTTCATATTTAGAGTTCAGAAATCAATATTTAGTGGAATAACCCTGTTTTTTAATTACAGTTTTCTTGCGTCTTGGCATGTTCTCCTCCACCAGTCTTACACACTGCTTTTGGATAATTTTATGTCACTCCTGATGCAAAAATTCAAGTTTGGTTTGATGGCTTGTGATCATCCATTTTCCTCTTGATTACATTCCAGAGGTTTTCAATTTGATAAAATCAAAGAAACTCATCATTTTTAGGTGGCCCTTTCTTTTTTCCAGAGCTGTGTATATAAAAAAAAAAACCTATGGAATGTGATCAAGAGGACAATGCTGAACTATTTGAATAAGGTGAGGTATAAGGTCACTCAAAAGCAGTGTGTAAGACTGGTGGAGGAGAACATGCCAAGACGCATGAAAACTGTAACTAAAAATCAGGGTTATTCCACCAAATACTGATTTCTGAACTCTTTAAACATTATGAGTATGAACTTGAAAAGCACTGCATGTTTTTTGTTATATTTACCATTTCTTATTTTCTGCAAATAAATGCTCTTAGTCGCAACATTTTTATTTGGAATTTAATCTAGATGTTGTCAGTAGTTTATAAAATAAAATGAAATGTTAATCTTAAATGTATACCTAAATATACCTATAATAGTTAAATTAGAGAAACTGATCTTGTTGAAGTGAATGCTTATTGTATATAAAGTACATTTTATAAACTTTTGTTTAATACAACATTTTGTTTAATCAACCTATTAAAATGGTCATTTATATTTTGTTAGGTTTGATTCTTAACAGTATATTTATACCTCTACAGTTGCAGCTCTCTGCTAGGGGGCCGTTGGCCAAACCCTTTATTATTTTATTTCTTGCAAATTCTAGATGTGACTATAAATTATTTGGAAAAATAAACCACTATTTTTAGGTTAAGCGCCTTGACTGGTCTGGTATAGTATAGTCACATGACCGGCCCCAGCTGGCACATTACTGACCTTCAACAGTAAAATGTGGATGAAAAAGTGTCAGTTTTATTTTTAATGTTAAAAAAGGTTGTATTAAATGATAGTAAAAAAGGTTAACAGAAAACTTAAATATCAACACAGAAATTTTAACTTGGTCTCAGTTTAAAATCTTTGTCTTTTAAATATAATTATAATTATGATTTAATTACAGTTTTATTATATTTTTATAGTAAGACTACTTTAAATATCTAAATTTACATGTCAAAGATGGAACAACAACAGCAAAAACAGATTATGACGGGTATTTGCTGGGTTTTATTATTATTGTGAGTCTGAGAGAATTATTCCAATATTATTGAAAAAGCTTTGTGTATCCACATCATGAATACATGATTAAAATCAAACAATGAAATATTCTGAGAAAATCCAAACATGTAAATCAACATGATAGGCTTCACTAATTGTTGAGCTGCATTGCTTTTGATTATTTTATGAAAAATGTCTTACAGGCTATGAAACATTTAATGGAGGGTTAAGTGTAAGTGGCAGGCACATTGCCAAAGTTTGGGGACTCCTGCTCTACAGTCTTGTGGTGAATTGTTTGTCATTAAAATTACCTTCAAAAATAATGCTTTGTTTCCCGTTTTCTGATAAAAAAATATCGATGAGTTTTGGCTTTCATGACATTTTAGACCTGCCCAATATATTGTCTTATTGTAATGTTTTATACAGTTTATACAGTGTATATAGTTGTTTATAGTTGTTATAGTATGTATATAGTTGGTCAACCCTTTTTTAAATTATTGTATAGTATGTTATACAGTAATGAGAATGTATAATTATTCTATATATTAATTATTGTGTTTCTCAATAAGTTACTATAAATATACATCCTCTAGGTGACATGCAATCTAACACTGACTCTAACTTTCACTGACACTAACTTTCTGAATTTAACATATCTGGGAAAATAAATAAATAAATAGAATATGTGTCCTGTAACATTTATAGCACAGTTTGAGGAATGTTTTACTTTTTCTTTATAATTAATTCAGTATTTATTCATAATTATGCCATCAAATTGGAAGGTGTACAGTTTATTTATTTTTTATAGCAATTTGATACTATTTACATACGTTGCAAAAATTATTGTTAATATTTAGCCTTATATTTATGTCCTGTTCAGCGCTTAAATCTTGCTCATGCTTTGAAGTTCTTTAAATCATTTTCGATTTTTTTATTATTTTTGCAAAACTTTGTTTTCATGCAGTTGGTGTATTATTGGTTTATTATTGGTCAGTTTTTTTACAGTTGCATTTAAATGCAAATAATTGTGTGTGGTGTTTATAAAAACAGATGCACATGAAAAACATTATTAATTTTTGTTGTCTGCATATTTTCTATAGAGTGTAAGACCAAATGAATGAGCTACAGTGAAAATGTTGACTATGTTGTAATTCTGTGGTACGATGTGTACAGTTTGTATACTGTAAATTAACATTTTATCACTGTGTTAAGTTATTAATTTAGATGTTTTAATAGTTCTATATAGTTTAACATCAACACTACATAAAGCCTATAGACTAGGATTACTATTGTTGGTGTTAATGATTACTTTTTAATTTTAATGTTATTTATGTAAAAAAGAATAAACAAATCAGAAGTTACATTCATTAATTAACATTGCGACCTTTATCTGGTATTTTTCAGATGATCCCTTTGATTAATGCAACAATGTATACTGATACTGATTCGAAGTAATGTGAATTAGGCAATTACTACACAAGTTCCTGCCTTGAGTTTAATTAATATAGGCTTAAAACATTAGATTAACCATGTTACACCAATTTTTAACCTTTTTTTGTTCTGACAAATATATCTAACACAGTTCCTGCACTAAGACCGAGGATATAGTCTAATTTTATGATAGCGTAAACATGTTAAAATAGAGTAACAGTGTCTAAAATAGTTTAAAGATATTAGATATTTTTCTTACCTGTCACATAAAGTCTTGTACCTGATCCAAAGACTTTCACTTCTCCCACAGTACATCATTCTGAAACAAAAACACCAGTATCAGTCTTTATCAGTCTTCATACAAACTAAACCTGTTCCTCTGTCAGAATCTTCATCTAACCACTAGGAGCTGTGAAGACTCTGCTGCTGCTCTGCAGGGCTTTTTTTAAGTACTAAATGAAATAATTCTAAATATGTATGAATTTCTTGTACAGTTTGAGGCTATAGGTTTACACACATCCATCATGGATGCGAATACAATACATACATTAGTGAAAACAAAAATGTAATTTTACAGGGGTAAAATTATGCTGACAGGGTTAAAAATACATTTATTACACCATCTCATAAGTTCATTCATTCATTTATTTTATCACATGACGTCTGATATACATGTGACATGTATTTGTACTGTAAAAATAGTGTTAGAAATGAGGTTTGACATTTCAGCTGTGGGTGGAGCAATCCTCTCATGAGACAAAACCACATCTAGCAAGATTAAGTGGTATAAAAAAGTTTGGGCACCTCTGATAATTTCATGAATTTTCTTTATAAATCATTGGTTGTTCAGATCAGCAACTTCAGTTAAATATATCATATAGCAGAAAAACACAGTGATATATGAGAAGTGAAATGAAGTTTATAGGATTTACAAAAAGTGTACAATAATTCGAAATTAAACAAAGTTAGGCAGGTGCATACATTTGGGCGCTCTTGTCGTTTTATTAATTTGAATCCCTTTAGCACTCATGATTAAAATATAAACAAAATTTGTCTGGTAAGCTCAATGACCCTTGACCTACATACACAGGTAAATCCAATTATGAGAAACAGTTAAGGAGGCCGGTCACAAGTGAGGTGTATTCTGTACTATGGATGTTTGTCACTTCTTGTTTGTGAGGCCTTTAGCCCAGATAAGTTCATGTGTCCAGCTAAACTATTTCTGAGAAGTCCATTTCTATACATGATTGGCATGTCACATGTGGTTTCAGGTAAACAACATGCCGCTTCTCAAAAGGTCATATTTACATATATGGTAAAGCTGTAAATAGGGTGGTTGGAATTCTTTAGGTATGAGAGCTATAGGAGTGACTGTGAGGGACTATTTAAATGGTTTAGACCACAAGACTGGGAGAGAGAGAAAACCTGGGACACCGAGAATTGACTCTCTCCCACACTTTGCTTCTGATTGAAATAAATATTTTATTCCAGTTAAGAGGGAAGTGTGCACTGAGTTTTATTTCAAGAAACAACAGCCTTCCAAGAACACCCAAAGAGGAGTCCACAAGAGACAAGAAGACACAACACAAGTTTTTCTCCTCTTTGCATCTTCTCTAAAGAGTGGCAAAATTGGAGCCTCAAAACAAAACTCTCAAATGACCTGAAAACAAATACTGTTTAACATCATGGTTTAGGGGAAGGACATAAAAAGCTATCTCAGAGATTTTAGCTGTCAGTTTCCACTTTGAGGAACATAGTGAGAAAATGGAAGACCAAAAACTCTAGTTCTAGTTAAGACCCGTAGTGGCAGAACAAGAAAAATCTCAGAAAAGCAGAGGAGAAGGATGATGAGAACAGTCATAGTCAACCCACAGACCAGCTCCAAAGACCTACATCATCATCTTGCTGCAGATGCACTGTGCGTTGTTTAACTATTCACTCACTTTTACACAAGGAAAGGCTGTATGGGAGAGAGCCATACATGAATTAACACAGAAAATGAATGCGGGTCATTTTTGACCAATGTGTGCATTAGAGGGGTAGTGATTCAAAAAGGGCTTTTATTCAAAAAGTAAAAATGATATAAGGATGTACGATGATCAAAAACAAGTTAAATGAGAAATACCTATTGCTAAGATGTTTCATCTTGTCGTGCATTAGAGGGTGTGCATATGTTGCACATTAAAAGATTAAGAAAATTAGTACATGACATTTGTGTGTTATGATAGCAAAGACACCCTGACATGCCCTAAGCCAAGCTGCATGCTGCACAGATGATGGCTCATGTACAGATCATTAAAATGGACTCAATTACATATTCTCTACACATATTAAAAGCTGCACTAAGTACATACTGTATTTATTGTCTGCATTTTATTGTACTTATTGTCTGTGCACCTTGTTTGTTGTCTTGTACTGTGTACTATGAATTTAATCAAGCAAGGGAAGTGTAAAATCCCCCTGAGTTTCAGAGGCCTTCAACATGTGTAAGAATAGCTTCAGCATCATCGTCCGTACTGCCTGTTTAAGTTTATGCCACAGCATCTCTATCAAATATATAAGTCTTAAGGACTAGTGACATGGCTACATGTTGCTCCAACAACTCAGTCTAAAATACTTCTGAAACATCTAAAGAGATATCAGGGTCACCACTGAAGGTGTCCTGAGGAAGACCACTGAAGCAAAATAAGATTATTTTCAGATCCATAAAATGAAATATTTAAATGAATGAAGTGTTTTTGCAGCCCTTTATTTTGCTATAATGTGTTTAGAATCACCATGTAAAATTATAAACTGCTCCCTTTCACTGGTTAGATATTATAGAGATTTAAACCTGGAATTGTACTTTCTTTCTCCAAAGGACTGAACACTTTATAAGAATAAAAACTACTTATTTTATAAATTATTTTGCAGTAAAGAAGGTGTTTTTGTATATTCTACTCCTAAAGAAGAGATATTGTGCACTGTTTCTTTAAAAGCCACCTCCTTTCCCCCAGCAGTCAGCTCTGCTCTCTCTCAGTCTGGAGTAACAGCCCCCACCTCTCCTCTCTCCCTGCAGAACTTGCCACCTGATTGGCTGACAGAGTCGGCCGACACATATTTGAAAAAGTATAAGCACTATTTTGGCTCTAATTCAGGAACTGTTCATCCTACAGTAAAATGTTTTACTGTTCCGTAATCCGGTGGGGCAGACAGTTCGAATGATGTGTAACATGTCTGCATTGGATCAAATATGGATGTACGAAAAATGCAAATATGGAAATTATGAATCATAATTCTAATAAACGAGGCATATTTCACCCTAAATGTTTATTTTATGAAAAGACATACAGCTAATTGCTGTGCCATGCATGCTAGATAACTGAAAAGCAGAGATTCTAAGCTTTAAAATGACATATTGGGTGTCTATATTGAACCTATAATTAATCATAAACATAGCCAGATATTAATTATGACATATTTCTGGCCCGCCGGCAGGCCAGGGCGTGTCAAGTCCATGTCCTACACCAGTCTCTCCAACACTCTTTTAATGGGGTGATACACCCTTACCTTTAAACTGCATATCTAATGTGAATTAGCTGATGTTATTAGTAGTTGGTCAAACAAGAGTGGAAGATAGTTAGTAGTTCAACCTGCTTCAGTGTAACTGAAATGTCTGAGTGTAAATTTTAACAGTCAGGGACTTTCAGCAGTCTAAAAATATAGTCAACCATAACCTCACAGAAACTATTACATTATATCCTGAGTTTAAACTGGTATGTGGTCAGTGATGCTGGAAGAAGTAGACAAGTTTAGACACTTTAGACTCTTCCTGAGTAACCAGCAAAGAAACCATACAGAAGAGACGACGAAGACACATATACACACTTATATATACACTTTACGAAGACCTGACCGAACTCTGATAGATAAGACAGTGGACTGGACTCTCAGTTTTTCTCAGTATGAAGATCCTTCTCATCTTCACCCTCTACCTGATCTCAGGTCAGTTCCTCTACTTCAGTTTGAAGACTTTATTTCTGTGTAAATTAAAGATTATTTGACACAACAGTTATGAAGAAGATTCTGCACTGCAGATGTTTAGAAGCTGAACTGTAGAAATGAGAGAATCTTCACTCTGATTGGCAGGTCCAGTGGACTGCTTCAATGTGATTGGCTACTCAAGAGGCAGACTCACGATCTTCTGTAAACATTTTCAGTACACAGGATCTGATATATATTTTTGTAAAGACAGAACAGAGCAGTGTGTCCATGTAAAAACTCAGGACAGATGGATTCATGAAGGCAGACTTTCTTTTGTGGACTCTGCTGAAGTTCTTACAGTAATCTACAAAGATCTGCGTTTAGAAGATGCTGGATTATATCAGTGTGGAGAGACTGGAGTGTGGAATCACACTGTGAACCTGAGAGTGAGAACAGGTGATACTATGTTATTAATTAAATCATTCATGATATCACACATTTTTCAAATATTCTGTGGATGTATTGTCGTTTATAATGGGTGGATAAGATAAATGATTGTGTTTGATTGACAGATCCATGTTGTCGGAGACCAAAGACTGTGATTGGTTATCTGGGAGAGAACGTCACCCTCAACTGTTTCTATCAAGAGGAGTTTCTGAGAAGCACAAAGTCCTTTGATAAACTGGATCGTAAGTCTTTAACGGAAGTGATCCGAACCTCAGAAGGGCAGAAAGGCAGATTCTCCATCTCTGAGGACAGAGGATCTAGAGTTGTCAGCTTGAGAATCAGAGAGTTGAGAGAAGATGATGGAGGAGTTTATTACTGTGCAATGGGGGAGGGAGGAGTGTCAGTGAGTTACGACTCTTTCTTCACAAAGACTCATCTGCAGGTTTTTGGTAAGATACTTTACAGTTTTATGATACTTATTGGTGTATTTAATAGAACCAGTCACCTGATAAGCACAGCATGCAGCTTGATTTAGAGAGTGTCAGAGTGTCTTTGCTATCGTAACGATGGGAAAAGTACAGCTTGTGTGGCTTGAAAAGCAGAAAAGGCATGTACTAATTTTCTTAATTAATCATGAGTGTGTTTTGGGCATAACTTAAAATTAACCAATCAGCATCCTTGCCATTCCCTTTAAGAGCCAGATGTGCTCTGACTTTGACAGATTGCTATTTTAATGGTGCACCAACCTGGAAACTGACCTGGTCGTTCACGCTTTGAAGGTGCTCCAGCAGCTCATTTATGGAAACACCAATGTTACTTTATTTAGTATTCTGTTTATTGTTGATTTAAAGTTGTGTTTGTGCACTTGAGTCGTGCTTGTGTTGCCAAGACAGCAATGAACGACTGTTGACGTCTCTCTAGGTTGTATTCAGTCAGTGATGCAGCTGTGCCAAGATAGCAACACAGCACGATAGCAACACCTGAACACACCTAATTTCCAGACCACCACACCCATCAGCATAGATATATTCACAAGCACTGCTACTAAAATGACGAAGTTGGAAATCGTGAAAATAAACTGTTGGCAGGGTGCAAGATATGGTTTTGCCACAAAAGTGCTACAAACTGCTTCCCCCACTGCCCCACTAAAAGGCTTTTTGGGGACAGTGTACCTTTTGAACTTACACACAGCAAGGGTTTCCCAGGAATACAGGTATGTCTCCACTAGATTGCAGCACTTCTTTGTCCTGCCCGGTCTCCAGATTTATCTCCAATCCAGCATTTATGGAGCAGTTGGAACTCCATTGGGACCTAAGAGCAAGTTCTACAGGTCCAGCTCTCTTCTAGCCACTCTTCCATAAAGACCACATTTGTGTACTAATAGTTGTCCTATGTAGGGTTGCAGTGGTAACCGGTTTCATGGTATACCATGGTATTAAAATGCACGGTTATCATACCGTGTGTGTTTGCTTATTACCGGTAAAACGCAAGCCAGCGGAGAAACTCACCCGCGCATGCGCAACTCTGCTCCGCTTCAGCTCCTCAGCACACAGCGGTGAGAACAGCAGAAAGTGCATCAGACTAAACAAATCTCCGTCCGCCTAAAAAAAGGCTAAACTAAAATCAGCAGTGTGGGACTATTTCGGAGACCCGCCGAACGCACCAGAGGATGGTTATCCGATTTATAATCAATGTGGCCGTAAAGTCACAGCTAAAGGTGGACATCCGTCAAACCTGTTCTCCCATCTCTGAGAACACCACCCCGCCGTGCAGCGCAAAGTATGTGTTTAGTTTATAATTTTAATCTGAACCTAAATAAAACCTCTTTGTAGTCGTGCACAACCCATGCGGTAATCGCCCGCAAAAGCACAGAGTTATCCGAAATTTGGGCACGCAGGTACAGGCGTGAAGTGCGTGCTGCGACGGATTCACGTGTCCGTGTAAAGGTCCTGGCCGGACTGGATGTGAAAGACGCCATTCATTTACATGCGTTCATTTTCAAATTCTGACGTGCCTGTTTTTCATAAGTTAAAAGCAGACTCGGTGTGAAAGCCTTAAAATAGAAATCTCTATTGTGAGGATCATGTCAGAAATAAATCCCCTCTTTCTGCAGTATCTGGTTATATACCAACTTGGCAGTAAAACGGACGTTTACAACAGTTGTTGATCAGACACTGACCCAGTCTCAGTTCATCAGATATTAAATAATTTAAACTTAAATAATTGTACTGAATATTTTAAATACAGGATCTTTATTTCTTAGAGGACATGTAATGTGTGTAACGTGTGTGTGTATGTGTGGGTATATATATATATATATATATATATATATATATATATATTATATATTTATTTATATACACTCTTAATGCCCTTAAGAGTAGTGGAAAAACCTGGTTTCCTTCACCTAATGGTGTACAGTTTATTTTTTTAAAGGAGACATTATCTATATAGTTGTTCCAGGTTTCTACAATAAATAGTTAATTGAACAAAAAACCTTTGTTGTAATTTCTTTAAGGGTCAGTTTAATAATATATGTAACAAACTGTGATCCCGTGATAACCGTGATACCGCGGTATTTTCTGAGACGGTTATCATACCGTGAAAATCTCATACCGTTGCAACCCTAGTCCTATGGACAGATTCCCTTACCTGAGCTGTAGATCTCTGCATTTCGTCCAGAGTCACCATGGGCCTCTTGGCTGTGTCTCTGATCTGTGCTCTCCTTGTTCAGGATGTAAGTTCTTTGGACTTCATGATGCTGTTTACTCCCCAATATTCTCTTAACCAACCTCTGAGGTCGTCACAGAGCAGCTGTAATTGTACTGATATTTGATTACACACAGGTTGACTCTTTTTAGTCATTAGCAGCCATCAGGCAACTTCTGAATTCAATTGGTTGCACTCAGAGATGCTAAGTACTTTTGCAAACCACACATTTCAATTTTTTATTTGTAAAAAAAAATAATAATTATACAGAATTTTCTTTCCACTTCACAATTGTATACCACTTTGTGTTGGTCTTTCACATTAAATTCCAATGAAATATATTTATGTATGTGGTTGTAATGTGACAAAATATGGAATTAAAAAAAGAATGCTGTTGCACTGTATCTCCTCAAACATACAAGTATATACTAGTATTTTAACTGAAACCACTAATATAAATATAATTGCATTTTACATTTCTTACATTCATTCTTTTATTTACATTTAAATATCTATTACGTCCCTGCCCTGTTTCCCACCTGTGCTCATGTTTTTGATGTCCGCGGCTGAGACGCCACTCTTCGTGATGCCCATGGCTGAAACGCCGCACTCCCCTGTTCCCACTCCTAGAACTTTGTTTGGCCCCAGGCCTCCTGACCTCTCCCCCAGAGAACTATCCCACAGACATATGCCAGTCCTGGGCACCCATCTATGTTTGTCCCTATAACTCTCCCTGTCATGGTTGCTGTGTCTGTCTGTGTTCCTGTACATGTCCCTGGTGGTTTTTCCGTTCCTGTCCCTGTCATCGTGTTTGTGTCAGTCCCAGTCTGTCGCAGAGGTCCCAGTCCAGTCCAACATCCAGTCTCTGTTTGTGCCCACTGTCCAATCTAATGTCCAGTCTCTGTCCAGCATACAACCCAATGTCCAGTCTCCTGTCCTGTCTAGTGTCCTGTCCCCGTTCACATCCACCGTCCAATCCCCTGTTCAGACTCCATTCGTGTCCAATATCGGGTCTCTGTGCCCTGTCCAGTCTCCCGTCAAGTCTCCGTCTCCTGTCCTGTCTACTGTTCAGTCCCCATTCCCTGTCCAGTTTCCTTTCCCTGTTCAACCCCATGTCCAGTCTCTCTTCACGTCCCCTGTACAGTCCAAGTTCCCATCCTCAATCCAATGTCTGTCCCTGTCCCCTGTCCAGTCCTCTGTCCAGTGTCCGTTAATCCCCCCTGCCTCTCCTCCGCTCTCCTCATCTTTCCTTGCTGCACCTGACAATATCTACTATGAATACTTGCATCTTAGGAAAAATAGTTGCAATTAATTAATCAGTTATCACAGAATATTTTTTACGATTAATTAGGTTTTAATATTTTTATCGATTGACACTACTAATATATACATATACCGACAATTGTAATAGTGAGTGATTTTAAACGTTATTTTATATATTTTGTCATGTTTTACTGTATAAAAACAGAATCAAGATTAAGCACAACTCTTCAACCACCAGCAGTGATCTACAGAAGAACATCAACCGTACCAACAACACCCACCTCTGATGAAGAACATTCAGGTAAAAACTTCTAATCAGACTATGTACTGATGATGGTTTACATTTCTATTGTACTGATTTTTAACTATAAAAATATAAAGGGTTAAAAGAAACACCAGAAACTGGACCAATCACAGCTTTCCAAACACCAGCAGCACCAACAGTGACCATCTCTGATGAAGAAAAATCCAGTAAGAACTCAGTCATTACCCAGAACCCTCTCTTTCTATATTCTATAATGATGTTAAATGTGATCGGGCAGAACTTCAGAACTTTAGACTCCACACCTTGTTACTGGTTCAACTTCATCATGATCTGTTCTTTCTAGCTCCAGGTTCCACCATCATCATCATTATCATCACTGTGAGTGTCTGTGTGGTTCTGGTGCTGATTGGAGGATTGACACTGATCTTCTACAAACTGAGATGCTCCGAAACTAAAGGTACTGTAGTTATTTAAAATGATCTAACTAATGCTCCTTCCTGTATTTGGCTCCATCCATCTTGCCATCAATTTTAACCATCTTTCCTGTCCCTGCTGAAGAAAAGCAGACCCAAACCATGATGCTGCCACCACCATGAAAGTGGGGATGGTGTGTTCAGGGTAATCAGCTGTGTTGCTTTTACGCCAAACATAACGTTTTGCATTGTGGCCAGAAAGTTCCATTTTGGTTTTAACTGACCAGAGAACCTTCTTCCACATGTTTGGTGTGTCTCCCAGGTGACTTGTGGCGAACTTTAAACAAGACTTTTCATGGATATCTTTGAGAAATGGCTTTCTTCTTGCCACTCTTCCATAAAGGCCAGATTTGTGCAGTGTACAACTGATTGTTGTCCTATGGACAGATTCTTCCACCTCAGCTGTAGATCTCTGCAGTTCATCCAGAGTGATCATGGGCCTCTTGGCTGCATCTCTGATCAGTTTTCTCCTTGTTTGAGCTGAAAGTTTAGAGGGACGGCCGGGTCTTAGTAGATTAGCAGATTTCCATTTGAATATGATCTCTTGCACATGAGATGCTCCTTGAGATGTTTAAAGCTTGGGAAATCTTTTTGTTTCCAAATCTGGCTTTAAATGTCTGCACAACAGTATCTCAGACCTGCTTGGTGTGTTCCTTGGTCTTCATGATGCTCTCTGCGCTTTAAACAGAACTCTGAGACTGTCACAGAGCAGCTGCATTTATACAGAGACTTGATTACACACAGGTGGATTCTATTTATCATCATCAGTCATTTAGGTCAACATTGGTTCATTCAGAGATCCTCACTGAACTTCTGGAGTGAGTTTGCTGCACTGAAAGTAAAGGGGCTGAATAATATTGCACACCCCACTTTTCAGTTTTTTTATTTCTAAAAAAAAGATTTAAATATCCAATACATTTTGTTCCACTTCACGATTGTGTCCCACTTGTCGTTGATTCTTCACAAAAAATTACAATTTCATATCTTAATGTTTGAAGCCTGAATTGTGGCAAAAAAAGACACATTTAAGGTGGGTTAATACTTTGGTAAGGCACTGTATGAACATGCCCTGAAGTTCCTCCTGTGTCTCCTGCTCTGTCCTAAATAAGAGAAGCTCTGTAACGGTTCCTCACAGCTAGATGATGCCACAGTCTTCCTCTAGTGGAGAATAAATGAACAGAATAATATCTATAACTGATGTTTTCTCTTTTTTTGCAGACTCTCCCATCACCAGTAGACGAACAGAAACAAATGAAATAGTAAGTAAAAAGATCACTATAATTTAAATCTTTAACTGTTCTGCACTACATATATTTTAATCTTACTTTGTGATTTTGTCAACAGATTCATGAAAATGATCCAGCAGAAAATCAGATCATCAGTATGAGTCAAGACCACCAGAACATTGAACCCAACTCCAACCAATCAGATTCAGTTTATCAGAGCCTGGATCCAAGAAGCAGAGATGCAAATTCGGTCTACCAGAGCTTCAACACCAAGAGACTAAACCCCAACTCCAACCAATCAGAATCAGTCTACCAGAACCTTACACCAACACCAACCAATTAGATTCAGTCTTCCAGAGCCTAAACTCCCAACACCAACCAGTCAAATTCAAACATAACAGAGTCTTTAATGAAAACCAAGAATGACATTAATTTTGCACACGATAAAGTTAATGCTTGTCTTTAAATTAGGATTGATTTCTAGTTTACTTTAAGTCGCCTACATTTAATTAAATGTGAAATATATGGCTATGAAGTTCAAAGCTCAATGAGGTTACCAAACCAATTTTGTGCTTCAGTAAGTCAGTAAAAAGCAGACTATGTACTGATGATGGTTTAGGAGTATTTAAATCAATAAAATGATAAGGGTGCCCATACTTTTGCACCGCTCAAATTTTGGTTTAATGCATATTGCACATTTTCTGTTAGTACAATAAACCTCATTTCAATCCTGAAATATTACTGTGTCCATCAGTTATTAGATATATCAAACTGAAATGGCTTTAGCAAACACCCAAATATTTAGAACTAAAAATGATTAAGATTAATAGGGGTGCCCAAACTTTTTCATATGACTGTATCAATGTATGTAATGTAATGTAATGTAATATTAATGTGCTGATTCAGACCATAACATTAAGTATTAAAGTTGCCGTGGAGAACCAACTTACTGTTCTTCAAAATCATGTTATTTTCCTCACATTCTGTAAACAGTTTTTACCTCCTACAGTTTTCCAGCTTAAACCGGGAAACTTTACAGCATGGTAGAACTTGAGTGCAGAATATGCTTGTGCTTTTCTAATCTGACTTTTTCCATAGGGTCTCATTAAAGGTGTCCAAACTTTAGATTTTTTTTTCAAACTGCTCTGCAGTTCACAGTTTTTTAGCTAGAACTGTGAAAATTGGCAGACACGTAGAACTGCTTGTACATCTGGTCCAAAATACACTCCACCCACACTCACCCCACACACACACACTACACACACCCCATCCACGACAGAACCCACACCACACACTCACCACACTCCACACACACCCCACACACACACTCAACCCACACACACACACCCCACACACACACTCACCCCACACACACACTACACACACCCCATCCACGACAGACCCCACACCACACACTCACCACACTCCACACACACACACACTACACACACCCCATCCACGACAGACCCCACACCACACACTCACCACACTCCACACACACACACACCCCACACACACACTACACACACCCCATCCACGACAGAACCCACACCACACACTCACCACACTCCACACACACACACCCCACACACACACTCAACCCACACACACACACACCCCACACACACACTCACCCCACACACACACTACACACACCCCACACTTACCACACTCCACATACTCTCCACACACACACCCCACACACACTCACCCCACACTCCACTCTCACACACACACACCCCACACTACACACATCCCACCCACGACAGAACCCACACCACACACTCATCACACTCGAAAATACACTCCACACACTTACCACACTCAACATACACTCCACACACACACCTCACACGCACAATCCACACACACTCACCCCACACACACACTCCACAGACACACACACCCCACACCCCACCCACGACAGAACCCACACCACACACTCATCATACTCTACACACACCCCACGCTTCACACACACCCCATACGCCACACACACACACCACACACTCCATAAACACTCACCAAACTTCACACACACTTACCACACTTCACACAGACACACACAGAGATATGATAGAAACACTTAACTACACCTTAGCATTCACTTGGTATACCGTAGCACCTGCCTAGCAACACCTTACTTAACACCTGTAATAGCTTACCAACTACCACAGAAATGATCGCAACCACCTTGTGACAACTTAACAACATCTTAGCAACCAATTTAGAAATGATAAGAATTGACTAGCATCCAATTAACAAAACTGGAATAACCGCTTGGAAAACCTTAGCAACCAATTAACAACACCTGACTAACCACTTGAAAAACCTTAGCACCATACTCCACACCTCCAACTTAAAGTTTGTTCACAATCTTTCTCTTTTAAAAGTTATAGTTGTTATTGTGTAGAGAACTTGATAAATCTTCTTCTTTTGTGTGTGTGGCATACAGTCAGAGTTTGTGTACAGGATATACAGTAATCAGTATCACTGTGGCCATCCCAGCAGGAGCAGTAATACACTGCTGAATGGCTCTTCTTCAGAGTTTGCAACTTTAAACTGTAGGAGTCTTTCTGCACGCTAAAGTCTTTAGCATCAGGGTGTTTACTGTTAAGGACCACTCTGTTGCTGTCTGCGTATAAAATGCTTTTCATAGCCTCACCATGTTTCTGTTGATACCAGTGAATATTATTTATTTTAGTCAGTCCAGTCACTTTGCAGTTGAAATAAGCACTTTGACCCTCTGGTTTCATCCAAAAGAGAACACTTTGCTCCACCTTCACTCCCAGTACAGTTTCTGTTATCAATAACAAACTCAACGGTAGCCACATTTCTAGACCTTTTTCACTGGTATCTATTACAGAGTGTCTCTTTGCACTGAGTGAAAATAGCACACCCTCAACACCCTGGCTATGTGCACTAGCCCCGATTAGCACATGTGACTGTAGAACACTAATTGAAACTCTTTAGAAGCTTTTCATTTTCAATATTTGGTGCCAGAATTTCCTCAACCAACTGCTGTAACTGGAGGCTACCACTACTAGCTGGGTTCACAGCAAAATTCACAGTGTTAATACATTTGACCCCACAGGGTAAAGCAACTCTCAAAATTTGATAGTTTTATTTTTGTATATTTTCTGAACTTTACCCAAAAATGCATACCAGAGTATCTATAAAACATTATAAAATGTAAGCTATACCAACAAAAATTGCCAAAAAGCAATGGTTCGCCAATAACACAATAGGCATACATTTTAATGATATTTTTTTTTGTTTATACAAAGCTATGGCATGATTATCACAATATTATATTAAAGTAACACATCACATTGTAATCATTAAAAAAAAACTTGCATGTATTAGATCAGGGGTGTCCAAACTTTTTTTTTGCTGGGGGCCAGAAGGAGAAATATATTTGAAGTCACGGGCCAAAGACTCTGTAATAAAACAAATAATGAAATATACCACTTTAAATAATACTTTTTTTCCTGATTATTTCATTTACACACCATTTTACTTGACTTACTATCTTTATCTATCTTTGACAGTGTTGTGTAAACTAAGAGTTTTCAAACTGATGTTTCATTTCATGATGTCTCTTAATAATAACTCCTTAATTACGGCAACTTTTAGACTCTTTGGCCCGTTTTTCTGCGCTAGAAATGCGCACTCTCTCCGCTTTTAGACTCTTTGCCCCGTTTTTCTGCGCTAGAAATGCGCACTCTCTCCGCTTTTAGACTCTTTGCCCCGTTTTTCTGCGCTAGAAATGCGCACCCTCTTCGCTTTTAGACTCTTTGTGCTGTTTTTCTGCGCTAGAAATGCTCCCTCTCCGCTTTTAGACTCTTTGCCCCATTTTTCTGCGCTAGAAATGCGCACCCTCTCCACTTTTAGACTCTTTGCCCCATTTTTCTGTGCTAGAAATGCGCACCCTCTCCGCTTTTAGACTCTTTGCCCTGTTTTTCTGTGCTAGAAATGCACACTCTCTCCGCTTTTAGACTCTTTGCCTCGTTTTTCTGAGCTAGAAATGCGCACTCTCTCTGCTTTTAGACTCTTTGCCCCGTTTTTCTGTGCTAGAAATGCTAACCCTCTCCGCTTTTAGACACTTGCCCTGTTTTTATGCGCTAGAAATGCACACTCTCTCCGCTTTTAGACTCTTTGCCTCGTTTTTCTGCGCTAGAAATGCGCACCCTCTCCACTTTTAGACTCTTTGCCCCATTTTTCTGTGCTAGAAATGCGCACCCTCTCCACTTTTAGACTCTTTGCCCCATTTTTCTGCGCTAGAAATGCGCACCCTCTCCGCTTTTAGACACTTGCCCTGTTTTTCTGCGCTAGAAATGCACACTCTCTCCGCTTTTAGACTCTTTTGTCCGTTTCTGACACCTAGCGTTCAAACTTTGAATCTCACATTATAAAAACCTGCTTAACAGCAGGCCAACTTTCATTCTATTTCTAAAATACGTTGCGGGCCGCTCCAAAAAAGAAAACGGGCCGCAAATGGCCTGCGGGCCATAGTTTGGACACCCCTGTATTAGAATGTTGTAATCACACAGCACTGACCTTTGCAGTGCACACACTCAAGCTCCTCCACCTCTAAATTAATGTGTTCAATAGCATTATTCGTTTGCAGCAACCTGAGCATTTGGACAGGGCTTGGACAGAACGTGCTCGGGTACAATCAGAATGAGTTTTTTGGGCTCAATCTATGCTCTACTTTATTGATAGGCATTTTAATGTGTCTTATTATGTTACAATTATGTTATTTATTTGTATTTATTTGTGGTGTTTGTTCTTTTTTTGGTTCTTTCTGTTCCTGTCTTGTGTTCTTGTTTGAGTTCCTAGTTATGTGCTCTTTCAGCTCCCACTTGTCTTATTTGTAACCCTGCCCCCTTGTTATCTTCTCCAGGTGTTTTTTGTTTGTGCCTATGTATATGTATCCCATGTTTTCCCTTATAATCTGTTAGGCTTTTGACACGGTTGTGTTTAACCATCTTGATGTTCGATTTCTGAATTAGTTTGAGCTACAATCCTGATGAGTTTGTGCCTATTTATTTTCTAGTTTTTTTTTGTTTGTTTATTTGGCTTGTTTGTTAGACTTGGTTAGTCCTTTGTTTTATTGTCTTTATTTTTAGTCTTAGTGTTTCACTGTCTTAGATTTTTTTTTTTGTATTGACAAATAAAACTGACTTTCATTTGCATCCTGTCTTTGGATTGGTACAAACCATAGACTGTGTACAGCTGGACAGAGTATTGTCTCTCAAAAGAGAAGCCACCACAGGTCGGGCGCCCCCTGCTGTTCGGTTTCAGAAAGCTGTGTAACCCCACCCATTCCCATAGGTTTTAATGGCAAAACAGACAACTTTCAATCACGTTTTTTTCCCAATATACTGCAATTCTACCTCCATTATTTAAATGTAACAGCTAGTGTAACCTCTGCTTATATTGTTTAATTTTTATATCCCCACAGAATTAGTTTTTTTTCAACGTTATTCAGCTCTATTCAAAAAAGGTGTGGTTATTGGTGTGTAAAAGGGCTGGGTTACACCTAGCCGGGGTGGGACCAATGACTGTATGGGTGGGACCATAGACTGTGTATAGCTTTGTGGAGGCAGCCCTCAGGGGCGGGGTTATTTAAATGAGTAGGCTGTCTCTCCACAGTCTTTCTCCCTCCTCTGGTCTCTACTGCACAGACTCGGGTTTCAGGATCACCAACATGGAGGAAGATTTTGGCTTCGTTTTTATTGAATGAATGGGAACGTCTCTGGTACAAACTAAGGGTATTGCCACATGTCCTGGATGTTGCCCAGTGGCTTCTCCGGTACCGTCCTCCTTCATGTTGGGATAAACAACCCCTCCACCAAGGGCAGTAAGGTCCTGAATACAGGACCAATGAGAAACAATGCCAGGATCATCATCCCTGGCACTATGCCCAGCTAACATAATTATTTATTTGACAACAAGTGTATTTTTAGGTAGGGTCTGCTACACAATAATGTATGAAGTTGAAATTGTGAGAATTAACATCTCAATTAAATAAAATACTTTATAATGCTGTGCACCTGTGCTTATGATTGTACAGTCAGAGTTTGTGTACAGGATGTCAGTTATTACTGTCACTGTGGTCCCACCCAGCAGGCACAGTAATACACGGCTGAATGGCTCTTCTTCACTGACTGCACTTTTAGATCATTGTAGCCGGTCGAAACAGAGAAGTCTTCTCTATCAGGGTGGTTTGGATCATACAGAAGGCCAGTTCCATCTTTTTTTACATACAGGATCCTTTTGGGACCTTCACCGTCTTTATGTTGGTACCAGTGGACGTAGCTGCCTCCTGAAAGTCCAGTTATTTTACAGGTGATGTAAGCGCTTTTACCCTCTTGCTTTGTCCAGGAGAGGTCAGGTTGCTCCACAGTCTGTCCCAGCACAGTTTCTATAAACAAATATTCACTCAAATTCACTCAAAAGCTTTTTATATTTTCAATTGAGGCATTTGATTGATTTATATTTATAATGATTTGACATGGCTACATACCTGTACTCAAACAGAACAGAAGAGCATATATGGTGATCAGCAGCTTCATTATGTTGTAGAGTAACATGTGTGCTCAGTGCAGCTCTCTGAGATACACAGATACATATATCTGCATGAAGGCCAGAATGAAAAAAGAAAGAAAGAAAGAAATGCCACAGCTGTAAAATAATGATGTCATTTCCTGAGGTGGAGCTTGACATCCTTTGAAGCTAGTATTAAATATGATTAGACTAAGTGACATTAGTAATATTTTAATGTATTCAAAGTAATTGTGGTAGTTGCTTTGGTAGTTGAACCAATAGTAGTGTTGGCATTTGTAGTACTAATTAATGTAGTGGTGGTAGTGGTAGCATTAGCATTGGTAGCAATACTAATAGTAATTGTTTTAGTAGTAGTAGTGGCAAGGGTACAGTGTCTTGCAAAAGTATTCATACCCCTTGAACTTTTTCACATTTTCTCACTTTACAACCACAAACCTTTTTTTTTCTTCTTGTGTTTTGTGATTTTAAGTTATAGACAAACACAAAGTACCACACACAGTAATTATGAAGTGGAACATAAATGACGCGTGGTTTTCAAAGTTTAAACATCTTAAAGTTTGACGTGTAAAAGTATTCAGCCCTCCTATATTAATACTTAGTAGAGCTATCTTTTACTGCAATTACAGCTATAAGACTTTTGGGGTTTGTCTCGACCAGCTTTGTACATCTAGAGACTGAGATTTTTTATCATTCTTCTTTACAAAACAGCTCAAGCTCAGCTGGGTTGAATGTAGAGTAATTCACAGAAGCTCACTGGTATTTAGGCCAGGACTTTGACTGAATCATTCATATAAATATTATTTGATCTAAACTATTCCACTGTAGTTCTGTATGTTTAGACTCATTGTCATTGTCTTAAATCTCCGTCCCAGTCTCGCCCTGTATTTAGCCTCATCCATCTTTTCATCATCTCTGACCAACTTCCCTGTCCCTGCTGAAGAAAGGCATCCCCACAGCATGATGCTACCACCACCACGTTTCACTTGTGGCTTCCACCTGAGCTGTGGATTTCTGCAGCTCCTCCAGAGTGACCATGGACCTCTTGGCTGCTTTTCTGACCAGTGCTCTTTTCTTGTTCTATCTGTCAGTTTGGTGGACAGCCATGTCTTGGTAGGTTTGCACTTGTAGAATACTTTCTCTATTTTTGGATGATTGATTGAACAGCGCTCCTTGGAATGCCCAACGCTTGGGATATGTTTTTATAACCTAACCCTGCTTTAAACTTCTCTACAGCTTTATCTCTGGCCTGTCTGGTGAGTTTCTTGGTCTTTATGATGCTGTTTGTTCACTAGTGTTCTCTAACAAACCACCAAGGCCTTCACAGAACAGGTGTATATATTTATACTGAGACTAAATTACACCCAGCTTCACCCTATTAACTTATGTGGAAGAGGATTCAGTGGCAACATATGAAGCTCTAGTGAACTCACTTTCGTTGCCGGTGGTTTAAACATTAATGGCTGTGAGTTGAGTTATTTTAAGGACACAGCAAATTATATAAGCTGTACACTGACTACTTTACATTGTATCATAGAGTCATAGCTTCAGTTTTGTCCCATGAAAAGATATAATAAAATATTTATAAAAATATTTATAAAAAAGGAGTGTACTCATTTTTATAAGATACTTTATTATAGTTTTTGAAGGTAAATAAAAAAATGAATTATTTTTGATGATGAATTATTTTGAATGGAGTAAAAATGGAGAATGAAACATGTTTGCTAAAAAGGTAAAAGTATCATAGCGGTAAGGCTCTACTGCTCTTTAGATAAGATAACAAACAGACAGAGTTCTTGTACAGGATGTGAGTAATTGTTGTCACTGTGGCCGTCCCAGCAGGCGCAGTAATACACTGCTGCGTGGATCTTCTTCACTGCTTTCACCTTTAGTTTATAGGTGCCTTCTGACATGGTGAAATCGTCTTTTTCTGGATGGTTAGGATCGAGCGTCTTGGTAGTGCCACCATTATTGATATACAGGATCCTTCTGAGAGCTTCACCGTCTTTCTGCTGGTACCAGTGAACATTATTGCCACTTCCCAGATCAGTGACCTTGCAGTCGATGTAAAGAGTTTTGCCTTCTGGCTTGGTCCAGGAGAGTTCAGGTTGCTCCAATGTCAGTCCCAGCACAGTTTCTGCAATCGATAATAAATAAAAAAATCATTGAAAGTCCTTTTTAAATTAGTTCTGTAGTTAATGTTAATAGCTTCTCTTTGGTTCGGTACTTACCCACACTCAGAGAAAAGATAAATACATGTATGATGATAAGCAGCTTCATTTTCTTCACTATACTATGCACCTCAACTGTTCACAACACTGAGGGTTTCATGAGCACTGCAGAACGTGCTGCAGAATGTTTCCAACTGTAAAATAACACTGTCATTTCCTGGGGTGGGGATTAGCTACTTGCAGAGTATTGCACAACCCCAATTCCAATTAAGTTGGGACATTATGCAAAAAATAAATAAAAACAGAATACAATTAAATGATTTAGAAATCATTTTCAACATATATTCAGTTGAACTACAAAAGACAATATATTTAATTTTCAAACAGATAAACTTTATTGTTTTGGGGGTTTTTTGCAAATATTCACTCATTTTGAATTTGATGCTGCAACATGTTCCAAAGAAGTTGAAACATGGGAATGTTTACCACTGTGTTATATCACATTTTCTTTTAATGACACTCAATAAGCATTTGGGAACTGAGGACACTTATTTGTCGATGCTTTGTAGTTGCACTGTAAAAAACTTTTACAGTATGATACTCTGAATGCGGCCAAAACCACAGTAATTAACTTGAAAATGTTGAAATCACAGTAATAATCCTACTACTGTAGAAAATCACAATAATACACTGTAATAATCCACTAATGGACAATCAAAAGGGGGCAGTAGTCATTTGGATTTATATTGGATTCAACCCACCTACGACATAAAGAAGAAGAAGAAGAAGAAGAAGAAGAAGAAGAAGAAGAAGAAGAAGAAGAAGAAGAAGAAGTTTGAAAAGTGGAGCAGCACTGAATCCACCATTCCATGTAAGTATCACATAGCACAATGGTGTCTCTTGGCTAACTAAAATCTAAATCTAATTATATTTTTTTATGTCACAGTAGTCAAAGTAATGAAATCAGAATAAGACTGCTAGATGAAAAAGTAAGTTGCAAAAGAAACTAAGCTAAGCTAAATTATAATTAGATTGAATCATTTGCCAGCCTGGCCTGTTTAACTTTAAAAACTTGCTCTTAAATGATCTGTTTGTCCTATATTTATATTGAGAGTTTATTTTTCTATAATATGGTGTATATTAACTTTCATTTTCATTTCTGCTCCTTGTCAGAATGAGTGCAGTGCAAGTGCAGTGCAAAATTCAAGAAAAGACAGAAAACTGGAAGAACTATACAGAAAACATCAGATATGAACCCATGCATCATGTATTTCACATTCTGAAGACAACTAATAAACAGTTAAAGAGTATTTGTTTGCTGTGTCTCTGCAGATTTTGTTGAACAATAAAAAATGTCATGCAGTTAACAGTGATTTAATACTGACTGCAAAATAAAGCAGTAAGGTATCATTCTGTTGTGAAAACACTTATGTAAATAAAAAACACAATACAGAAGTCTGATCAATACAACTATACACAGAATTACAGTATGCATGAAACATTTTTACAGACTTATTTACTATTCAGCTGCAATTTTTTTAAAAGTGATTTTAGTTTTTACAGTAACTTACTGTGTTACATTTCTGCCAGTTAGTTACTGTGATTTGCTTTTGGTTCACAGAAAATTACCGTTTAGATACTCTTAGTTAATTTCTGTGAATGTATTTGTCAATTACTGCCAGTTACTTACTGTAAATTTTTACAGTGTGGGATTTTTTCTCATTTTTGCCTGATTTACGACTTCAGTTGCTCAACAGCCCGATGTCTCTGTTTTCGTATTTTGCGCTTCATAATGCACCAATAGTAGACAGGTCTGGACTGCCCACACTCTTTTACTTCGAAGCCATGCTGTGCAGAATGTGGCTTGGCATTGTCTTACTGAAATAAGCAGAATATTCCTGAAAAAAAAACATTGCTTGGATGGCAGCGTGAGACTTGAGAACACTGGTCATACAGCAGTTTCCCATGACTTAGAACAGGCCTCAGCAAAGAAGTTGAGTCTGTGGGCCATATTTTAGCAGTCTATGGTGCATTGGTCAATTAAGCATCATGCAGCTGGATTTAAGACGTGTCCTGTGTCTTTGGTACCGTAAGGATGCAAAGAATTGCCTTGCGCAGCTCGAATTGCAAAAGTCATGAACTAATTCTCTAAATTAATAACGGGAGTATTTTGTGCATGACGTGAAATCAACCAATCAGTGTGTCACTTGTCATTCCCTTTAAGAGGCAGGTGCTCTCTGACTTTGGTGTGTTCGTATCTTAACAGCGCAGCCTTTTGTGCATCTCAGCAGCACAAACTGACCTGCGTGTTCACTCTCTGAAAGTGAGTGAGTCTCAGCTCATTTAAGGGAAGAGCAATGTTATTTTAATTCTTTATTCTGTTTATTGTTGAGTTAACCAATGGGAACCCACCAGTGTAGATTTATTCCTTAAAACAGATGCTATTTTAACGGCGTGGGCGCATGGCCTGAAAATAGACTGTTGGCTGGGTGTAAGATAGGAATCACAGCATCACAGCACACCTTGAGCAGGGTGTATAATAGCACCCTACTCAAGGTACAATAGTACAATAGCATAGCATGTGTTCAGAATCAAATCCAGAGGTTGGCTTAAAAAAATGACACATGAGTGCTGAGACCATTGCTTCAGAGGTTGAAGATGTGGGAGGTCAGCCTTCTCAAACTGACACACAAGAAATCCCACACAGTTTGCCAAACACAAGCAGTCCAAGAGTTCTCTGGTCTAAAGTGATCAAGATAAATTTGTTTGGCTCAGATGGCTTCTAGCATGTGTGGTGACGTTCTGGTAAGGAGCATGGTGGTGGCAGCATCATGGTCTGGGGCTGCATGAGCGCTGCCGGCACTGTGGATTCTAACATGTACTGTGACATTCTGAACCACAGGAACTGGGCCACATGGCAGTTATCCAGCATGATATCTACCCTAAAGACATGACAACTGTCCAATATTACAACTGCCTTGCTGAGGAGGATGAAGGTGATGGACTGGCCAAATATGCCTTCAAACCGTAACCTAATTAAGCACCTGTGGGGCATCCTCACACGGAAGGTGCCATTTTTAGTAGGATAAGGCTCGCCCACACACAGCAAGGGTTTCTCAGGAATGTCTCCACTATATTGTAACAACAGATTTGTTGCAGGATCTACATGTCCAGCTGCAATATATTTGGGCAAATGTGCTACAAGATGCCATAATGAAATTGTATGTCTGCATACCCAACTCTATCTAGGCCAGGGGTCCCCAATAGGATACTAGACACACCTTGCAACCGTACAATTACCCCCAGTAAACTTGTTCATTTTTGCAGCTATATTGTATTCACTCACATGCTGTAGCCTCACAGGGCTGTAAAAAATGTATTTGCCCCTTACAGATTTCTTTTGTTTTTGTATTTTTATCATACGTACATCTTTCATATTAACACTTTTAATATCAGACAAATGATAAGGGAAAAAAATCTATCCAAACCAACCTGGCCCTATGTGAAAAAGTCTTTGTCCACATCGCTGTGGCAAGTAAGTTTTCCAGGTCCTGAAGCAGCAAAGCAGACACAGACCATCACACTACCATGTCACCATGCTTGACTTTTAGTATGATGTTATTTTTCTGAAATAATGCCTTGGAACTCTCCCACTGATATAATTTTTGCCCAGTCTCTTTCTTACTATTGAATCATTAACACTGATCTTAACTGAGGCAAGTAAGGCTGGCAGTTATTTATGTGTTGTTCACAGTTCTTTTGGGACCTCCTGGATGAGTTGTCCTTGTCCTTTTGGAGTAATTTTAGTAGGCTGGTCACACCTGGAAAGGTTCACCTGTGTTCCATGTTTTCTCTATTTGTAAATAATAATTCTCACTGTGGTTCTCTGTGGTCCCAAAGCTTTAAATATTATTTTGTAACCTTTTCTAGACTAATAGATGCCAATGGCAGGTTGTCTGACAGGTTGTATTTAAGTGATTCCTTGATTCAACATGTCTGGCAGTAATTAGGCCTGAGTGTAAATAGTAAAATTTTACTCAGCTTTTCCAAAAACAGTTACAGTTACAATCAACTGTTAATTTATCTAATGCTCTTTTACATAGGGCCACATTGGTTTAGATTGCTTTTTTCTAATAATAAATGAAATTATCATTTAAAAACTTTTTTTTCTTTTCTTTGTCTAATATTAAAGTCTGTTTGATAATCAAAAAAAAAAAGAAAGGTAAAAAGGCTAAAATAAAAGAAATAGGTAAAAACATTTTCACTGAACTGTATAATCATCTTTAAAATCAAACCTATATACCGTAGTTTCATTTGTTTGTCAGTGAGACAATTGAAAAAGGTACTGTTTCTTTTTTTAATTGAATCTGATGCAGCCATGTTTTATTACTTTTATCACTGCAGGCTTTATTGACATATTTTTAAAGATTTGGCTGTGATCTGCTTTGTACCATCATGGTTTACTGACTTCCACAAGTTTCTAAAGCAACATGTTGTGTGGTAGATATTCTGACTAACACTAGATGGAAGCAGTGTTCAGGTTTTCAATCTTTTCTTTTAGTTTTAGCAGATAAACAGTTCAATCAGTTCAGGTTCCACCATAACATTGTTTATTACTGTTTTATAGAGTTTTTTATCATTATTGTCTCTTTTTGGGGAAATTAAGATGAACAAACATATTTCTTATTGATTTCTGGGTTGTTGTATTTTTTATATAAAAAACGGTTGTCCCCCCAGCCCTCACTCACCATCAGTGTGTAGTCACACTGTGTGTGTTCTTTGATGTTTTATTTAATGGATGGCGACCTGGCCACAGTGTTACAGACCATAAGAGCAAGTTACCTTTTTTTTTAAACTGCATGCAAGAGTGTGTTTTCCAAAACACAGTCAAAGAACTTCCTAACATTCTTAAAATTACGAGCATTTTCTGAACCCTGTGAGGTCTTAGTTCTTAAGCTCGCTTAATGTGTCTTAATCTGTTAAATTTGTGCTAAAAAACATGAACAGTTAGCATACATTTTTAGCAGTTATTTTATTTCTCATTTTACATCAGAATGTTGTGTGCTTGTCATGTGAACAGCCCACTTTTTCATGTTTTCTTACCAAACATATATCATGGAAATCATTATTTGGAAAGGAAGTATATCGCAGCTGTCCAATTAAAAACAAGTATCTCCAAAACAGCAACTTTACAAGAGAGACAAAAAAAAATCGTCAAAACTTTCAGTGTAAGTCAATATAAAAAAAAATATTTCAGGTCATTTTTAGTTATTTCTATTGGCCCATTTATCAAGAAATGTTGGCGCAGTGTTAGGGACAGTTTGTCTGTTGTCTGTTTGTCTGTCAAATTATGTAGTAAACTAAAAAATCCACAAAAACAAAGATATACTTGTTTTTTTTTTTATTGGACAGCAACAGTATCTCCTGAAGTGGATATAGCCCCCCAATCCCCACACTGGAGATATATAAGTACCTATAAGCCTGGGACCCTGATCAAAAACCTCCACAGAGTTATTGTACAGGTGCTAAGCTATTACAGTTACTGTGGCCGTCCCAGCATGCACAGTAATACACCGCTGAGTGGATCTTCTTCAGGGATTCCACCTTCAGATCATAGGCGCCTTTTGACACGTCAAAGTCCTCTTTATCTGGATGGTTCAAATCACGAACCGGGCTGGTGCCGTACGTGACGTACAGAATTCCTCTGGGAGCTTCTCCGTCTTTCTGCTGGTACCAGTGAACATAGTTGCTGCTGCTCAGACCAGTGACTTTACACTTGATATACAGTGTTTTGCTGACTGACTTCGTCCAGGACAGTTCAGTTTGCTTCAGTTCGATCAGTCCCAGCACAGTTTCTGTGATCAACAATAAATTAAAACAAATCAGTATGTTATCATTGTTTATTTTTTGTTTATTTATGTATTTATTTACAGTATATATGTATTAAATAGTACTTACCTATAGTCACAGAAAAGATGAAAACATATATAAACATAAGCAGCCTCATTTTCTAAGTGTATCCATGAACACTAGTGCTGCAGACATCTTTCAGCTTCAGCTGTAAAAAAAAATAGTCATTTCCTGTAGTGGTGATTGATAGTGATCTTTACAGTTAGTATTACTGTAGGCGTTGAATTTGTTACATGATGATGAATAAATAATGAATAATAAAAAATACACTTATTATACAGTAATAATTGTAGTAACACTAATACTAATTATAATTAATTATAATTATATTAGTAGTAATAGAAGAGACAGTAGTATTTAACCCTTCAATGTGCAACATATGCACACCACCTCTCGCATGGGTCAATTTTATTTCCAGGTTATTTCACGCTGGTTGAGCATTTCTTTGTTTTTTTTTATCAATTCATTTTATGATTGAATATTCTTTGGTTTTGATCACCACTGATCATTATTTTCATTTTTACTATATATTTATATATATATTTTAGATGATACCTCAAATTCAATACACACATTGGTGGTGAAGTCGGTGGACCCAAATGCAGACACCAGGGGCAGGAAGAGTTAAAAAAAAAGCATGAAAATTGGACAACAAGTCAAATAGGGGAAACAGCAAAAGACAACAAGCTAATTAAATTAAATTGTATTTATATAGTGATTTTTACAACAAATGTTGTCGCAAACCAGCTGTACAGAGAAACGGGTCCAGACCTCTTATAAGCAGCACCACAGCCAACAGTGGCAAGGAAAGCTAAGCTAAGCTAACTATAATAACAATAAATGTAGCTAACTAAAATAGAATATGTCAGCTAGCTAATAATTATTACTTGGCACTTTTTTGACAAGTAATGTACTCACACTAAGGGCAACCTAAACCTCACTAATATTTTCAGCTTCACTTGAATAATAATAATAAGCTTAATAAGTTTTATGTTGTCTTTATTTTATGTGGCTTGGCTGAGTAGCTCCACTAACTACTTAGCTAACTACTTTGATGAATACTGCTAAAGATTGCTACTCTACGGCTAATCTAACTACTTTGCTAAATAAACGTTCAATGTACTTGGCTAAGTAGTTATAAATACTTAGTTTATAAGTTAGCTAAGCTAACAACAATAGATAATGTAAACAGATAGCTAATTAGCTAACATTAATTGCTTGTTACTTTTGGACAAGTAATTAACTGACTCTGAAGGTAATGTAAACATAGTCATGTTCAATTATCTTTCAATATACTGTCATCAAATATTCTAAAATAATGATGAGGAAAATGTTAGAAACAGTACTGAGCTAGCTGTGTGACGGAAGCTGTGCTGAGCTGTGAAATGGTACATGTGGGTTGTGTCTGATCCATCTGTGTAAACTTGATGTAGATGAAATACAAAAGCTGTGCTTCTTCATTATGTAAGAAAGGAAAATAAAAATGAAGATTTGTTATTACTACATACTTGGAATAGAAAATGATTAATGATTCATTTATTTCAAATATAAATATGATAGAAACACACATAGAAGCTATATTGAAGATGAAGTTACATAGACAATGAATGTGCATCAATTTTGACCCATGCTGTGCATTGAAGGGGAAGCTATAAATAAATAAATACATTTATAACTGTGTAATAGTGTTATAAAGTGTTATTAGAACAAAGTGGAAGTGATTGGGAACAACAGCAACTTGTACGAGCACCACAGTCATGCAAGGTGGCAAGGTCATGGCGGCAACCGTGGCAAGGAAAGCTAAGCTAAGCTAACTACAATAAATGTAGCTAACTAAAATAGAATATGTCAGCTTGCTAATAATAATTACTTGGAACTTTCTGACAAGTAATTTACTCACACTAAGTCAACCTAATCCTTAATATATTTATAAACATGAATACAGTTTTTATGTGACTTGGCTAAATAGCCTCACTAACTACTTAGCTTCCTACTTTCATAAATACTGCTAAAAATTGCTAGTCTACAGCTAATCTAACTGCTAAATAATTTACCAATGTACTTAAGATAAGATAAGATAAGATAAGATAGCACTTTAATGATCCCAAAGGAAATTGCAGTGTCACAGTGCTGTACATATGACACACATAATCAAACATACAAAACAAAACAAAAAAAAATAAACAACACAAGTTAAAAAGCTATTAGCACACAAATAAAAAATAAAAAATAAATAAGCATGGCTAATGAGGGTATTTTAGGTGTATTAATAGGCAGCATATATATATACCATAGCTAAGTACAATTCGTTAGCTAAGCTAACAACAATAGATTTTGTTAACAGGCAGCTAATTAGCTAATATCAATTGCTTGTTACTTTTGGACAAGTAATTAACTGAATCTGAATGTAATCTAAACATAATCATGTACAATTATCTTTTCTACTGTCATCAAATATTCTAAAGTAATGTTAGAACAATGTTAAACCAATAATGAGTTAGCTGTGTGACAGAAGCTGTGTTGATCTGTGAAATGGTAAATGTAGGTCGTGTCTGATTCATGTGTGAACTTGATGTAGATGAAATACAAGAAGCTGTGCTTCTTCATAAAGTAAGAAAGGGAAAAAAAAAGGAAATTTGTTCCAACCAAAAACAAGTTATTCACTACATCCTTGAAATATTTTAAATATAGATTTCATAGAAACACCCATAGAAGCCATACATAAAGTAATATAAAACAATAATAATAATAATAATTTTTTGACCCGTGTTGTGCATTAAAGTGTTAGTGAAAAAAATATTATTATTTTTTTTTAAAGTGAGTTAATTGAGGAATACCTTGAATACTGATTGATTGAATTAATTTGTTGCGAAGTGGTTTTAGAACAAAGTGGAAATAATTGGCAACAACAGCAACTAATTTGCCAGACTAGCAAAACCTTCTGTTTAATAGTCTGTCTGCAATGTGCCGAGTAAAAAAAAAAGTTTGGTGGAGGGGGGATTATGGTGTGAGGTTGTTTTTCAGAAGTTGAGCTCGATCCCTTAGTTCCAGTGAAAGAAAAAATTTAAAAAATATATAAATTCTGACCCAACAGCATAGATTTATATATAAATTCTGTCGCTATTTTAGTGTCACAGGCTGAAGATGTGAAAATATTTTACGTGGTGCAATGAGCTTTGAGACGCACCTTGCACAGGATGTAAGATAGGGGCTGTGAAATAAGATATAAGATATAGATATTTTGGTTATTAATAGAAGAGCCTAACTCCTCATTTCAATAAGCAATGAGAATATTAGTTTGTAATGAAGCTCTTGTGGTAACCCAAAGCTGCTTCTTTATGTTCTTTACACCAGTTTACAGTTATAACGGTAAACAGTAGCTCAAATTATCTGTGATATCTGTAGGAATACACGTTAAACCACAGAGAAGACTTAACAAAAATACCACTGTGAGAGTTCAGGTGCAGCCGCTCTCACAAGCAGAGGAAATACACCCAGCCTCAGCCTCAGTCTGCTCTGAGTGATCATACAGCAATGTTTAATATTATTTTATTTATTAGCCTAAATCTAATTAAATACTAAACTTAAACTATTTAAATCAATATTTACATCTGTATATCAATTAAATCCATACTGAGGCTGATTCTAAATATTACCTTCTGTTTGTTTTAAAGTATTTCTCAACTACATCCAGAGCACTGAGCTCTGAGGTCATCACTCAGTAATTTCACTATTTCTCATATTCTTTTCCATATAAGAGAAAATTACTTATAGATACATCCATACCAATACCAAGTAAAAAAGTTACTGAAATTGCACTTTTTCAATAAAATGGGCAGAATTCCCCTTTTTTTCTGTTAATACTCCCACAGTTTTGTTACCTCTACAGGTTAATAACAACAGGCCATAGGTATTATATTATATATTTTTGCATTTAAATTATATATGAAATATTTTGGATCAACCACAATATGCTTAAGTTAAAATCATAACTCAGACCAAATCACCAAACTACAAACTTGCAGTAGTTAATCCAGTATTTACAAGCTTGCATTTATTTTAAAAACATATTCTTTAAATAATAAACAACATACATTTTGCTTTCATTTATATATTTTCTGGGATGCCTTTGGGTATGTCCTTCTATTAGGGTGGCTGAATTCTCCTAATATTCGTACTGTAACACAATACAATAAAAGTCCACAAATAACACTACTTACAGTACTCTTTTTATAATTATTAAGTAATATTAGTCAATACATAATTAAACATTATTAAATATTAATGCTTAAGAATGTTGTAAATAATAATGATTTGGGACCTTAGTTATTAAATGTTGTAGAATTAATAATGTCTTAACTGTGTCAGTGTTAGTGAATAATTGGTGGAGACATTTAGTGTAATTTGGTTGAGAAGTGTAGTGTAAAAATAAGGCTGTATAAGCTGAAAATGTGTAGCATATGTGAAGAAAACATGGAGAGGGTGGAGAATGTTGGTGTATCTGCTGCTTGCTGTGCGTGTGTGTGTGTGTGTGTGTGTGTGTAACCACTGCAGCCACAACTAAGATCAAAGAATATCTCAAACAGCAAACAGCTAATCACACAACTAGCTCTGCAAACTCTGCTCATGCTGCTGCTGCTGTGTGTGTGTGCATGTGTGTGTGTTTGTGTATGTGTGTGTGTGTGTGTGTGTGTCACACTTTGCTGTGCTGCACACAGACCATGTTTTCTACCACACAATTTTCCATCTGAATAAGAATATTCATTGCTGTCACAAGCAAAGAACACAGAGCACCTGAAGTACAGAAAAAAAGCTAATCAAACAGGAGTGTAGATAAAGACGTTGATCTGGAGAGGAGTGGATATGGATTAAGTGATGTGTGTGTGTATTAATCTGTGTATTAGTTTATGTCAATGAATTCTGCTTTTAGGTAAGAATTAATTTAATTGTAATAAATGTATCATTTATGAACATATATTAGATTCATCTTAATTTCTCCGAGCTAGTTGGGATTATATGGTAACAGTAGTTTTTTTTTATTATTATTTCTATTTTTTTATTGTGGTTTCCTATATGTCAAAAATGCATTCAATATGAAGCTTGAGATGTTATTATACACAAATAAACTAGTTTCAAACATAACATTTAATTATATCTTTTTTTTAACCTGGCCCATGTTTCTGTCTGGACTGGCTGTAAAAACTTTTGTGTGAGTTTTCCACCATCTTATTTTTACTTAAGTGAGTAAAAAGTTGTCATGTAACCAATAGATGCTATGGGCAGTGTCTCTATATGAGCCAAGAGTGTTGACATTTTAAAAAGTGAAACATCATGGAGCAGAGAAGCAGAATTGTAATATCCTCATATGAATATGCAGATCTCAGCACTGTAAAAGAAAATGTTCTCCTTAGTGATTTTTATCACTAAGCAGACTAAGTGCCTCAACTAACATTTATGAGTTTCTTGTTAAAAGTATAAAAATATATATTTTTTCTGTAAAAATGTATTATTACAAACTCTAGTTAAGGCAAAGCCAACTACCTTGGCCTGTGGGTAGTTTTAATATTAGTATTTTAATATTTAATAAACAACAGTGCAATGAAACTCATATAATCAAACTGATACACCATTAGTACAGCGTCTTTATTTAAACAACAAAAAAATAGATTTTTAAAAGGAACAAAACGTGATTAACATATTACATTTTTTGTCTAAGACTGACAAGAGAATATAATGAAAATTTTGTCACTTTGTGTAAATGATGCACATTATATTTGTTGTTTTATGAAACTCATTTTTGGTTCACTTTTCCAGCTCTCCTCTTGTACAGCAGGACACACACAGCGAGGAAATACACCACGTTCTTCACAAGCGCCATCAAATACATCACACTGCACAGATACAGCTTACGGATCAACTCTGCAGAACAACAGACAACAAAAAACTTAGAAATTACCTCACAACCTTGAAAGAAACTTACAAACATTTTGGGAAATGACCCTCAGAAACAGAAATAGTTATATTATTCTACTTACTTATACCATAGTTTTCTACTTCTTTTTCTTCTTCTTTTTCTTCTTCTTCTTCTTCTTTTGGAGGGGGACAGGTTGGGATTGGGACAGGATTTGGGTTAATCTCAGGTTTTGTCTCGTCCTCTGAGAAATACAAAAAATGGCATATTTCATATTTTTGTAAATGTATTTATTATTTTGTAATGACTACACACAGATGGTTAGATATGGAACCTGGAGTGGGGGCAATATGCAAAAAGCCAATAAAACAAAAGCTGTCAACATCAACAGACCAAATTCAATTATTATATGCTAATTCAAAACAAAGATATCTGTCTTTCTGTTGAGTACCTAATGTACACATTACAAGTAATAATATGATACATATTCCTGTCACTATTATATATTTACATAATGAACATCTGTCACTTTATTTAGAGTGTAAAACAACACATTATAATACATTATAAATCAGTATAATCTATTATAGAATGTAACATTAATATAATAGTATTAATTAGTAATTAAAGTAATGATAGCATGCTTTGTTAAAGCAGCTTTGTTGAGGATCTTGGTACTAACATTTAACATCTTATAAACAGATCTGATAATGTATTATTATCACAATTCATAATGCATAGTAAACATAGCTATAATATCGTGTATATTTTTTTTTATAACTGTTTATAATGCTTAATAAATGCATTATAATGCATGTTTATAAGCTAAAATAGACATTCATAGAAACTGTTTATTTGTTTATTTTTTTAATAAAAAGTAATCGAAACCAACAAAATTAAAAGCTACAGCTTGAGTTGTGTTGTGGTTAATAGACTCTGTGAAGTTCCTTAGTTCAGTTATAAGCATTAAATTATGATAGTGTATTATTTTTATTCCTGGTTTAACACCAGATTTGCAGAGACAATCATTTTGATTTAATATTGACACAATAAACCACCTGTGTACTTAGATTTTATTTTAGCCTAACAATGTTACGGAATTAAAAATACAAAATAACATCATAGCTGTGATGATCTACTTGCCTTCGGCTCGTGCCTTTGACCACATCACAGCCGTGAACACGCCCTCTCATTTTCTATTGCTTATTAGTTTGTATATATAATATATAATAGTTATAGTTATATATAATATAGTTGTAGTTATATATAATATGGTTATAGTTATATATAATTGCCCCCTTTATAAAAAAAAAACAATTTTATTTTTTTTATTCATCATAGTAGTTTGTGTGTTTGTTTGTTATTTTATATAGTCACTAATTTTTACCTCACCAAAAGATATAGTTTTTCTTTTTTCTCTCTTTTTCTTCTTTGTAATGCAGTAAAGTGTGAAATGATTTCATGTGATGTGAATTATGTGTCAACACAGAGCAGAGGGTGGGATGATTTACCTGAGTTTCCTGCAGGGATCACCACACTCTTCAGGTCATTATTAGCACTTCTGTCGTGTTGGACAGAGCAGGTGAAGGTGTTAGATCGTGCTTTCTGTTGGTCTATGATGAGCATGCTGGTCACTCTGACCTCCTGACCCTCGTCTCTCTGCTCCAGCAGCTCCTCTGTGTCTGACAGCTTCACCTCATTCCCAGCTTGATACTTCCATATGAACCTCACCAGGTCTGGATACATGCCTCTGGCCTGACACAGCAGCACACTCCTCCCATCTCCGGATCGAGACACTGGGAACGCCGACAGTTTAGGAGGCTCCGTTCTTTCACCTGTTTCAACACACAACGTTTCAAACACAACCTGTCTGATTTGATCTGCATTAAAACTTTTACTGTAAGCTTTTTCCATCAGACATTTCTTACTGGACTGTATAAAAAGATAATAAAAAATGCTCCAAAGCCCTGTATTTCGTCTATCTATTCATAACATACACAAAATTTAAATCAGTACTATGTATAATGAATCTAACAAACTCCCTTTAAGACCTTATGAACACATTCAAAATATGTTATAATGCAATTATAAGGCATTACAAATATAGTACATTATTTATTCCACTATTTATTTACTAAACCTTTATCACCTTATGGCCATGTTTATTATGCATTATTATGGATTGTTGTCTTCTCTGCTGTGTTCTTATTTTTTGTTTTATTGTTATTATCTTTTCTGAATTGTTTTTTTAGATTAGGAATATATTTTTGTTTTAATTCTATTTTTTTATTTTTGTTTTGTTGCGCAGCATTTTTTTGACACCTAATGACACCTTTTGTTGATTTTGCTGAATTTAACAGTGAGAGAAACAAAAAAGTTTTTCTATGATGACTATAATATTTTATTCTGTTTTTTGTATTTTGTATTCTGTTAATTGTAAATAAAGAGTGTACTGAAATGTGCAGATGTGTGTTTTCTGTTAATAAAAAAAAACGCTTTGGTTGCAAAATTCACATTCGCAATAGTCTCATTTCAGTAAGTTTTGAGAGTTGCAGAAACATTTTAAAATCTGTAGTTAGTTTTTCACTCTAATCCATTTATTAGGATTTAATTTTACATATTTAAGAACATTTAAATGTACTGCATAGATTTTTTTTTTAGGAATGTCCTGTAGATGATTTTGTAATTGTTTGTAATTGATGCACTACTGGATAAATGTTTGTAATCAATTATAGTCACTTATTGACTTAGTTAGATATTGAAATCTATATTTTACCAAAACAAGACTTCAGCTAGATACAGTATAGATTCATTTTTCATTTCATATTATTATATTATGTCATTTTAATGTTATACGTTTAGAAATATCTTGCCGTTTGCAAAGTTTTCAGTACCTAACCAACAAATTTGTTGAATATTTTCTCACAAATGATGAAGGTGTGATGACTCCCCGTATGTCATTCACATTTTTAGCAGATATGTGTAAAGAACAACTTCCAGATGATATTTTGTTATTTTTTCTTTACTATAACAGAATAATTCGTTGAATTTGTGAACAGCAAATAAATAGAAAAAAACAGTTCACATAATGCACATCGGTAAGCCTGTAAAAAAAAGGTACTGAAGAAAAAGCAGAAATAGTTTTAAAATAAAGTTTTGTTTTGAAAGCCCAGCAATGAAAAGCACCGCCTCTAAGAAGTGTGTTTCTAATTAAAGTTAGCTAAAGCAATTATCTCTGCTTTTATAAAGAAGACGTAGATGCACACTCCTGAGAGGGGGTGCTTTTCCTGGCGGGGGTGCAGATTTTGGCACAACACCAACTTTACACATGAGGTCGGTGATGAGAGCAACGAATCCCAACAATAACAATATACTGCAATAAAAACGACTTTTGGGTAATGTGTTGTTTTGCTAACTGAGAGGGTTTGGGTTATCTAATGTTGATATTAACTGCTGCCAAAAATCTCTATGAAATGTAAAGTAACATTCTTTTAATAAAAGGACAACATCGTAAGTGCTCTCAGTAAAAAAAAAAAAAACACAGGACAAAGCACTACTGAGTTTTTTTTTTTAAATGGAGAAAATTTACAGAATTGACATGCCAATACATAATAATAATAATAATAATAATAATAATAATAATAATAATAATAATAATAATAATACAAAAATAAAATAATAATAATAATAATAATAATAATATTTTTTTTGTTATATTATTTTAAATATTAGATAATAACTGATCAGTTTTTGTCATACTTATATAATTCAGACATTGTAGGCATAATGTTTTCTAATAACAGTAAATGTAATGTGGAGTAACATGTTTAGGTTGAAAAGTCATCCTTGGTTGGATTTAACTAATAATAAACAGAAATACTGAAAATATTTATTTAGTTTTTTGTGATTAAAAGTAATTCTAAAAATGTTGTTATAAGTCACTATAGGGTGGGCTTTGATTCATTTTAGCAAATGTGTTCCCCCCAATATCAAACTTGCTTCTACGTCCTTAATCAAAACAGTTTGTATAAACAGCACCAACATAATGGATGAGCAGCTAATGCCCATACCTCACTTCTAACATAATCTTTGGTTTATGTCTGAAAGCTACGTATATATGTCAGTGAACCTGTCAGAGACATCAAAATGAAGAGTTTTTTAGTCATTAAATACGAACAAGTCAGTCTAAATGATTAGTCATTAGTGGTCGTCTTCTTTCAGTTTACCCTATATGGATTTTCTCAGTGCTAATGTTTTGATGAGAGATTGAAAATTATTTTAAAAATTCTCAGCTTTTTCATGTGAATTATGAATCAGTTTCAGCAATCCACACTTTTACATTACTGTTTGTAAGAGCCTGACTACAAGATACTGAACATAATCACCTTTATGATTAAATTTTTTTATACAGTAACTTATTGACAGATCATGTTGTCGGATCACGGAACAGACAGAAAAGACTGTCAGATCATTGTGTTTCATCAGGTTCAATCCAGACTCATCCTGGTGTATGTTTTGCATAATTCTAATTCCATTATGTTACATTACAAAACTACATTCATTATTATTCTGGACGAGATACAGTTATGTATATCAGATGTTTATTTCTAAAATTACAGCAAGTGCCAGATCACAGATCACTTACTGTCCTATATATCATTATAAACCGATCGAGCATAACGTTATGACCACCTGCTTGTCTGTGAGAACTTTATGCGCTTTTATACCACTATATTTGCACTAATGTTTATACGGGTCCTGTTTGCAATGGTACTGTCATACCCTCTTCAATCCCCCATCACAATTGCACTATTGTCTTGTGTCCTTTGCCTCACGTATGTCTATGTATGTGTCCTTGTTGTATTGTTCATTTAGTGTCTCTCATTCTTTCTCTCGTTCTTTTATATATATATAATCTTATTATCTGTACTTGCTGTAATTGTTGGGAAGGAGAGTAACTTGATTTCAATTCTGTGTATGTCCTGTATATATGCAGTATTGTCAATATAAATACTTGTCTTGTTTCTACATCCATTAACCATTTTTAGCTCCACTGAGCATATAGGAGCACTTTAGTTAGTCATCAGTATATATTTTGGATATATTTACCAGAAAAAAAAAAAAGTATAAAATCTGCTTTACAGGCTCTGACAACTAGTTTAACTAATTTGTATGTAGGGACATATGCAGTAAAGTAATGGGGAGCTGTTCTGGTGGGTACAAGAGAGTAACATATAACATTCATATTGTGATCTGTGTGACAGAAGCAATTGATAATTTGGGAAACAGCAGACAGCTTTGCGATTTAATTTAGTGTTTACATAAAACAAATAAGAAACGGCTTCTGTGATGAGCGCAAGGGACTAGATGATGTGCAGATTGAACAAATTCAATTCTGATGTGAGAAATGCTCCAGGGTGACTGAGAAAAAATGTAATAAAAATACTTTTTCCAACATTTGTAAGTTGGATTTCGTTTATAGTGTAGAAATCAGGGTGTAAATTCACTTAACTCACTGGAATTGTTTAGTTCATTATTACTTACCCCTAGTTATAAATATTTTGTATCTAACAGAATATGTAACTTACACATATATTGTAAGAACAACTAATGTTCAACAACTAATATTTTATATGTAATCGATACAGCCTCATTCAATGTCACAAATACATTCAGTCTATTCATTTACATTTACACATACAAACAGTAAATATAATGCTATTTTCTTACCTGTTACAAAAAGTCTTGTGCCTGATCCAAAGACTTTCTCATTAACCACAGTGTGATAATCAAGTTCAAAAAGTGCTGAACTGATGGCTGGCAGCTTCTAATGTCCTCACATTCAGTGACTGGATTCAAAAAAAGAAAGAGGTGGTAAAGTTTAATAAACCATAGAGAAGTAGAAGCCAGAAGACAATAAGACTGATTGGCAGGAATAAAAAAAATAATCACTTATTCATAAAGAAATACATCTCTATTTAACCACTAGGTGCTGCCATGTGAACTCACATTTTGTCAAGTTGAGTTAATCATGTCATTATGTCTAACATATTCAAGATAGTGTTATAAACACATAAACATATTTTGACTTTTCATTCAATGCATGAGAGCAAAAGTCATCTGCTCATATGTTTTTTCTTCTGAAAGTTTTCCGAAATAAAAAGTATTAAAAAGAGTATAAAGTATATTTTTTGCACTATATGTCACTTAAAATCCTTAAAATGCCCTCAAAAATCGTCAGTGCGCCTTATGTATGAAATCTACCAGTCAGGTTGTAAGGAGCAGTAAAGCCACTCCAATGAAGTACAGAGTTATACAAGAGTTTCAGTTTAGTTCTCCAGCAGTATTAGCATTAGCTGCTAACCCATACCTGTCAAGTTTTAGATTTAAAAATAAGGGATATTTTCCTCTGTCCGCTTAAAGCCGTCCCACCAGCCCAACGAAGGTACAGTATCCCTTACATTTTAAGACAGGTTTACAAAAAATCTAAAATAACCACATGTGAAACACTTACACACTACAATTAGATTATCAGAATCTGAACATGTTGTGGACATTCCTACATATGTCATTCTTTTAATACAGCCAAATTAAAAATCCTTTTCTATATATTTAAAAAAAGTTAAGATGTCTTTTTGGCATAAATGCACTCTTTTCTATTATATATTTTTATTTATTTAATAGATTTAAAATTTAACAAAGGGTGCACAAATTCTGCAAAATGACTGTAGGTGACCTAAAATAGTATCATGAGCTTTTACTAAAAGGACATGGACCAGATATTTTCCATCAGTAAAAATTAGTCCTAATGGGTCTACACAATTAATACTTTTTTTTTTTTTTTTTTTTTTTTTTGGCCCAACCACCACCCCCCCTCTTCGGAGGACAATTAATACTTTATTTTTATTTATTTATTTATTTTATTTTTTATTATTATTATTATTATTATTTTTTTTTTATATATATATATATATTTTGTGTGGATATAGTTGTGGGAGTTCAGGGTTGGAAGGATCGGAGTGTGAGGTACAGGAGGGGGGGTACAAGAAGAAGAAAAAGAAAAGAGGAAAAAAATAAAAAATAATAATAATAATAATAATAAAATAAAATAAACATAAAATAAACAAACATACATATATACACATACTCACATATCTAACTATACATATGCTTATACATATACACACATACATAAATATACATACATATTAATACATACACATAAATACATACACACACATGCACAGTTACTTCTATTCTATTGTTTTTTGCAAAAATATGTCATGTGTTACGGATTATGTCATGAAATGCCTACCACAATGGAGGCAAGAAACCGCCACCATGCCCCTGCGATCCAGAGGCAGATAGGGAAGAACCCAGTGGACCCAGACCATCCACAGCCCATTAGGAGCCCAGAAGACCCGCGGCCACACATCCCGATGGTAACCATGTGCACACCCCAGATGAGGACGGGGGAGACTCCAGACGAAGCCCCCATGGCAAAGAGAGCCAAAGGAAGCGAGCAGCCCACCCCCCCGGCAGGCCAGCACCCCCTGCACGAGCCGAGCATGCGGCCCCCGAGATCCCAAGCACCTGGGAACAGCCCGACACCCGGCAGGCCCCCCCTCCCACGCCAAGGGGGCCCAAGCCACCCCCAGGCCACGGCCACCAAGGGGGCGGGCCAGAGACCACATTAGGGCATCCGGCAACGCACCCATGGACCCACGGACGCCCACCCCCCCAGGAACGGCAGTGACGATCGGCAGAGAGCAGCGTGGAGCGGTAGGGAGGGCAAAAACCCGCCCTACGCAACCATGTCCCACAGGTGTCCATGCTCAGTCAGCCCCAAACCCAGGACCAACTGTTCACGCACACATGCACATTCACACACCTGTCACACACACATCCGTCACACATACAGACCAGTCACACACACCAGTCACGCACACCAGTCACACACACAGAACATACATAAACACCTAATGCGGGCATGCGGGCATGCGGGCACCAGTACCGAGCCAGCGGCAACCTAGGGAAGCAGCCAGCCCGACCCCGAACAACCACCCGACCCACACCCCAGGCAGGGTGCACGAAACCAGGGTGTGAGAAGACCTGACCCCCCTCCTCCCCCCACCCAGCATGTTGCAGTGATATGAATGTGTATAATGAGAAGAATGAATGAAAGCTACAGTGCTATTAAAATTGGAGGGACAGCTGTAATATGAGAACTGAATAACAGCACCCAACCACACTGCCCCCCCAAAGGCCCTCAATGTCTAAAATGCGAAATAAAATTGAGGAGCAGGGAGCACCTGCCCCCAAAACCCTATGTGTGATATGATGTGTGTAAGCTGTATGATGAGTTTGTATGTGTAATGCGATGTTAGACTGAGTAGGAGTCGGGGAAGGGCCAGGAAAGGACCGAGGGGCAGAGGACTACCCCCCGGAGGAAGAGAGCCAACTACTGCTGGCTCACTAGGCACCCAGTTCCATACACCCAACCGCAGTACAGGGAAGGCAAGTCCAGGGTGTAGAGCGGCTACGGCCCCAGGACACCGCCGCTCTGCAAGACAGCGCCCCCATCCCCACACTGCAATACAACATAAATACACACCCCACTCACATACAAAAGACAACAGATATTACACACACGCACACACACGCACACACACGCACACACACAGACACATTTACACTCAACATCCCACTCTTTCTCATACACACACAGTGGTCCTGAGCCCAGGACCAACCGGTCTTAAGTGGGAGACTGCCGCTTCCCCACCTGAGCGCCCCTACCTCCCCACAGGGAGGGCACCCAGAATCCCGGAATGCCAACCAGACACCCCAACACGGACCAAACCACCACCCCCCATGACGGCGCGCCCAAGAGAGGCATAGACCCTCCCCAGCGCAGGGAGGGACCCAAACAGGCGACAGACGCCCACGGGCACCAGGGCCCCGGACTCCGCACCCCGACCGCCACAGGGGAACCCAGCCAACCGGACAGGGCCAGCACCCACCACCATGGGCCCCCCAGACCCACACCCCAAGACCACAAGAGCATACATCCAGGCCCCCCCCACCAACAACCAGGGCCCGCACACAGAAATCACCAAGCGGCAGCCACCGTCCCCAGTCCCAGAGCCATCAGACACCCGAATCACCCGATCCCCCCCCAGCCACCTGCCGGACGCACCAGGAGACACAACTACAGCCGCCCACCCCCATCATGTGATGGAGCTGATCAGTGGGAACCAGAGAGATTCAAATGTAGCCAATTGGTTTTTTGAGGTTGCAGACATTCTTTCCAGACTAATGTGGTCTAAAAGTAAATTTCTATAGTGATTTATGCATAAATCATTTTTTGATTTCCACTTCATGAGGATAGTTTTCTTAGCGATGCATAAGACAGTGAGAACTATGTGCAATATATTTGTTTCCATGTTTAGTTCACTTACATCACCTAAAATGCATAGTTTGGGTGAAGCTGGGATATTGCAATTAAACCAGATAGATAAGTCTTCACATATCATCTGCCAGAATCTCTGAACAGGCATGCAAAACCATATAGCATGTATATAATTCTCAATATGATTGCCCGAACAGTTAGTGCATATATTTGTTTCTCTAAGGCCCATTTGGAACATTCTATGCCCTGTATAATGTGTTCTATGGAGAATTTTGTATTGTATGAGTTGTAAATTTGGACTTTTCGTCATTTTGAAATTGTTTAAACATATCTGTGTCCAAAAGTTCTTATCTGGGTTCATGGAGAGATCTCGATCCCATTTTGTAATTGGGAGGGATATTGAATCATTAATTTTGGATAATAACTTATATATTTTTGATAACAATTTAGGAGTATAGAGATTCATGAACTCTTTTATCAATACTGGGATTTCTAATGTTAGATTATTTAAATTAAATCTTGCTTGTATAATGGACTTTAATTGTAGATACTCCAGAAATTTGCTACTGCTAATTTCGTATTTTGAAATAAGATCTTCAAATGACATAAAGGTCCCCTCCTGTATAACATGTTCTAAATTCTTAATTCCTTTCTCTTGCCATTGCGAAAAATTAATAACTGTTATTTTCTGACATATATCTGGGTTGTTCCAAATGGGTGTCCTTTTACATGGTATTAGTGAAGACTTAGCTATCTTTAAAAATTCCCACCAAGCTGTCAGAGTGGTGTTTATGTTTAGGCTTTTAAAGCAGCTATAGTGTTTAATACTGGAGCTAATGAAAGGTAAGTCAGAGATTTTCACTTTTCCACTGAGTGTTTGTTCTAGGTCCAGCCAAGGGCTGCCTAAAGGGTTTGTTTTAATCCAACTTGTAACATATTGTAATCTATTGGCTAAAAAATAGTGATAGAATTAATTTCCACATTTCTAGTTAAGCTGAGTCACAAGCTGTATTTTTTTATTTTAAAAGTTTTAATCTGTGTGTTTTATTTAGCTATCAGAAAAATCTCATCACAGTTTACATGATTAGCCTACCATTACCTTTCTTTTAGAAAAATCGCTGTATATCCAGATCTTACCATCAGCGACGGCGGGGGGGGGGGGGGGGGGGGTGGGGTGGTGTGGCTTCACCACACTGACTCTCCTTTGCAAGCTGATTGGCTGTTTCTCCTAAAAGGCGGGACTTTCTCTTTGAACCGGCTCCACAATTGGTTAAGAGACACAGAGCGGTCAATGCCCTGTCTCTATATATTTTTTTTTATATAATACGGGAAATTTACGGGAAAATACTAATACGGGAGGACGGCGGGAAAGAGGAGTAAAATACGGTAGTTTCCCGGCCAAAACGGGAGACTTGACAGGTATGTGCTAACCGTGCTAAGCGCTAGCTCTTTTGCCATTCAGCGGTGAGCATTATCTGCCTGTAGCCTGCTGCTAACCCTAGATAGAACTGATGGAGCAGCATTAGCATTAGACGCTAATTGTGCTAGCCCTTTCACCATTCAGAGGTGGGTATTATCAGCCTGTAGACTTCTGTGAACTCCATCTAGCACTGCTGGAGTAGCATTAGCATTAGCCAAGAACCACACTAAGCATTAGCTCTTGCGCTGTTCAGAGGGGAGTATTTTTGGACTGTACTCAACCAAATAAACAGTTTTTAAGAGAGAAATCTGTGTAGATTAACATCTAGCGCTCATTTGACTTTAAAAGAAAATGTTTAAAAAAAAAAAACAATTTAAACTATTTTTAATAGTTACAGATTTGTTTACTTAACTTAGCTTAGCTTTACAGATCTCACCAACCAGCGGTAAGACCTGCTGAATTAGAAGGAAAACATGGTGATATCTCTGTTCCTTACTAGTGTTGCATAATTGCCTTATAATCTGGTGCACCTTATGTATGAAAATAGACCAAAAAATAGATGTTTATTGATAGTGCGCTTTATAATCTGGTGCGCCTTATAGTGTGAAAAATATGGTAACTGTCTCTATTGTTCAGAGAACATCTTATACTAGATGTTAAAGTTCTTGTCATTAAACACAATCAAATTCTCACAAGAGCGTTATGCAAGACTTTTAGAGCCCTATCTTACACACCATAAATTGTCTATTTTCATGCCTTGCATCTGCGTAGTTTAAAAAGCACTGACTGAACAGTTATCAATCAGACGTTTATTGCTATCTTGGCAATGCATGCGTGCTGCATGTGCTCCCTCTTTTTTTACGCGCACATAGGGGTTCTGAGCACACGTCGAACCCAGCCACAGTAAGTATTTTATATCTATATATAAATTTTCAGCATATAAGAATAAAAAAAACGGTTGGGCACACACTTTTACATATTTGTATTAAACCTTCCACGAACAGCAACATTCTCTATATACCTGGTCTACCTGGCATCTGCTTATGCTGGAAAATGAAATCCTGTGTTTTTTATTTGTTTATTTTATTCTTTTACCTGAGCCTGAACCTGCTCTTTACTTTAAAAAAACAACATGAAAATCCATGGTTTATTGGCTGGCCACACACAGGACATACCAGGAGTGGGAGTTCACCTGTCCCATCATATCCTGTCTCATTATGTAACAATAATTAGCTGATACACATTCAGACAGTACTGGTCTAATACCTTTTAATATAGAAACACAGACGGACCAACAGCACCACAGCTAGCGTCCTCTCTCTTTTCAGTGTATTTAGTTTAAACTGTGTCTGATTATCAACCTGCAGCATTAGCTTACCAAATTAAGCATTAAAAGTGCTGCAAAATTGTGCATGTGTATGCATGTGCCCTGCAGACAGAAAGTGGATTGTACTACGGCACGCACAGAAGGCGTAAAAATACAAACAGGCGCCAGGATCATACTAACCTGCGTCCACTAAAACAAACCACGCCCACTACTACCTCATTCTCTGTTGGGCTATGGAACTGCCAGTCGGCTGTTAATAAAGCAGACTTTATCGTCTCTTATGCGAATCATCAGTCATTACAACTGCTGGCACTGACTGAAACTTGGATCAAACCTGAAAATACTGCTACTCCGGCGGCTCTTTCCAATTATTATTCCTTCTCCCACACTTCTCGTCTCTCTGGACGAGGAGGTGGAACGGGCCTATTAATCGCTAATGGCTTAAAACATACTCCACTATTACCGGCAAACACATTCAATACATTTGAGTATCATGCCACACTGGTTAATACTCCAGCAAAACTTGCCATTATTGTTCTCTACCGTCCTCCTGGACAAATGGGCGAATTCACGCATGAACTTGACATGCTACTGTCTTCTATCCCTGAGCAAGATTGTCCCATGCTCATTCTAGGGGATATGAACATCCACCATGACAGTACCAGCTTCACAGACTTCCTATCCCTCATGCAGTCTTTCGAACTGGAGCAGGTCCCCAGCCCTCCAACACATAAAGCTGGCAAACAACTAGACCTGATCTTCACTCGTAACTGTGACACCGACTCTCTAACTGTCACTCCTTTGCACGTCTCAGATCACTACTTTATGAAACTCAATGTCCATATTTCAAATAAACCCACAGCTACTCCTACTATGGTCTCGTTCCGCCGAAATCTTCGAGATCTCTCAGCAGACCAGTACTCCTCGCTGGTGACTAACAATATGCCTCCACCAGGCTCATTTTCATCACTCAATGTAAATGATGCCACTGACACTCTCTGCTCCACACTAAGCTCCTGTTTGGACAACTTCTGTCCTCTTACATCTCGAGCCATTAGCTCAAACAAACCGCAGCCATGGCTTAAAAATGACACACTCAGGGAACTACGCTCCAAACTCCGAGCTGCCGAAAGAAAATGGCAAAAAAAACAAAAACAAGCAGACCTAAAAAATTACCAACTGCTCCTGGCTTCTTTCTCAGCCAACCTCACTACTGCTAAAGCTGAATTTTATCACAATAAATTCTGCTCTCTCACAGACTCCCGGAAACTATTTGCTACATTTAAATCACTACTCAACCCTCCGCCTCCTCCTCCGGCTACATGCCTTACGGCTGAAACACTTGCCTCATTCTTTACTGGCAAAGTGGCGGCCATCAGCAACCAGTTTACTGATGCACAATGTAGCAGTCCTACTGCATCCTCTACTGCCCAGTGTCCCTCCACCGAAGGCGTTGCTTTCTCCTCGTTCACTCCTCTCACTGAGAACGAGACACTGGCTCTCCTAACACGTAGCCGTCCTACTACGTGTCCGCTTGACCCAATTCCTTCAAACCTACTGCAAACTATCGCACCTGCAATCATTCCGGCTATCACTCACACGATCAATGCCTCTTTAACTTCTGGTGTATTCCCCACTGCTTTCAAACAAGCACATGTGACACCACTGCTTAAAAAGCCTTCTCTCAACCCCGCCCAGGTTGACAACTACAGACCGGTCTCACTGCTACCCTTTCTCTCTAAAACACTAGAAAGAGCAGTTTTAAATCAGGTCTCTGGCTTCCTCTCCCAGAATGACCTTCTGGACCAGAACCAATCTGGGTTCAAAAAAGGACATTCTACCGAGACGGCTCTGTTGTCTGTGACTGAAGCGTTGAAAACTGCCAGAGCTGTAGGTCAGTCCTCAGTGCTCATTCTGCTGGACCTCTCGGCCGCATTTGACACAGTCAACCATGACTTCCTCCTAACTATACTCTCAAACATGGGGATCGCAGATAATGTGCTGTCATGGTTCAGATCATACCTCACTGGGCGCTCGTTCAAGGTGTCGTGGCAAGGACAGCTGTCCTCAGCCCGCTCCTTATCCACTGGGGTTCCCCAAGGTTCGGTACTGGGACCCCTTCTCTTCTCCATATACACCACCTCTCTTGGTCAGGTTATCCGCTCACACGGATTTTCCTACCATTGCTTTGCTGATGACACCCAGCTATACCTGTCGTTCTCACCTGAAGATCACTCAATCTCTGCATGGATTTTGCAGTGTCTCTCTGACATATCCTCATGGATGAGGGAGCATCACCTTCAATTAAATCTCTCAAAGACTGAACTTCTGGTTATACCAGCAAAACCATCTTTTCAACACAACTTCTCTATAAGTATCGACTCTCTCTCTCTCTCACCGACAAAGATTGCTAGGAACCTGGGTGTTCTGGTTGATGACCAACTCTCCTTCACGCACCATGTGGCCTCAGTTGCTCGGTCCTGCCGCTTTGCGCTCTATAACATCCGAAAAATTAGACCGTTCCTGACGCAACAGGCCACCCAACTCCTGGTGTAAGCGGTCGTCATCTCACGCCTCGACTACTGCAATGCCCTGCTAACTGGCCTCCCGGCCTGTGTAGTAAAACCACTCCAGATGATCCAGAATGCAGCAGCACGTCTGGTCTTCAACCAGCCAAAACGGGCACATGTCACCCCGCTGCTCATTGAGCTCCATTGGCTACCAGTTGATGCTCGCATCAAATTCAAAGCTCTTACTATCGCCTACAAGGTGATGACAGAACAGGCTCCTTCCTACCTGCACTCGCTCCTGAAGGCTTACGCTACCTCCCGGCCGCTGCGCTCCTCCAGTGAACGTCGCCTCGCTTTGCCAAACATTCACACAAAGCAATCCAGACTGTTCTCATACAGAGTTCCCCAATGGTGGAACAAACTACCCTCCACTACCAGATCAGGAGAATCTCTCGCTATCTTTAATAAACTGCTGAAGACAGAGCTCTTCAAAGAGCACTTACTCTCTTAACACCTCTAACACACTAACTACTTCTAACCTCATTTCCTTCTTCCTCTCCTTCACTCCTCTATCCTATTATTCCCCTTTGTCCTCCTTTTATCCCTATCCAAAGATGTTTTTCCTTTAAACTTATTTTACATTGTACTTGACTATTGTAAGTCGCTTTGGACAAAAGCGTCTGCCAAATGTAATGTAATGTAAAATGTAATGTACTTGCTCTTGCAACCTACAACACTGAGGCCTGGCAATCAACACATACATTATGCTAATTCATGCCTAGGATAAGGTAGCTTTAGGCAACAGACAACACAAAAATGATAAGTAGGGGAAACGCCACACCCAATATGTAAATTAAAGTGCCTTGCAAAAGTGTTCAGCCCCCTTGAACTTTTCAAACTTTTGCCAAATTTCAGGCTTCAAACATAAAGATATGAAATTGTAATTTTTTGTGAAGAATCAACAACAAGAGGGACACAATCGTGATGTGGAACGAAATTTATCGGATATTTTAAACTTTTTTTAGAAATAAAAAACTGAAAAGTGGGGCGTGCAATATTATTCGGCCCCCTTGCGTTAATACTTTGTAGTGACACCTTTTGCTGTGATTACAACTGCGAGTCTCTTGGGGTTTGTCTTATCGAGAGACTGAAATTTTTGCCCATTCTTCCTTGCAAAACAGCTGGAGCTCAGTGAGGTTGGATGGAGAATGTTGGTTTGTGAGCAGCAGTTTCAGCTCTTTCCACAGATTCTCCATTGGATTCAGGTCTGGACTTTGACTTGGCCATTCAAACACCTGTATACATTTATTTGTAAATCATTCCATTGTAGATTTTGCTTTATGTTTTGGATCATTGTCTTGTTGGAAGACAAATCTCCGTCCCAGTCTCAGGTCTTTTACAGACTCCAACAGGTTTTCTTCCAGAATGGTCCTGTATTTGCCTCCTCATATTCATCTTCCCATAATTTTAACCATCTTCCCAAATCTGTCCCTGCTGAAGAAAAGCAGGCCCAAACTATGATGCTGCCACCACCATGTTGGACAGTGGGGATGGTGTGTTCAGGGTGATGAGCTGTGTTGCTTTTACACCAAACATCACGTTTTGCATTGTGGCCAAAAAGTTTGATTTTAGTTTTATCTGATCAGAGCACCTTCTTCCACATGATTGGTGTGTCTCCCAGGTGGCTTGTGGCAAACTTTAAACAAGACTTTTTTATGGATATATTTGAGAAATGGCTTTCTTCTTGCCACTCTTCCACAAAGGCCACATTTGTGCAGTGTAAGACTGATTGTTGTCCTATGGACAGAGTCTCCCACCTCAGCTGTAGATCTCTGCAGTTCATTCAGAGTGATCATGGGCCTCTTGGCTGCATCTCTGATCAGTCTTCTCCTTGTTTGAGCTGAAAGTTTAGAGGGGCGGCCGGGTCTTGGTAGATTTGCAGTGGTCTGATACTCCTTCCATTTTAATATGATCGTTTGCACAGTGCTCCTTGAGAGGTTTTAAAGCTTGGAAAATCTTTTTGTATCCAAATCCGGTTTTAATCTTCTCCACAACAGTATCTGGCATCTGCCTGGTGTGTCCCTTGGTCTTCATGATGCTCTCTGTGCTTTAAACAGAACTCTGAGATTATCACAGAGCAGGTGCATTTATACGGAGTGAGTTTGCTGCACTAAAAGTAAAGGGGCCGAATAATATTTTTATTAGAATTTTAGTTAGATTTTAGAATGTAGAATTTATAGGGGAGCTCACGCAGTTTGTCATCGCTGTCTGGGGGCCCCAGGCCAGCTCCAATTGCCTTGTCGCAAGGGGCCTGACTTTTGCAGTGCATTTCTGTAAACTGTAAGCTCATGTTTTATCAGAACATCTTTCCTATAACATCCTGGTGTCATTTCCTGTAGCTTAAAGCTCAACCACCATTATTTTGTGCATGAGGGTGTATGAGCTGTGTCTTACTGTGGTTACCAACCCAGCAGGCGCAGTAGTAAGTGGCAGAATGCTCTGGCTTTAATTCAGGGATGTTCAAAGCAAAACTTTGGATACCTTTCCTTGAGGATTTCAGGTACTCAAATCCACGCTCATTTATAGGATTTCCATTGTTGACATCCACGTGCTGCACCCTCCTGATTTCATCCCCCTTCTTCTGATACCAGTGGATATAGTTGCCACAGTTTGCCGAGAACTTGCATTCTAATATAGCAAGCTTAGATGCAGGCTTAGTTATCATGAGCTTCTGTTCCAGCTTCTCAGCACTGAACACTGTTGGAAGGAACAGAATCTCACTGTGTCATTAAGCAAGCATCCTGAGCAATCTGTGTATCATTGGAAAGTCTATTTGAAACTAGGCTCAATAGATAGAAAATACATGTTAAGATAAATGTTAACACTGGATGATTCTGTAACAAAACATCAAACCTTATCCTATAAATCATGCAATAAGACCTGACCTTACCTGTGCTAATGAGGACAGTAAAGAGCAGGGATGTTTCAGAGACCAGAGGCCGCATTGCTGTTAGAAGACAGATGATACTGTGATCAGCTGATGTTGGGGGATGACACAGTAATAAGTACTGACAGTCAAGGGAGGGGGAACTAAAGAGAAAAAACAACCTGCAATTGGGTTTCAATATGTGTTTGTTCTAAAGTTAGTTTAGTTATCTTGATTGGGTCAGGTTTTTAATTTATGGCCATTGATATGTGATGTGTTTCATTGACTAATAACCTGAAAAATCACAATTATCACAACTGTGATGAAAAATAAGGATCATACAATTGCATCTGCAAGACTCAGTGTATTACTGTTTGTTTAATAAACTATATGGACAAACGTCATGTGACACACCTATAAATCATTCAGTTCAGATGTTTTATTCAGTCACATTGCCACAGATGTAGAACTCAGGCTAAATATGAAAACTCTATACCAAATATGTACCAACCGAAATGTCTTGGTACTACAGAGCACAGAAAGGTCTAAAAAAAATGTGTTGCTTGTTTTTGATACTTGATGATACTTGAAACGTGAATAAACACACCAAATGTGGAGAGCATGCACAGCAAGATAAAAACAACAGTGATGGCACCCTACCTTTAAAAAAAAGTATCAAAAAAAGTATTGTTCGGGTACCGAATTTAAAATATGATATTGGTATCAGTATACACTTAGAAAAATAAGTACAGATTTGTACTTAAAAGAGTACAAAGCTTGTCGCTGGGGCTGTAGCTTATATTGCCGTACAACAGAGTACCTTTCAGTGAAAGTCCTTTTTGTACCACTAAATATTATAAAGATTAATCAATCATTTTTACATTACATTACATTTGGCAGACGCTTTTGTCCAAAGCGACTTACAATAGTGAAGAACAAAGTAATAGAAGTTAAAATAACCCATTTTTAGATAGGGCTTAAAGGAGGTCAAAGGGAAATAATGGGATAGAGAAGTGAAGGAGGGGAAGAAGGAAATTAGAAGGTTAGAAGTAGTTAGTGTGTTAGAGGTGTTAAGAGAATAAGTGCTCTTTGAAGAGCTCTGTTTTCAGGAGTTTATTAAAGATAGTGAGAGATTCTCCTGATCTGGTAGTGGAAGGTAGTTAGTTAGAGGTGTTAGGAGAGTAAGTGCTCTTTGAAGAGCTCTGTCTTCAGGAGTTTATTAAAGATAGTGAGAGATTCTCCTGATCTGGTAGTGGGAGGTAGTTAGTTAGAGGTGTTAGGAGAGTAAGTGCTCTTTGAAGAGCTCTGTCTTCAGGAGTTTATTAAAGATAGCGAGAGATTCTCCTGATCTGGTAGTGGAAGGTAGTTAGTTAGAGGTGTTAGGAGAGTAAGTTCTCTTTGAAGAGCTCTGTCTTTCATGCTCGAAACCCCTCCAATGTGGCTGAATTACAACAATTCTGCAAAGATGAGTGGAGCCTAAATTCCTCCACAACTCTGTAAAAGACTCATTGCAAGTTATCGAAAACGCTTGGTTGCAGTTGTTGCTGCTAAGGGTGGCCGACCAGCTATTTCAGGGGGCAAATCACTTTTTCACACAGGGCCATGTAGGTTTGGATTTTTTTTCTCCCTTAATAATAAACACCTTCATTTAAAAATAGCATTTTGTGTTTACCTGTGTTGTCTTTGATTAATATTTAAATTGGTTTGATGTTCCGAAACATTTAAGAGTGACAAACATGCAAAAAATCAGGAAATCAGGAAGGGGGCAAACACTTTTTCACACCACTGTATAAGTCGTGCACTCCACAAATCTTGCCTGTATGGAAGAGTGGCAAGAAAAGCCATTGTTCAAGGAAAGCCATAAAAAGTGTTACTTGCAGTTTTCCAGAAGCCTTGTAGGGAACACAGCAAACATGTGAAAGAAGGTTCTGTGGTCAAATTCAGACATCCCAAGTTGCAAAAGTTGATTTCAGGGAGGTTACCCCACGATCCCCCCAGCACCCCCGCCAAAAAAATAAATTAAAAAAACTTGCAAACACACCAAAGGATAACAAAACTTTACTTTTATATTAATTAATTTTACTTTTTTATAATTAAGTTTAGAGTATTCAGAGGTGAATTTGAGTTTGATCTTTTTTATTTTTGGAAGGCCCTGGCTCTGCTTTCCTTTTTTTTTTTTTTGGAAAAAAAGCCTTTATTTGACAAAAAAAATGACAGTTACAATATCACAAAAAATTGCACAACATCAAAAACATTTCATATCATATTACAATAATTATTAATATTGCCTCCGCCATGATCTGCTTTCTCTCACTCACTGAACAAATCCTGTCCGGGAGGGGGGAAAAACACTGCCCGCCCACACTAAAAACTGATTGGCTGTCTCACAGACTCTTTGCAGAGAACAGGCCAATCAGAACCCTCTCTGTTTTCTCTCTCTCCTTCCCACACACGATTAGAGAAAAAAAGTCTGTCGCCTGTGTGCGCGTTTGTGTGCAGTGCACTCTTGGGGCACTCGTTCTGAACTCCGGGAGATTATATGTGACTCGCAGGCATCAGGGAGCCGCTACCGAAATGCGGGAGACTCCCGCAGCTTCAGGGAGACTTGGTTTGTCTGCAAATAAGATCAAAGTTGAACTTTTTGGCCGAAATGCAAAGCACTACGTGTGACAGAAAAGTAACACTGCTCATCACCCTGAACACGCCATGCCCACTCTGAAACATGGTGGTGGCAGCATCATGGTGTGGGGATGCCTTTCTTCAGCAGGGACAGGGAAGCTGGTCAGAGTTAATGGGAAGATGGGTGGAGCTAAATAATACAGGGCAATCCTGGAAGATAATCTGTAAGAGGCTGCGAAAGACTGAGAAGGAAATTTACCTTCCAGTAAGACAATGAACCTAAACATACAGCCAGAGCTACAGTTGAGCATCCGTGGCAAGACATGAAAATTGCTGTTCACAGGTGCTTTACTAAGTATTGACATAGAGGGGTGCAATACTTTTGCATGTCACACAATTTGTAAGATTTTTATTTGATGAAAATTTTGAAAAGAATGTATTATTTTTGTTTCACTTCACAATTATGTGTTACAAGTATTGTGTTGGTTTATCACTTTAAATCTTTATACAATGCATTTATGTTTGAGAATGCATGTGGAATGAATACTTTAGCAAGCCACTGTACCTTTAACAAATACAAAGTTATAGTTTATCTGATGGTTTAATTATTCCATCTACTTGTAAAGTGCAACTGTTCCAATGGAAGTAAAACTTTCCCAGAGCATGATGCTACCTCCACCATGCTGAACAGCTGGTGCAGTGTTCTTGGCAAAAAATGCTTAACACTTAGTGCTCCAAACACAAATCTTGCCACTCTTGGCACATGTTCTCTCTGTCTTTTAAACACAAACACACACACACAATAAAAGGAAAAGGTTGAGATATGAGGTTTGGTAGCTGATGTGAGGGGAGGGGGGTTGGAAGGCTTATGCTAGACCAGTAAAGACAGATGTCAGGAGGATTGTGGGAAAGTCTCCTACATATTTGCTGGCTGTGTTTGGATTTAGAGGCTGTGTGGTTCAGTGGTTGTGTTTGAGAAGCATCGGACGCATTGTCAGAAGTGTCGCTGGCTTAATTCAAAGAAATATTGACAAAGGCAGTTTGCCATTTACTCATGGATGCATGCATATGTACATAAACGCATAGGTACATCTATATGAGTACAGATGATTGCACCATCTACTTAACTGTTGTTGTTTAACAGAGGTGCTTTAAAGTTTGTAAAGCCCTTAATATAATATTTATATATAAATATTATACTTTGTCATTTATTTACTGAGGAAAATGATCCAATTATTAGCAATTAGTTTAGTTAGTTAGTTAGTTAGTCTGGTCTTCACAAAACCTGTTTCTGGAAGTGTATCATGGTACAAACAATTGAGATTTATGAGGAGATTTGAAAAATAATTGTTGAAGCTCATCAGGCTGTAAAATGTTTCAAAACCATCTCTGTTGTTGGGAGTCTACCAATCCACAGTCCACAAATGGAGAAATTTGAAGTCCACTCTGACACTACCCAGGAGTGTTCAACCATTGAAGATCACTCCAACAACAAGGCCTGGAATAGACTGTGTGGTCTCAAAGGACCCCAAGGCAGCTTTAAAGCAAATGAAGGCCTCTCTCACATTGGCCAATGTTAATGTTCATTAAAACCCACCATCAAGAGAACACTAAACCTCAGTGGTGTGCATAGCAGGGTTGTAAGAAAAAAAAGCCACTGCTCTCCTAAAAGAACATTACTGATTGTCTGCTGTTTGATAAAGATAATGTGGACAGGTCACAAGGTTATTGGAAGAATGTTTTCTGAATGGATGGGACCAAATTATAACGTTTTAGTTTTAATGAACAGCATACAATTATGAGATAATGGTTTGGGCCTGTTTTGTTGCATCTTGGCCAGGACTCCCAAAGAATGGTTCAAGAAGAATTAAAGTAATGTTTTTGGAATGACAAAGTCAATCTGACATTAATCCAATTAAATGTTGTGAAAGAACCTACAGCGAGCAGTTATTGTGAGGAAACCCACCAACATCCCAGAGTTAAAGCTTTTCTGTATAGAGAAATGGACTAGAATTCCTCCAAGCTGCTTGGGGGGGACTGTTATATTGGATCATGTTCTTTAATAAATATATTATAATATTGTGAGTATAATATTTTGCCCAATTTGTTTAACTGGTTTCTCTTTATATTTGTAAGACTTGTGTCAAAATCGAATGTTGTTTTAGGTCACATTCATGCAGAAATAAGGTAAAAACTATCTATCTATCTGTCTGTCTGTCTGTCTGTCTGTCTATCTATCTATCTATCAGTGGCTATTGCTTTAAGACTGCAAGGCCCCTCCACCGTCACAAAGCACTCACAGACGGACACACTTCACCTCGCGCCAGTGCAAGCTGCACATAATGTCAGACAGTTTTAATGTTGTAGACGGATTTTGGAGAAGCCATTTGATAGACTTCCTTAAGAAGAAAAACTTAAGCGTTAAACAGGCAGATCAACTGCTCAGATTAATTTGGTGTAAAAGGTGGGGAAAAGTAACAGTTTTTTTTAGCTGTTCTGGTATGATAAAGTGAGCTGGCTGACTGGAAGTGCTGTAACAAATAAAATGTACTGAGGGCCATTCTTCTTGATGAAACTATCTCAGGACATAAATGAACAGGGGCCAGTAGTAAGTATTGTGTTATCATTAAAAAGAATTTAAATAATTTAAATTAATAAAGGGATTACTCAAGGAAATTAAAACTGTCCGAAAAGGAACTAAATTTACCTGCATTTTTTCCTTTACCAACTTTAAAGATTTTGCATAATATTTCTTTTTACTGATCATTTTATGTTTATTCATGTCATAGCGTCTTTTTTATGTAATTGTTCAATGTAAAGAATGAGTAACTTTTTGTTGTATAGTGAACACTTGAAAATAATGCCTTTTGTTTACAAAAAAAAAAAAAACATCTCAGGGAGAGTAGAATTTTTGTATAAATAAAACTACATATGTTAAGATGTAGGCCGAAATTGAGCTTCCCCTCCTTTAAAGACCAGCATCCGCCACTGCTATCTATCTATTAATGATAAACATTAATATTATTATTAAAACGCTTTGCACAGACACCCAGACTAGCTCTTATATAGTGAGGTTTATTAAGTGAGTAAGGGGTTATTAAGTGGGTGCAGTGCGGGTGTAGTGCGCAGTGCTGTATTGGGGACGCGGCCCCGGTTTGTGTACTGCTCCGCTGCTGCAGTTCAGCACGGTGTCCCCCTTCCACAGCGCGCAGTAATACACCGCGGCGTCCTCCGGCTGCACGCGCGAGATGGTGAGAGACACGGTCTGCTCCCGGATCACCGCGTTAAAGCGCCTGGGAGTTTCCTTATCGAGAGTGGCGGACTGAGAGCCCGCGGGGAAGTGCATGATGCGGCGCATATCTCCCTCCGGCTTCTGCTTGTACAGGTGGAGGGTGGTGGAGCTCAGGGAGGTGGAGGAGTCCACGGTGCACTTAATGATCGGGGTTCTGCTGCTGCGCGCGACCTCCCAGTCCTTAGCGTAGGTAATCTGCGCCGCAGCACAACCTTAAACACACAGAGATCAGTCCGCCTCAGTACACAGAGAACCTCTCAGGTAATTCTCGGTAAATTCACTGAAATGAACAAAAACAGTCTCACCCGATAACAGCAGAACAACAGCACCCGATATCCACATGGTTAACAGGCTCATTTTATTTTTGTTACCCTTGTTTTAAATATACCAGCTATTTCTCTGCTTTAATACTGAATTTACAGGGGTAAATTAATCACAGTGTGAGTTTAATGAAGAACAAACCACAAGAGTGCAGAGCTCAGTTTACAACCAACTGTTCCTCCTGTGCTGCTATTTAGACAAGCCCCGCCTCCTGTGATTCAACTGGCTAAAGGTTCATCTCAATTTTCCTAAAACATCCCCAACCCACGCCCACAACCAGTCTGTCAAATAATTTGTGTACTTTTAATAAAGTTTACATTAAATTTGGCACACTTTAAATTGTTGTTTTTTATTGTCTAATTTTCTAAATGGTAGAGTAATATTAAAGTCATCCTCCATCATTAAGGATGCATATGGAACTATTTTATAAACAAAAAGTGTTAAACAAACCAGAATATATTTGGTATTTTAGATTTTTCTTAAATAATAATAAATCTTTGCACATCTTGGCATTTTGAGGTAGTCATATGGTATGCACAAAAAAAAGAAAAAAAAAGAAGAAGGTCAGTCAAACTCGAAAAATCAAACAACTTTGAAAGTCTCCTCAAGTGCAGTCGCAAAGACCATCGAAAACATGATGAAGCTGGCTCTCATCAGGACCATTCCAGAAAAGGAAGAGGAAGAGTTACCTCTGTTGCACAGGATAAGTTCCTAAGAGTTACCAGCCTCAGAAACCACAAGTTAACTGCACCACAGATAAGAGCACCTAAATGCTTCACAGAGTGTATTGCTTTGTTTAACACTTTTAAGTTACTACATGATTCCTTATGTTTTCCTTCATGATCTGGATAACTTCAGTATTCATTTACAATGTAGTAAAGTAAATAAATAAATTAAATCATTGAATGGAAAGGTGTGTCCGAACATTTGACTCATAATGCATGTGTATATTATATGATTAGTAGATTTTGTGAAGAATTTGATTTGACTTTTTAGGTTTATATTTGTGAGGTAATAGATTGGATTTACACTTGGGTTTCTGTATTTGTGTAGTGTTAGAAATTCGGCCTTCAGGAACCAGGTGTCCGATTCAGGAGTCAGGAGACGGCTTCAGAGTTGACTTGAGTTTATTCACGTGCAGACAGAAAATCTACACGGGCACAGCTTAGTCAGTCGATCAGAAGCAATCTAACTAGGGATATTTTGAGGGGACATTATATACATGGAATCCTGCTTTGAACACTGCAGGGTGGTCACTTTAATGGGGGTTTCAAACGATGGGGGTCCCTGCAGAGACAAATGGTCAGAGGGTCCCTGCAGAGACAAATGGTCAGAGGGTCCCTGCAGAGACAAATGGTCAGATAACAATTTGGGTCCCTGCAGAGATGAATGGTCAGAGATAGTGGAAGATTGACATCTCAAGTTTTGTAGCAGACATGATGGAGCCACAATTGGGGGAGTAGGAGAGGGTGAAAGAGTTAAAGTATAATTTGTTATGGGCAGAATTCTATCAGTAGTAATACATGTAACTGTATTTGTGAGGTAATAGAGGACTGGACTTTTACTTACATATGTTCGAAAGGTAATATATAATATATAATATATAATATATGATTAGACTTCTACTATATTAATAGAGGATTGAGTTTGTATACTTGTGTGGTAATAAATGAGTGGACTTCTACTTTGTGACAGGTAATAGATTTTTGGGCTTCTGCTTATGTATATTTGTGAGGTAATACAGTAGATGAGTGGGCATCAACTTAAGTATATTTGTGAGGTAGTCAGTGACTAGACTATAGCTTATTTCAGTTATGCAAATGTATACACACATAAGAAAGAAAAAAAGACTTCTGCTCATACAGAGCAGATGATTAGGCTTCTACTGAAGTATATTTATAAGGTAATACATGATTGGGTTTTTAGTCAAGTATATTTTTGAGGTAGGAGATAATTGGGCTTTTACTCAAATATATTTTAAGGTAATATATGGTTGCGCATCCACAGAAGTATATTTGTGAGATAATAGATGATTGGGCTTCTACTGAATTACAGAAAGTGTGCAATAATTCTTTACACATTTGGGCCCCAACAGAAAAATTACATCAATATTTAGCAGATCCTCCTTTTTTAGTGATAACAGCCTCTGAACTCTTTCTATAGCTTCCAATGAGAGTCTGGCTTCTGGTTGAAGGTATTTTGGACCAATTTTCTTTACAATACATCTCCAGTTGAGTCAGGTTTGATGGTTTCTGATCATGAACAGCTCGCTTTAAATCACACCACAGATTTTCAGTAATATTCAGGACTGGGGACTGAGATGATCATTACAGAACGTTGTACTTGTTCCTCTGTATGAACGCTTTAGTAGATGTTTAGGGTTGTTGTCTTGTTGAAGTATCCAGCCCCGGCGCAACTTTAACTTTCTCACTAATTCTTAAAAATTGTTCTAAAGAATCTGCTGATATTGACTGAAATCCATGCGACCCTCAACTTTAACAAGATTCCCAGTATCTGCACTGATCAGACAAGCCCACAGCATGATGGAACCATCACCAAATTTTACTGTGGGTAGGAGGAGCTTGTCTTGAAATGCTGTGTTCTTTTTCCACCATGCATACTGCCCTCTAAATAACTCAATTTTAGCTTCATCAGTCCACAGAACCTTATCCCAAAATGAAGCTGGCTTTAGTTCAAATGTGCTTTAGCTTTAGCATACCTCAAGCGACTCTGTTTGTGGCGTGTGCTCAGAAAAAGCTTCTTCTGCATGACTCCATCTGCAGCAAGATGATGTTGTAGGTCTTTGGAGATGGTCTGTGGGTTGACTTTGACTGTTCTCAGCTTCCATCTCTTCTGCTTATCTGAGATTTTTCTTGACCTGCCACTTCAGGTCTTAACTAGAACTGTCCCTGTGGTTCTTCCATTTCCTCACTATGTTCCTCACTGTGGAAACTGACAGCTGAAATCTCTGAGATAGCTTTTTGTATCCTTCCCCTAAACCATGATGTTGAACAATCTTTGTTTTCAGGTCATTTGAGAGTTTTGTTTTGAGGCTCCCATGTTGCCTCTCTTCAGAGAAGATGCAAAGATGAGAAAAACTTGCAATTGGCTGCTTTTAACCTCTTATAATTGGATTTACCTGTGTATTTAGGTCAAGGGTCAATGAGCTTACCAAACTAATTTTGTGATTCAGTAATTATTGCTAAATGTATTTAAATCAATAAAACGACAAAGGTGCCCAAATTTATGCACCTGCCTAATTTTGTTTAAAGATTTTTTGCACATTTTCTGTAAATCATATAAACTTCATTTTACTTCTCTAATATCACTGTGTTCCTCTGCTATATGATATATATTTAACTGAAATTGCTGATCCAACCAATGATTTATTAGAAAAAATCATGAAAATTATCAGGGGTGGCCAAACTTGCCAAACTCCAAACATACCTCTGTATATTTGTGAGGTAATAGATAATTGGGTTTATAGGGAAGTAAAAGATGACTGGACTTTTACTCTGATATGCATGTAAGGTATTGCAGTAAATGTTTGGGCTTCTACTCAGACATATTTTTGAAATAATAGATAAACAGACATTGACTCAACTATATTTGTGAGGTAAACCTTACATGATGGTGCTTTCACTTGGGCATACCTGTGAGTTTATGGTTGTGATTTTGAGGAATTTCACATCAATCAACCAGAATAGTAAAACCTCCTGTCTAATGTTGTGTAGGTCCAACCTGTTGCACCAAAACAACTCCGACCCATCGAGGCACGGCCTTCACAAGACTTCTGGCAAGAAATTGTTAGCAGCAGATTCATTAAGTTTTTTGATATGAGGTAGTCCTTAATCCCAATGAGCAAAAGTGAGCTATGGAGCCAAAAACACTGTTACCACCTGCTGTTTTGGAGATGCTCTGGCACATTCATTTAGAATTTTTTTTAGATTGAAAGTGCTTCAAAAGTAAAAACGAATGTGTTGGCAGATCCAAGTTTCCGTGCCAATTCTGTGAGATACTTATTATTTAAGTTGTTTTTTAGCTGCTTCATTTATACACAAGTTAATGTAGTTTTAAAAGTTGTTACTACTACTCAACTTCTAAAAATCTAAAAATATTGGGCGAGGAACATGCCCTCTTTTCAATCCTTCCATGTTCTTAAAGAACACCAACCATAAACTGTAATCCAGACTGGCTGACTCATGTGAGCACTGTAGCCACTAGCATTCTTGAGGTCTAGTAAGTAACCACAAGAGTAATGATAAACTGATGGATTTGCTCAAACAGTCTGTCTCAAAACAAAATGCAACAGCACCACCGTGTGGCCACATATTTGCCATTGCACCATCTGTATTAAGAATGGGAAGTGTTCTCAAGCAGTGGTAATTTGAACAGTGCCTGATGGTAGTCTCCTTTATTATTTTATAGTTTTAAGCTTGTCCACTCTGTCCATTATACCAGCTGATTAATTATATATGTCACTATATTTTGTTGCCAATGGAAATAATAAAAAAAGATCACAATTCATTCAGCACTCAGGAACGTAAAATGAATTTGTGTAAGTGCTCACTTAAATGTAGTCTGCTCTCAGATTCTGTTTTTGTACAAAACTTCTTATACTATCTTATACTATCAGATTCTAATTCACTACACATACATACACATTTAAATACACATACATTTTGTAACACAAGCAAATAATATCACTAAGTTATATATATAAGGATATATATGAGTTTTGTACAAGAGCAAAGCTAATCTGAGCAAGACCATAGTAAATTTAGGTGAGCAGATATACTGTATACTGTACTGATGGAGCTGCTCCGACATGGAAAACCATTTCATGAAGATCTCTACACTCTACTGTTCTTGAGCTAATCTGAAGACCATGAAGTTCGGAGGTCTGTAGTGATTAAATCTGCAGAAAGTTGACGGTAGAATTTTCACGACTGGACCTGTTGCACAGGAGCTGCATTTAATCACGGTACCACGCTGGAATTCACTGAGCTCCTGAGAGTAACACTCTTAGTCTTTCACTAATGTTTGTAAAAGCAGTCTGCTTGACTAGGTGCTTGGTTTTATACACATGTGAACATGGAAGTTATTGGAACCAGAAGAGTTCAATGATCTGCATGTTTGAGTGAATACTTTTGGCAATGTAGAGTATTTTAAATTTGAACAAAGGAGTCTGTGAGTGCTGCATGAACTGTGCTCTTGAATTAAAAATTGGCAGTAAAACAACATCCTAATTATGATGTTATGTAATAACAAAAGTTTGGGAGAAGGACCACGCCCGAACTCTACGTTCTAACTCCACCCCGTATCAATCAACCGCCCTGTAAATACCTGCCCTAACTAACTACCTCTTGTGACGAAAGTTCACAACCCACCTCCTCCCCAACAACAACCCCCTTTATCTACTCTTCCACTTCTTATTAAATAAAAAGGGGGGATAAAACTGCATGCTCCTTCAAGCACGCAGTTCAGAACCCCAGCCCAAATTTCCCTCCCCTTTTTCCTTCTTCTTTCTCTACTTCTTTAGGCATGGTCCGCACTTAGCAAAATTCTGTTAAAGCGAATTCCTGTATCTGAAGACCGTGAGGTCCTGTATCTGAAGACGACCATGTAACCATATGAAGTATTCTTTATTCACTTTATAGATAAATTAACACGGATATGTACATCACAAAAAATCTCTACAGTGAAGACTAACGATACAAACACAGGAGTGACCTTTACCGCTAAACCAAACAACCAAGACAATGGTTACCTTTGAAACCAAATGACATATATTGCATATTTTGCAGATCCCCCATCCCAAAACTCTCCCAGTGAGCTTCAGCTTAAAAAATATAAAGTTAAATAAATAGAATTTCTCAACACATAAAATTGCATTCAACATTTTCTCTTTTTTTTTCACTGTTGTTATTGTTGTTCATACATGTACACAGGATAATTTCTGTCTTGTATCTAGAACTGTGGATATACGGAAGTTTCTGTAGTAGGGAACAATGGTTTTTAGTATTGTGCAAAGCTGTATTTGCCAAACGCCACATCTCAGATTTTCTTCTTGAAACATTTCACATGCTCAAAACTCTACATACTCAGGACTGAACTCATTTGGCAGGAGCACGGCGAGTCTCGTCGATGTCAGCTACGCCAAACGTCGTCACCACAGCTGTCCACGCCCAGCCATGAAATCTACAGAGAACACTAACAATGATGCAAGGTAACATTTAGGTCTGAAATGTCTCAAAGAAAACATTGAAGTCTTGCGTAACACTTAGAACGGTTAAATAGATCATATCACTACAAATTCTGATAAAAGTTGCTGCAGAGCAACAAACTCAATACAATACACTTGGTGCAGAGAAGATAAGGTAATTCTTTTTTTTTTTTGTCTTCAGAGGAGAACTCTCGTTTTAGTGTTCCTTTAAACAGATAGGGATTACATGTGGAGGTCACCACAGTTCCAACAAAGCACACATCAATTCGCTGCTGCTTACAGGTAAACGAACAAAAACAGAGAGGTCTCGGTTCGAGAGGAAGGTAGACCGTACTATCGCATCATGCTCTGTTATTTTCTTTTTAAGCTCTTAGTAGGGGGGTCATATGTCCGCTCGTTTTTGTTTGATTTCTCTATTGTCCTCTTAGATACTATTTGTCTTGTTCACTTAGACTGACAGGGTGTCAGTCGGGGCGGCAGACTCCGCGTGAGGGGGTCTGTCTGTAGCTCTCGGATGTCGCATGCCCCTCTCCGGCATACTGTAAAGGCCTTAGCCCAGGCGCTGAGTGAAGTTCTCCGGAAACAGTCCCTTCTTAGCCGAGGCGCCGCGCACCAGCCAGTCACTCTCCCGAACGCCGGTGAGCCAGCCGGCATCCTGCAGAGCCAGCAGACACAGGGGGTTAGTACAGGCCAGCTGTTCTGAAGATCCTGCACTGATAGCTTAAGGCCCAATCCCATTTCACCCATTGGCCCTACCACTTACCCCTACCTCACCCTGACGGCAGGAGCTGCAGCATTTCAGGCGGAACGGAAAAATAAATAAAAATAAAATAAAAGCTAATCAAAGCTAATATTAGCTCCACATCACAGAGGAATTATGGTTTGGACAAAAATAATAATTTTTTGCACCACTTGCCTCCTTTCGAAAGACATACAATGCCCTATTGTTAACTAGTTAACTAGAAGCTGGGTTACTGAACTGATTACATATCGGGTGCTTGAAGGGTTGTCCCAATTCTTAAGGAGAGGATCACCTCTTCCCCTTGGAACAGAGTTACACTCGAAAAGAAGGGGTGGAGCCAAGGGGTAAAATGGGATTGGCACTAAGGCTCATAGCGCTAGTTAGCTGATACACCTACAGTCTTATTAATGTAGCAATGTAGAACAGCAACATAGCAAAAGAATAGTGTTGCCACAATACCAAAAGTATGACTTTCAATATGATTTAGATACCTGCCGAAATGTCAAAATACTGATTATAAAACGATACCATGGCAAATACCTAAAACATCAGAAACTAATGTAATAATAAAAGATCGAACATAGAACTAAAAATTCCAAAAACTTTTTTTTTTATAATAAACAAAAAAAAAAAACTGAAAAGATTAACAATGTGATAATGTTTATTCTTTATTTCCAGTAAGAACATATAGCTTAATGGAATTTATTTGATAGTTAACACTTTGAGCTGTGAGCTATCTGAGAGGAGAGCCTCATCTAACCAGAAAATCAGTGAAAAAAATGTAACAAATGTCAGTGATGTCTTCAGCCCCACCCCCCTACACATGCTCCCAATTGGAATCAAAGTCCAAGAAAAGAATACATTTTCAAACTAATTGTTTGGTGTTTTGATTCAATAAATCGCTGAAAAAATAGGAAACTGTACAATAAGGCATTTAAAAGCTGGGAGACATTTAAACTTTAAAATCTGCTGATATTTCATGAATTATCTTGTGATCTGTCTGATGTGTGGAAGCTTTGAGAAACTTACACAAATCGTTGAGTGTAATGTCAACTTACTGAGTGAATTGGTTTATGAATCGAGTGGAAATTTGAATCAATGAGCCAAAACATTGTTTACAAGCTTATGCTTTGATATCATGCTCTGACTTCATGTATATGTTACACAGTCTGAGGGGGAACTCAGACACTGGATTAAACTTCAGAAGGCCTGTTTCTGACTGAAAACTAGGAAATATTTATTTCAATGATTTATTTATTCCAATTTTCTCCCCAGTTTACAAGGCACCACCTCTTTCTGAACTGCTTCTGATGCAGCATTGGCGAGTTCAGATACATTAGCTTACAGACACCTTGTGGTGAGCGATATCCCATTTTAAAATGATGTGGGAAGAGAGCGCCATCTACCCACCCAGAGAGCCAAGGCCAATTGTGCTCTCTCAGGGCTCCGGTAGCTGATGGCGAGCTACATGAACAGGATTCGAACCGCTAGTAAGTTACTGTGAAAGGAACTTTGAAGGGGCATTTATTATTGAGGGTTTTCCAACATGGATTAATCACAAATCCTCACCGAAAGTAGATGATGCTGCAATTTTTATAAACATAAAAATTAAAAGGAATTCTTTCTAGCTCTTACTAGCCAGACATGGTTTATGATGATGTGTTGAGGCATTCTTGAGTTATGAACAAGGTGTGATTCTTTTGACAAATAAGCCTGGGTAAAAATACTGGCACTAAATAAATGGGGTATTGTAACGTTTTTAATTATGAAGTGTTATATAGTGATATTTTTGTAGTATTGGTATACTGCACAACACTACAGAAGACTGGGCCTAGCATACCTGATCCTCTGCCAGCTCTGTAGGAATGACAAGAACAATGTCGCCTCTCTTCAACTCCAGCTCATCTGGGTTTGCAGCATCAAAGTCATGCATTGTTTCAACCTGTAAGAAAGGAGATGTCAATTTTACATTGACATGCATGAGACACATGTCATGGTAAAGCATTATATACATTAATCATGGCATGTTACCTCAGGAGACTTGTGAGATGTTATCTTGTGAGTGAGACTGAGCACCTCGTCAGCATGCTCATGACAACTTGAAGTTAATTATTAAAGGTGTGATTGAGGGTGCCAGATTGATGTAACATTTAATTTCTGAATATGTACACACATTTAACATTTCTCCACAGAGGCAGATGTGTACTGGGAATGCATGATCGAAGGCATTACCACCCACAGTAGACTGAGCAGTGGGTGACAATGATCGTGACCAAAGAGTTAAGTGGCTAGAAAAATCTGTTTAAAATCACACTGTATAAAGAGGTGTCAAGCAAAAGAAGCACAAATGCTTCATTACCTTACTTATGTAGATATTTTGGTTATCTATACTATAATTCTTTTTCAGACATTTTTTACTTCTTCCTTACATTTTCACACAATTATCTGTACTTTCTACTAGTTACATTTAAAAAAGTCTATTACTCCTCTTTGATTTCGGCTTGTTTTCATTCTGGTTCGTCATTGTTCCTGTTGATTTGATGGATTTTAGCCTAATAATGGTCTTTTTCAGTTCCATTGAGAGCGTTCCATTGAGAGCGTTTAACTGTATGTTGTGTGTTCACAATAACAGCGTCTGAATACAAAAACCACACCTGGAATCAGCTTCAGACTCTTTACCTGCTTGGAGCCCAAGAATAGCTTTTAAGATAATTTGTCCAATTACGTTTGAGGCCCTAAATGAGGAGGCTTTATAGAAAAACGATTGTAATTCAAAAACACTTCAAAGGATATTTTTATTAAACCTGAATCTCTACATTACAGTTGCATCTCATTTGTTTCATTTCAAATCCCCAATTGGTGGCATGCAGAACCCAAATCATTAAGATTGCGTCCAACTAGAAATATTTGCCCATCTAGCCATGTGTAGTTTCATTACACTGACCTTGTACATGAAGCCTGAAGGCATGCCAGAGGAGGGGATGTCTTTGGCTGTTTGGCTGTCCGGTATCACCCCATTACCACTGGTTGCTGTTGGAGATGCAATGTCACCGTCACGGTCATCATCGCCCTCATTGCTTGAGGCAGGCTCAATTACAACAGAGGGAATAGGCATCTTTTCCTGAGAGAAGACAGCACACAACAGCACATTACTACACACTGTACTGACGAACGTATTCACAACACATTCAAATCAAAGAAAACGTTCTCTTATGTTGTCACAGAACTAAATGTAAACGTAAAAAGTCAATATGAAGGCAATATTTCACAAACTGAGGAATACTATAGACATTATCGTGAAAATAAAGGTCATAAAATAAAATAAACAAACATGTTTAACTAAAAAACATTGTTTTATTGTACGATTGCATATCGTATATTTCAACATAGACAGTTTTTACAAAGAATTCTCTGCCAGGTACCATTTTTTTAATCTTTATACTACTAAGTCTGGGGTTCTCATCCAAACTAATGGGCTAATGTTAGGCATGTACCAAGTAAGATACCTCGATAGAATATCTACCTCACTGTTTTCTGCACCTTCCTTACTGGTTTCTTCAGCTGGTTTGACCACTACTGTACCAGTGTTTTCCTCTGGCTTGGGCTCTACTTTACCAGCCTCATCTTCTTGTTTGGCCTCTACGTTACCAGCCTCATCCTCTGGTTTGGTCACAACTGTACCAGCCTCATCTTCTGGTTTGGTTTCTACTATACCAGCCTCCTCCTCTGGTTTGGCCTCAACTTTACCAGCCTCTTCTTCTGGTTTGGCCTCTACTGTGCCAGCCTCATCCTCCGGTTTGGCCTCTATGGTCTAAAAGACGCATCCAGTTGTGAGAGCCAGCATACGAACACTCACTAACAACCACTCACTTGGATGGATCGCTGCAGAGCAGCACATGGGAGAGCACTCATCAGGGGTCATGATGAAGGGAGCAGGGATCAGTTTAACTGCTGTGGTTGAAACTGTCCTCAATGAGGAGATGGGTGTCAGTTTAGTGGCAAACTGACTGGAGTTTCACCAACAGTCAAGACTTTTGAGTTGGGAAAGGTTCACTAGGCTTACGATGAAGGGTTCTGGGAGAACAGATGTCATGGTAGTTCAGTATCTTAATCTAGTTCATGGCACAAGTGGCTTCTGCAATCTGCTTTGAAGGGTGTGACTTGCCGAGCTAAGCTTTCTCACCGTTCTGTTACTACTACCAACAACCATTAACCTTATGCTGTGTTCCATTCAAACGTAGGTATCAGAAATTCCAAGTTCCTAAGTAGGAAATAACAACAGGAACACGCCTACAAATCGAAAGTTCCTCCTTGGGATAGTAGGGAAAACAAGAACACTGCAGTAGTATTATACAGTTTATTTACATTTCTGTCTAATTAAATCAAATCAAATTATCTAAATTATCTGCGGACATTCTTACATGGTGTTGATGCGCAAAATACTGTATAGCACACCGTCAACTAGAATTACTAACAATGGTAAACTGGGACAGTCCTAACAATGACCAATTTTTCGTTGGAATTGCAATAAAATCCTGGTAAATGATTACCAAACCTATGTTTTAAGCTAACTCTTTTTGCATATACAGTGGCTTGCAAAAGTATTCATACCCCTTGAACTCTTCCATATTTTGTCACATTACAACCACAAACAAATATATTTCATTGGAATTTTATAAATAAAAAACTGAAAAGTGTGGTGTGCAAAAGTATTGAGCCCCCTTTAAAAGTATTCACTCAAGGGGGCTAAATACTTTTGCATGCCACACTTTTTAGTTTGTATTTGTAAAAAATCTTTTGAATCATGCTTAATATATATTTTTTTCCAATTCACAACTATAAACCGCTTTTTGTTGGTCTTTCACATTAAATTTCAATGAAATATATTTATGTTTGTGGTTGTAATATGGCAAAATAAAAAAAATGTATCATCATTTCCAGCTTGGAAATCTGACTTTTGAGGTAAATGAAACGCAGCATTAACCAGACCAGATGGTAGCCTGTGTGACTATTCCCTTCTCTTTGTAACATACCAAATATTTTCCAGTAATTCCAAGAATAGCAAATCAAATGAGGCTAAATCTAAACCTAGAACAACATCTGTATGACCATGCATGTCATGAACAACAAATCAACAAACCAGAAGCTTTGAACAACTTTTATAGGTGATAAAAGGAAACGTGTATGAATTGTTTTGCAGCTATTGCTTGAAGTACAAATAACAGTTATATGATGCTAATATGTGAATAAAAGCACATGAATTCCAATCTGAGGGTTTTCACAAAGGTTGCAAAGCCTTTTATCAGGTTTTTATATATTTGACTATCATCATTTGTGTGCACTGTGTAATTGTATTGAAAAGTCCCTTTTCTAAGTCAGCAGACACTGTAGCTCTATATGTTACCAATTTATATTTTGAAACTGACAAACAAAAATGTAACAGAATAACCCAGACATTTAGAATTTCTGAATAGCTATATCTTAACAATGATTAGTAGATAGTTCATTACAATGACATGGGAAGTAGGATCACCATTGAAACCAAAAGGTCATCAGTGCCGGCACACTACTGAAATATTGAATAATTGAATAAACAAACAAAATGCCAATTGCTATATGTGGCTTCTCGGTAAATTGTTCTAATGTTTGTCCTAGGTCATTATTGTTGCACCTGACCTTGTGGTCTCATGGTTTAAATAATAAGGATTCAGGGATAACTCCACAATACAAAAATATATAACCAATATATAATGAAAAAAGAATAAATAATATATAGCATAGATCAGAAAACCTGTGGGAATTACACCCACTGAAAGTTTAAACATAAACTTTAATGGTTTTCTGAGCTATGTTGAATAAAGGCACAATCACAAAATGAAATAAACACAGTAATTTAAATGAATGTTACATTCTCCATCCAGCAACACATCATCAATATATAAGTTATTTAAATCAAGAATTGCAAAGGAAATACAAATTACATTTTATATAACAGAAAATAAATGACTAGTGTGAACACCAGTTTCACAACCCACTGGTATTCACATTAGTGCACTAATATATATATATATAACGTGTACACGGCATACTGTCTCTTCTGAAGCTGGAAGAAATATGTTTTTGAGGATATTTGGAAAACTTTTTGGATTATTAGATTAATATTATCCATTTAATTTTAGAAATCCAAACATGTGGGATGCATACAATTCAAGAAAAATCTCTCTTTCTTGTATTTGGGTTATTTGCTGACAACAAACCAATTGTCTGGAGAGACAAATTTAGATTTGTGCCAAAAACAAATTCTCCTCCAATACATGTGAGGGGAGCTTCGCCATCAGGTAGCCAGTGCACTGGGAGGAAAGTGCCAGATCCCCAGCTCTGACAAATCAGCCAATATATGACTGTGCTGACCAACATCACAATCAGGGTTATAAAAAAAGGATCATCTATTCAGTCACAATTAGCTAGGCCAACTGTACTCTCTCGGACTTTGGCTGCTGATGGTGAAGCAAGTTTGTGATTTTTGACAACATTCGTGTAAACTGTTACTCTCCAGACAAACAAAATTAAGAAATCTAACTCATATGAAGTTAAAATCCAATACTCAGAAAGTAGTCAAAGTACAATTATGAATCAGTGCATGTTTGCAGAAATCAAATTATATAATGTCCTTATACCAAATACCCAAATATTAGTTTTAACAAAAAAGGGAGGCATTTTGCACTTCAAGCAGAGACAGTATACATAGCACACAACACAGGTAAAAAGTTGACATTCTCTCAGCATTATTGATCAGTGTTCTTTTCAAAATAACACTGGAATAGCACTTTGAGTACGCCTGCTTATAAAGTATAAAGACAAAAGTTTTAGATTCAGTGTTTAGTTACCGGAGTCTCTTCAATAGGAGACTCTTTGTCTTCTTCAGTAGCCTACACACAAAAGAAACGTCAATTATCATTCCATGCACACAGTCAGCAGCAGCAAAAATCAAAGGGGTTGGTATTAATCTCAAATAAATATTTTTAAATATTAAAAAAAATAATTTTATTTAAAAAAGGTCTACTTTTAAAACACCAACAAAATTATATTATGTCTATTAGACAGTGTGTATGGACTGTAGATAAACAGACTTGCATTTAGCATTATGGCATGAAATAATGTCACATATTGGTTTTCAAATTACAACCATCAATTTCAAAATCAATTTGAACATGAATAAATATGAATAATACGTCTCACAAAATTCTGCATTATTCAGAATGCAGATGTAGATTATAGTGGTGGCAACAGGAACCTACAGTCATGATATTCTAAGGAGCAGTATCACCCAGAGGAGCAGTTCTTTTTTTTTTAACAAACTTCTGATTTTTTCTACAGATTCCAACATGGCAAACTATCAGGGTCAACAATGATTTAAACCTTTGCTTGCCTCAAAAGTGCAGCATTTACAGAGCAGCTAACCTGCTTTCTTCAATATCCCAATCTTGTGGCCAGTCAGTAAACATTGCACATACCCACCAGTGCTCTTAACAGCTGTAGTGCATATTTAAACGGTGAGCATATCAAGTGCAGGTATCTGTCCAATACCAACCACTGCCTAAGCACTAACACTATAGACCATGCCCTTAAGGGTTGTCTGCGGTTTACTAGAGGATGCTTGAGGTCCCACAAGTTGAAGAACCATTTAAGAGGCCTAAAACTCATTGGAAGTTAATATTTGGTTCCTGTTTTTACCACTTTAAATGGTAACTAAATTCAATTTAGAAAATGCTAAAATACAGGAGAAGTATTTGGGAAGGGCACTGGATGATGTATGGGTTTAGGGAAGGGGCAGAAGGGAGAGCTGATTGGGCTGAGCTGTGTGTCTCTGATAGCGGTGAGAAGCAGGTGCTTGGACGTCAGGGGTGCAGGGGGCAGTATTATTGATTGACTGATCTGCATATTGGATGTCCCCAAAGTACTGAACCTAAGAGGGTGCTGCAGAGGCTGAAATGATCGCAATAATAAAAGCTTTTTTTAAAGGTTAGGAAAGGTTTATAAATATTTTAAGAAGGGTACATTTTAAACTGGTATATTTTATTACTTTAAAGAAACACATTTCAGCTATTAATGAAAAAAATGGTTTAGGGTTTAGTGGCTCTTTAAACGGTTCTTAGTGTAACAGAACATTTCACTACCAATACCATTTAATTTTACAGACATTTTTTAAAAATTGTGAAGTTAACTGATTTTACTATTACAGGGATATCCAGTCTTATCCAGAAAAGGCCAGTTTGGCTGTAGGACTTAATTCCAACCAACCAGAAGAAAAAACTGTGTTTAGAATCACTCCCTATTACAGAAATAGAGCACTTTATGGTGTGTTAGCCATGTTGTAGTGCTATTTGAAATCTCAACAGAACATTTTATTCCCTGCATAGTTCTCTATCAAACATCCATAATGCAATTGTTATGGTTTATGTAATGGTTTTTTGTTTGGTCGTTCCCTAGTCAGTTCACTCTAGAGCAAATGTGAGTTGCTGAGTGCTAATGAGTGAACTCATTCTGAACACAGCTAATGTGATCAGATGTTTAAAGACGGGCCCACTAATTAAAGAAGAGCAATCAGGTGCAGCCACACCAGCCCTTTGCAGATAAGACTGGACACCCCTATTAGGAAGATTAAAGAAAGAGCAATCATGTAGACTGCACTGGGGTTGCGCTGTACCATAAATGAGATTTAATTAAGTATTACCAAAGCCTCTGTGGGCAGCTCCTCTCCTGCCTCTGCCACTGGAGCAGATTCTTCCTACATACAGCAAACAAACAGAAACCTCACACTGCTGTGTTCAACAGCTACACATTCTCAACACACAGTACAAGATGACCAAGCTTCTAATACATCATTTCTTCACCAGATTTACAAATACTCTGTAGAAATGGTCCACAGCACAGTGGATTTACACTGTAAGTCAAGCTCATATGAAACATTGCGACATATGACTTGAACTTCTCTTATGTCTTTCATGACATAAGTCATATTTACCGGAGCCTCCGGGACTTGCTCTTTCTCTGTGACATCAGTCGGGGTTGTCTACACATAAAAGGATGTGAAAGTCTGAATAAACATTTTTATGATTTTTTAAAAAATTACATTTAGCAGAATATGATGAATCCATTTTTTTTACAAACATTATACAATTTTTAACTCCACTAAGCACTTTATAGTTTTATAATTACAGATTGTAGTACTGTATCTGTTTCTCAACATACTGTATTATTCTCTTTTTCTTTTTACCCCGGTTCTTAAATTGTAAAGAAACCACAGGATACACCACCACAGAGCAGGTTTTACTGAGTGGCCATTCTCAGTATGCAAATAAACAGATGGACTACACTCTGTAATTATAAAACTACAGAGCACAAAATGGATACTGGGTGTAGAATCTAGAAGGTGGTCATAATGTTATGCTTGATCTGTATGGGTACATATTTAAAAATATTGAAGCTACGGTTAGTTTCTCAAAATATTATCATGGTACATAGCATCAAGCAGCTAGTGTTGAAAAATGTGTTAGACCACTCACTAAGAATTTGTTAGCCCACTCGCTAAGCTAGCCTGTCTTACTAGCCTAGCTACAGATACACAGAGTATTAGAGAGCTCAGTGCGGATACTGCTGCTGACTAACAGCTAAACTACAAACACAAGTGTTTACAATAAAAACCTGTGTCTGAGAGAATAAAGTGAAGTGTTTTCAAGTGACAAAAAGGCTAAATGTGACTAAAGGTTCTGTCATGTTTAGATTCATAACAAGCCAGAAAGGCTACGATATGCTACGATAGGCATTAGCTAGCTAACATGCTAACCACCACAGCACAGACATGTTCCAGATAAGTGAGACTCAAATCACTCACATTCACAGAATAAGGTCTGATATCTGAGAAGGCTTGTTGATCTAGGTTTGCTTGTTTTCTCTTATATTCAATAGGGCTGCAACAAATTATTATTTTACTAGTCGACTTATCTGCCAATTATTTTCTTAATTAGTCGAATAGTAGGGATTTTTTTTGTCATGTCCTCATTTGAGTTTCCTATTGATGAGGCTTTCAATCCAATGCATGTTTTACTGCATCTTAACAGCTAAACTTAAGGGTCCTAGAACATTATGAGGTTGATGTACCTATATCAAATTACAAAATATATTATAGGAGACTAATCAATTTACTGACAGGCAAATTGTATAAGTACACAATGTTAATTTAAAGAATGTAAATTGCCATTATGTTTGTTAATTATTTCCATGTTATTTGTTTATTTATCAGTATTTACTTCTTTTAGTATTAATAATTTCCTCTGCATTTGGCTCATGAATTGCCTGAGTTGCCAGGTTCATGTTTTTTCCGCCAAACTAGCCCCAAAACCCACTTCCTTCCTTTTAACTTTTTACTCATGACTATCAAAAAAATATATAGCCGTCGGTAACAAAGAGGAAAAGATTTGTTTTTTTGGGCTACATTTAATACTTACACAACCACCAAAATGCCTCCATTGTGAACTGTTAAAAATTTAAATGTACTCTGTTGTGAATGTCTTAAACCCAAACCTTAAATATTGGGCTGTTGTCTTGTCCCCTATCTGGTGTGTTTACAGTTTTTTTTAATGTGATCCTATTACCCCTACCATGCATTCTCTACATCGGGATATATTTCAGTCTTTCACACATTAATGACATTGTGGATTATGTCCACTAATCGATGCAGCCCTAATATTCAGAATAAGCATATAATTAAACCCTTAACTATGGTGGGCCTGCTTTTTTTTAACAGCACATAAATTAATTTGCCATTGTATTAAATACAGAAACAGAACAGAAATCAAACATGTAAATTCTGAAATATTCAGAGATATTGTTACCAATTTGGAATACCACAGTACACAGCATTACCAATATACTGCCCAAACCTAAACCTAAATCAGTGTTTTTAAGAGGCAAACTGGGACCAAAATACAACAGCTTTAATCAGTTGATCTATTACTTAGGAAGGTACTTTTGTTTTACCTGTTAAAGAGTAGAACTATCAAGTGTACAATTTATACGTGAATACAGTCTTGTGGTAATAAAATCTGCACAGCCAATATACCAAATTACAGCAGACAAAATGACATAATAAAAAAAAGACCAAAAAATAAATGATAATAAAAAAATACCAAAAAAGGTCACATTTCCTTTCCTCTGTATGTATTAAATCAAATACATTAAATCAGAAGGAAAACAAACCCTGGATAAACTTTACAATAAGGGTACCTTAAATAACAGTACTTACCACAGAGTAGCTCAGTTATTATTATCAATGTTTACAGCATTTTTTAATTATTGTCTCAATTCATTGTTAATATAAAACATTCTTAATCAGTTAAATTAATTTAATGTTTAATCATATCTACAAAAAGTTATTAATAATTAACAATTAGTTGAGAGATTACTTGAAGATTCAGCAATGTTTATTGTTGTCATAAGTACTGGTTATTGTGACCCTTATTGTAAAGTGTTTCCCAAACCTTATATCCTGCATTTAACAATGCTTTAAAAACATAAATAAATAAATAAACAAATAAATAAATAAAACTAATAGTAAAAAAGTTATGTTGCATATTATAAACAAAATCATTTTCACTGTCATTTCTGCAAAACATTTTGTAAATTTTTTTTTTTTTTTTTTTTTTTTTTTTTGCTGTATCTAATAGAATACAGCACTGGAATGGGGTTAGGAGGCTTATACAGGCTGTGTGAGGCTGATAAAAGGGAAAAAAGCACATACCTCCGTCTGCTCCGCTGCCTCAGTTTCAGCAGCCGCAGGAGACTCCACTGTGCTCTTAATGAGCAGCACACAGAAAAAACATCATTAGCTTCCGCTCTCAGCACAGCACTGATCAGTATTCCACCAAAGAAGCACATTAACAGGCAGCAGAAATGTAGAATGTAAAAAAATTTACCCAAAAAAAAAAAGCAACGAAACATAAAAATGAACGAGGGATAGTACAACGATGATGGGGGTAGAACAATGATGATGCAACCAAAGTGGAAAAAGATGATCGCAGTGACACAAATGAATAATGATGCTGGAGATGCAAGCGATGATGAAGATAAATGATGGTGATGAGAGCAGGAAAAAGCTCTCATGATGATGATGACAGCAGTGATGATGTTGATGATGATGATGCTGCTGATGATGATGATAAAAAATGCAAATTATATCCTTGATGATATACATCACATTTTAACTCACAGGAGCTTCTTCTGCAGGTGGGCTGGCAGCAGGAGTAGTCTCTGCAGGTTCAGGAGTGGTCTCTGTGGGGGGAGGAGTGGTCTCTGCAGGAGGAGGAGTGGTCTCTGCAGGGGGAGGAGTGGTCTCTGCAGGGGGAGGAGTGGTCTCTGCAGGGGGAGGAGTAGTGACGGGACTCCCCTCACCAGCCTCAGCGGCTGGGGCTGGGGTAGGAGCCACCTCCCCCTCTGGGGCTGCCTCTGTACCAGCCTCTGCCCCCTCTGGGGCTTCAGTCTCAGGCTTTACATATACACACACATGCAGTACAGGAATTAGATACAGGTATAATTCCCACCAATTCCAATCTGTGTCAGTTTATTTGCCTTTATTGGCACTGGTACCCATCTTGACAGATATTTCAGGATTACAGGATTTCTCAGTTTGGCCAAATAACTTTAATGTACAGTCAAGGTAAAGAGTTAAAACACAATACTACCGAACACTCGAAAAAAAGTGTGAATTAACCTTGCCTAGCCTTATGCATCCATGTGCATCCATGTGCCATTACATCCAGCTTAAAATAACACATGTAAAACTGGTAAGGCCATAAAAGAAAAAATGAACAAAAATGAACGAAAAAGAAAATAAATTAAATAAAGAACACCACTGATTGCAAGCTATGCATGTGGTTATTTCAGAGTATGCTGTTTTCCCTACTTACCAAATGAACCACATTATCCAAAAGGGATATTTAATAATTAAGAAGCAATTTGCTATACATACATGCTTACATGCTTTACTAACTAAGATACAATTACACTGTGGTAGGCATTGGTATGAATAAGAGAATTTATAAACCATATATTCTATATTGATAGTAACTGTAGTGATAAGAACCCAGGAACTCACCAATTTTTCACCAAAGTCTGCTGCAAATGCAGGTGCCGATGCATCAGTCTTCGGAAGCAACAGGAGAGAATATCAAAGAAAGAATGGTTACAACACAATAATGTTTTATGACCTTATAAACATGCAACATTAACATTAAGGTTAGTTTTCAATCAAGGTCAGATATGTTCAAAATAGTTTCTATTTTGAGAGAAATATTTCGGCGGGATCATTCAGGAAAAGGTATTAGTAGGGGTCATTTCAGCTTTATTCTTAAATACTTAAGACTGTTCAATAAAGTTTAACCTAAATAGTAATGTCAGTTGGTCGAAAAATCTTTGCATTTAGTTTACTTAAAAATGTTTCCTATTTTCTCCCTAATGTGGAAAGCCAATTACTCCACCCATTTATTAGAACTCCCCCCATCATCATCCCATTGGGAATCAGACTCCAGCTGATGGCAAGCAGCATGGTCCAGGATTTGTCAGGTTTTTACTAGACAATAAAACTTTTAAATTAAATGATCAAACTAATCAATACACAAACACTTCTACAGCAGTCAATATGAAGTCATATAGTTCCTAGGCTCTATACGCTTAATCAACATATCTTGTTGCCTAGTTACCTGTGCAAATCCATTAAAAGCTTTGTTGGATACCTAAATCAAACCAAAGAAAGGGTTAGCATGTGGTCCCTCAGCACACTTGCATTGTATGAGTGAAAAGGGATTGGAAATGCTATATGAAAAAACAAAACCAGCTAACATTCAATGCAAGCACAGGAGAGAAGGGAGCAGAGGACAAGGGTCTGTGGACTGTGGGGATCCTGGGGACCGAAGGGGTTTCTAGCAGGACACTGTTGCTTTATCTGAGGGCAGGAAAAGAGGAGGGTCTCTCACTGTGGTCTACTCTACGCTACACTACATAGAGGGAGTAATTTGGGTACCTCATCCTTCTCTGTATCTATTTCTTGGTACAACTTTCCATATCTGCGATTCGCAACCTCATCTTCAGACAGGTCAGAGTTCTCTGGCTCTTTAGGACCGGTTGGGTTTTCTGCAGACGGAGCCTTTGGATTGGGAAAGTTGTTATGAACAGGAAAGGAAGCAAACTGGTCCTGAGCCTGGCCACTCTCACCTGGCCACCCTGCAATGAAGTCCCCTTGGCCATCGGAGGAGAAGAAGCCACTGCTGCCACTCACCTCCTGCCAGGAACCTTTACTGGAGCTCTCTGGATCAGTGTCTTGGGGCGGGAAGGCTGCCCACTGGGCAAAGCCGTTAGACTGTTCAGCAGACTCTGTCCCTTCCCCACCTGCTTCCCCAGTGCTTGCAGACTCCCAACCCCCTGCCCATCCCTGGTTGCTTTCACTTGCAAAAGGATCTTGAGTTGTCTGACTGGAAAAGAGATCTTGGTTTGTGCCACTGGCAAAAGGGTCTTCGATAGTTTTACTGGCAAAAAGATCCTGGGTATCCTCATTGGCAAAAGGATCTTGTGATGTCTCACTGGAAAAAGGGTCTTGCGAAGCCTCATCTGCGAAAGGATCTTGGGTTGCCTCGCTTGCAAAAAGATCTTGCGTGGCCTTGCTTGCAAAAGGGTCTTGAGTGCCCTCTTTTGCAAAAAGGTCTTGGGAGCCTGTGCTTGCAAAAGGGTCTTCAGTGGCCTCACTTGCAAAAAGGTCTTGAGTGCCTGCACTTGCAAACAGGTTTTGAGGGGCCTCACTTGCAAAAGGGTCATCAGTGCCCTCACTTGCGAACAGGTCTTGTGTGGGCTCACTTGCAAACAGGTCTTGAGGGGCCTCACTTGCAAAAGGGTCATCAGTGCCCTCACTTGCGAACAGGTCTTGTGTGGGCTCACTTGCAAACAGGTCTTGAGGGGCCTCACTTGCAAAAGGGTCATCAGTGCCCTCACTCGCGAACAGGTCTTGTGTGGGCTCACTTGCAAATAGGTCTTGTGTGGGCTCAATTGTAAAAGGCTCTTGAGTGGCCTTGTTTGCAAAAAGGTCTTGGTTAGTGTCACTGGCAAAAAAATCTTGGTTAGTCTCACTGGAAAAAAGATCCGGGGTGGTCTTATTAGCAAAAGGATCACTTGCCCACCCTCCTGTATCCGCTTCTTGGGATGCAAATGGATCGGAAGCAAATCCAGTTGTCTGGCCCTCCATTATGGAATTTGAAGGGCCAAAAACATCACCCCCTGATGTAACAAATGGGGCACTGGTATCTACGCTAGGCAACTCAGATGCATCTGTCTCTGATTGCCTGAACTGATCTTTTTCTGAGTTGGCAAATGGATCATTTCCAGTGCCAAAACGATCTCCCCCTGATGTGGCAAAGGGATCATTTCCAAATGGGTCACTGTCTAAAGTACCAAATGGGTCTGAGCTTGGAGTGGATTCTGAAATAGCCAATAAAGAATCGTCTACCCTACCTTCTGGTGTACTGGAGACTAAACCCTGCTTTTCGGACTCTGTAACCTCTGAGCCAGTCTCTGTCTTATCTGCTTGGTCCCAGTTAACTGAAAATGCATTGCTTCCAAAGTCTACACGAGCTGGGCTTTTTTCTGCCGAGGGGGCTGAAGCAGTATCTGCTACACCCCAGTCTGCAAAACCATCCTGGGCCACAGTGCTACTAGGGACAATCTGATCAGACCCTGCATTTGATCCCTCATTCTCTGCAGCGTCAAGCTCATCATCAGCACTGACCCATCCACCATTTTGACCTGGAGCATCCCCCCACTCTTCAGCAGTCTCATAATCAGATCCTGAACCATCCATATCTGCCTGACCTGATAAATACCATTTGGATCTGTTTCCCTCATCCTGATCTGCATATGGTTCCTGTTCACTGTCCTCTGTGGCTTCCGGTACCTCCTGCCCAAATTCATTGGTGAATATGATCCCTGGCATGGCCTGTTCATTTTCTCTCTCCTCTAATCCTGCAGCTGCCTCCCCTGTGCCCCACCCTGCCCAATCAGGCTGATCTGTGGCCCAGCCTGCCTCTGTGCCCTTCTGACCCGGTGGCTGCTTGGCCTCCTCAACCCCCACAGCACAGGGATCACAGTCTGGGTTTGGCTCTGGGTTGTTTTCCTTAGCCCAGTTCCTAACCTCGCCTGTGGCTGTTGCTTCTTCAGCCACTGCTTCTGTGGACCAGCCTTCTGCAGGAGGCCAGCCCTGTTCATCGGCCGCAGGCTGAACAGCTCCTGAATCTCCAGCAGCAGAGCCAAAGTCAGCTGTCCAGTCGGCAGTGAAGCCAGCATCAGGAGCCTGGACAAGGAAGACATTTAGTGGGGGATTATTGTCTTAAAAAACGTTCTCTATGGTTATAGTACCAACAGACCTAGACAAAGCTTAAAGAGAAGATACAAAGAGACGATACAGTAAATACAAGCATGTTTATCCAACTTGAATAGTCCTTATTTAAAAACTGTTAAGAAAATTAAATTTTGACCACTTTAAGTAGCAATAAAGAACAATTATCTAACTGTTAAATACACACACAACATGATAAGTACATGCTCATTGCTCTTTGACTTATGAACATACAAGCCATTATTCAGTTGTTACTTACAGGCTGGGCCTCAGTATTTGCCTGGAAAACAGGGAAGTTTGCGTTAAACTCTTTCAGTAAATCAAAGTTCAGCAAAAACTAAATGCAGAATTGTATTTTGTATTTTAAGAATGAGACAAATGCATCCTCATGGATTCTTATATGTATTGAAACTGTGTGAAGTAGGTAATAGTAAGACCATTGTCAGTCCTGATGCTATCAGCCTGCCTGCTCTGGACTCTGCTCTTAACTTGTCACTAAAGACTCCATTTCCCAGCATACACCCACACCAGACCTCCCACTCTCCACTGATCACGTGATGCAACGGCGTTCCCGCTCTCCGAGATACAGATTGTTTCCACCTGTCCCCCCCTGTATAAATACCTCTCGGTTTTGTTACCGACCTTTTTTTTATCACCATTTATCATCTTTTGCCTTGCCCATTCTACTGATTATCTGTTGCCAACCTTTTTGTATTTTTGAGTCCTCTTTTGCCTTCTACTTTGTATTGCTGGATTTATTGCGTATGAGCCTGGTTTGCATGAATATTCTCTCGTATGTTGTTTATACTTGTTGACATTTTGTTACAGACCCTGCCTGCCCCTCACTACTCGTGTAAGCCTATAGCCTTTGGCAATAAACATTGTTATTTTTATCTGCAAGTGTCTGTCCTGAGCCTGGCCAGTATGACAACCAAAGCTAGGTTCTTTTCTCTATGGCACTAAAAGAGTAAACTGTTTATTAAAATAAACCTCAAATTCAGGATAAAAATAAAAACGCTCTCACCGCCCAAAGATCCCAAGGTAGTGCCTGTGGAAGAGGAAGGTGTAAAGCAATAATGAAAGTCACTTTGTATCAAAAACATTATAACAACAATACATTGTTATTGTAACAGCACAGAACAGAATAATTCATCCAAACATGTAGTTGATTCATAATTCATTATTCAGTATTGTTTATTATTATTGAGGTCTAGTTCATTGTTGCCATTCGCTGAGTGTGAGAGATAGATAAGAACCTGAGCAGGCGACTGGTTTTGACCAATAGGTGTATCACTGTCGGGTTTGAATGGATCAAAGTCCAAGTCCAGAAGAGATTCTCCAGGCCTTTCGTTCGGCTGGAGAAACAGAATCAAAGGAAAAATATGCATGATGAAGCTACAGTACATAGAAATGTAAAAGAAATATTGCAAAAAAACAAAGCTTGCTAAAGTTATCAAGTATATTCACCTGAGGCGAGGTGACACTGATCTCAGGAAAGCCTCCGTCAAATAGGTTGATGATTTGCTCCTGTGCCACCTCCTTGCTGGGAGTGACTTTGGGAGGAGGAGGCTTTGGAGGTCCCATTTTGAGCTGAAAATGACACAAAAAATGTGATCATGGGCATATACACTTATACACATAAACAATCATTCAACATCTGTCTCTCTGGTATCATTTCTACACTTCTCTATGCAATAAAAACTTAATAATATCTATGTTTCCATCTATTACTACTACATCTATCTAATGTTCTCTAAAGAAAGATGACTACAGGCTACATGCTTTAGTGAGACTTACATCTTCACTCTGTAACAGGTAGAACAGACATAAAACAAACATGATTAGGAGAGTTTTATGTAAATAATATTAAATAAATAAATAAAATTATTTATTTCCCAATTTATTTATTTCTGTTTTTCCTTTTCCTTATATGATAATGAAGGGGCTGTCCAGCAATGATGTCACAGTGTCTTAGCATTGCTATTGGTTAATTGATGTCAGATTGATTGTACATGTCTTGCCCCTTTGGCGGTAACTTTGGTTACGTAGAAGATTATTATAAAACACGCACCTTCATTATCATATAAGGACAAGGAATTACAGAAATAAATAAATCAGGAAATTAATGAATGCAGAAATAAACAAAAAAAAAAAATATATATATATATATATATATATATATATATATTTTTATATTAATCATAATTATTCTTTACTGTTTTAATGATCATATTACTTTTATTGAGTGATTTACTTACATTTTTATTTTATTTTATTTTTTCTTAATTTTGGCAGTTTTGGTCCTCCATACAAGTCTAGTCTACTAACTAGACTAGACTTGTAACTAGGATTAATCCCTGTCTGGGAAACCGCCCCAATATTTCTAGACTAAAACTATCGTTTTACTTTGACTGCAAAAGATCTGCAATTTACATAAGACAGTATAATTTAAATTCATATTAAATTGGCTCATTCTTCTTATACTAAGTATAAAAAGGGCTCTAATTATTTTCAATATTTTAAGGCAAATATGGTATCAATACTCATGAACTAAAGTTAACAATTTACATCTAGGATGCTAAAAAAAAAAGAAAGAAAAGGGTGCTGATATGATTTTGAGCTTAACCCGCAAATTCTGCCCCACATTTAATGTTATCAGGTTGTACACTTTATATTTAGGGCACATTAGGGGGACTCTGGAACTCACCTGTGAGGGAGATTTGGGTCGAGGAGGACCAGGTGAAGTAGGCCTTAGCGTGTGGTTCGGACTGACAGCAGGACTTTCCTCTGGACTCTCATCATCAGGAGGCGTTGGAGTTCTGGCCAGGCGCAGGGGGCCTGAATCACTGTACATGAAAACACAGCCCACTATTAAACACAGCTAGTATTATGTGTTGAAAGTGTGTATAACAATTATAGAAATGGAAACAATTCATTAGAATTCATATTTTTTATTGTTGTCATATTTATTTATTAAGTGTATTTACACCTTTAGGTATTGCATAGAATTACATTTTACTACATTTTTATACATACAGTCTGGAAAAATAATTTATAGTATATTTATAGTATATCTTGCACTATTACACACTTTGTCACCTAACAATCCCAAACTTTTTTTAATGAGATTTTAAGTGACAGACTAACACATAGTAGCACATAATTGTAAAGTGAAACGTAAATGATACATGGTTTTCAAAGATAATCAAATAAAAATCTGAAAAGTGTGGCGTGCAAAAGTATTCATTCCTCCTATGTCAATGCTTAACAGAGCCACCATTCACTGCAACTAAAGCTGCAAGTCTTTTGGGGTATGTCTCTACCAGTTTTATGCATCTAGAGCCTGAGATTTTTGTTCATTCTTCTTTTCAAAACAGCTTAAGTTAAGCCAGGTTGGATGGAGAGCGTCTTTTAACAGCAATTTTAATGTCTTGCCACAGAAGTTTACTGGGATTTAGGTCAGAACTTTTGACTGGGCCATTCTAACATATGAATATTCTCTGATCTAAATTGTTCCACTGTAACTCTAGCTGTATGTTTAGGGTCGTTGTTTCGCTGGAAGGTGAATCTCCTTCCCAGTCTCAAATCTTTTGAGACCTCTAACAGTTTTTTTTTTTCAGGAATGCCCTGTATTTCTCAGTCCATCTTCCTATTAACTCTGACCAGCTTCCCTGTCCCTGCTGAAGAAAAGCATCCCTATAGAAAGATGCCACCACCACCATGTGTTATATTTGGGATGGTGTTTTCAGGATGCTGTGTTACTTTTCCGCCACACATAGTGCTTTGCATTTAGTTCAACTTTGGCCTGAATGGAAAAATTGTCAACAGCTGGATCCTATTAAACAATTAAAGATTTCTGAAGGCAGTTGATAGCAGTGAATTTTATTTAGGGGGTTAAGAGTAAAGAGGGCTGATGATTTTTTAAATACACCTCACACTTTTCAGGTTTTCATTTGATTAAATTTTTTTAATCCACTTTAATCCACAGTTATGTGCTACTTTGTGTTGGCCTATTACTGTTTGAGGGGGCGAGACTCAGAAATAAGGATTGCTGGTTGAGGCGGTAGACCATGGACTATGATCCCCGTTAAAAGATCAAGGCGCTAGACAGAGAGATCCCTTCTTATGCCCTGGACATGTCCTGACTGCATGTCTTGACTGCAGTACCGCTGTTTCACCAGTAGATGGCATTCCACAATTGGGCTTTCTCACAATTACAATAAATAAATCTCAATAAAATATACTCAAATTTGTGGTTGTAACTAAGTTAACAAAATGTGAAAATGTCCAAGGGGAATAAATACTTTTGCAAGCCACTGTAACTCTCTTTAATACATAACTTTTAATTTATTATAGCAGAATTAACAGTCAAAATATTGTTTATTAAAACATGATCATTAAAAACTGATAGTGTGATTATGAGGAACATTCTAAGTATTCATAAATGTATAAATTCTATCCACAGATACAGCACAATATACAACTAACCACTTACACTAGCCACTATTAGATCTTAAGACTTTCAATCTACACTACAGCCCCAGACTATGTTCTATATGTCCTATATTTTCTATGTAACGCCACCTACCTTCTCTCGCTTCTATTGCAGAAAGACAAATAGAACCATAGCATATCAACAACAGATTAACACTATTTTAGGGAAAATGTGGTTCTGTACCATATTTTTGATCTTTCCAATAAATTAAGTTTTATGAAGACTAACCTTGGTGCTCCTTGGATGGTGAACATTTTGTCTGGATGTTGCTCGGCGAGTTTGTTCATCACCTCATACAGCTTGTGACAGAGCTAGTGAAACAAAGGAGCAATAAAATGGGAACATTAGTTATAAGGGAATTCATAAAAAGCAACAAGCTGAGTAAGTGAGCAAATTAAATTTGTCATTCACGCTTTTTACCTGAGAGGGCACACTGTTTATAAATACCGTATTTTTCGGGCTATAAGGCGCACTTAAAATACTTATTTTTTCCCAAAAATCGTCATTGCGCCTTATAATGCAGTGCGCCTTGTGTATGGATTTTGCTTGTGTTTACTGACCTCGATTTTATGTGGTACACGGCGCTCTGTTGTGCAGAATTCCTCACCCACGCCAGAAAAAGATCCCCCTCTTGGGCTAGCGCGCGGTTACCTTTGACTGCCGTACTGCCTCTCGGCTGTGGTTCAGGGTAGCTAGTTTCCACTGTAGCTCCGTGGCCAGAACAAGGTGCCGGTAAACTTTCCTTTCCACCCGTTCTGGGGTAATAGCACAAACTGTTTCTTTTTAGCGCCCACTTCTAAGTAAAGTTAACCTCTTAACACGCGCTGGCCCACCGGCGGGCCAGAAATATTTAATATTTCATAACTGGCTGTGTTTCTGAATAGTTATGAACAGTTACAGGTTCAATATAGACATCCAATATACCATTTTAAAGCTTAGAATCTCTGCTTTTGAGCTATTTAGCCTATTTAGCGGAATATCCTTTCAGAAAATAAACATTTAGGGCGAAATATGCCTTGGTTATGATTTTAATAATTCATAACTCTCATATTTGCGTTTATCGTTCGTCCATATTTCATCGAATGCGGTCATGTCATACACCATTCGAACCATCTGGCTCTCCGGATTCCAGAACTGTGCTTTTACTGTAGGATGTATGTTTCATGAATTAGAGCTGCGTCAGAGCGCATGTTTCCAGTAATAAAAGGCTCTCCTTTTGTCCTGGGGTAACCTCCGGTCACTGCCGCCACCCCCCGAACACACACCCGCGCTCAGCCACAGGTCCTACCTTCAAAACGCGTCCAGACTAAAGAGAATCCATCAATCCAGTCTCCTGTAATCCACAGTTATATCCCAACAGCGCTGGAAATCACTTCATCCAGAAATGAAACTTATCCAATCTTTATCTCTGTTTTAAAACCGTTTTATTCACCGAATTCGGCACAACACGCTATTATAGTCAGAAGCCTCGCGGAGTAATACGTACTTGCTGTGCTTCAACATACCGTATTTTTCGGGCTATAAGGCGCACTTAAAATACTTATTTTTTCCCAAAAATCGTCATTGCGCCTTATAATGCAGTGCGCCTTGTGTATGGATTTTGCTTGTGTTTACTGACCTCGATTTTTATGTGGTACACGGCGCTCTGTTGTGCAGAATTCCTCACCCACGCCAGAAAAAGATCCCCCTCTTGGGCTAGCGCGCGGTTACCTTTGACTGCCGTACTGCCTCTCGGCTGTGGCTCAGGGTAGCTAGTTTCCACTGTAGCTCCGTGGCCAGAACAAGGTGCCGGTAAACTTTCCTTTCCACCCGTTCTGGGGTAATAGCACAAACTGTTTCTTTTTAGCGCCCACTTCTAAGTAAAGTTAACCTCTTAACACGCGCTGGCCCACCGGCGGGCCAGAAATATTTAATATTTCATAACTGGCTGTGTTTCTGAATAGTTATGAACAGTTACAGGTTCAATATAGACATCCAATATACCATTTTAAAGCTTAGAATCTCTGCTTTTGAGCTATTTAGCCTATTTAGCGGAATATCCTTTCAGAAAATAAACATTTAGGGCGAAATATGCCTTGGTTATGATTTTAATAATTCATAACTCTCATATTTGCGTTTATCGTTCGTCCATATTTCATCGAATGCGGTCATGTCATACACCATTCGAACCGTCTGGCTCTCCGGATTCCAGAACTGTGCTTTTACTGTAGGATGTATGTTTCATGAATTAGAGCTGCGTCAGAGCGCATGTTTCCAGTAATAAAAGGCTCTCCTTTTGTCCTGGGGTAACCTCCGGTCACTGCCGCCACCCCCCGAACACACACCCGCGCTCAGCCACAGGTCCTACCTTCAAAACGCGTCCAGACTAAAGAGAATCCATCAATCCAGTCTCCTGTAATCCACAGTTATATCCAAACAGCGCTGGAAATCACTTCATCCAGAAATGAAACTTATCCAATCTTTATCTCTGTTTTAAAACCGTTTTATTCACCGAATTCGGCACAACACGCTATTATAGTCAGAAGCCTCGCGGAGTAATGCGGTACTTGCTGTGCTTCAAGTAGTATTATGGTCTGTCGGAGCGTTGCGGCTACCGTTGTCAGGAGCCTCGCGGAGTAATACGTACTTGCTGTGCTTCAACATAATATTATGGTCTGTCGGAGCGTTGCGGCTACCGTTGTCAGGAGCGTCGCGGAGTAATACGTACTTGCTGTGCTTCAACATAATATTATGGTCTGTCGGAGCGTTGCGGCTACCGTTGTCAGGAGCGTCGCGGAGTAATACGTACTTGCTGTGCTTCAACATAATATTATGGTCTGTCGGAGCGTTGCGGCTACCGTTGTCAGGAGCGTCGCGGAGTAATACGTACTTGCTGTGCTTCAACATAATATTATGGTCTGTCGGAGCGTTGCGGCTACCGTTGTCAGGAGCGTCGCGGAGTAATACGTACTTGCTGTGCTTCAACATAATATTATGGTCTGTCGGAGCGTTGCGGCTACCGTTGTCAGGAGCGTCGCGGAGTAATACGTACTTGCTGTGCTTCAACATAATATTATGGTCTGCCGGAGCGTTGCGGCTACCGTTGTCAGGAGCGTCGCGGAGTAATACGTAAGTTACTTGCTGTGCTTGTTGATTTATTGCTCAGAGATGTTGTTATTTTTCACAGATATTGTGAAGGATTTATTGCTCAGAGTTATTGTTACTGATATAAATAAAGTTTCATTTAGTGCGCCTTATAATCCAGTGCGCCTTGTGTATGGACTAACACTAAAAATAGACCGTTCACTCATCGTGCGCCTTATAATACGGTGCGCCTTATAGTCCGAAAAATACGGTAATATTATGGTCTGTCGGAGCGTTGCGGCTACCGTTGTCAGGAGCGTCGCGCAGTAATACGTACTTGCTGTGCTTCAACATAATATTATGGTCTGTCGGAGCGTTGTGGCTACCGTTGTCAGGAGCGTCGCGGAGTAATACGTACTTGCTGTGCTTGTTGATTTATTGCTCAGAGATGTTGTTATTTTTCACAGATATTGTGAAGGATTTATTGCTCAGAGTTATTGTTACTGATATAAATAAAGTTTCATTTAGTGCGCCTTATAATCCAGTGCGCCTTGTGTATGGACTAACACTAAAAATAGACCGTTCACTCATCGTGCGCCTTATAATACGGTGCGCCTTATAGTCCGAAAAATACGGTAAATAAAATACTATTCTTTAAATATGTGGAATCATTCCTCAATAACCCACTCCCCATTCATATGAACTCTCTCTATCACCAGTAATGATTTCAACACTATGAGAGTGAAGACTAGCACGCCCAATATCACCCTACTTAAAGAAAGCATGGCCAGTTATGCTCTCTCAGACTCCTGCTGCTGATGGCAAGCAGCATGATCCGAGATTCAAACCAGCAATGCTCGCCTCACAGTGACAGCATCTTAAAGCCCTATCCGGATGGGATTAGTTTCTCAGGGGGACGTCCGTGAAAAATATTTCACACTTCAACTCAGTGATAAAACTCTTGCATCTGAACTGCAATTGAAAAAAACAGGAGGACCAGTTTTTGGCTTTCTCGGTCACATGACATAGCATTATTAGCCCCCCCATTTCCACTCGCTGTTGTAGTTATGTGTATCTCCATAGAAAACGCACGACCAAAGTGTAATTATGGTGCGCAGCAGTGGACAAATAGTTTACTAATTAAATAGGAGGTGACAAAACTCAAAAATATGGATCTGGACGGGACTTAAATTACCGGAGGACCATGGAGTTCAGCACAAAACAGTAGGTAATTCAGCCTGTATTTTTCTCAGAGGACACATACATAGTTGTTCCGGACGGGAATAAAATCACAGAGGACCCCCTCATAAAAAGGAAAATTACCCCAGAACCCCCTGAGAAATTAAACCCGTCCGGATAGGGCTTCAGACAACTGGATCAGTCGGGGTCTAAGATTATAGCCCATTTTTTGCAGGCAAAAATGGTGATGCCATCAAACACATGTATCCTCTGTGTATTCTTAGCTTTCAAATCATTAATAATAAACAAAAGTAAAACATGTCTAAAAAGACTAACAGAGCTTTCAGACCAACTCTCAGAGACCTAGCCTCCTGCAGAGGTCAGCTCCAACCCATAATAATACTGACACTGCTTTCAAAAGTTAAGAGGTTGAGTTGAATATGGTATTTTAATTGGGTTGGAGATAACCTTACATAACCTTGTAGGAATGTGCATCACCAGGTGGAGATGTGCAGATTACTGATGTAGAATATTAAAACTGAAGTTCATGACAACTGCTTCAAATCAGAACATAAATTGCTAGATTATAAGCAGTAAATTACATTAAATGTATATCAGTAGCATTTAAAATAAAGCTGTCAATGTGAACACATAAACAAATTCGATTAATCTTAATACTTTAACCTAATTATTTTAGCAAGTTTGGCTTATTGCCATAATTCCATCTTGTTACAGAGCCTGGCCAGTTTTTAGTGGTTTTATTTAGAGTCACTATTTTTGAGCTCAGACAGTAGATTATTTTTTATTTAAGCTAAAATTTTAAATATTAAATCTCATAACTCTCAAAACTCCCTGAAATCTTTACTCAGCAGATTAAGAGTTTCAAACTAACTAAATATTTTGTTTATGTAGTACAGTAACAATAAACGCAGTGCTGTGGAGTTTATATATAATAAATAAATAACTTACATGTTAAAGTTAGCGGAACTAAAGTTACTCTGGCCAGAATACACGGCCATGAACTTACTGTATTGTCATTTAGTGTTAGTTATGTCAATTAATTAGATCTGAGTAGTGTAAAATGTTAATAAACAACAAAAAAAAAAACATCCTATGAATTCACTGACTTGAATGCAGTGCGTTTATTAACACTGGCAGATCTGCTGTCTCTGCTGTGGAGAAGCTAACATGCACAACATAAAGCCAATGTTCATGCCTTTATTATTGATTAATGCCTTATATTTAATACTTACGTTAAAATAATTCAACTTAATTTATTAAATTATTAATTATTAAATGATTACTTGTGGTATTTATGTCTATTATGTGTTTTATTTTTTTTTATTTGTGTTTGCAATGTGGAAATGTATGTTGTGAATTTAAAAATTAAACCAATTGGTCATTCCTTATTAAGTAAAATTTTCTCTTGTGTATTTTTAATTGTTTTTAGGCAAGCAAACTTGAAATGCATACCTGTCAATTTTGGACTCAAAAATAAGGAATATATATATATATATATATATATATATATATATATATATATATATATATATATATATATATATATATATATATCAATTCTTTTTAAATAGATTTTACATTGAAATTGAAGTGTGCACAAATTCTGCAAAATGACTGTTGATGACCTAAAAATAGTATCATGAGCTTTTACAAAAAGGACATGGACCAGATATATTCCATAAGTAATTATTAGTCCTAAGGGGCCTACAAAATTAATAATTTCATTAATACTTTTTTCTATTGATCAGTCCAGTCCTGATCAATTCAGTTCATTTTGCACTCCGCAAAACCAGGAACCTGATTGCTGTTTCACCTGAAAGGCAGGACTTTCTCCTTGAACAGGCCAGTGCCCTGTCGCCTCAATAATAAAGTTTTTTTATTCTAATATAATACAAGAAATTTACGGGAAAATACTAATACGGGAGGACGGCGGGGAAAGAGGAGTAAAATACGGGCCAAAACGGGAGACTTGACAGGTATGGAAATGTTGTATGTAGTTTATAGAATAAGCCAAATTTTCATTTTACTCAAACATATACCTATAAATAGTGAAATCAGAGAAACTGATCATTTTGAAGTGGTCTCTTATGTTTTTTTTTTCCAGAGCTGTATATGAGGATGAAACTGAGAGGGCAGAGCATGTGGTGTCCAGCAGAAGGCAGCACAGAGCAGACCTGACACTCTTGACAACGTCAAAATGGAGGAGCATCAAAATGACTCAGTGTAGTTCAGCCCAGATTATTCAGCCTATTATCTTCACCACACTGCTCCAGCTGAACTAGACCTAACAGAGCTCTGCCACTACCAGCCTGAACCACTGAACTTCAGTACGAACACATGCACTCTCACTACTAGCACACACACACACACACACATACACACACACACACACACACATTACACATTTAGCTTGAAACCCCCTTTACAGTCTGCAAAGCCATTATGTCTACATTCAGAATATCAGTAATGAGTATGACAGATACATAGAGACAGAGAGAGGGATGAAAGAGAGAAAGAGAGAGGGATGAAAGAGAGAAAGAGAGAGGGATGAGAGAGGGATGGGTAAAGCAGTATCTGTGCTCTGGCTTCCTGCTGGCTACGACAGGCTTTATCCAAGCACTGATGCCCACGGCATGGACACCCACTGAGCTGCTGCTAAAATAAGCACAATAGACCACTCACACTCGCCAGAGCTACATCACGACCACCAGCGCTAATACAGAGGCTGCCTGAGTGACAGGTTAAACCACCAATGGACACGTTCCAATCAGAAGGTCCTCAGTATGCAGTTGAAAGGACTAATTATATGCAATTAACACCAAAGCCCTCCGGTCCTGCACTTTTACACTGTGAAGCAAAAAAACAAGGAATGCACCGACGTGGGAATTCTGGGCCGATGCCAATATCTGATATAACACATGAACATACTTGCTGATGTCGATGCCAACAACGATATACACATTTATTTATAGTTACAGAGAGACTACATAGCAATATAAGTGCAAAATTTTATAACTAATAAAAATGAATAAAAATGGCTTAAATCAATACATTTTAAAGTAGTGCAGACAGCATCGCTCAGTCCCTTACCAGCACACAATAAATACATCAGCAAGTATTAATTTGAAATACTTGCCATATCAGCCGATGATTCTAAAAAATATATTATTAGTAGTATTACTGGCCAATACTGATATAAATCGGATATAAATGTGCATAGATAAATAACATAATGTCAGTTCTGACACTGTCAGCCAGCCTCTTCTGGTCTCTTCTGAACACTTTTCAATGCACTCCAGTTCTAAGCATGCACTCATACCAGAAACCTTACACACTACTAATCACATGGCGCTCCGGTGTTCCTGCTCTCTAAGCTACTGATTGCTTTCACCTGCTCACTTGTGTGTATATATATATATATATACACATCACTCACTCCCATTTGTTTGCCGCCAAGTATTGCAGCTTTGTATGAGTTTACCTCATACAAAGCATTTTCCTGTTTTGTTTATTCCATTACCGTTTTGTCTCCGTTTACTCTATTGTCTTGTCTATTCTATAGATTGTCCTGTTGCCAACCCTTTGCCTCTTTGTACGACCCTGCCTGTCCCTTACGATCCCTGACACAATTACAAACAAGGCCCACATAAGAAAGCCCAACTTTCCATATGAATTTTGATAAAAACAAATACTAAATCTCTGTACATAAGAAAGGTTTAATAAAGTTTGTGAACATTATTAGAAGGCATTTACAGCTAGACAAATACTAACATTATGGACATGTGGAAAGTAACATTCCCAAAACTAAATGTAAGGGTTGGTGGCCGACCAAGGCATCCTCCAGGGCAATGGAGGGCGCGCCAGGCCAGCGCCGAGGGTTAATTGGCTAATTACCTACACCTGCTTGCAACACCTCTTAAGCAGCGCCAACCAGCCACTCGGCGCTGGATCTTTGAAGCTCGTGAGAGCGAATCTATGCCGGTTTTCCGAGCGAGCCCCGGCTCTTTATCTCTTCCCTTTTTCCCTTCGAGTTTGGTGTAGCTGTGTAGAGCAGTGAGCTCCACTGCCGCCATCTCCCTGTCTCTAGTCTGGTGGAGCAGAGCAGTGTGCTCTGTTCTGCCGCCCCTCTCGAGTCTCTGTGTCTGTGTGTGTTTGTTTCTCACCGCGAGGTACGCGGTTTGTTTACCTTCTCTCTCCCGCGCTGTTCCTCCCCTCTCTGGTGGAGCAGCGTTTAAATCCACAAGCACCTCAGTTCAGTTTTGTTTTCTTTGGAAGCTCTTTTGTTTAGTTACTCCTTCACCTCGTTTTATAAGAGGTAGCCGCACTTCCTCGGCGATCTTTATTTACGTTTTCTCCCCCTCTCTTTCACTCACGCTCGGCGTGAGGTTTGTTTTCCACCCGTTTTCACTCTCTGCCCGTTTTCGTTGCTCCGCCCCTTTCGGCGGAGGCTCTTTAAAGGGCGATTAAAGCGGCCGCATCCCACTCCGCTCGCTGGTGTAGCGGTTAGAGCACTGGGCTGCGACCGCGACAGCCTGGGTTCGATCCCGCGTGGAGCGGGGTTTAATAAGGACATATATATATATATACATATAACATTATTATATAATATTATATATCCTATTAATATATATTAACGATTATATATTATTATTATATATTATTATTATTATTATTATTATTATTATTTCCCTTTTTTCTTGGGTTTGCCTGCTTTGAGATCTACTGCTCTGCACTTGGATTCTACAACCTCCTGGGCTGGAGAGCTACCGCTCCCCACCCATTACACTAAACATTAATACATTGATACAAGTTGCAACAATGTTGCCTTAATTTTTAAAAATGTTAAATAAAATAATAGATGTCTTGACAGATTTATTGTTTTAATATTTATATATAACATATTTTAATATATGTTACCATTCAATAAAACTACTAAACAAAAATTATTCGTTAGTTGATGACTGCTTTTCATACTGATTTTTCAACAAAGCACAAGATAAGGCAACCAATCAGAACTGAGCTCATTTACATATGTTTCCATTTTATGACATATTTTATTATATTCAGTTTCTATTTTATTTTTTTTAAGCTCCACGTGGGACCTGTATGGGTTGCCCAACTGGGAATCAGAAAGCTTTGCCTGTGTGTTCCATATTGGCCTCACATATGGATGCCAGTTTTTTAACTACAATTCTGAGTTGTAGGTGCTTGCACTTCATTTCTGCCCCCAGAGGCTTTCATTATCTTGCCTAGCAGCCGCTTCCTCAGCCCTGAAAGGTGTGCGGTGCACCAACTGAGCGAGGTGCAGAGCTTTTAATTTAAGCCACACCAAGATGCAGCTGTGGAGACCTAGATTGTGATATGTAAAGGTGGAGCCCATTTGCAAATCCATTCAGAGCCTATGCCCACCTTGAAACTCCCCTGGAACCCAACTGGAACTCACCTGAACCCCCCTGGAATCCACCTAGCCCATGTTTCTTCTATGTGAAAAAGGTGGCTGGGATCTGACATAGATTTATGTTCTTCAATACTCGCAATAGCTTGCATGTAAACTTCTAATTCTGTAAAGATTTCTAACAGAAGCATTTGTCTATCTACTGACACTCTGCAGCTTCTATATGAAAAAAATGTTCGATGATCCAAAAATCACATTAATACAGTAATTTGATTAATCAAACTAATTTGATTCGACTCTCAGCTAGGGTTGGGCGGTATGACGGTATTTCGGTATACCACGGTATTTAAATATGGTGACGGTATTGTAAAATAGTGACGGTATATTAACCACGTGACGTGCCAAACCTGAACTTTGAAAAACGGGACGTTTAAGACATTCTGCGCATCCACAATGAAAGAGCAGTAGGAGGGGTAAGCAGCTGGAGCTCCCTGATTGGTTATGGGGTGGGGCTTCTCAATGAGGAGATCATACAGAAAAACTCAATAAACTCTACAGGTTTCACTAATTTTCACCGAAATTATCGCCACAAATAGCCACATTTGTGCTGGAGTGGCAATAAAACCCCAACAACCAACCAACCACCGAAATGATCAGATTTATCAGTTTATCCTGCAGTGTGGGGTGTTCCGGTGTATGAGTTACTCACAGGTAAAATTACAGCTGCTTCTCAAATATTCCTCATCTCCTGTTTCTCTACAAAACATTTTTTTTTTTTATGTCCCTCGCGCTCATATTCTAATACCGTACAGAATTCTGCAGTTTCCTCAGGGTTTTCTGTTGTTATTTCGCGGCTAGCTCGAGCGCTGTAAATATAAGTAATTCCGCGGACCGCGAGGCTCTCTGCGTGCTGCAGCGCGCTGCCGAAATCTGACCCCCGCAGAACCCCGGCTCTCCTTCACGAGCAGAAAAGGCACAACACCACCCGCTGTTAAACTGCTGTAGTGGAAATCTGTAATTTCAGTTCGTTTTAGTTTTTTCTTTTAATTACCGTTTTAATTAGTTTCAGTTAAGGAGAACTTTCATTTTCAGTTTTCGTTATTTCCTTCGTTTCGTTCTTTGTTACTTAGCTGTATGGTGATTATCAGGCCGTAGCTTTATATAAAATAAAAATAGTTTTAAAAAACAGATGACTACCTCACCAGACTATTTCCTGGAGTCTGGACTCGACCCGAGATTTTCCATCACTTTCTTTGGGCCGGGTCAGGTCCGGGCAGAGAAATAAAAGTCAAAGTATCCTGCTATTTAAAAGAATGGAAAATGAATAACAATAATAATATAGTTCTGCATACTGGAGTTTAGATTGTCTGCCTGAACCCGAGCGTGAACGTGAGCTATTTTATATCGTATATCTATTTTTCTAAAAACAGAAAAATAGATATGAAATAGGACAATAACTAACTACACTTAGCTCAAAATGCTAAAGGAAATATAATCTAACGAATTCTAAAATATCAAAACGAAATAGTGTACACACAGGTACAAAAATAAAATAATATACATAAAAAAATAATTTTTTTCAGCCCTAACTGGGGAAATAATAAAATACAAAAACGATCTAGTCCATCTGCCCTTAAATGTTAGATTGATCATTAATGTTTAACTGGGAGTACCTATGATGCACAGCTCATTACCCACCCGTCTAAAACATAATGGTAATGACGAGACCTCTAATGATAACATGCATGCTCTCTAACACCACTTAAAATTTTTTCATGGAGATTTCAGCAGATGTGCAACATTGTTCCAGAGATAAATAGGCCATAAATATCTCCTCTGGGCTCAATGATGCCTGCACTGCAATTTAGTTCAACTCACACTCGCCAGAACGCCGGCCTTTCATTTCTAATAGTCAGCTGCAGAAACCAGCGGAGAGGAAAATGAGCGCGAGAGGGCAGAGTCAGACTCTGAGCGGTGTCTGTCAGGCAAGACGTGTTTTTCACTGCAGGGAAGCAATGCTCGTCAAGCATCTGTCTATGGATTCAGCTTTCTAATCATCTGAGATGTTAATGAGCAGCTTTACACATTTCTCAGTGGAGCATGAGATTTGAAAGGTAATTCACATGTGACTAAATAAATGTTGCATTGTCCGCTAACCTGACTTTAAGTGTTGAAAAGCTGAGCCTCCAAAGCTGTAAAATTGAGCTTTTATCTAGCATTAAACATTTGTTGTTATATTTTTGTATATTTGTTAACCCAACAGATAAAGGTTTATTTTCGTTTTTAAAAAATTATAATAAACAGGTGAAATAAATAGTTTATATAATCAAAGCTTGACAGCTAGCTAACAAGTATCATGTCCCATGACTTTTGCCATGTTCCAAGACCTGTGAGATATGCATGTGGGGCCTCCTTAACTGAATATGGATGGATTTCTTCTAGAGTTGCTTGTCTTTTTGCATGGACAACTCTAGACAGATGTTGCCGGTCACGATCATTATCAGTCCACTGTGGGTGGTAATGTCTTCCATGACGTGTATTTTTTGTGTGTGGTGGACAGAGAGGGAGGGGAGTGTGATGCAGCAGCTGAGGAGTTGATAGGCAGAACCAATGAGCTAATCAGCTGAGTGCCTTCACCTGATAGAAGCCTCTCTAACCATTTATCTTTGTCTCTCTTACAGTAGCTGAGAGAGGAAGGAGGGACAATTTAATTGAGGTGCAGTGATAAGGTGAAACCGTTGAACCGGAAAAGTCCAAGAAGCACCAGTGAACCTTTAAGTTATTTTGAGCTGTGACAATTTCTGTTAAATAAAGGCACCTCAGTTCGTTCCCCCAGCCTTCGTCCACATCCCATTTGATCTGAACCTTGAAACAATTTTGTAAATGGAACTGGTTCTACTATATCCCTCAAACTTACATAATTGACATCACCTTGTCATGAGCACACTGGCCAGTGTTCAGCCTAGGTGCACAGTAATCCGAGGCTCCCTGCTAATGTACCGCAGCCTCAGCAGCCTGCAACCATTTCCGTGGCGAGAGAGACAGTTTAAAGTAGGTTGCTTGTTAGTAAGCTAGTGCTAGCTGGCATAGCTAGCTAACTTCAAGCGACCTACGTTTAACGATCTCTTTCACCACAGAAGCAGCTCGAGATTCTTAAAGATTCTTAAAGGTTCCCAAACCTTGAAGTTGAGGCTGCAGTTCACAAGCAGCGAGCTTCGGTGCTAGATGAAGTTTAAAAACCAAAAAAGGAAAACGAAAAAAAAGGAAACGAAAAGTAACTCATCAGCAGATTAATCGCTAATGAAGCTCTAATCTTACTTTGCATTTGTCTTTTTATTTTGACACTTAAAGCACCAGCTACGCCAAAAACTGAATCACAAACTGTCACTTTGCTATTGATATTTCCATTTTGTGTTTTCATTTTAATTCTGTCAGACATGCAGACTATTGCAGGAAAAAATAAATAAAAACATTACCATTGTATTTTGATTTTAATTGTGACATGTATTTTGCAGGTCATCAAAAAAAAGAGTGAGGCCAAACTGAGGCTTTTATTTTTCTTTTCACAATTAGCTTTTTAATTTTAGATTTGAATGTGATATACCCTTATGGTAATGAAAATAAAACGGCAAAAACCCTTTTTAGTTTTAGCTATTTTTTTTATCACATATGACTCGTGCTTAAGTGAAAAATTACATTTAATTTAGTTTTTAATTTTGTCATAATATTTTCACACTTTTCACAAAACAGTATCGGCATTGTCAATTTAGTGTTTTCATTTGAGTTTTATTTTTTTGGTGTTTAGGATTTAGGATTTATCTACCATAAATCCCAAGCTGTCTCCGGTAGGGCTCTGCGATACTGCAAAATTTGGTATCGATCCAATACCAAGTAATTACAGGGTCAGTATTGCCAATACCGAAACTTTTTACTACTACGATGTACTTTTGTGTAGGGGAGAGCAATGAGAGAGTCTAGCAATGGATGGGAGGGGAGGTGAGGGGGGGCGGAGAAAAGGGAAGGGGCTAAACGAGCATGGGGAAGTGAGAGAAGAGAGTGGTGTTGTACGACCAGTCAGGTCACTCTGTAAATGCTAAAACTTAAGAATCAATCTCATCACACAAGGATCAATCAATACCCAATACAAACGTTAGTATCGATACTATCGATATTTTAAATTGATTCACCAACCCATAGTCTCCGGATCATTTGATCACTTCAAGATCATTTCACAAACTGCTTTCCCTTGACTTTAGTACTAAAGCAGTGGAATTACTCCTCCACAGAGCAAGTTACCCTTCCCTCATCACAGCAGGCCTTACAGCAGTGAGCTCACCACATGCTGTGATGTCTGTCTGCTATTGAGACGTAACTAGAACAATTCTAGTTCATTAAATACCTTTATTCAGAACGTCCTGCAAGGTCACCATCAAATACAAAGCTAAAGGCTTTCTACAACTCTCTACACAGTGTGAAACTCCCTTCCAACAGAACATTTGCACTTCCTGTGGTTTAGAACAACCTTTAAAATGACTAAACACCCTGTGCAGTCCCATTCACAGGGAACTACAAGGGTGATTGAATTGTGCCTCCAAGTCGTGCTTTGCGTGCACATCTAGAAGAGAAGCATTATGTAGAAAATACTGCAGTAAGTTTGCATCTTTTTTAAACTATTTAAAAAACTCAAGCAGCTGCTGCCCTTTCCATTTTGTGAGCATTTGAAAATGAATGGACCATTAGACATTTTAATGATTACAGAACGCCAGAGTAACTTACAAAGGAGATCTCCCTGTGGAATTTGGACTCCAGGCTGCTGACACTCTTGAAGGTTGTGACATAAAACCCCACTCGACTGCAAAGACAAGAGGAGAAATCTATTAGAATACATACAAGATTCATGTTTTCACAAAAAAGGCATTGCTGTAGGTGATAATTCCAGTTGCTCTTAGGCTTCCCCTATAGTGGTGCAGTGGGATTCACTCGTGCTTCAGTGTTGTAAACACAAGGCTTTAGGCTTTAAAGATCTTATTTCATCGTTTTTTTTTTTTTCATTAATTTTAAAATGTCGAGTAATGGTCTCTAGTATGAATTAATGCCATTTGAGCTGTTTTTTGTGGGGAAAAAAAGTTCTCTGGTGATCCGGTATAACGCTGCTTTAGTTCGGTGGAGGAGTGGGGGGAGAAATTATAGGATTCTGGCTCTTGCTCATGAATATTCATACATGCAAACATATCATCTCTGATTGCCACTGCCAGTGAGACAGACAGCAGTTAGAAACGTTTTAAAATAAAGACATTTTTACATTAATAAAGGTCTTTGCAATGACATATGTTACTTTACAACATGTGTAATGCCCTGTTAAGTGCAGTTCAGACACTGATCCAGTCTTAGAGTCTCTGTAAAATGCAAAATCCACCGGAGATCCTATGTAAACACACAAAGGTCCAGATCCAGAAAGTAAAAATAGACACGATGCTTTCCCTGGTCGACTCGTTTTTCTAAATATATTTTATTTTACTAGCTACTGTAAACAATAGGCTGAGGAAGAGTTTCATGTGCAGCATCCATATACAACTCAGAAAGAGAACAAGAAAAAGTGGATTTTAGTGGAAAGACATATTTAAGCACCAAGTGACAGCTGTACACATGCATTTGTTTACAGTCTAAAGTGGAAGAAGCATGTGCTTATATTATAGTGGGGTTATATTATGGAGTAATATTATAATATTATATATATGGAGTAATATTACATGATTTTACACAAATTAATTTAGCAGAGTTTAGGCTATAAATCTCCCCAATTACAATCAGTAGAGCATCAAAATAATTTTAAAGCTTTATTTCAGGGTAAAACTGCTACATAATTATGCGTCAATAAAAACAGGCATTTAATTAAAAACTGCCTTTTCTTTAATTAGTAAATAATACTGTTTGACTCCACGCCTCTATTCTAGGCACGAATCCCAAACAAATCCCTCCACCAAATATTTACCCTCCATAATAAGATGAAACTCTTCTAGGTCATTAAAAAAATAAAAAGAAGAACCATTTTAGCAGTCTGTCTTATTAAAGTGACAAAGGCATCCATAAAGCAGAATAAGAGTCAGTCAATTGATATTGAGTTGATAATGGATAATATTATCCGTGTATATATATTTATTAAAGGAAAAAACTATCCAAACGAATCTAGCCCTGCGTTAAAAAATGTGTGCTTTGCATCATTGTCCTGCTGCAGAACCCAAGTACACCTGAGCTTGAGGTTATAAACAGATGGACGGCATTCTCCTTCAGGATTGTCTGGTAAACAGCAGAACTCCAGATTCCATCTATTACAGCAAGATGTCCAGACCCTGAAGCAGCAAAGCAGCCCCAGACCATCACACTACCACCACCATGTTTTACGTTCAGTATGATGTTCTTTTTCGAAAATTATATGTTACTTTTAAGCCAGATGTTTTAAGATCTTTAGCTGCTTCATGTTGTCCTGCTGTAACCCCAAATGGATGTATTTCAGCATGAATAAAACATTTACCTGTGAATATTATGTCCTTTTTTTAAATTAAAAAATTATCAAAATAATTTTCTCTTTTCATAAATAATACATATGGTATTTGCTAAATCATTCTAAGTAATTTACAAATTAGCTACAGCAGATATAGCATTAAGATCATGGAGTTAAAAAATAAACTGTGAAGCTAATCATAGCCCAGCTGGCCACCAACATCCAATAGGCGTTAATTTTAGGTTTATGAATGTTGCTCATGACGTCAGATGACAAATATTTTACATCAGGATAACGTCTAATACTGTTACGTGCCTGCAGGAAGAGACCATGCTGTATGTTTAGTTTAAGAATGTTGGTTCGGCTGGTCTGTAAACGTTGGTCGTGCTGGTTCAATTGGTTGACCAGCATGATCACATCAGTTGAAACCATGCCATGTACTGGTAAGCTTGCTGGTTAACCAGTCCTTGGCCAGCATGACCAATATCAAATGCATCACACACTATGCAGGTCAATAACAATGGTTATAACCTGCAAGCTTACCAGTACATGACATGTTTTCACCTGAATGAGCAAACTTTTAACCGTTAAAGACTAGCTTAGACCCTCCAAAACCATGTCAAATCAAAAGCTAGCCATGTGCTATATTTTCAGCAGGGGAGTGTTAATACTTCATCCAGCTTCCTTCTCTCCAGGTCTAAGCAGGCCTGAGCAGGGCTAGAGGGTAGAGGCACTGAAAGGCCACACATGATTGGACAGATTACGTAAGCAGACTGCTGCTCCTTTAGTGAGCAGTCAGACGTGATCAGCTCTGCACTGTACTTCACATACACGTCTAAAAAAAAAAAAAAAAAAACACAGCTCATTTCACTAAGGAGCATGATAAACCTGCAGCGCATGATAAAATGTGCCCCACGAGGAAAATTAATGCAATTAAAAACTTGCAAATGATCTGGGGATGAGCTAAAAAAAAAACATAAATCCTTCACGCTCCATTTCACCAGACTGAAAAGTCTTGCATTTTAAATATCATGAATATTTGCTTGATTTTAAGTTATTATTTAAAATATATACAAATGAAGGCCCATAATGTCTCACTATAAATCAAATGATGCATAATGTAAATGATATATAATACTAGCAGTTGTGAATGTTGGCTTGTGTCTTGTTATAGAATTATCTATAGAAATGTCTACTTTTCTGCACAAATTTGACCTAAAACCTAATCAGAGTTTTACACATGTCATAAAAGTACATAAGAAAAAACGAATTGAACGAATAAGATACATTTATATTAGGCTTGCTCATTTATTGAGCAGGTAAAAAGTGTAAGAGGGTGTCCTGTTTATTTTAAAGAACAGATATCCACCTCTAAGTCTGATCTAAACTGTATCAAGATTTCAAAGAAGCTCAGAAGAACAGCTGTTGCTCATCAGGCTAAAAAAAGGTACAAAACCATTTCTAAAGGGTTTGGGCTCCACCAATCTATAGTCAGACAGAGTGAGTACAAAGTAAGAAATTCAAGACTATTAGTACCATTAGTGGTCATCCAACAAAGAACACAGCGAGAGAGCTAGGCGCAAAATAGTACATAAGGTAACAAAGGACCCCAGGGTAACTTCTAAGCAACCGAAGGCCTCTCTCACATTGGCTAATGTTAGTTTCCATAGAGTTCACAATCAAGAGAACACTGAAAACCTACACACACCTGGTGTGTATGGCAGGATGGCATGGAGAAAGCTGAAAACAAAGCTCCTAACAAAAGGCTGCTGGCCATGTGCACTTTGCTAAAGCAAACAATGAGGCAGGAAAAACACTGCTTTACAGCATAAAATCTCCATTCATCTGTGAAACACGGTGGTGATAGTATCACAGTTTGAGGCTGCTTTTCTGTACCCAGGCCATCATTGATGGAACAATGAATTTTGAATTATGCCAGCAAATTCTGAAGGAAAATGTGAAGACAAGTGTTCATAAGGTAAATCTTAAGAAAATGCAGGTCATGCAACAAGACAATGACTCCGAGCACACAAGACGTTCTACCAAAGAATCTTAAAAGAGGAAAAGGCTAAAGGAGTCCTTCTTCTAAAATACACTTTTTCTTGTTCTCAGTGAAGTTGTATATGTGGTCTCTGTGAGTTGTATATGATGCTGCATATGCAACTGTTCCTCAACGTCCATTGTCTGTTCAGAAAAACAAGTGGATCAGGAAAAGCACCGTGTCTATGCCAACTCGTAAATTAGTATTCATGGCCTCGCCCACCAATTTGTCTATGGAACACCACCAGTGAAGTACAATTGAGACAGGCAGGTATATGTTTAAAACAGTTCTATTTACACTAGTTAAAAGTAAAAATCCTCTGCTCTGCTGCGGCTCAGCCAACAAAACCCTGGGGTGGGTTTTTACTCTCTGGACCTGGACTATCCACCTCTGTGTGTTTACACAGGTTTACATAGGATCTCCGGTGGATTTTGTGTTTTACAGATACTCTAAGACTAGATCAGTGGCTGAACTGCACTTAGCAAGGCATTGCACATGTTGTAAAGTAACACATGACATTGCATTTTAAAACGTTTCTAACTGTTGTCCGTCTCGCTGCGTGGCAGTGCTGTTAGCCAATCTAAGGCGATACGTTTGCATGTAAAATATTCATGAGCAAGAGCCGAAATCCTATCGTTTCTCCCCTCTACAATCTTCCACTGGACTAAAGCAGCGTTATACAAGATCACCGGAGAACTGTTTTTTTTTTTTTTCAGAAAAAACAGCTCACATAGCATTCATTCATACAAATAAGAGATTTTAAAATGAATTAAAAAAACTATGGAATGAGCCCTTTAATGTTTTTGGAATTGCAGACAGACCTGAAATACGTTTTGTACAGAGGAATGGGCTAAAGTTTTTTAAATACTGAAAGCGATGGGTCACAAATGTTTGCCTCTTACAGATATGGAAATTTGGACAATTTCCCTTAATAAATATATAAGCAAGTGTAATATTCTGCCTCTTTTGTTTAATTTGGTTCTCCTCCAACTTTTAGAAAACAGAGATTGAAAAGTTTCTGTACAGTACATAAAATAGACACAGTAAGTATGTAATTAGGTCTCATATATATTGTATGCATAGAACTCTGAATAAAAAACGATTTGAAGATTTTTATGTAACACTCAAACTATCAAAATGAATATTCCTTCATATTATGAAGTATTAATTCAAGCAGTTTCTGGCCCATATTATGTAACATAATTAATCCAGCAATCTTCAAGCCATTCAACAAGATATTGTTCTACCATTATCAGAGAGAGAGAGAGAGAGAGTGATGAACCACTTCAGCACTGATACACACTTCTACCACCACGGCTGTCAGCATACCCATCACACACACTGATACTGTACCAATCCCCTGCAGTAAAACCTCAATCAAATTCCCTGCTACACCTGACTAATGCTAACAGCATATCTCAGCACATCTCAGCACATCTCAGCGGTGAGCGTACCTGTCCTCCGTTACTGCGGTGATGCTGCTGCTGCTGCTGCGTGTCTCTGCGACTGTAGGGAGTTATTGTAACTGTACTGCACTCCCGGGAGAACAGCAGGCCAGATGAATTCAATAGTATTGACAGAGGCAGCAGGCTGACAGAGCGCTGTTATTTTATCATGTCCTTGTCATAGCCAGCATGGGAATGGCCTGGGGAACAGTGGAGTGCACCACAGCTACACTTACGCAACAGTCAGACAGCTGATCTACTGACCGAGCCTTTTTAATGCAAATACTTCACAGCTGCTGTTACAGTGAACAAAGGGTTAAAACTCCTGTTCTAATGCAAATGAATGTCTGCTTATGTGTGCAATACTGATTCTCACACACACAACACTCATACAAGCATTATCTCTGCAGCGTTCAGAGGAGATAATGCTCGACGTGGCTGTGTCTTTCGTTGCGCCTTAATTAAAAATGTTATCTATCTTTTTCTTGTGGAATGACAGAGAGAGAAAGAGAGAGAGATAACTATTAATGATAGAGCAGTGAAAGCATGAGTTAACTCATTTTTCTGCAGTCGAAGCTGAAATGTGATGTAAAACAATTAATTCTTAAGAACGTTTGTGGATGTAGAGGCTGTCAGTCCATTGCATACTACCATACACAACTATTTACTCATAGCTAATAATATATGTAATATAGCACAGAGGATTCACCGGAGGCAGGAGGAAACAATAAACCAAACCAATGCTTTGCAGTAGGCAACTAATGATTATTCTGGTTATCGACTAATCTGATGATTATTTTTTTCGATTAGTCGATTAGTCAACGATTATTTCTGCCATCTCTAAACAGCACATGATATTTAAATGGCAATTAAATATCTGAATGTTGTTTAAACATGGAAAGTGCTGAAATTTAGTGATTTAAAATGTAATCTGTTGTGTTCGGGCACTTTTGGAAACACAAACTAAGTTATGCGTAAACTGTGTGAGTGAGCTGTTTACCCATCTCCCACTGCGCTTCTTGTCCCCAGCACTTTGTGTAATGGAGTACTGTTACAAATGAATGATTAGTCAACAATGAAATTTGTAGTCGACAAATTAAAATAATCAACATTGTCGATTATATCGACTAATCGTTGCAGCCCTTCTTTGCAGTAATGTTTGTAAAAATCTAACTTGTAAACTAAGCTAAAGTGGATTCCTCTTCCATTGGTTGCTCTGGTGTTCTATGTGGCTCCGATAGTGTTGCTAGCTGGTTGCTATGGTGCTGCTTGCTTGGTATGGTTTTGCTAAGTAGTTCTTATTGTATTTCATGTGGCTGCTATAGTATTGCTAAGTGATTGCTATGGTGTCCCTCGTGGTAGCTACAGTGTTGTTAAGGTTAAACTCCTTCTTTTTGTTCTTTGTAAAGTACAACAAGTCTCTCTGAGTTGTATATTCATGCTGCGTACTAAACTGTTCCTCAACCTCCATTGTCTGCAGTAGCTAGTAAAAGAAAATATTCTGAAAAAAAACCCAAGTCGATAAAGAAAAGCACCGTGTCTACATCAATCTGTGAATTCATTAGTATTCATGGCCACGTCCACCTTGGCTTGCAAATGCTAGGAACAGCGCTAGAAACAACATGGCTGTTCGTTCCTGTATTATTTGTGCAAATAACACATTGTTATATGCTTTGACCAGTAATTCAGAGCTAAAGAACAAATGGTTAGAATGTGTCTATGGAACACCACCAGCGAAGTACAACTGATATATGTAGGTGGATTTTTAGAACAGTTCTGTTTACACTAGTTAAACGTAAAAATAACTTTCTGGACCTGGACTACTCTGTGTTTCCATTGGTTTAAATAGGATCTCCGGTGGATTTTGCATTTTACAGAGACTCTAAGACTAGGTCAGTAGCTAAACTGCACTTAACAGGCCATTACATATTTTGTAAAGAAACATATATGACATTGCAATACAGTTATTAGTGTAAAAATGTTGCTGCATTGCAGTGCTATAAGCCAATCATAGGCAAAATGTTTGCATGTATGAATATTCATGCGCCAGAGCCGAAATTCTACCGTTTCTTCACCCCACTCCTCGGGACTAAAGCAGGGTTATACCGGATTACCGGAGCACTTTTTTTATACTAAAACCAGTTCACATTGCAATCATTCATACTAGAGATCACTAATAGACATTTTAGAATTAATTAAAAAACGATGGAATGAGATTTAAATGTATGGTAGATGGTTGCTATAGTGAAGCAAAGTTACTGCTATAAAATTACAGGCACTTACAAAATATTGATTAATCAAAATGTTGATATAGCGATATATCGTTAAAAAAAACACTTGCAGTACAGTATCAATAATGTGGCATCAAATATTATTATTTTTAATTTAAATATAGGCGTTCCTTGAGACTCGCCATCCAATTTGATTTATTTAAGTTGTAATAAATAAAGTTACTCCACATGGTGGCGCGAATCAAGTGGAATAGGATAAACCTGTGTTGAAGAATATTGGTTGTCAAATTCTATGAAATTGACACCAATAATCCCATAATTCCTAGTATTTGCTTATTTAGGAATATTTTATCCTCCTGAGAAGCACAGTCACTTAGTGGTTGCTATGCATTTGCCATTGTATCCAAACTAGTGTTCCAGGTGGCTTCTACTGTCTTTCTTGCTATGGTGTTGCTAAGTGGATGCTATTATATACTGAGTAGCTGCTATGGTGTTGCTACAGTGTGGCCAGGTTACTGCTTTGGTTTTAAAAACAGTTGCTATGGTATCTCAGGTGGTCGCTATTGTGTCTCAGCTGGTTGCTCAGGCGCAGTTGCTGCGGCACCCTATATTAAAGATTGGGTGTTACAAGTGTATTTGTATCATCGTCACATTTTATATACATCAGTGCAGTAAGTAAAATATAGAGTATTGTATGGTTGAGAGGTGGAGTGTTTTAAAAGAAATGATGGGTCTGGAAAACAAAATTAAACCATTCTAACTACTGGTTGTGCTTAGAATGAATGAATTGGGGGAATTATTCTTCTATAACTTAACTTTCAGTCAGGTAAAATGAACTTAACAAAGTCTAAATACTGTATGTTCTTTTCAACTGGACACATTTGAAAAGCAAATTTCACGTTTTTCTTTCAGGCCCTTTTTGTAGACTTCCAAAGGGAAGCACTAACAATGAATCATTCATTTATTCCAACTGCAATATGCCGCTCACTAACAGGGAATTATTAATATAAAAGTAACAGGTGGTAAAATATTCATAGCTTTCTTTTTCTGGCAGTTTTCTATGGGTCATTAAAAGCAAAGTGTTGGTTTTATTACATGCACACAGTCTGCAAAGCAATTATCATCTCAGGGGACAAAAAATACAGTAGGAATGAATGAGGATTATAATCAGTATACCATCAAGGCCACCCCAACTGAGTAAACACTGACTCAAAGTCCCATTTTCACCCATTAGAAGGATGACTCACCTATCCCACAGAGTGGGCAGCTCATCCTGCAGATCTACGTTCAGATCATCAAACACCTTCTGGGCCTTTTTCAAGTCCTCCTCTGCCTATGCGAAACACAAACGAGAAATCAGGTCTGCATTATGCCGCTCTAGTAGATCTGCCACCCTCTACACTTTCTTTCATTCACAAACAAACGAGTGTGTAGAGAGTGTGTGTTCTCCAGTACCTTTGCAATCTTCTTCTCGTTCCTCACAGTGGAAGTCTGCAGGGTCTCAAGATGGTGCCTGGCACTGTCATAGTCAATTAACTTCCTGCTCCGCTTCGCCACGCGAATCTACAGAGAGAAAGACCACCATTAGACCCCTGACATACAACTTAGGTTTGCCTTTACTAAGCAGAAGAGCTTAGTTACATTATTCCTTTTAGTCACACTGAATTATACATTTACTGTACTGTACTATACTGTACTGTACTGTTATACAATATACTGTACTATACTCAAATATACTATAATATAATATAGACATTATAGAGGATTACACTTCTATACTGTTTTTCACAATATGGTACTGTACTCCCCAATACTGTACTATATCATATTAAACCGTACTACGCTATTATGTCCTTTACTGTGCTGTACAGTACTATAAACCCTATACTAAATTCTACTGTACTACACAACACTGTACATTACTACACTATACTGTACTGTCAATACTATCCTATACTATACTAGAGTGCTGTGAAGTAAAGTATTTGCCCCATACACATAATCTTTTTTGCAGTTTAAGAAAACACCATTTTGAAATTAGACAGAGAAAACCTGAGTAAATATGAAAAGCTGTTTTCAAATGATAATTTCATTTATTAAGAAAAATAAATTAAACCAATCCAGCCCTGTGTGAAAAAGTATTTGCCCCCAAACCTAATAACTTGGTTGTGCCATTCTTGGCGGCAACAGCTGCAATCAAGTGTTTGTGATTACTAATTTTGGCCCACTTTTGCAAGTGATACCTGCCAATGCTGTTCTTTAAATGTTGTTCTGGGTTCTTTTTTGACCTCCTGGATGACTTGTTCATGCCCTTTTGGAGTAATTTGTGTAGGTCGTGGAAGGCTTCACCAGTGTTTCATGTATTCTTCAGTAGCAAATAATAGTTTTCACTGTGAAGTGCCTTAAAAATAACTAATCTCTCTTTGAATTTCTTCAAATCGGGACATAAAGTCTTGCTTTTTTGAGCTCTTTTATCTTACTTTAGGTTGTCAGACAGGTTGTATTGTAAGTGTTAAATATAACCATCATTTAAACATTGTCTGATATTAAAACATGCTTGATAATCTAAAAAATGTAAGCATGACAAAAAAGCAAAAACAAAAGAAACCTGTAAATACGTTTTCACGTGACTGTATATTAAATATTACTATACTTTAGTGTCCTATACATTACTACGATGCACCATACTGTTCAATACTATACTGTATTTATTTGTACTGTACTATTCTGTCTTATATTTTACTGCAGGTGTTAGAAAATATAAATACATAGCAAATTATTGTGATGCTTTTTTGCAATACAGTATTCGTTTTCAAAAACTCAGAATAAAAAATCTGCTGAATAAGGCCTAAAAAGTAAAGTTTTTTTTTACTTAAGCAAAAATACACTCAAGTTTTTTGCTATAATGTGTAATATTGGCACTGCTGTGCTGCGGTCATAGGCACAAGGCCGGAGGCCTCAGGACGAGCAAAGGGCCGCAAGTTAAAATAGTTCCATTGCTGCTCTGTTTGTAGCTGTGCTGTTTGGTTTGTAAGCGCTGCATCGTTGCTAGGTTACCTGTATGTGGCGGAGTAATACATGGAGAGCTTTGGTTACAGTGCATTACCGGCTGATAACGGCACTCATAGAACACCTCTCAGCCAATCACGTTGCAGGGTTGGAACTAACAGTGGTATAATCAGATTTAATGCATATGATGATGTGTTTTATACATGACAGATTCATAAAATTTGTAAGCTTGATTACCTTACCAACCCTTGAATACTTTTTAGTGTACTATAATACACTATATATTTAGTATACTATACCCCATTGTTTATAATGCTTTCCCTTTTTCCATCACACAACAGAGTTGCAGTGAAACTGTTTAAATACGCAGGCCAGGGGGCTCCAGGACCAGGATTAAGAAGCACTGTACTAAACTAACTGTGTTATATTTCACTATATACTATATTTTACTACATACAACCATTTCAAACATTACCTTGATATCTGGAAACTGGGCCAAGTATGTGTCCAGCGCAATGATTGTGGAGTCCACCAGCTTCTGATGGAAGTCTTCCCATAATTCATCACAGCTCTAGAGGAGAGAGAAAAGAGGACAGTTTCTGAGTGTGAATCAGCATTATTTAAATGAGCACAGACATAACAGAAGCAAACCTACGCATCTGTTAAAACAAAGTTTAACATAAAAAATATAGTGGGACTTATCTTACACCCTGCGTAAGGTGCTCAACGATGCTCATTGCTATCTTACACCCCATGAACAGTCTTTTTTTGCACCTTGTGCCTGTGTCCTTTAAATAGTAATCTGAACTATTTGAACAGTCAAACGTAAGAGGTTCATTGCTACCTTGGCAAAGCTAACGTACACCCTCGCTTGTTATGCACACACAAGGATGTGCAGCAGCACACAAACCCAACATTTACATCAACCATAAACAGAATACAAAATAAAATAACATTGCTAAAATAAATTGCTTGTGCACCTTTACAGCATAACCAAGCACATTAGTTCCTTTACAGAGAAGCACAGAAGCGCTGCACTGTTAAAATAACAATACACCAAAGTCAGAGTGCACCTGGCTCTCAATAGAAATGGCAAGTGAAACACTAATACATTTATTTTACATTACACCCTAAACACACCCAAGATTAATTAAGAGAAGTATTACATGCCTTTTGCACGTTTCGAGCTGCGCAAGGTATATTTTTTGTGCCCTCATGATACCAAACATGACAACTCGCTCTTAATTAAACTGCATATTGCACAGTTGACGGCTGGCAGATGGATTGCTAAAATAGTGTTGAATACATATTCTGTCTGTATTTTATTCTGTGAGCAAAAAGGTAATAGGAATTGTAGTTACTAAAATCTGCCTGCTTTGACTTTCCCACTTTTCTACTATTCATTAACACTGTAAAAAAGTTTTTGGACTTTGTAAATATAATTAAGTTTATTTAAGTACTATCTACAAGAATAATATAGTACAGTCTAGTTATATTAATAATACATTAATAGTTTCACATAAAATTATATGCACTACTTGGTGTTTCTTTGAAATTGTTTGTCATCAAATACATTTGTAAATTTTATTCTAAATGCCAAAGTAAAATTTACAAAGTTTTTGTAATTTCTGCTTTTTATAGAAGCAAAACTCAAAACTGGAAGTAAAAGGTCTCTTATAGGATCAACACATGTGCAGTGATGTCAGATTTCGTTCCAAACGAAAGTTAAACTTTTTTCTCACGGAATGCAGCGGGCAGCGGAGATTTTTACTGCATGTTCAGAGGTTGAAATTACTCTAAATCTATACATTTTTCTCCCCTTTTTGGCATGATTTTCAAAATGTTTTTTCAAAGCATTTGTAATTTTATTTCCATCATAATATACAAGCAAATTTTGTCCGACAATCTCCATTTTATAGAATATCATGTGGTGCGACCATCAAGAAACTACTACTTTGGGACTTTTATGTTGAAATCCATTTAAAGACAGGAAGTTGCATCATTTACCAGGTTGCATGTTGTTTGTAACTCTCTCTCAAATTTGATAAAAAAAAAAAAACTTTTTAGCAGCTGGTATGTAGTTGCCACATTTTGATATCATGTGGTATGACCTCAAAAAAATAATGAATATAAGTTATTTCTACAAATAGATACAGACAGGTCTCTCTTGATTTGTCCATGATCCTTTATCTTGTTAATTGTACTATGTTATTTATTTTGACTGGTAAATAAAGATGAATTACTTTATTGGGGCAAAACAATGAAACATTTTCAAGTTGTTATAAAAACTTGTTGTAAAGTGTGTTACTTCAAATATGTGTTTTTTTTTGGGAAATTATATGCCATGTATTAACACCTACAGAAATTAATACTACAATAAATACAATATTTAGAGGATAAGCATTACTAAAGAATTTCATTATTTCTACTACTGGCTAAATAACAAAAGACATGTGTCATGTCTGGTGCTGAAAGCGCTCCTGTGTCTCCCACACTCAGCTCTGTCTGTGATTCCCAAACTTCCAACTACAATACCCAGAACGCACCACACCATGACATCACACTCACACCCGATCACGTGACACACCACGTGACGCCTCCAGGAAGTCCTGAGTACTGATTTCCCTCACTATTTAAGGACCATGCTCACGCACAAACCTCGCAGAATATTTGTTTGGTTTTCCTGCAATACAAAGCGTTTCTCTTGCCATTGTTTGATTTCTCCGTTTATGACCTCTTTTCCGTGTTTTTCCAACTACGATTTTTGCCTACGCCCGTTTATTGGATTTATCTCGTGTATGACCTGGACTGTGTTTTCCACTCTGCCTTTCGCCTTCGCCCTCGCCCTGTGTTTTGGATTTACTCTCGTGTATTACTTGGACTGTATTTACTACTCTGATTTTTTCCTGCTCCCTTTCACCACTTGCCTGTGTATGAACTCTGGACTGTCCGCCGTTTATGGTATGGTTACTCTCTGCTATCCACCATTGGTTTTGTACCTACTTGTGTTCATTACCCCTGTACCATCTCAGTCTTTTAATAAAGTCTGTAAACTGTGTCCGCACTTGTCTGGTTCCTGTCTGGCCCTGACACCATGGGAGAATGTGGCACATAATTGTTGTAGTAAAATCTACTAAGATATACTGAGTAAAATCTATTTGAGTAATTTGTGTTGCAAAGTAACATTTACTGAAAAAATACACTGAGATTTATGAGTAAATATTACTTGAATATATGCTCTGTTAAATCTACTTGCTGTAGGTGGAAAACAATTTCCTATGTTTTTTTTAAGTAAATGATCAGTAGGATTAGGTGGGGTAAATTAAGCAGACCGCCTGTGGTAATGAAAGGTCTGGCCAGCTTGTTGTCTACTGCAGTCTGTAACGCTCCTGTGGCTGAATAACACTAAAGACTTTAACTGCATCTTCTTAGTGTTAAAACAGTGTTCACACTTTGGAGGAAAAGTGTTTTTCACTTTTAATGGAGCCATTGTTTTCTGCTGAGCTTGAAGGAGCAGCAAATTGCAGTATGCTCTTAAATATAAAGGTGTTTTAAAAGGTTCTTTGAGGATGGAATGGGGCATTTCTAAAGCTCTACAGAACCTTTACTTCATGTTAAAGTTTTTACACACATTCTTATGGAACCAAAATTTGCTCTTCCATGGCATCATTCAAATCAAACCAGAGTTATTTCCTGTGTGGACTTTTTTGATATAGTAATGTATAGGGTACAAGTGATGGCACTCTTCAAATTTCAAAATGATACTACTACACAACAATAACACCCACAAGAGACATAATAGCTACAATCAAATCTGATACCACAGCAACTGCTTAGCAACACCTTACAACACCACTTACAACACTAATAAACACTATAGCAATTGCCTGTAGCCACCACCATAGCAACCAATTTGGGATACCATTGCAACCACTTAGCATTCCCATAGAAGCCACCTTAAAACACCACAGCAACTATCAGGCTACTTTTTGGAAATATCATAGCAACCAGTAAAATAGCATAGCGCTTCCATAGCATATCCTCCTGAGATACCATAGCAACCCCCTAGAAACAACATAACAGCATAACCACTTAATAGCATCTTGGCAACTACATAGCAATTATTTAGCGAAACCATTAAAATAATTTGGAATATCTTGACAACCACTTAGCATCTCCATAGAACCCACCTTGCAACACCACAACAACCACCAAACTACCACCTGTAAACTTAGCAAAACCACAGCAACCATTTATCAACACTTTAGTAACCATCTTGCAATCACCAAGTTCCCAATTGGAAGCATCATAGCAACCATACAAAATACCATAGCAGTACACAGCATCTCGTGACATACCATAGCAACCACCTAGAAACACGGTACACATGGTATCCACTTTGTAAACACCAAAAACCCTTAGCAACCACATGGCAACCACCAAGATAAAAGTTGTAAACATCTTTGCAACCAAATAAAATGCCATAGCACTACTATAGCAACCTCCTGAGATTCCATTGCAACCACCAAGCAACACCATGATATTCACTTAGAAAACACACCACAGGAACTAATAATAACTCCACAGCAATACCCTGGGATGCCACAGCAACCCTTAGCAACACTATAGCAAACACCTTGTAACAGTATGCAACCACATGGCAATCATTTCTTAACACTTTAGTAACCGCCTTGCAACACCATAGCAACCGCCAATCTACTGGTTAGAAACATCATATCTATCAAATAAAATAGCATGGCACTACCATAGCAACCTCTTGAGATACCATTGCAACCAGCAAGAAACACCATAAGATCCACTTAGAAAACACACCACAGGAACCGCATAATAATAATATTAGTAACCACCTTGCAACACTATCGCAACCACAAACCAACATCTAAGCCCTATTCTAGTTACTTTTTTGAACCATTCCACCCCTGTAACTAATTATATTAGTTATGTATTTTTAGCTATATGGCAACCACATAGGAATTATTTATCAACACTTTAGTAAACACCTTGCAACATCACAGCAACCACCAATTTACTAGTTGGAAATATCATAGCAACCAAATAAAACAGCACAGCACTACCATAGCACCATATTGAGGTACCTGTGTACTACCCTCTAAGACACCTTAGCATGTACTTAAAAAACACACCGCAGGAACCACATAATAAGCATGGCAACCACACAGCAATCATTTATTAACACTTTAGTAACCACCTTGCAACACCATAGCAACCACAAAGCAACATATGAGCCCTATTCTGTTTACTTTTCTGAACCATTCCACCACTTAAGTAATTATATTAGTTATGTATTTCTAGCAACCACATAGCAATCATTTATCAACACTTTAGTAAGCACCTTGCAACACCACAGCAACCACTAGTTGGAAACATCATAGCAACCAAATAAAGTAGCATAGCAACCTTATGAGATCCCATCGCAACCACCGAGCAACACCATAATAAACACTTAGAAAACACACCACAGGAACCACATAATAAGCATGGCAAACACATAGCAATGATTTATTAACACTTTAGTAGCTACCTTGCAACACCATAGCAACCACCAAGCAACATCTGAGCCCTATTTTAGTTACTTTTCTAAACCATTCCACCCCTATAAGTAATTATATTAGTCATGTATTTCTAGCTATACGGCAACCACATAGAAATCATTTATCAACACTTTAGTAAGCACCTTGCAACACCACAGAAACCACCAATTTACTAGTTGGAAATATCATAGCAACCAAAACAAAATAGCACAGCACTACCATAGCACCCTATTGAGATACCATTGCAACCCTCTAAGACACCATAGCATGTACTTATAAAACACACCGCAGGAACCACATAATAAGCATGGCAACCACACAGCAATCATTTATTAACACTTTAGTAACCACCTTGCAACACCATAGCAACCACAAAGTAACATTTGAGCCATATTCTAGTTATGTTTCTGGACCATTCCACCCCTATAAGTAATTATATTAGTAATGTATTTCTAGCAACCACATAGCAATAATTTATCAACACTTTAGTAACCACTTTGCAACACCATAGCAACCACAAAGCAATATCTGAGCCCTATTTTAGCTGCTTTTCTGAACTATTCCACCCCTATAAGTAATTATATTAGTTATGTATTTCTAACATTCACATAGCATTCATTTATCAACACTTTAGTAAGCACCTTGCAACACCATAGCAACTGCCAATCTACTGGTTGGAAACATCATAGCAACCAAATAAAATAGCATGGCACTACCATAGCAACCTCTTGAGATACCATTGCAACCACCCAGCAATACCATAAGATCAATTTAGAAAACACACCGCAGGAACCACATAATAAGCATGGCAAACACATAGCAATGATTTATTAACACTTTAGTAATCACCTTGCAACACCATAGCAACCACAAAGCAATATCTGAGCCCTATTCTAGTTACTTTTCTGAACCATGAGCACCTTGCAACACCACAGCAACCGCCAATTTACTAGTTAGAAACATCATAGCAACCAGATAAAATAGCATGGCACTACCATAGCTACCTCTTGAGATACCATAGCAACCCTCTAAGACACCATAGCATGCACTTAGAAAACACACTGCAGGAACCACATAATAAGCATGGTAACCAAACAGCAATCATTTATTAACACTTTAGTAACCACCTTGCAACACCATAGCAACCACAAAGCCCTATTATTTTTCACTTTTCTGTACCATTCCACCCCTGTATACCCTGTAAGTAATTATTTTGGTTATGTATTTTTACGTATTTGGTTGTTTAGTGATTGCCTGAGCAGTTTATGTTTGTTTACTGGTTAGAAAGCAATGCATAATGATGTTTAAGCATAAGCACAGTAGCATAAAAAGGTTCCAGTAATACATTCAAAAGGAAAATGTAGCAGGAGAGAAGTGCCTGCCTCTGTAAAGCTGTTCTCTAAACTTTTACTCGTGACGCTGGATGTGTGACTCACAAAGCAGCAACATTAACATTTAATTACTCTTCCATTGCATCAGCGAGCGCTGTTGTAAATAAGGCTTTGAACACAGCATCCACTGTGCTCCTCCTCCAAAGCTTTAAACAAACATTACAGAACCGAATAACAGAAATGAGAATCCACAGGGTTAATGAAAGAAGTATACCTTGATGAGTGCTGTATTCATATCTAAAATACCAGCTAACAAAAGGACATGTTTCAACAGATACTATTAATAGCTGTCTGCTTCCATTGACAACATCAGGGGGGTTAGCAGACACAGAGAGAGAGATGGCATAGTTTGATTTTTCCAGGGTTTATTACAGCACTGACCTTATTCCATATACCAGTTTATGTTCATATTATGAGCTTATTTTTGCTCAGATCGGATTTGGCTGTTTACATCTTGATGGTTTACATTCATAAATGTTAGTGAGTTGTATCTGTCTGTAGTGTAAATCTGTTCCTGTCACTGTGCAATGAAAAAATAAGTATCTTTATTTTTGTCAATTTTTTAATTTATGCATAATTTGGACACACAAACAGTCCTTTACACTGTGTCAATATTTCTTATGAACCAACAGAAAATGTTTAAAGTTAAGAAGATTTTATCTCTCTGCTGTATTTTAGAGATGCATGTTTTTCATTAAACAGCAATGATTTTATGCATATTGCCTCCATAGAGAGGTTATAAATATGGGCGCTGAGTGTTTCTAAAGTCTAAAGCACTGCCACTATGAGCAGGAGGTCACAGGTTTGAACCCCCACTCATTCAGCTTTGCCATCAAGCCGCCGGCGCTCAGAGGGAGCAAAATTGGCCCTGCTCCCTCCGGGTGGGTAAATGGCGCTCTCTCCCCACATCACGGCTAGGGTGATGTCTGCAGCACAGGGCGTCTGTGAGCTGATGTACCGGAACTGAGTTGCTGCGCTTTCCTCCAAGCGTGTTGCAATGCTGCATTAGCAGCAGTTGAAAAAGAAGTGGTGGCTGGCTTCACATATATCGGAGGAGGCATGTGCTAGTCTTCACCATCCTGGTGTGTTGCGGCATCACTAGTTACAGGGGGAGTCCTAATGAGTGGGTTGGGTAATTGGCTGTGTGAATTGGGGAGAAATGGGAACAACTAGAAATAAAATTATAAAAAAGAGAGGTTATAAATGAGGATAGTGGCCACTAGTTCAAATATGACTAAGTGCTCATAATGCATAACAGGGCACCTGTTTGCGGATACATTTCTGCCCTTCAAGAGGCTTCGTTCGTTGGTTCGTTAAATGTGCTACTGTGGATGCCCCTCATATGGAGATCTGCACAAGCGCAGTAGTCAGAACAAGACAAGAAATAATATTGCATTGTTAAAACAAAAGATGCAAACGATTCTGTTATAAGGGTCTAACGGTACAGAATATTCTTAGTTCATACCTTGGTATAAACTCCACGGCTCGGTACACTTGGTGGGAAAAATAAAGAGGCTGGGCATTCTGTATAGCCTCACCTTTATTAACTTCATAATAACAATGGGGCTTCATTATAACCATGTTTTGTTTTTTGGGGTGGAATGCTGTAACTGTGCTCGAGCTCTTTTATTAAATGCCTGAAACCAGGGTTCTCTCCTACTGTAATCACTAGAGGCTCCATTTTTTGGTTTTGTTCGAACAAAAAAACAATGAGCATAATTGTGGTGCTTTATTAAGAACAAAAACACAACAGCATTATTTTAACTGTTTAAACTACAAATATTTTTTTTCTAAGCACATTACTGCATGCATTTCAGTTTTTTAATTCTTTTTAAGAAATGTCAGCATTAGATTGTCAAAAATAAATTATACTAGTGGTGTCAATCACTTAACAAATTATTAAAATCCTGATTTTAATGCTGGAATTTCCCAGTATTATTGTGAGGGAACCGTAATAAAAATGTAGTGTGGTTTAGGTCTGGCAGACTAGATCATTTTGTGCTGTATTGTAATACCTAAGAGTGAGAGAGAGAGAAGGAAAAAGAGACAGCACAAATGTGAGCGTGCGAGAGAGAGAGAGTGTGACAGTATGAGCGCCTAACCCTGCGTTCACAATGGAAAGCGGCAGGCAACCATTCATTTCCTATGGCAGGGAGCGATTTTAGCACAGTGGCAGTGTGAGGACAATATTAAACATCTGTGTTTCAGCATGCACTCTTTGCTTGTGTGCTCAAGCCTGCACTCTCCGGTCTCCATATTCAGACCATGTGCTCAGAGCAAACTTCTCAGGGCAGGCTAAGTCAGTAGCGAGCTGCTAATAGCAACAGTGCTACACTTTCCGGGTGCAACACTCCTGTTAGTTCCGCATTACGTTCATTGGCTCTTCTACAGACTTGTTTGTAAATAATACAAAATTTACAAACTCGGACTTGACATGTTCAAAAGGTCTTAAAAATCTGATTTTGTGTCACATCAAGGCAAAAAAAATCACATTCAAATCGCTTCAGCCTGGTAATGTGAATGTATTCAGATTTTTAACATAACTCATAATTACTGCTTAGTGGAAGCATTCAAGTGATCATTGTGAACACCTTTTTTATGTGACAAGTGACTTTTTCACTGAACAGCACAGCGTTCCAAATCAATAAAAGACTGGCACACTGAAATGTCAGCTGTCTAGTAGAAAAATGGTTTTAGATAGGGTGAGATAGCACTCAGCTTCAGGCAGGAATGTAGGACTAAAGGTAATAATACTTCAAAATAGGTTAAAATTTGATGTCAAAATAGACCAAATTACAATGTATGAGTGTCATATTACAATATAATGTGAAAGTGTTAATGGCTAAACTCACATAGTATATATGCACACTTTATTTAAGGCAAAAACATATTTTTTTTTCTAATTTTTTCCATTTTCTCCCTAATTTACATGGCCAATTCCCCAACCCACTCATCACTAGTGATACCCCAACACACCAGGAGGGTGAAGACTAACACATGCTTCCTCCGATACATGTGAAGCCAGCCACCGCTTCTTTTCGAGCTGCTGCTGATGCAGCATTGCCGAGCAGCCAGTGTGCTCTGAGGAAAGGGCAGCGACTCGGTTCTGATACATCAGCTCACAGATGCCCTGTGCTGTCTGAGCTTGATGGCAAAGCATGAGCAGGGGTTCGAACCTGTGACCTCCCACTCATATGGCAGCGCTTTAGACCGCTGGACCACTCGACGTCTTTGACAGGAACTAAAGAGGGCCAAAGGGGACAGAGAAGGAAAGGGGAAGGGGAAGCAGGAAATAAGGTTAGACATAGTTAGTGTGTTAGAGGTGTTAAGAGAGTAAGTGCTCTTTAAAGAGCTCAGTCTTCAGGAGTTTCTTAAAGATAGCGAGAGATTCTCCTGATCTAAAGGAGACCAAAGGGGACAGAGAAGAAAAGGGGAAGGGGAAGCAGGAAATGAGGTTAAACATAGTTAGTTTGTTAGGGGTGTTAGGAGAGTAAGTGCTCTTTGAAGAGCTCTGTCTTCAGGAGTTTATTAAAGATCTGGTAGTGGAAGGAAGTTTGTTACACCATTGGGGAACTCTGTATGAGAACAGTCTGGATTGCTTTGTGTGAATGTTTGTTTGGTAAAGCGAGGCGACGTTCATTGGAGGAGCGCAGCGGCCGGGAGGTAGCGTAAGTCTTCAGGAGTGAGTGCAGGTAGGAAGGAGCTGTTCTGTCATCACCTTGTAGGCGATTGTAAGAGCTTTGAATTTGATACGAGCAGCAACTGGTAGCCAATGGAGCTCAATGAGCAGCGGGGTGACATGTCCCCGTTTTGGCTGGTTGAAGACCAGATGTGCTGCTGCGTTCTGGATCATCTGGAGTGGTTTTACTACACAGGCCGGGAGGCCAGTTAGCATTGCGTTGCATTGCAATAGTCGAGGCATGAGATGACCACTGCTCGTACTAAAAGTTGGGTGGCTTGTTGTGTTAGAAACGGTCAAATTTGTGTCTAACGGAGAGCTGATCATCAACCATAACATCCAGGTTCCTAGCAATCTTTGTCAGCGAGAGACAGAGAGAGGTTATGGTGAACTTTGAATGGATTGTTTTGCTGGTAGAACCAGAAGTTCAGTCTTAGAAAGGTTTAATTAAAGGTGCTTTTCCTTCATACATGCAGATATGTCTGAGAGACACTGTGATATCCATGCAGAGATTGGAGGGTCATTAGGTGGGAACGACAGATGGGTGTCATCAGCAAATAAGGTCACATTATTCTTATGAGACCTTCAAAAAAGACAGAGTGCATGTTATACACTAAGAAAAAAAGACACCTGCACTGATAGGGTGTTTAAAACTAGCTTCAGGAGTTCACATATCCTATACTATTTAAAAGAACAAGGCCAGCATGCTCATGACAACGTGGTGTGACTTATTAGAGTTCAAGGAAGATCTAATTGTCAGACATAATATGGATGGAACCTTCCATTTCCAGATTGAAAATGATAGAAAAAGTATAACTTTCGATACTTTATCTGCCTAAATATCTCAAATAAACATTTGGACTGATAATGCAAGAACGAAAAAAATATTCACTTGTTAATTAAAAAAGTAATAATACGTTTTTAGAATTTATTTGGTAGTTAACTTTGTGAGCTGTCTGAGAGGAGAGACCCTCCTACAGGGAAAAAAACATTTGGAATCAAAGATTCCAAGAAAACAACATAATAATTGTTTCGTATTTTGGTTTACTCGATCACTGAAAAGCTAAGAAAACCAGAAAGTAAGGCATTTAAAACCTGGAACACATTTAAACATCAAAATCTGCTGATATTTTGTGAATTATCATGTGATTTGTGTGGTGTCTGAACACTTTGACAAACTTATTCGATGGGTTGAGTCGTGTATAGTCAGCTCACTAATTGAATCAGTTCTTAAGCACAAATTCAAATCTATGATTTTATATATTTTTTACAAACCCAATCATTTACAGCTCTGTAAAAAAATAAGAGACGCTTAAAAAATGAGTTCCTTTGATTTGACCAAATAAAAAAAAACACTGGAATATAATCAAGAGGAAGATGGATGATTTTTTTGTTGTTTCAGCCATTTCTCATTTTTTTGCAAATAAATGCTCTAAACGACAATATTTTTATTTGGAATTTGGGAAAAATGTTGTCTGTAGTTTATATAATAAAGCAACAATGTTAATTTTACTCAAACATATACCTATAAATAGCAAAATCAGAGAAACTGATTCCGAAACTGAAGTGGTCTCTGTTTATTATGCACTGACCTCGTGTATACACTGCGAAGAGAAAATCTTAAAAGTGGCACCTGATTGGGTTAAAGTAAATTTACTTGTACTAAATGAATGGGTTATTGTACCCTTTTTATTAAGAGTATTTAAGATACATGTTTTGTATTGGTATTCCATGCAACAACAAGGCATTACCACTCACAGTAGACAGAGCAGTCAATATGTGGTAAAGATCATGACCCTGGCAAAATTCGCATACACATTCAATGCAGGAGGCCCCACATACATGTCCTTCAGGTTAGTGCAGCAATATTTAGCTTCCACAGGACAGGGCAAAAGTCATGGGACATCATACTAGATTCTGTTCTAACGACATATGGCATGTCATTGTAGTTTATTAATGTGGGATTGATGACACATGTACATTTATTTAATGCATTTCTCTCCTCAGAGTCATAAGAAAGGACAGTTCCTCCATACTGCACTTCATCCTGTCCTTGAAAGCTTATAGCTTACACACGCTGCGGGCTATAGTACGTCCTATTAACTTCCCACCATGTGGCTGGATCAAACCAAGCAGTGTGAACGAAATCCTCTGCAGCCATTGCGTGAACACCCCCATCAGTGGGGGCTTGTCTTTCTTATACTTCAGCATCTTTTATGGCTCAGTGGCCATAGCTAGCTGCAGTTCTTTGAAAGGCACGACATTAAGGACTTGGCTCAGACAGAGGGAACAAATCGCACTGTCCTTTATTGACCCATGCAGCACTGCCAAGCTTGTCTGCTCTCGCCTGAACTGTTTGTTATTGGCTAAAAATTAACATTTGTCTATAAACTGGTGACTTTATAGGAAAAGGCGAAAATGCGTTTATCTTTAAATGAAAGTTAAAGTAAAATAAGTAGTCCTGTGAATGTAAACATGATAATACATGCAAATAATCTGGAAATTAATCATTTGATCAGGTTTAGCCCCATAATTCACTCTTTTACAGAGCCTAGTGAAGTATTAGCGTATTAATTTTCTAATGTAAACACACTGTAACTACTGTTGACTCCAGAAAGTGGCTTAGTTTTTATTTATAATAAAATATGTATTAAATCTTATAACTAAATCTCACTAGGTCTTAGATTATCTGCCTGAAACGAACGCAACCCGACCTGAGGCTCTGTTTTTAATGCTATTTTTATTTTATATAAAGCTATGGCATGATAACCACAATATAGTAAAGTAACAAATCAAACTGCCTAAACAGTGAGCACCTTATAGCTTTTTTTGTGTTCTGCGCTTAGGTTGTATGCTTAAAAAAAAGTGAAAGAAAGTGTTTTTTATTTTCTAAAACATTGTTAATTATAGTTTATAATTAGTATAATTTAAAATGACTTTCAGTTGTTGATTATATAAAATGCTGCTAGAACTGCTAGGCTACTCTAATATACAATATACGGCAATGAATTATAAAAGTACCAATATACAATTTGAAACATGTAGCTTTGTTTTTTTAAAAAGTATCTTTTTGATAGTACCTTATAGGATGAAAAAATATTGAGATATATATCGTATATCGCAATTCAGAAAAAAATATCGAGATATAGTTTTTAATCCATATCGCCCAGTCCTACTATATGTTAAAAACATAAATCGTTTGTTCTAAAAGTATTTATTTTTGCAGAAACTGTTAATTATAATTATATAAGAGTAGACGGGGAGATCGGTTCTTAATAAACATTTTTTATTAAATTACAGGTCTTTGCTTCTTCAGTGTTGCAATGTCAATTAACATAATTCTGAACTTAAACAGCCTGAAAATGTTTTAAAAAAGATCAGTTTTAACAGTTTACTTACTAAAAAAATGCCGGGTTTAATTCAGGCTCAGGCTCATGATGACAGTTTATGAGGCGGGTCAGGTCGGGTCGCTCTCGGGCAGAACGTATACAGGCTCGGGACGGGTCGGGCTAGAGTTTTAGGGCCCGATCTAAGCTCTAACTCTCACAGTCTTACACTCCCTCCCCATCTCTCTCTCTCTCTCTTTTTCTCTCTTGTTCTTCCTCTCTCACACGCAAAAAAACACACACAAACAAACAGCTGCTGCTCCTGTTAATAATGCATGTATGCTCTCATACCTGTGTCAATTTACCCATTTATCTGTTACAAGTTGTTGAAGATGAACATGGAGGACTAGTTTTTTTGTATGAGCGAGGGCTGGACCCGAATATTCGGGTATTCGGATATTCGCTTTTTTTTCCTTTTCTTAGCTCCACCTCGCTCTAACATCACACTTCTGTTTAGGTTAATGGAGGTATAAGAGAGGCAAAATGCCGAGAAGCTCAGCTGTTTGAAAGCATTTCAAATTGAGTGTAGACGAGACAAAGGCAGTGTGCCAAATATGTGATATTCATCTAGCATATCCTGGTGGCACATTAAGCTTGAGGAACCACCTAAATGCGTTAAGTATTGTTTCTTGACGGTGTAAAAAAACAAAATTATTCCTGCTAGCAAACATAGCTTTATGAAGCTGCTTAAAAGTACTGTTATACATGTTAAAAACTTGCAGGCATTTCGAAACTGGTTTCTATAATAAAATATTAATATATATGTTAAAATATATATTCATATGTATTTTAATATATAATAAAATAGTAATGTGGCAACACTAGTGGCTAAATCAGTTACAAAAAACCTTGCCTACAAGAATGAGGTCTGAATGAATTTCCTTTAATCTAATATAATTTAACATGGTTTAGGAATATAAAATAATTTTTTATGGCCTGCGGACTCAGCGGAGAAGCCTTGAAGCATTGGTGCTCCTGGGCTGCGGACACAGCGGAGAAGCCATGGTGTGGGGCAGCAAAAATCTGGGGTAAAAACACAAAAAAAAAAATCTGTAGTGAAAACACAAAAAAATCTGGGGTAAAAACACAAAAAAAAAAATCTGGGGTAAAAACACAAAAAAAAAAATCTGGGGTAAAAACACAAAAAAAAAAATCTGGGGTAAAAACACAAAAAAAAAAATCTGGGGTAAAAACACAAAAAAAAAATCTGGGGTAAAAACACAAAAAAAAAATCTGGGGTAAAAACACAAAAAAATCTGTAGTGAAAACAAAAAAAAACTGGGGTGAAAACACAAAAAATAAAAAAACAGCCTATCACTATTTTGAGCCCGACTCAGCCCGAGGAAAGGGTGGGAAATCTTTTTTTTTTCGGGGCCGTGAGTTTCTGTGTCTGAGATCCCATGTGTTTGATCCTGAAGCTCTACATTAAGCCTTTATTCAGCACATTAAAATATTCTAGGAGAACAAAAGACAATGGCAGAGACAAGGGAAACACAGAGAGTGCCATGTGCTAGAGAGCACATGACTAGGAAAGCAGGAGACACAAAAAACATTGAGACAATCAAGGGACAGGATGAGAAGGTGACATAAGGTGACACAAGTTCCCAGAATTGTAAGATAATTTATATTGGTCTACTTATCTAGATTTGTTTACACAGTGTTCAGATCAGCTACTGAGTCCAAACAATAAAAAAAAAAACTAAAAACAGACAAAAATATAGATGCATGTTCTTTAATTGGACAGCAGCAATGTTTTCTTTTATTCTTCTATGAGAATGCAGATCTCACATTACATTAAAAACATGCATGCTATTCTCCTCCCAGCGGATACCTCTGAGCTTGTGCGCACAGAGCTGGATGGAGAAATTCAATAGCACCTCACCTTGATCTCTCGGCAGCTCTTTCTGAGGCGTGTTTGAAACGCAAAGCCTGAGGCCCTCCCTCGAGCTGTTCACAGGCTGGACTCTCGTGGCCCAGTAAACTGACACCCATATCTGAGATGCAGCTCACTAGTCACTAGAGCTTTGGTCAGGGACACATTCAGTTCTCTCCACAACTTCCTATTGTGCAACACTACATGGCATGTTGATTTAAAGGGCCATATAGAAAGACAGTTGGAGGTGTTTGGTGGTATTTGGCACCAAGGTGTTAGCAGCAGATCTTTTTAAGTTCTGTAAGATGTGAAATGAGGCCTCCATGGATCACATTAATGAGACCTGAGTACCCATTACCTCAAGTCACTCTTTTACTGACTGAACTTTTTTGGACTACTTTTGGTAGACACTGATAGCTGTATACATAGGACTACTCAACAGAATTCCTTGCCAATTTGACAAAGTGGGTCAATCTTCATAACCTGACTGTTTACTTGCTACCTAATACAGTCCCTTCCAAAATATTGTGAGGCCAATCCCTCTATTTTTGCTGTAGACTAAAACATTTGTGTTTTACAGTAATAGAGGAATATGACATAAAATATCAACATTTAACTTTTATTTTCAGGTATTTAGGAATTCATCTGGAACTGATACACAGTTCAGAAGATAGCACCTTAAACCTACCCGTCTTTCTTATGAGTGAAAGTATTAAGGTGTGTTATGTTGCCAATGTCAGATTTTTTATAGTTAGAGAAGTAACCAAAAATTAAAAAACAGAAAGCTGTCTATCAGTGGATAACAAGCAATTAGAGACTCAAATAGTTCATCGGGGGTAAGATGTGGAATAACTGACCTAGTCACTCTCCAAACTTAAACCCTACAGATCATGCATTTTACCTGCTGAAGAGGAGACTGAAGGGAGTTACCCTGCAAAACAAAGACTAACTGAATGAGGCTGCAGAGAAAGCCTGGAAAAGCATCACAAAAGAAGACTGCAGAAGGTTAGTGATGTAAGTGGGTTACAGGCTTAATGCAGTTACTGCAAGCAAAGAATTTGTTACTAAATATTACATCTCATTCACTTTAATTTATTTTCATTTATTTTAATGTATTTATTTTATCTGTTCCAATACTTTTGCTCATAATACAAATGAGTGGGCTCAGACAGAAGATGCTCTCTTCCGAACTGTGTATCAGATCCAGATGTAAATACCTGGAAATCTGGGGATCTTTTGTGTTCATATTTGTATGTCAAATTCAAATGTTTTCAGTCTACAGCAAAAATTAAAGGACTAGCCTCACTGTTCCAATACTTATGAAGGGGAGTGTATGTCCACCCTTGACAGACGTCATGTTTTGATGCACACCAGTGGTTCTAATGTTATGTATGGATGATCAGTGTAAATCATATATCTAGTCACTTGGTTCAGTCAGCCCCTCTGTGATTACTTTCTTATTCTCATGTAACTCTTGGATTTTGACTGCAGAGAGGCTGCTTGGAGCTGGAGCTGTTTCCGAAGGCTTCTGTACCTCTATTTATTATATATAGTACAATACATCTGCATTAACATGCCAAATGCCAAGGGATACAAGACTAGTATTGTGTCCCATGACTTTTGCCATGTGGCATGGAAGCTAAAAATGCTGCACTGACATGTAAGTTATGTGTGTGTGGGGTCTTCTGCTTTAAATGCAGATGTGACTTCCACCAAAGTCACTTGTCTGTTTGTATAGACAATTCTAGCCAGAAACCACCAGGCACAATCATTACACATGTGACAGAGTGGATTGAGGAACACCCACGCAACATAAAAATGGAATGAAAGCTGACACCAACCACAGGACTTGTCATGGCCTTCCCATGAGCATGCCGGTCAGTGTTCAACGCTTACAAGATAACACCTCACAACCTATGAAGTTGTGGACATTCCTAACATGTGTTAATGATAGTGTTCAACATTTTAAGAAACTGTAGAGATTTTCTCTTTAAACACAAGGGCGCCTTGTACCCTGTACAAGGCGTGTCACAATGCTTTTTGTACCCCCTCAACAGGATATTTTTACACCCTTCACCCGTGTTGGAGTTGTGAGATGTGTTCAAGTAAATGAATGGCGTATTGCTATCTTTGCGGCAGAAAACACAGGTGTGTGCCACTGACCGATTTAAACCTTGACAAAAGTCAACAGTCAGCCGCTTGTTACACACACAAATAAGCGGCACTGCAGCGTGCAAATCCAGCATTCACATCAAAAATGAACAGAACAAAGAATAAAATAACATTGCTGTTCCCTTAAATGAGCTGGTTAGTACAGGTTAGAGTTGAGAACGCTGAGATGCAGAGCGCACCTGCCACTTAAAGGGAATGACAACTGGCACACTGATTGGTTTATTTTCTATTACGCCCAAAACAGACACACTTTTCAAACTGTGCTAGGCAGGCTTTTTGCATCCTTATGATACCAAATACAAAACGACATGCCTTAAATCCAGCTGTGTATTGCGCAATTAAACGGTGTGCTATAGGTCGCTAAAATAGGGCCCGATGTCTCTTTCCTTGTTGTGGCATTCATGGTGCTTGCTAATATTGCAAATATTTACTTGGACTGAGTAGTAATAATTAAACCTGAGAGATTTTTTTCTTCCTCCAGAAACTTCAGAGCTAAGAGCTGGTTTCTTTCCTCTGTCTGTTCCGAGATGTGATGTGGTGTTTTGTAAAACCTGTCACAGGCAGATTCCTAACGGATCAGACTCTGATACGCTCCACTGCTGGGGTCTGTGCAAAGTTCAAATGTTCTGAACTTTTGTGAGATGTGTTTTTGTAAACTATTCTTTTGTCAATATTCAGGGAACTTCCAGACATGTTTACTGCCCTTCTGTTGGATGTACTGAACCCCCAGAAAGCTTTTTTTTGGGAGGGGTGGAAACCAGCAAGCTGTTCTCACTACATGACTGGTTGTGCTGTAATCGCGAGTCTTTCAGTTGTAGCATTCACACTACATTACTAAACATTGGTACATGGGTCATGAATTACTTGATTTTTTTTCATGAGATTACATGAGAACATGAGAATTAAACGCATCCCTTTCTCTCTATGTGGTCCCATTGGCAGTAGGTAGCTGCTCTTGACTCTCTGTCACAGACTGGGTCAGATATTAAACATGCTAGATGCTTGACGGGCCTCTGTGACTCACAGGTGACCACTCAGCAATCACTCTGTAGTTCACACTACACAACTGAGCAAACTTTGAGTGATTGGAAATTTGCCCCCCAAAAATTCCTGTCGGCAACTGCAAAATTGTGTAGTGTGAACTAGGTATAATGCTACTGTTTAGAGCCGAATGCGAATGTGACACAGGAACTGTTATAAAAGTCTATTTGATGTAATCTACCTTCTGTATATGTGTATTTATCTGTATACCAGAAATGTATTTAGGAATGTGGTCCAGTGGAACCGGATATAACCATTTAAAAAACCTTTTCCAGAGAACCTCAATGGAAATACACTGTCTGGCCAAAAAAGTCACCACCTGGATTTAAGTAAGTAAATGATGTGGGGTTGATGCTGCAGTTGGTCTGCAGGTCTAGGTTCAGCAACAGTATGTGCTGAAAGAATGAGGTCAGCTGACTACCTGAATATACTGAATATAGACCAGGTTATTCCATCAATGGATTTATTATTCCCTGATGGAACGGGCATATTCCAAGATAACAATGTCAGGATTCACGGGGCTGGAATTGTGAAAGAGTGGATCAGGGAGCATGAGATCATCATTTTCACACATGGATTGTTCACCACAGAGTCCAGATCTTAACCTCATTGAAAATCTTTGGGATGTGCTGGAGAAGACTTTGTTTAGTGGTCAGACTCTACCACCATCAACGCTGCAAGATCTTGATGAAAAATTAAAGCAAAACTGGATTGAAATAAATCTTGTTGCATTGCAGAAGCTTATTAAAACAATGCCACAGAGAATGTGTGCTGCAATCAAAGCTAAAGGCGCTCCAACCAAATATTAGAGTGTGTGACCTTTTTAAAATAATTAAATGCTACTGTCTCTTTGTTCCTTGTATATAGTGATATCTGCCAGTGTTCCCCCCACAAGTCTATCCAGATGACACTGGTCACAATCATTACCACTACCACACTGAGGTAGGAAAATTGAATTTTGCATTCATCTGCTTCCACTATTAGGTCCTCAAACTCTGATAATTAACATCACCTTGCCATGAGCATATTCACCAATGTTCAACTTCCCAAGTTGCCCCCTGAGTTTAGCATTTCGTGATTAGTTTACATACTAATCATAGCTATCCCATGTCAGCATGTTAGTGTATGTGAAAACTGAATTGTCCTAGCTTTAGTAAAATATTAAGTTTTTAGTAATATGGAAATACTGTTCACATTTCAAGATGTACCATCCACTCTGCAGTAAAGACTGTCCATATACAAAAGCTAAACAGCAAAACTAGCCTGTTTATAATTCATTGTTTGGGTCTTTTAAATAAAAAGTTATGTAAAATAGTTGCACCCAGAAGTAATTAACTAACAGGAATGAAACTTGGTTGGTAGATTTGGCAGTGTGAGACATGCAAATAATTGAAGTCTCACGCTTGGTTCTGAGGGTCTTACTACTGAATATATAAAGTCAGACTGTAAAAGACTGAAATGGTGTCATGCCCAACTGTCCTGGAGTTACTCAGATTGGCAGCAGGTCATCTTCAGGGATGAGTCCTGCTTTTGTCTCGGTGAAAACGACCATCAAATCTGTGTATAGGCACTATGGTCAGGGCAAAGATCAATTTATTTGCTGTCACACACCACATGTCCAGGTGGTGACCACTCCGCCCCTACCACAAAATGGCATGGGATTGATTGTCACAGGACACTATTATGAACCACTACAACTCAATGCTGAGACATCTGGCACAATGGTGGTCCAACCCCATACTAAAAGACTCTGTTTCTGTAAATGTAGCTTAATAACATCATTTAATATCATTCATTGTTCCTGACACTTCCTTCTGGGTGCAACTATTCTTTGAGCCCCCAGTTTCCAGCTGTACCTGTAGATTCAGGGCAACAAATGCAACTAGACTGCAGTTCCTGCAGAAACTGTGAGTGTGATTGCAGTGCTGATTTGTGGCTGGTTGATATGATGTCTCTGTTGGTTGCTAAGCTATTGTTTAGTCATTGCTAGATGGTTGCTAAGCAGTGGCTATTGTATCCAAGTTGGCTGCTATGTTGCAATGGTGCCCAAGGTGTCAATGTTGTTTCTAAGTGGTTGCTATGGATGTTGCTAGGTGGTTGCTAAGGTGTTGCCAAAGTGTTGTCATGGTGCTCATATTGGTTAAGTGGTTGCTAAGGTGGATAGTTTGGCGGCCTGTCCAGGGTGTATCCTGCCCTCCGCCCGATGCCGGGTGGGGTAGGCTCCAGCCCCCCTGACCCATAACGGATAAAGCGGTTGACGATGAGTGAGTAAGTGAGTGAGAAAGTGTTGCTAAGGTGTTGCTAGGTGATTGCTATGGTGTCAATGGTGGTTGCTATGGTGTTTGATAAGTGGTTGCTAGGTGGTTGCTATGGTGTCTGTGGTGGTTGCTAAGGTGTTGCTATGGCATCCGTGGTGGTTGCTAAGGTGTTGCTATTGTGTTAGTGTTGGTTGCTATGTTGTGTCTGAATGGTTGCTAGGTGGTGTCTAAGGTCTTGCTAAGTGGTTGTTAAGGTGTTACTGTGGTATACGTGGTGGTTGATAAGGTGTTGCTGGGGTATCCATGATGGTTGATAAGGTGTTGCTATGGTGTTCATGGTGGTTGCTATGGGGTTGCTAAGTGGCTGCTAGGTGGTTGCTAAGGTGTTAATAGGTGGTTGCTAAGTAATATATTTGCATAAATCATGTGCAAATACATTGCACGGCTATGGAAGCTAGGTTGCTCTAGACGTGCGGGGTGTTCACATTTTTTGAGCAATAGCTGCTTTATCTATTAGCTCCTCCATACACTCACAGTGCAGAAGGCATTCCTTGAGCACCTTAGTTGGGCCCCTTTTCATTCCTATGGGGCAAATTCGTACTACAATTGAGCAAAAACCAGTAAGAACGCATGTTTTAGTATTGGAACGGAATCGATATCTCAAAAAAAGGAATAATAAGAAGAAGAAGAAGAAGAAAAAGAAGAGGAAGAAGAAGAAGAAGAAAAAGAGGAAGAAGAAGACCTAAGAAGAACAATACTGTGATTGATTGGCTACTGCAATCACGCTAATTACACTAACCTTTCCAATGGACATAACATCATCCTTGCCATGCCAGTCGGGCTCATAGACTTCGTGCAGAGATTCTGTCAGGTTCATGGAGGCCTGTTGCATTGCTGCAGTATTAAAACACAGAGAGAGAATTCAGTTAGGCATCCCAACTCATCACTCAGTATTATCAGCTGTGTGTATGATTGTGTGTGTGCGTGCGTGTGTGTGTGTGTGTGTGTGTGTGCATGTGTCAGACAGGGTGAGTCACCTTTCACAGCTGCTATATAAGCCTTCATCTCCCTCTGTAGCCTGGAACCCTCCGACTGCGGAGACAAAAGAAAATTAGTCTCAGAACACAAAGCCCCCGCAGATCAATAATTACACATGACCTGTCAACCACTGGGCAGAGACAAACCTGCTGCTGATACACTATTCTATTTTATTAATAAGCATCATGAGAGCGAGTGAATTACACTCTCAGCTACAGACTTAATAACAGACACCTAAAGAGAGAAATATTAGAATTATACAGTCAGGTAAATTTATCCATCAAGAGAACATTAGCTTCCAAGGTTATGATTTCACAGCCTCAACTGAGAGAAAGCAGCAGCAGCAGATTAACAACAGCGTAGCATATCCGTGTGTATGTCATTGCTACAGCTCTGGAAAAAATTAAGAGACCACTTCAGTTTCTGAATCGGTTTCTCTGATTTTGCTATTTATAGGTTTATGTTTGAGTAAAATGGACAGTGTTGTTTTATTCTATAAACTACAGCATCATTCCACCCAAATTACAAATAAAAATATATTGTCATTTAGAGCATTTATTTGCAGAAAACCAGAAATGGCTGAAATAACAAAAAAGATGCAGGGCTTTCAGACCTCAAATAATGCAAAGAAAACAAGTTCATATTCATCAAGTTTTAAGAGTTCAGAAATCAATATTTGGTAAAATAACCCTGGTTTTTAATCACAGTTTTCATGCATCTTGGCATCATGTTCTCCTGCACCAGTCTTACACACTGCTTTTGGATAACTTTATGCCACTCCTGGTGAAAAAAAATAAGCAGTTCAGCTTGGTTTGATGGCTTGTGATCATCCATCTTAGAAATAGAGGGGTATTTATACAAAGTCAGACAGGAAATGGCAATCTCAACAGTGAGGTGAGCCAAAGCATCACACGATCCGGCATGTCCGGGAGGTTAGACAGAGGTGCATTCTGGGAAATGCAGTCTTTAGAGCAAGAACTAGAGTTTGTGGCAGGCAGACAGTCAGCAACAGCACTGACATCAGCACTGGTGTCACAGCAGATACTTAAAGCAAAGGCTCACATATTTTTGCCACTTACAAATATGCAATATTGGATCATTTTCCTCAATAAATAAATAACTTTGTATAATATTTTGTTTTCTTGTGTTTACTTGGGTTCTCTGTATCTACTTTTAGGACTTTTCTAGGCATCTGATTATGTTTTATGTCATATTTATGTAGAAATATAGAAAACTCTAAAGACTTAATTTATAATAAAAATATAGTCAGATTATACTATTTCCTGTATCGGTATGTAATAGGCATGTATTCAAACATTCCTTTTTAATGCAATTAAATAAAAGAAAATGCTGTATATGTGCTGCTTCTGTGCAGCAGCTGTGATTGATCGGCAGTGTGAGGGGTGTGCTGAAAGCAAGCGTCCTGATTGGCTAAGTTCATCAGTAGTCAATTACATATTGGAAAGGCATCAGCTTTCCCCCTTCCTCAATTACTGCTCCTTCTCTATAGTCCTCCTGCTCTTCTCCTTTCCTACATTCCTCTGCCTTTTTCTGTCCTTCCTGCTTCTCCCTCGCTCGTCACACTACCTATATCCCTCATTTCAAATTAAAAGCTCTCTGCAAAGTTTTGTAAATATGATGTCCTTACATTTTATACAATTCTGAAGCAGCAGCAGCAATAATTTAGCCGTTTTAGGCCACAACAGCAGAACAAAAACATATACAGCAGAAATACAGTAAAATACAGTAAGCGCTGGCTCGGCAGCATGATCACAGCAACTCTCGGTGGTGGTGAGTTACTGCTGTCCGTGGTGCTGAACTGCCTCTGCAGGACGAAGTACTAACAACTATTCCATAAGCATCATCTTTTGTGGTCTAAAAACTGCTATTGGTGTACTTTGGGTCAACATATCTTTTTGCTGATATACTTATTATCAAAAACAATGCAACAGAAGTAGTTATTGGAATTTAATAAAACTGTATATATGTGCGAATTTAATGATTTATGTAACTAATTACAATATTATAGCAGAAGTATAAAGTTAATTGGTAAAGAATTTATAACTGAATGGAGGACTCTGTTTGGCCACCTTTTTGCCTGAATAGAAGTTGAGAAATGATTAAGTATGAAGGCATATCATATACAGTAGGATCCATATGCATCCTGTGGCACTTTGAAGAGGACGGGTTCCTTTTACTGAGTTTTGGTTCCTCCCAAAGTTTCTACTTGCCACTTTTGCCACTATCATCAAAAAAAGGGCTTTAATCCATATCTCTGTAAAGAGGCTTTGTGACAACATTTGTTGTAAAAAGCGATGTATATCGTATTTTTCGCACTATAAGGCGCACTTAAAATCCGTTCATTTTCCCTAAAAAAATCAGTGGGCCTCATAATCTGGTGACCTTATGTCTGAATTTTACCAGTCAGATAGTAAGGAGCAGTAAAGCCACTCCACTGAAGTACATCGTTATACAGGAGTTTCAGTTTAGCTCTTCAGCAGTATTAGCATTAGGTACTAACCGCGCTTAGTGCTAGCTCTTTGGCCATCCAGAGGTAAGTATTATCAGTCTGTAGCCTGTTGCTAACCCCAGCTAGCACTGCTGGAGAAGCATTAGCTGCTAATCGCAGTGTTAGAGCTTTTGCCATTTATAGGTGAGTATATTCGCTAGCTTATATTGCCCTGGCTTACTGGAACACTCAGGGTTCCTCAGTGTAGCGTTGTTGGGCAACATTAGCAGCTAATAGCAGCTAGCAGCTAAAGCTAATGCTCCAGCCATTAGTGCTGGAAAAAAAAAATCAGGAGCGAAATCTATGTAGATTAATATTCAGCACTCATTTTTTTTTTTTTTTTTTTTTTTAAGAATTACACATTATTTTGTTTGCTTAAGATAGCTTAGCTCTACAGGTATCACCACCCAGCGGCGAGACCTGCTGAATTAGAAGAAAAACATGGCAACACCCCTGTTCCTGACTATTGTCGCATAATGCGCATTATAATAGATGTTTATTATAAAATAGATGTTTATTCATAATGCGCCTTATAATACTGTGCACCTTATAGTGTGAAATAATACGATAAATACATTTTAATATAATTACACTGTTTAATTTTTTTATTAGTGGGAGCCTTTTTGGAGTGTTTTTCTTGCAGTTTTGGCTAATATAGGAAAATACAGGCAAACAGGAAATGTACCAGTATGTCATTTGTAGGTTATGATCATTTAATCACTTGATGTGTGTGACGTGTGTAACATTGACATAAGAGTGTGTGTGTGTGTGTGTGTCAGCCTAACTCTGTGTCTTCCTCAGCTCCTAAAAGTGTGGGAGGCCACTGCTTCACCGGGAGAGAAATTACGGGCATTAGTGAGAGCCGGGCGTGTGCTCTCTCTGGTGCGTGGGCCGTGTTTTTGGCTGCGTTCGGGATCCTCCTCCTGCAGTAGCAGCAGCAGCAGCAGCAGTGACAGACACTGACTCAGCAGCTTTAGGCTCGGACTCCTTCAGTCTGCCGGTAACAGAGAGCAGCAGTGGTGGTACTGCAGAGAGCTGAGGAACAATGCATTCTGAAGGACAGTGATTCACAGAGGAGAACAGGGGAACAGGACAGGAGAGCAGAGGAGACGTTTCGCACTAAGCCCTGGCGGGCTGGTGCATAAAGCACTCTAATCAGGATTAGTGAGGACAGGTGGAGAAGGCGGGATTAGACTGCTGCTTTTTCTCCACCATTACACACGCCATCATCAAGAAACACACTTTCCCTGCACTTCTGCAGCTCCTCGTCCTTCCATTTCTTAACGTTATTAATAATAATCGTATAACTTATATATAACGTTACATAAGAACAGAGCAAGATGATAAACTAACAGGCTCTTTGTAATTCAATCTAAACAAAGTAAACTGATGATTTCAGCACTAATATAAGAGCTATAGTAAAATTACATTTTGTTTTTAGGATAAATTCTATTCTATATATTTGTGCTGGGTAGCTGTAAAGCCAAGGTCACACTCTTTCTTCTTCTTTCTGACCTCTGAAAAGGGAAAAACAGCTCTTAAGACCCAAAACAGAGGAAATGCTAACTAACATTAGCTGTGTTTACTGCACTAATCACCAAGTGAGTTAGCTAGCATGATAATCGCTAAGTTAGCTCCATGGCTAATCACAGTTAGCTATCTTTAAGTCAACTTTACCCTACTGCCACTAAACAACTTCTATATAGTTTTATATTAAAGCTTAGTGTGTAGTACTGCACTGTTTATGGTAGCTGTGTTAGCCAGCCTGCTAATAGCACAGGTGTCATATAATGAAGTACAAATTAAAAAATTAAAAAATTAAAAAAAAAATTAAAGATTCCTCGCTTAAATCACCAGATTCATTCACTAAAAGACTGCACCACAATCCACGTTTTAAAAGTTTTAGCTGCAATTACACATTCTCCATTACGGGTATAGTCTTAAACGCAAAAAAGTGTTTTTTTTTTCACATTTTTTCAACATATTTGTGAAAAAATTCTTCACTGAGTATTTCACTGTAGCCATCGTATTAGCTTCCACAGGCCAGGCTACAGGTTATTTTTGCACTCTGTTACTGTTGTGTTGAGAAAATGCATCACATATTATGTCAGTTCACTATCGACATAAACACTCATATTATATATAGATGTATTACACACAGAGCAATCTATTTTAAGTGTTTATTTCTTTTATTGTTGATTATTACCCAAAAGTCAGTGTCTACAGAAAATTAGTCCTGCTGGAAAATGAAATCTACATCTCTATAAAAGTTGTCAGCAGAGGGAAGCATGAAGTGCTGTAAGATTTTGTGGGAAAACACTGCATTGACTTTAGACTTGATAATAAAACACAGTGGATCAACACCAGCAGATGACATGTCTCTCCAAACCATCACTGATTGTAGAAACTTCACACTAGACCTCGAGCAGTTTGCACTGTGTGTCTCTCCACTCTTCCTCCAGACTCTGATCTCTTGATTTATAAATGAAATGTAAAATTTACTGATGATCAGTGATGGTTTGGAGAGACATGTCATCTGCTGGTGTTGATCCACTGTGTTTTATCAAGTCCAAAGTCAAAATCTTACAGCACTTCATGCCTCCCTCTGCTGACAACTTTTATGGAGATACAAATTTTATTTTCTAGGAGGATTTGGCACACTGCCCACACTGCAGAAAATGTACCAATTGGTCTTATATAATATTCTAATTCTTTTTGGCTGTAAACCATAATCATTAACAATTAAATAAATAAATGCTTAAAATAGATCACTATGTGTTTAATACATCTATACAATATAGGAGTTTCACATTTCAAACTGAACTACTGAAATAAAGTTACTTTTCAATGACATTCTAATATTTTGTGATGCACCTGTATTTAGTCTATAATATTTTCTTTATGTCTAATAGTGTTCCTATGTGTGAATTCTAAGTCATAGGCCAACTACTGTGGCTCTTTGAGGTCTAACTGAAGACAGAAGAAGAGTGAAAGCTGGCACAGTGTGGTGCTGAGAGAATCTGAGCAGTGCTGGAAGTGTCTGGGAGTGTGTGATGTGCAGTGGTCTTAATGCATGAAGGGGTTAATCGTTTGACTCATTAGTTTGTCTTCATGTGAGCGTTACCTCCTGTTGCTTGAAGTTCAGCACGCATTGTTCAAACTGCTCGTCTTTCGTCTCATCGGCTTTCCCCAACTTCTGCAGCACCTGGAAGAAGAGCAGAGAGGACATCAATCACTGCACTAATAAACGCTTTAATGTTGTGTTAAACCTGCGTCTGTCACACTCCTGTCATCTCCAGTCAGTCTGATACTGCTCAGAGCATCTGAAAAACACCCCTAATATCACCAGCACCACTGAGCAAACAAGGGCAAACACACACATTTCAGCAGAGAGAAAACACAGACACATTTTCAGAGGACTGTCTGGGGTCTGGAAGAGTCTACAGAGAGTAAGTGTACCGTATTTTTCGGACTATAAGGCGCACTTAAAAACTTTTAATTTTCACAAAAATTGACAGTGCGTCTTATAATACGGTGCGCCTTTTGTATGGATTTTACTCGTCAGGTTGTAAGGAGCAGTAAACACACACTCCGTGCAGCGTTATAGAGAGTTTCAGTGCTATACAGAGTCCAGAGCCGTGCAGCTCCGAGGCTGAGCAGCAATAACATTAGCTAGATGCTAACCGCTAAGCTAGCTAGCTTATTCACTGAGATCAGTATTATCTAAATTTTACTCGTCAGGTTGTAAGGAGCAGTAAACACACACTCCGTGCAGCGTTATACAGAGTTTCAGTGCTATACAGAGTCCAGAGCCGTGCAGCTCCGAGGCTGGAGCAGCAAATAGCATTAGCTAGCTTATTCACTGTTCAGAGATCAGTATTATCTAAATTTTACCCGTCAGGTGTAAGGAGCAGTAAACACACACTCCGTGCAGAGCCGTGCCGCTCCGAGGCTGGAGCAGCAATAGCTAGATGCTAACCGCTTAGCTAGCTAGCTTTTTCACTGTTCAGAGATCAGTATTTTCTAAATTTAGCACTTTTAATACTGCTGGAGCAGTATTATTAGAGTTAGATGCTAATCGCTAAGCGTTCACCGTTCAGAGGTGAGTTATCGGCCTGTAAGTCTGTGCTGCTTTGCCTGGCTAGCATTAGCTAGATGCTAAGCGCTAACTCTCTCAGAGGTGAGTTTTATCAGCCTGTAATCTGCTTGTTTACCGTGTTAAAACAAGCTACGGGGGACGAATCGCTAGCTAATATCTCACTGTCTTACCAGAACACGCAGGATTACTCAGTGTAACGCTGTCGTTTAAGTTTGGGTTAACTTTACTAGTTTAGGTGACTAGCTAGCGTGCTAGCGGATAGCTATGCTAACGCTGGTGCAGCAAGCCTTAGTGGACATCTGGAAATCTAAGCTTACTGTAAATAAACTGAAGCACGTTACTCACCCAAATAAACAGTTTTCAGGAGAGGAATCTGTGTAGATTAATATCCAGCACTCGTTTGACTTTGAAAGAGCTAGATTTATATATACTGAGACGCTCCACCGGCAAGCGACCACCCCCGGTGGGGGAAGGGAAACATGGCGCCACCCCTGTTCACTTTGATATAGGCACCCTTTCTAGTGTCACTTAACGCGCCTTATAATGCGATGCGCCCTATGTATGGAAAAATAGCAGAAAATAGGCGTTCTTTGATAGTGCGTCTTATAATACGGTGCGCCTTATAGTCCGAAAAATACGGTAAGTGAATCGCTGGAGGAAAAACAAAAAGCATATGGCACCAAGCCAATAACATGCCGAGTAAATCCTCGTAGAAAGTGTGCTTTAGTGCCTTCTCCCAGGCCTGGAATCCAAACAATAATACACAACACACACTTCAGACAAGGTTAGAGAATGGTAGAACTGTGGAATCTCTACCTTCACGCTCACTGAAATGATTGTTCCATACTACCATAATAATAGATGTAATCACTACATAATAGTTTATTTGTGTGTACATATTACACAAGTAGGTTACATAACCACAACATCAATTTACCCCTGAAATTAGCAGGAAACTGTACACAAAATAACTATGATGGAAACATTCTGAAACATGTATTGAATTTTACTTAATGTTAAATATGGGCCCTGTTTTGTTTTGTGCTTGTCGCAATGCTAATTGCTATCTTGCACCCCACCAGCAATCTATTTTTAAAAAAGCAAAGATGCTTGTATATCTATGCTAATGGGTGTGGTGATCTGGAAGTGAGGTGTGTTCAGGTTAATTCCTGGTAGGTGTGCTCAACACACATACAAGGACCCAACTTTCAACTTTCAACATCAACAATGAAAAGAATATAAAATGAAATAAATTTACTGTTCCCATTAATGAACTGCTCACACTCCTTCCCAGCATGAACAAGCAGGAATGGCAAGCAGGAAGAAGAGCAGAAACGCTGCACCATTAAAATAGCAATCCGCCAAAGTCAGAGCTCACCTGGCTTTTAAAGGGAATGGCAAGTGACACTCTGATTAGCTGTGGTTTATTTCAGGTTACATTCAAAACACACCCTTGATTAATTATGAGAATGAGTGCATGCCTTTTGAGTGTTTCGAGCCTAAAAAAGTGTACTTTTCCCGTTGTTACGATAGCAAAGAAACACTGACACGCCATATAGCAAGGTACATGGTTGACAGCTTGCCTATAGATCTATAAAATAGTGCCCCATATGTCCATATGTTTGTGGACACTTCTCCGAATGATTGCCTTTATATTCTTAAGGTTGAACAGCTTGTTTAAGAGAAGTAATTAGAACAGGACTCTATGGAGCAGATAAACTTGAATATATTTGCACCATGCCGAATGCCAAATGTGAACTAGACAGGTATAAAGGGCCCAAGAATTGAGCTGTAGAGCAGTGTTCTCTGGAAAGTTGGTGCTTCATCAAATACTTTAAGGATGAGTTGAGGTTGAAGTGAGGTGGTGATCACCTAACATTCTGACCTCACTAACACTATAATCGCTAAATGCAATCAAATCCTCACAGCCATGCACTACAAGTCTAGTAAAACCTTCTTTGGAGAGTAGAGCCAGTTACTCCAACACAAGCAAGAAAACCTCTTTTGAATTCATGTGATTTTAGAATTAATAAGAATAATAATTTAGTTGTTATCCCAACACTTCTGTGCACATTGTCTATATACAGTACAGGCCAAACGTTTTTTCATGACTATTTACATTGTAGATTCTCACTGAAGGCATCAAAACTATGAATGAACACAAATGACCTGGCCTCCACAGTCACCAGACCTGAACCCAATCCAGATGGTTTGGGGTGAGCTGGACCGCAGAGTGAAGACAAAGGGGCCAACAAGTGCTAAACGCCTCTGGGAACTCCTTCCTTCAAGACTGTTGGAAAACCATTTCAGGGCCACCACTTGAAGCTCATTGAGAGAATGATGCCAAGAGTGTGCAAAGCAGTAATCAGAGCAAAGGGTGGCTATTTTGAAGAAACTAGAATATAAAACATGTTTTTAGTTATTTCACCTTTTTATATAAGTATGAAACTCCACGTGTTCATTCATTGTTTTGATGCCTCCAGTGAGAATCTACAATGCAAATAGTCATGAAAATAAAGAAAACGCATTGAAAAAGAGAAGAGAAACTTTTGGCCTGTACTGTAGTTAATATTAGAAATGTGTGCATTGCCATGGATATTTTTAGTTAAAGAAGCTCTAGAATGTAAGACTTAATTTTTCGTGGCATCAGGTTCTGTGCAAAGTGCACTGTATTGTTGAGCGATGCACAGTGACACCATCTGCACAAGATGATGCTGCAGCTCTTTGGAGGTGGTCTGTGGATTGTCCTTGACTGTTCTCACCTTCTTCTTCTCTGCCTTTCTGATATTTTTCTGGGCCTGCCACCTCTGGGCTTAACAAGAACTGTCCCTGTGGTCTTCCATTTCCTTACTATGTTCCTCACAGTGGAAACTGACAGGTTAAATCTCTGAGACAACTTTTTCTATCCTTCCCCTGAACAACTATGCTGAACAATCTTTGTTTTTAGATCATTTGAGAGTTGTTTTGATGAGCCCATGATGCCACTCTTCAGAGGAGATTCAAATAGGAGAACAACTTGCAATTGGCCACCTTAAATACCTTTAGGGGTGCCCAAACTTTTTCATATGACATATATATATATATATATATACAGTGATTCCAAGAAGTATTTGATCCCTTGCTGATTTTCTTTGTTTGCCCACTAATAAAGACACTATCCTTCTGCACTTTTAATGGTAGATATATTCTAACATGGAGAGACAGAATATCAAGACAAAAATCCAGAATATAATTTTACAGAATATATTTTAATTAATTTGTATTTCAATGAGGAAAATAAGTATTTGATCCCTCTTGCCAAACACACTCAATACTTAGTGGCAAAGCCTTTGTTTGCAAGCACAGCGGTGAGACGTTTGTTGTAGTTAACCACAAGTTTAGCACACACACCAGGGGGAATTTTGGCCCACTCTTCTTTGCAGATCCTCTCTAAATCATGAAGGTTGGTGGGCTATCGCTTGGCAACTCTGATCTTCAGCTCCCTCCATAGATTTTCGATCGGATTGAGGTCTGGCGACTGGCTGGGCCACTCCCTGACCTTAATGTGATTTTTCTTGAGCCAATCCTTTGTTGCCTTTGCTGTATGTTTAGGGTCGTTATCATGTTGGAAGACCCAACCACGGCCCATTTTCAGATCCCTGGCAGAGGGGAGGAGGTTGTCCCTCAGGATTGTGCGGTACATGGCTCCATCCATCTTCCCAGTGATGCGGTGAAGTAGCCCTGTACCCTTGGCAGAGAAAGACCCCCAAAACATTATGCTTCCACCTCCATGCTTGACGGTGGGCACAGTGTTCTTGGGGTCATAGGCAGCATTTTTCTTCCTCCACACATGGCGGGTGGAGTTGAGGCCAAAAAGTTCAATTTTGGTCTCGTCTGACCACAAAACCTTCTCCCAATAACTTGGTTCATCTTTCAAATGATCATTGGCATACTTGAGGCGCGCCTCCACGTGTGCTCTCTTCAGCAGGGGTACCTTACGGGCACTGCAGGATGTGAATCCATTGTTGCGCAAAGTGTTGCCAATTGTTTCCTTGCAAACTGTGGTCCCAGCTGCCTTCAGGTCATTTGCTAACTCCTGCCGAGTGGTTGCAGGACGATTTCTGACCGTTCTCAGCATCATTGCCACCCCACGAGGCGAAATCTTCTTTGGAGCACCGGGCCGAGGTCTGTTGATTGTCATGTTATACTCTTTAAACTTTCTGATAATTGCACCAATAGTTGTTACTTTCATATCCAACACCTTACTAATCTTTTTGTAGCCCATTCCAGCTTTGTGAAGGTCAACAATTCTGACTCTGAGGTCCTGTGACAGCTCTTTGGTTTTACCCATGTTGGAGACTTGAAATCTGTGTGATCTGTCTGATTCTGTGGACAGGTGTTTTTCACACAAGTGATTAGTGAGAACAGGTGGCTTCAGGTCAGGTAACAAGTTGATTGGGAGTGTCTAACTGGTCTGTAAAAGCCAGAACTGCTAATGAATACTAAGGGATCAAATACTTATTTCACTCCATGAAATACAAATCAATTAATATATATTCCTTAGATTTATTTTCTGGATTTTCTTTTTAATATTCTGTCTCTCCATGTAAGAATACATCTACCATTAAAAGTATAGAATGATCATGTCTTTATTAGTGGGCCAACGAAGAAAATCAGCAAGGGATCAAATACTTCTTAGACTCACTGTATATATATATATATATATATATATATATATATATATATATATATATATATATATATATATATACAGTCACTATGATATCCTTTTGAGGGTAAATGCAACAGTTAATTCTGAAGAACATTAACAACAGCCAATGCTCCTAAATCAAACACTTAAGCACCACAATGAGAAGGGAGGCCAGAAGAGTTATGGATGAGTTATGGCCTGAAGACCAAGAGGGCTGTGCATCACAGGGAGGTCAGGAAAGCCGGCAAAACTACACCTTAACTACATACATTGCACACCTGACAATAAAAGTACTCAGAAAGGACATAAACACACTCTGGTAAGTCAGGTATTCCACTGACTGTGTGCTTTAAATGTTCATCATTAAATTATTATTACAAATGCACTGGTAAAATAACAAAACCTGGTTACAGACTGTAACTGTACACACTAAAAAAAAGTAAGTACAGATTTGTACTTAAAAGGGTACAAAGCTTGTCGGTGGGGCTGTACCTTATACTGAGGTACAAAAAAGAACCTTTTAGTGAAAATCCTTTTTTGTACCCATGGTTTTGTGCCAGTAAAGATTATAAAGAATATAAACATTATCATCAACTAAATATGGCTCAAAAACTTGATGATCCAAAATTGTCTGACTTTCAAATTAGAAAATGTGCAATTAAAATATATATTGTTTATTAGTACAGTGATACAGAATACAGAATGTACCCTGTGTCTTGTTAAATGGTACAAATTTGTACTTACTGCTGTTAGGAATGACTTTGTACTTCAGAGGGAACACATCTGACCCTGTAAAGACCAATATTGTACCTTTGAGGGTACAATTCTGAAGTACTCATATCATACCTCTGTTTTTTTTAGAGTGTAGGATATATATTAATAATTATTAAACAATACTAAATAAAAGATAATATGAACCACAATGAGAATGCCAGTATCTGATATTTTTAAATACAAGCCACTAGAAGCATCGATTGCATTTTTCATTATTTGAGTACAAGGGCTGTGCAAACCATGTAATTTTCACTTTTTCATTGCCTGTGGACTTCAGCATGGACAAACGTGCACTCTAGCACCGTTGAACTGGTGCTGGTCTTAGCGGCGGCACAGAAAAAGATATTACCTTCACCCTAAATTTTGCTCAATATCCTTATGAAACTAATTTTAAATTTATTAATATAACTTATCTTACACCAGTCCATCCCAGATCACTCTGAGCTTTGTTTCAAATGTAAACTGGAAAAAGGTACATTTTTTGGTCATGTGACAAGATGCAATTCTTTTGGAAAGGGATACATTAAGAACTTCAGAAAATGCTGAAGGTCCGGTTAGCCCTTACTCCTGCCCTTTTTCTTTTGACTTTTGATACAGATCGTGTGCTTCATTATAAAATAAGGCATTTATTTTTTATTTTAGTGTCTTTATCTAAGAAATGCATTTTACTTTTATGGTCAGCCCCTCAGGTTCCATCTGTCTGTTTCTGGCTGACACAAATTACAACAGTACTTCCTACGATATTTTTTTATGTCAAACCTTGAAGAATTGTCTTAAATTGATACTTGATTTAAATTCCCTTTTTTTCCCTCTTTGCTTTACATGTATACCATATACCATGAGAGTGTGTACCCAAAACCTTGTGTGTCCTTGAACCTGACTATATGTGCAAAAAATATATAAATTGCAAGAAAAAGAAATTACACACGACTTTTCACAAAGTAATGAATAAATAATGGTTTGCTGAGCTGCTGGTGTTCAAATAGTTGCGTTCTCTCTTGCTCTCTTCTGGGACTGTATATATATAACTCGGACTTCAGAGATGAAGTTGTCTGTTGGTTAGTGCAGTTAATGCAGAGTACATTAGCATGGAATTGGGCCCGATACCGGTACCAGTATTGGTATTGCATGGATTACCATACAAGAATTTTATAATATTTACAGTGAATAGCCAAAACATTAAAACTACTGACAGGTGAAGTAAATAGCATTGATCATCTGCTTACAATAACACCTGTCAAGGGATGGGGTATATTAGGCAGCAAGTAAACAGTAAAAAAAGAGAACTAGGCAAACCTTAAAATCCAGAACTAGAACTGGGTATCATTTAAAAATACCAATACCTAAACAATATTTTTTTCGATAATTTTTTTCTAAAATACAAAAAGCAATAATTATTCTCACACAGTGCATTTATTTAACAGCTGACATATCAAATGGTTTATTGTTAGAATTCTGAGGGCCCTAGCATTTAAAAACAACTAGGCCTGGCAATAAGGAACTAGGGCTGCAACTAATTTTTTGATTATTTTGGTAGTCGACTAATCTGACGATTATTTTTTCGATTAGTCGATTAGTCACGTTAGTAAACGTGGAAAGTACTGATATTTAGTGATTAAAAATATAATCTGTTGTGATTCGGCACTTCTGGAGACACAAACTAAGTTGACTGTAGACTGTGATTGCGTTTCTGTCCCCAGCTGTGGTCAACTGTGTAATGCAGTACTGTTACAGATTAACGATTATTCGACAATGAAATTTGTAGCCGACAAATACAATTGACATTGTTGATTATATTGACTAATCGTTGCAGCCCTACTGAGAACACAAAAAACGTCCAGCTAGTTTATTAAAAAACACTGTTTATACACACAGTACCTTCAGGTAGTTCTCCAGGTGCCGCCATCTTGATAGTCATGATTAGTTGACAGATAAGCACCAACAAAAATGACAGCTGATAACTGATGTGAATAGTCGAATTAGTTTTGCACTAGAGTGGTGCAACAGAAGTTGGCAAATTCATGCATTCCCACAAAATTAATTTTGCAATCTGTTCCCCTATCCTACCTATTTGTTCGTGCTTGTCAGTCGTCTTATCGTTAAAATTTCAGGACCCTTTGGTAGAATTCTACCAATGAATTGAGGAGCTACTTTGAGCTTGTTATTGGTGTAAAAATAGTGATTTCTTTGCATGAGCAATGCTATGCCCCTATCACTAGAACTGTATACCTGTTGGGAGCATCAGCTAAAAGCACTGTTTGTTGGTAATCAAAGGTGGGCTATTCGATAAAAGTTCATACTCGTTATCATGTTTCACTACACCCCAAGTCCATTTCACAGCTGATTTATCCTTTAAACTCAACATAAAATCATTCAGTGTGAGTGTGATGTGTTAGGCTAGATTTGTTTTTTTTCCCTTAAATCATCAGCGATATCCATTAATTTATTCATCTCTAGCCATTACGATGACCAAATTGTAAAATGTACAATAGAGGTATATCTATATATTAAAATACGCTGAATCATAACAGATGTGGCCAACAGAGTGGCCACACACTCAAATTCAGACTCCAAACTCTTTCTACAGACAGACTCAGGAGATTCTTTGTTCCGAGAGCCATCAGACTCTTCAACTCCTCCCAGTGGAGCTGGAAGAGAGAGGACAGATGAGGAACGAGTCTAATATGCTTTTTTTAATCACAGTCTATTTTTATCTCTACTATAATCACACTCTGTAACATATATATATATATATCTATATATATATATCTGTGCCCTTAGACTCTATTGACACTTTACTGTACATCCTGTACATTTGCACTCCTGGACACTATGGACACTTATTGGCACATCCTGTATATTCACACTCCTGGACACAACACTACTCACTTAACTTAAATACAATACTTGCACAGGTTTATGTTTAGTATTTGTCTTATCTGCTTATCTCATATACTTATTATACTTTGTTCTGTATTGCTGCACTACCTCATATTTACGGCTGATTACTTCAACACTTTGTATAGTTTTTGTATTTATATATTTATGTATATATTCTTCAAATCTCAGTTTAGAATCTTATAGTCCTTCGGGATCAATAAAGTATCTATCTATCCATTCATCCATTTATCCATCCATCCATACATCCATCCATCCATCCATCCATCAAACCTCTACTGACCTCTACTATAGAATCACTTTTCTCAGTTCACATCTGTGAGGCTGCGTGTCGATCACACACCTCTCTACCAGTGCATGGGCTGATGTGAAAATACAGCTTGTTGACTGATGTTGCGGTGTGTAAGGAAACACACTCCAGCCCGATACTAACCCATTCACACTGCATCTGACTCAGTGAAGCACGCTGAATTCATATCAGAGGAGCACGCCAAGGGAGAGTACTGTAGCTGAGATCATACACCCTCTGGAGAGCATGACACACACACACACTCACACACATACATACAGAAGGGAGGCGGAGATCGGGCTTTCCAGTCTGTCGTGTCCCTCAGCCAAAAAGATGACCCTAGTCACATGACCATCCCCCTATCCTCCCACTGTGACTAACACATGAAAATGGCTGCCACGAGGAAGACGACTGCCTTCAAAGCAAATGATGCAGATCCTCTTTTTTGTATCAGTATGCTGTTCTGCTCATAAGGAATGCATAAAAGATCTTAAAATAATTCTTCCAGAATTCTTTCCAGAGAGTACAGTGTATAATGAACAGTTAGTGCTGGATGATATGGTCAAAATGTATATCTTTTTTTATATATATTTGTGTGTGTGCATGTCTTTGATTTTACCAAATTGAAAACCTCTAGAATATAATCATTAGGAAGATGGATGATCACAAGCCATCAAACCAAGCTGAACTGCTTGACTTTTTGCACCAGGAGTAAAGGCATAAAGTGATCCAAAAGCAGTGTATAAGACTGGTGGAGGAGAACATGTCAAGATGCTCATTGCTATCTTGCACCCCGAAAACAGTCCATTATCACGCCTTTCACCTGCAACTTTTAAATAGCAACGATGCCTATAAATATATCTACACTGTTGGGTGTTGTGGTCTGGAAGTGAGGTATGTTCAGGTAAATCTCTAGTGTATTGATATCTTGACAGTGAAAAACACAGGTGCGCCACTGACTGTTTTAACCCTGACAACAGTCAGCCATGAGAAGTTCATTGCTGTCTTGGCAATGCAGGTGCATGTACACCCTTGCTCATTACACACAAAAGGACACACCGCAGTGCCCAGTTTCAGTTTCCTTAGCTGAGAATGGCAGAAGCACTGGGCCATTAAAAATACCAATCCTTCAATATCAGAGCTCACCCTGATTGGTTTATTTCATGCTATGCCCAAAACACACCCATGATTAACTAGAAGAATTAGAGCATACCTTTTGCATTTTTTGAGCCTCGCAGCGTGTACTTTTCCCGTCGTTACGATAGCAAAGACACACTGACACGCCCTAACCAAAGCTCGCCTATAGCTATAGCTCGCCTATAGATCGCTTTCTGCTCGGCTTGAATGCAGTGACCTGAGGGCAGAGACCTGTAAATGAACATCCGTTAGTAATAAATAGTGTAAATAGTGTATTAAGGGTCTTCCTCAAGGGTCCAACAGTGGCAGCTCAGTGGACACAGTTATCGAACACACAACCCTGCAATCAATACACAGTGCTCTAACCACCAAACCACTGCTACAGATTATCCAAGAGCCAATAATTAGTACAATCAATTACCTGCCACCTGATTTCATTTTCTGATTGCTTCACCTTTACTTAACCATTTATTTATACAACCACTGATGAGTACAGTAGAAAATACAGCACAAAAATACATGATGTCATTATCAATTAATGAACTACATATACCACATGGAAAGATTAGACTGTAGGGGGAATTTAGCCTACTCTTGCAGAACTGCAAACTGCAGACTTTTTTCAGCTGCTCTTTCAAATGTGGTGTTTTCAATGGGATGCACATTGCAGATATCCATGTGAGTGGCGAGAGCTGCAAATAAACCATTCAGTGTGAAAATCGTTTAGCATAGAGCAGCAGCAGAGACAGCGTTTGTTAATGGCTATCGATAGATAGATAGATAGATAGATAGATAGATAGATAGATAGATAGATAGATAGATAGATAGATAGATAGATAGATAGATAGATAGATAGATAGATAGATAGATAGATAGATAGATACATTTTTTGTAGTGATTATCTGGGTAATAAATCAGTTTAACTGCACCTGAACAGCTGTTTAGCTCAAACATGTGGAACATATTTGATGGCTAGGTCAGATTGAGATCAGATCATGCTCTCACCTCACCCCATGGAAACTCTTATAACCTCTTCTAAACACAGGCACAAACCTAAACGCACCAAAAAGTGTCCCAACAGACCATTACCATACTTTCCTCTGATTGGTAAAATAAGTGTACCACATAAAAACACTGTGTTTACTTTGAAACTGTGAAACTGTGTTTCTGAGTAAATCTAATGATGTTATCATTGTTATCATTCATCAAAGTATAGACCAATCAGATTAAACAGCTAAGACTCCTAGATTTAGGGAAGAACATTACATGTGCTTTCTCAGAGACACACTGTGACGGAATGGAGGCTATGGATTGACGAGGAGAAAGAGGTCGAGAGGGTTTTTCCCTTTGTGTAAAATGTTCAAAATAAATAATAAAATCGTAAAATTAAGAGCTTTGGGGGAAAAAAGAACAGAAAACGTACCGTTGGGTTCTTCATAAAAATATTGGAATTCTTATATTTCATTACATTACAGTGGGTTCCTTGTCACCCACCATAGATCAGCTGCTCACTGCCCAGTTTTTGCCACCTGCCTTGGACTAGTTGCTCACTCTTCACTTCTTCACTACCGATTACATCAAAGGTTACATCTCAACTCTATCAAGGAATTTTTTGACTGCTTCCATTGCTGGTGTGGCAGTATGTAGAGATCTGAGGCGGGTGAAGCACAGCTGGTTACACAGAGGATATCAGAACTGAAACTTGCAAATTGATTTACAAGATACAAGATTGAATTAGAAATAACATGAATGAATAGTCGAATGGACGACCGAATCCACTTTGAATAAATTCTGTTGCGTACAGCCCTAAAATATTCCTAAATAAGCAAATACTAGGAACTATGAATTGCTGTATTTTTCTTACTATAAAATGCACCAGATCATTAGGCAAACTATCAATGAACGTCTATTTTCTGGTCTATTTTCACGTATAAGGTGAACCGGATTATAAGGCGCATTACGCGACATTGGTAAAGAACGGGGTGTCGCCATGTTTTCCTTTTAAGCTAAGCTAAGCTTAGCAAAACACTACACAAAAAAAACTGCAATTCTTAAAAAAACATTTCAAATGAGTTAAACAATCACTGGATGTTAATCTACACAGATTTCTCTTCTGTAAACCGTTTATCTGGGTGAGTAAAGTGCTTCCATTTATTTACAGTAAGCTTAGATTTCCAGATTTCCACTAAGGCTGAAGCTACACTAAGGAACTTTATCCCATGTATACTCACCTCTGAATGGCAAAAGAACTAGCACAGTTAGCGGGTAATGCTAAGGCTGCTCCAGCAGTGTTAGCCTGGGTTAGCAGCAAAAATATAGATAGTTGACAACACATATTGTCTATCTATTAATGGCACCTAAAGTACACAAATGGGTGCGCTACAAAAACAGCAGTAAAAACAAAACAAAAATGGATTTGTGCAAACCAGCTGATACCTGATCCAATAAAATATTGTGTTATTATTTTATTTTAATCCCCATTAGTGGCTATCGCAGTAGCAGCTATTCTATAATATAATGATGCCTAATTGGATTGCAATCTGCAGTAATAACAGCGCAATATGGTATATTGTTGCGAGTTGCAGCCCTCGTCTGTGCGAATTACAAACGCTCAAATCTCACACTCACACAGCTCTTTCCAGTGCCAAAATTAACACTTAGAGTGTCTAAATCACACTCTGCAGTTACACCGCTCTCCTGTAAACAGGGTATGTGTTAATTTAACACTGCTGATCTTGCTGTGCAACAGATCCCACATACACAAAGCTGAAGACCACAGAGGAAATAAACCCTGCAGCTTCACAGGGTTATTATGCTCAGTTAGAGCTGATTAGAATATGTGTAATATATAATAATGTTGGATAATAGTCATGAGAGAAGCACTACTGTTGAAAGGTTTGCTTGTTATAAAAACTATAAATCTACTGTAAGAAAAGTATTTAAAGAAAGTATTTAAAGATTGTTTTATTAAACATGTGTGAAGACAGTGGAGCTATCTGTGCTCAACCTCCAGTGTATTACTGCAATTATACCACATTTCTAGTCTTGATACGTAATATATTTCTAATTACTGACCAGAGATGTAACAATTCATTAATCTGTATCAATGCATCAACTTAAACTGCCAATGATACAACACACCGATGTGATGCAAACACATTAATGCGTGTGTTTTATGTTTTTTTTTTTTTTTTTACTTTTCTTTTATTGCATTAGTGATAAGCAAGTGTGGGCTGTATTGGAACTTTGTAATGGCAACCTTGGTTAAAATGTTGCTTACTACTTACCAAGAGCAGTAAACAAATGAGCTTTTCTGCTGTAAAAAATTGAAATACAGCTGCTTTTAGCTTAGCCTTCCTTATTTCACTGTGTTAATTGCACTTGTTTGCAGTATATACAGCTCAGGAAAATTTAAGAGACAACTTCAGTTTCTCTGATTTTTCTATTTATAGGTATATATTTGAGTAAAATGAACATTGTTGATTTATACTATAAACTACAGACAACTTTTCTCCCAAATTCCAAATAAAAATATTGTCATTCAGAGCATTTATTTGCAGAAAATGAGAAATGACTGAACTAATAAAAAAGATGCAGCGCTTTCAGACCTCAAACAATGCAATGAAAACAAGTTCATATTCATAAAGTTTTAAGAGTTCAGAAATTAATATTTGGTGGAATAGTTTTCCTGCATCTTGGCATGTTCTCCTCCACCAGTCTTACACACTGCTTTTGGATAACTTAAGCCACTCCTGGTGCAAAAAATCAAGCAGTTCAGTTTGGTTTAATGGCTTGTGATCATCCATCTTCTTCTTGATTATATTCTAGAGGATTTCAATTTGATGAAATCAAAGAAAGTGGTCTCTTATTTTTTCCAGAGCTGTATTTACTGCTTGTTTCTACTACATATGACATTTAATAAAAATATATATATATTCACATTCAATTTATTTGGATTCTCAAAAAAGGAACAGATTTTAATCGCATCAAATCGTATCAAACCGAATTGTATTGTGACATATTTTGATATTGTTGTCTAAAATAAGAAATATAAGATTGTATTGTGATTAATCTTGTGATTTACATTCTATTACTGAGTAATACTCTTTGTGCCATATAAAACTTTGGGCACCACTGGTCAGCATTTCTGTTACTGTAAATAGTAACTTAAGTGGAACAAGAGGAAGTGGAAGATAAACTGTTCGCAAACAAGGTATAAAGGTATGTGAATAAAATGACACAAGCTTTTTAACATGCTAAGAAATATCAATAGTGTTGCACCTTTAACAATACTGTATCAGTATTGGCACTGATATTAGCATTACATTATCGGTATAGGCAATAAAAGTTTCATTAAGCTGTTACTGATGCGCATGTAGATTATTCAACCAGTAAAACTTGTTTTCTCAACTTATTATACATTACCAGTCAAAAGTTTGGACCTTCTTATTGTGGCGTGAGGAGGCGGGGGAGTTGTGGGTCCGCCCCACGCCAGAGCGCAAAGCCATGCCTGTCTCAGCTGGCCCGCATGAGGGCTGATTGAGCCGCCAGTTGAGACAGGCATATATACTCAGCCTCCGCCATCATTTGAGGACTTTGACTGGGGAGCGGAGGGCTGAGGCTGCGCGGACTCAGCACTTTAAAAAGAGACTATGAAACTCTAGAGCCCCATTGGGCCATAGTATGTTCTTTTGAGTTGTTTTTGGGTGTGGTGGAGGGTGTTAAAAGCCAATAAAGGTATGTTTTGAGTTCATTTAATCCCCGTGTCTGTGTATCTCTGTGTGCTTCCTCCTTCCGGGTCACAGTGGTCACGCCCCTAACCCCAGGGGCCTACCACATTATATAATGTTTTTTTTTTTACTCTAAATTAATACTGAAGTCATCTGTGAAGCATTTACGCGGCTCTTGTCAGGGGTGCTGTTAACTTGCCGACTCTTAAGCTCTGAAGCTGGAAAAGGTAACTCTTGGAGGTCCTGACGAGAGACAGTTTCATCATTATGTTTTTAATGGTCTTGGTGATGGCACTTGAAATTTCTGATTAACTGATATTCAATTATTAAAGTATATTTATCTTTACTTAGCTGACTATTTCTTGCCATAATATGGATTAGAACGTGTATTCAAAGTAGACTAACTCTACCTCTTCACAACTTTACAACTGATGCTTTTAAACATATTAAGAGGCAAGAAATTCAAGTAATTAACTCTTGACAAGTTCAGCACAGCTGTTAACTGAAAGCCTGAATTCCAGGTGACTCTCCCTCATAAAGCTGACTAAAGTATCAATCTACAATGCCGAACATTTTAAAATAATAAGGAAAAACCACAGAATTCTGAAAGGTGTGTCCAAATGTTTGGTACTGTATATTTTTGGGATACAGAATACTGCCTTAATCAATATAAAATTTAATTTTATAAATTTCAGCATTTAAAGTCAAGTAGTTCAGAATTTGTTTTGGCATTGGTACTTGCTATCTGCAGAAAATCCAGCATCAATATCAAAAATAACACTAGTACTTTTTAAATATTAGTGTATTACTTATCGTTTGTACAATGTATGTGTACACCAATGGAAGTGCAGACATTATCCAGAACTGCTCTTTCTGTGTAGAACATGCAAGAGGCACAACATGACCCATTGTAAATACTGCAGAAAATGACCTGCTTTATTCATACATTGGGCCCTATCTTACACTTTGCACAAGGTGCATTGTGATGCTCATTGCTATCCTACACCCTGCCAATTGTCTATTTTCAAACCTTTTACCTGCATGGCTTAAATAGCAACGGTGCTTGTGAATATATCTACGCTGATGGGTGTGGTGGTCTTAAAGTGAAATGTGTTCAGGAATATCTCTGGAGTATTGCTATCTTGGCAACATTAAACACAGGTGTACCACTTGAAACAACCCAAGCAAACGTCAACAGTCAGCTGTTCATTACTATCTTGGCAGTAAACTGTCAACACAGGCATGCCCCCAACACACGTACACCCCCACTTAGTATGCACACATCAAGTCAAGTCAAGTAGTTTTATTGTCAATGCTGCATATGTACAGGACATACATAGAATTGAAATTACGTTACTCTCCTTCCCAATTTTACAGCAAGTACAGATAATGGATAATAAAGAAAAATAAAGAAAAAGGGGAGACACTATGTGTACAATACAGCAGCAGGGACACAGACATACATGAGACAGAACAAGGTGCAGTAGTGGTGGGAGTGAAATAGATATATAAATAGAAATAAAAAGAAATAAATATATAATCTAAATCTAAATGAGTGGGAGACACTATATGTACAATACAACAAAAACACAATAGACATTTGTGAGACAGAAGATAATAGTGCAATATTAATGGTGATTAAGATCAAGTGACAATATAAATAGAACCCGTATAACAGTAGTGCAATGTTGTATCTAGCTTAAGGCTGGTAAAGTTCTTAAAGTTCCCAGTTCTTGGGGAATTAAAGTGTGTATGACAGTGCAGCGTAACAGTAGTGCAGGTATTGGGTGTGTAGTGCAGGTCCTTTTACAAAAGTTACAGTACTGTGTGTGTTCTAGTGCAGAGTTTCAGTACTGTGTTGGTGGGAGGATGTGGGGTCAGGATGATGAGAGTGTGTGTGCTGTGGGCAGGATTGGGATGGGGGGTAGTGCGGGAAGAGAGTTCAGCATCCTCACAGCCTGATGGATGGGGCTGTCTCGCAGTCTGCTGGTCCTAGACCCGAGACTCCGCAGTCTTCTCCCTGATGGCAGCAGGCTGAAGAAGCTGTGTAGTGGGTGGGAGGGATCTCCTGCCAGACGGAGGGCTTTCCGCGTGAGGCGGGAGCTGTACAGGTCCTGAAGGGAGGGGAGAGAGGTGCCAACGATCTTCTCAGCTGCTCTCACGATGCGCTGGAGGGTCCTGCGGCAGGATGCTGTGCAGGCCCCGTACCACACGGTGAAACAGCTGGTCAGGATGCTCTCGATGGCCCCTCTGTAGAAAGTGGTCATGATGGGGGTGGGGGTTCCAGCTCTTCTCAGCTTGCGGAGAAAGTAGAGACGCTGGTTTGCCTTCCTGGCCAGTGATGCTGAGTTGGTGCTCCAGGAGAGGTCCTCTGTGACGTGCACACCCCGGAACTTGGTGCTGCTCACCCTCTCCACAGCAGTTCCGTTGATGGACAGAGGAGTGTGCAGTGTGTGAGTTCTCCTGAAGTCCACAACAATCTCCTTAGTCTTCTCTGTGTTCAGAGAGAGATTGTTGTGTTTGCACCAGGAGGCCAGGCGGCTCACCTCGCTCCTGTAGTGTGACTCATCGTTGTTGCTGATGAGACCCACCACCGTCGTGTCATCCGCAAACTTGACGAAGAGGTTGGAGGTGTGTTCTGGTGTGCAGTCGTGGGTCAGCAGAGTGAACAGGAGGGGGCTCAGTACACATCCTTGGGGAGCCCCTGTGTTCAGTGTGGTGATGCTGGATGTGTTGCTGCCAACCCGCACTGCCTGTGGTCTACCAGTCAGGAAGTCCAACAGCCAGTTGCACAGGGAAGTGCTCAGCCCCAGACTGTCCAGTTTGTGTATGAGCTGTTGGGGGATGATTGTGTTGAATGCTGAACTGAAGTCAACAAACAGCATTCTGACGTAGGTGTCTTTCTTGTCCAGGTGTGTGAGGGCTGAGTGGAGAACAGTGGAGATGGCATCATCGGTCGAGCGATTTGACCGATATGCAAACTGGTAGGGGTCCAGGGAGGAGGGGAGTGAAGACTTGATATGGTGCATGACTAGTCGTTCGAAGCACTTCATGAGGATGGGGGTGAGTGCAACCGGACGATAGTCGTTGAGACAGGATGGCGATGCCTTCTTAGGGACAGGGATGATGGTGGTGGCTTTGAAGCATGTGGGAACCACCGCCTGACTCAGAGAGGTGTTGTAGATGTCCGTATAAACCTCTGCGAGTTCCCAGGCACAGTCCTTCAGCACACGACCAGGAATGTTGTCAGGTCCAGGAGATTTTCGAGCATTGATCCTGCTGAATGCTCTCCTCACACTGTCTTGGGAGAGCGTTAGCACCTGGTCACCAGGAGGAGGGATGGATTTCTGGGCGGGTGTGTTGTTGAGTGGCTCGAACCTTGCGAAGAATCCATTCAGGTCGTTCAGCAGAGATGTGTCGCTGTTGCAGGTCTGTGGATGGGGTTTGTAGCCTGTGATAGACTGAATCCCTTGCCACAGGTTCCGTGTGTCTCTGCTGTCGCTGAAGCGTTGGGATATCTTCTTGGAGTACTGCCTCTTAGCTTTCCTGATGCCGCGGGACAGGTTGGCCCTGGCTGTCCTCAGGCCTGCCTGGTCTCCAGCTGTGAAGGCTGCATTTCTAGCCTTCAGGAGCTTGTGGACCTCTCCTGTCAGCCATGGCTTCTGATTAGCCCGAACAGTGATGGTCTTGAGGTCGGTTACATCATCAATGCACTTGGTGATGTAGGCAGAGACAGTTTCTGTGTACTCCTGAATGTCCGTGGAGTTGTTGTGGGTGGCAGCCTCTCTAAACATGTTCCAGTCTGTTGTGCTGAAACAGTCCTGAAGTGCCTCTGAGGAACCCTCTGGCCACACTCGTACCTGCTTCAGAACTGGTTTGGAGACTTTAACCAGTGGTCTGTAAGCTGGCATTAGCATAATGGTGAGGTGGTCAGACGCTCCGAGGTGGGGGAGGGGGGAGGCTCTGTAAGCCCCTCTTTTTGTAGTAAAGACCTGGTCCAAAGTGTTGTTTCCCCTGGTTGGAAAGTCTATGTGTTTAAAAAGTCCAGAAAACACACTCTTTGGGTCTGCATGGTTGAAATCTCCAGCCAGAATGAGAAAAGCATCTGGGTGTGCTGTCTGCTGCTCACTGATGTACTGGTACAGTTCATTCAGTGCTTCACTCCTCACGCTGTTGTTGGAGGTCGGAGGGATGTAAACAGCAGCGATCAGCACGGCGGAGAAATCTCTCGGTAGATAGAACGGACGGCATTTGATAATCATCAGTTCCACTACCGGTGAGCAGTGTTTACAGACCACAACAACGTTCCGACACCAAGCATCGCTGATGTAAACACAGAGTCCGCCGCCGCGGCTCTTACCTCCGTCAGTTAGCGCGCGGTCCGCCCGATAGCATGTTAGCCTCTCCAGCTGAACGGCATGGTCCGGGACGCTGTTGTTGAGCCAAGTTTCCGTGAAAATATAAACACAACAGTCTCTCACGGTCTTCTGAGTTGACTGAAGTAAGCGGATGTAGTCCAGTTTATTGTCCAACGATCTTACATTCGCCAAAAGCATGGTGGGGATAGCTGGCTTGTGTGGGCTAGCTGCTAGCCTCGCTCGGATACCTCCCCGCATACCGCGCTTCTGCCGTCTCTACCGCCGCCTGTGGCGCTTCCATTGTGGGCGAGCTGCAGCGGTGGGGGTCGGTGGGGGTGCGGGTGTCCGGAGCACGCCGCAGGCTCGCAGCTCTTCTCGGAGATCGCGGTTTAAATCCAAAAGTGAGTTTCTACCGGCTTCCAGCAGAAACTCACGGCTGTAGGTGCGTTTCAGGACGTGAACGCACGACAAAGACGTACAAAAACAGGACAAAAAACACGAAAGCGCTGTATCCTCGGGAGAGCGAGAAGCCGCAGCGTGTGCACGCGCCGCCATCTTGATTACATGGACAGGCAGCAGTGCACAAACCTATAATCTGTGCCTGTTTGCAGCAACGCAAACTTTTACATCAGCAATAAACAGACATCTTTATGGTGTGAACGAGCAGGTCAGTTTTCACTGCGTTTGTTGGACACGTTCAGGTAGTTGCACCATTTAAATTGCAATCAGCCAAAACTCAGAGCGCACCTGCCTCTTAAAGGGAATGGCAAGTGGCACTCAAAATACACACATTATTAATTACGAGAATAAGTACATGTCTTTTGTGCTGCAAACATTTCCCATTGTTACTATAGCACAGACACACTGACACTACCCAGATACCCCTATTAAGAGTTCATTATTCAGCAAAGTACAATGAGTATTAGAACTGAGATCTGTACAGAATTTCACATCTTTAAGGTGGTTGATTTCTAAAAATAAAATTTCATTTTATGAGCATGGTGATGCATTAACAAGTTTACCTGGAAAAGTTAATGTAGTATCTAACCCAACCTTGGCATAAATAGCATTAAATGTACATGTGATTTTGAGAGCCAATTGTCTCTTAGCATGGACAAATCTAGCCAGATACTGCTGCTCACACTTATTACAACCCCCCAAAATATAAAATGTCCCACCCATCAGGCACCCACTATAAGACCCCACTCTAACTCCTGTAATTCATGTCACCTTGCCATGAGCACACTGGCCAGTGTTCCTCCTCACAAGATATCACCACAAAAGTGAGGATTACTGCTATCCCATGACTTTTGGCATGCCAGTGTAATTATCAATTGAAGTATTATTCAAATATATGCCAACCCTGTAATATTACAATTTATCCCAGATAGGGATAAATAGTATTTTAAACATCAGAGAAATATGAGCTATAGAGTAAGACATAACAGAATCTGCTACATGATAATATTGCTCTGGGGATCTAAATAAATTCACACACACACACAAACACACAAACACACACACACACACACACACACACGGTCTCACATATACATCCCCCCTCACACACACACTCACACACACACACACACACAGAACAGGAATAACACAGCTAGAGCTGCAGGCTAGCAGTCGTATTCCATCTGCGTATCTTCCTCTTTCCCACACTGTCACACATGTTCCTGCAGGGGACGTGAGGAGCATCAATAGATAGTTAAGTCATTATCTCAGCAGGCATAAGATAATATTCCAAACTGATTATGCACTATTATGGCTCTACACAGTAATAATTTAGTGCATTTATTTTGCTGCTAAAAAGATGTGCAAAAGAACTGTATGCACTTAGGATTAGGTCTGTCACAATAAAAAAAATATTGTTATACATGATACTATTGTCATTTTAATAGCATTTAAATGCCACTAACATAATGATAAAATAATAACAAATCATAAGAAAGCAATTATACCATTTAAAAGACAACACATTTGTAAGTAATCATAGTTTGGCCAATGTATACTTTATTCTTCACCTACTGCAGTCTGTCTCTTCACTGTTTGTATGTAGTCTGGTAGTTATTGAAGCATCGGCCTGATATTGCATGACAAGGTAAAATACCCCTCTGTTATATATGTAAAGACTATAGACAATATCACGATTATCAAGCATTATTAAGGTCATGTCCATTTATTGTTTGATGAATCCAAAATGCATATACAAGCTTCTGGGCTAATTTATAAACCTGTGGGTGATGCATTATCAAAGGCACAAAGATTGTACTCTAATAATGGTGAATGCTTTAGTACAAACAATACAACTAGAAACCTATCAGCATTAGGCACGTTTTCAGGCATTCAGCATTGTTTACTTCTCTGAAAAATGCATTCAAAGTATTCTTTTTGAGATTATTATGTGATTTGAGATGATTAAGGCATGCAGTTAGAAATTGCTTGTAATGTTGCATTAATTGTTATTTGTGTAAGCAAAAGTAAAGAAGCAAACTAAGTGGAAATTAGGTCAAATTTTTCATTGTTATCTCTATATGAATTGTCACAATACGCACATCGGAAGAGCTTGAATATCTTTGCCAACAGTGTTGGGCACGTTACTTTGAAAAAGTAATTAGTTATAGTTCCTAGTTACTTCTCCAAAAAAGTAACTGAGTTACTGAGTTACTCCACTATAAAAGTAACTAGTTAGCAGTAAAAGTATCTATTTCGTTACTTTTGTGTTACTCGCCCCCGTAACCCCAAACCCCCCCTCCCTCCGGCCCCCACCTTCTCAGAGCGTGTTTCATAAGCCAGATGAATAGAGTGCACGACAGCAAAGACAAGTACCTGCATAGAGGTTGGTCAATGACAGTTTTTTTGTTCGGGGACATGATGTAAACTTGTCGTGCACATTTTTACCTTTTGACCTCAGTGAGTTTAATATAGTGTCGGTATTTCCATCTGGAAAAGGCTGTTTTACCACTGGAGTCCTCCTGACTCGCCATCTCTTTCTATGTGCTCTAAACACCCACCCACCTATTTTCTCTGATTGGCTGAAGAAGTAATCTTCATTAATTACCTCAGCCAATCATTGCTTAGGCAGTTATCTCATCCTCCCCTCCCTTGTGATTCTCACACACACAACGCACACACACACACTTGCGCCTTTGTCTGTATGCGTGAAGTAAAAAAAAAGTTAATTGAGCGGCTAAAGTAAAGTGCAGTAACGGGGTGTCGGACATGGTAAAAGTGTTATAGTGACAGTCAGAGTAATTAGTTAGATTACTCGTTACTGAAAAAAGTAACGGCGTTAGTAACGCTATTCTCATTATTCTCATTACTGTTCGTCAATAACAGCAAATATAATAATATGCTCATTCTTATCTTACAGGAATATATCTACACTCTTTAGGAATATATCTACGCTGATGGGTGTGGTGGTCTGGAAATGAGGTGTTTTCAGGTAAATTTCTGGCGCATTGCTATTTTTTGCAGCTTGCGATATCAAAGACACACCGAAACGTCCAAAATTCAGCTTCGAGTTACGCCATTGATTGGTGTGCTATAGATCACTAAAATAGGGCCCAGGGAGCTTTTTACCATGTAGGCTGTGCTCAAGTTAAATAACTACTGTTTTTTTTTTTCACACTATAGGGCGGACTTAAAATTCTTAAATTTTTCCAAAAGTCGCCAGTGCACCTGATAATCTAGGGCGCCTTGTGCATAAATTTTATCAGTCAGGTTGTGAGGAGCAGTAAGTGAAGGTTCTCCAACACCGGGGCTGGAGTAGCATTGGCCGCTAACTGCGCTAAGTGCTAGCTCTTTCGCCGTTCAGAGGTGAATTTTATCAGCCTGTAGCCTGCTGCGAACCCCCGCTAGAACTGCTGAAGCAGCCTTATCATTTCCTGCTAAGTGTAGCTCTTATGCCATTCAGTGGTGAGTATTTTTGGCCTGAAGCCCCAGACAGCCCAGACAGCACTGCTGAAGCAACATTAGCATTACCTGCTAAATGTGCTAGCTCTTTGGCCGTTCAGAGGTGAATTTTATCAGCCTGTAAACTGCTGCGAACCCTGGCTAGCACTGCTGAAGCAGTCTTAGCATTACCCGCTAACTGCACTAAGCACTATTTTTGTTTTTCTATTCAGAGGTGAGTATTATTGGCCTGTAGCCTGCTGCTAACTCCGGACAGCACTGCTGAAGCAACATTAGCATTACCCGCTAAATGCGCTAGCTCTTTCGCCGTTCAGAGGTAAGTATTATCGGACTGTAGCTGTAGGGGCGTGCCATATCGTATCGTACACAATAATATCGCCAACGTTTTTGAATATCGTGAACGTTATTATACCCTGAAATATCGTGCCATACAACACACGCCTAATTATCACACTGGGTACTAAGTTTTAGCTGTTTTTAGCAAAAGGAAAATTCACACTGTTCTCATTTCCCATTATATATCTACTAGAGACAGATTATAGCTGTCCAGTATCATTTATTTTACTTTAATCCTGCATATATGGAGATATTTGGAGTGCATTATTAATATAATGACATTCTGGATCATTGACTTCTGTTACAAATCTGATAAAATTCTTGTATTTTTTAATACAAGATTATCAATAATTAATTTAGAGGTGTGCCATATCATATTGTATGCAATATTAAAATTTTCATTTCGTTGCAGTAGTGTATTCTTGAAATAATGTTTTTTATTCAGTGTTTTATCATATCGCCAAAAGTATTGTTAACGCAAAAATACCATGAAATATTGTGATATTATTTTAGGGCCATATCGCCCACCCCTAGTAGCCTGTGCATTCACAGTTATGTTTACTTTACTCAGCTTAGATTTACAGGTCTCGCCACCCAGCAGTGAGACCTGCAGAATTAGAAGGAAAACATGGCGACAGCCCTGTTCCTTACTAGTGTCACATAATGTGCCTTATAATTTGAAGCGCCTTATGTATTAAAATAGACCAGACATTTATTGATAGTATAGTAGAGAATGGTCAAGCCAGGTAGAGGTCCACAGTAAACAAACACACCAAACTGTTTAGTCAAAAAAAAATGAGTGCAGCCAAACAAAATGCCGAAAAACCTTTGAGGAACCTTTAAACTAATTTACAATCTTTATTCTTTATGTTTCATATAGATATTTGATTATCCAATAGCATTATTACACATCCTAATTTCTGTCCATACCTTACACACCTAATGCTTTGCCTCACTTAAAACAAGTTTTAAATACCTTTAAAACTAAATCCCTGAGAAAGAAGGTGAGGTATTTCGTGACTTTTCGCTTGGCAGCCTGGCATTAAACTCACTCTTAACTGCCTGGAGACACCGCGCAGCACAGGCAGCCAGCCTATGAAATATTAACAGTGCTTGGGCCCCAAAACCAGACGGTGACCACTGCAGAACGCTGCTATCTCATCCGCACTGAGAAACAGTTTCAATTCCCAACACCGTGCTCTCTAAAAGAGTGATATTAAGAAGTGGATGCTTTCGGTTTTGGATGAGAAAAGGGGGTAAAACTGGGTTCATCAGTTTCTTCCACAGGGAATAGTGGCACAATGAAGAGTTAATTATGCATGTTGTCTCGTGTTCTGCGAGAGGCGTGTATCTGAGCTGTAAAACGCAATGAGGCAGGCTAAAGGCTGAGTCGATTTTCATGCATTTCTGCTATAATTACCAGATTGACACGAGTAGTGACTCATTATTATTCAGAGGATTTTAAATGCTGCTGTTCTCTAAAAAAATGCAGCTCCAGCACTGCAGTGAGATTTAGAGCTGCAGCCTTCTGTGTAACCCAGCAGCGAGGGTTTTCTGTTGAATGGGATGTATTTTGTCACAGTTGGAGCTCGGATGAAGAGATCTTTTACAGTTCTTATCATATTATCTGTCATGGCTCAGGATCTAAAATTCCACTGAGGCTAAACCGTACACCTGCACTTAAAGGCTTAAATCACCTGGGGTAGATGTCACAAGTTGGTGTTTAAATGGTAAATATTACATAAAAATATATGTATTATTAGATATAATACAGATAAACGTTTGAAGTAATGTGTAAACGCCAAGCATACCACTCAGCTGCAAAAGCTCGGAAAATATTTTGTTATTATTTTCTTCTGTAATATCATACAAACAACACATGTCCTTATTTAGTCTGCTTATTTAGTCTTTTTTATTAAGATCCACCCACTCATGCTGAAATCATAAGTCATTTTTTCAACCTGTACTGAAACATTATGCCAATTACAAGGCTTCACAATTTTATTTTATTTACATGAAATACATTGTGTTTAGCTTGAACTAAATTGAGGTTGAGGGTTGGTGAAAACAAGAATGTGAACCTCAGAGAGGAAAAGAACAGAACAATTTAGAATATGGGTCATTTAGTTGTTGTTTTTTTTATTGTGTAAAACTTCTAATTATCTCCTTAACAATTAAAAAGGTGTGTTTAGAAAAGGAAATAAGGCAGTAGGTCAATGAGCTGGTTAAGACAATGGTGGTATTTTGACAAAATAACATACCGGCACTGCCATATAATATTAGTAGGAGTGAACGATATGGACAAAACTGTTAAAAATGTTTTGTGCTTTATGTATTTTAATGTAGGGCTGGCGATATTGTAAAAAAAAAATTCAATATTCTTCTAATATACAAAGTGTCCTTGGTTGTGATGTAGATTTTTCTTTCTAACAATTTAAAGTGATTCACAAGCTATTGTTTGCTTTACATTTAATTAAATTTTTTTAACGAATAGTAAGCAGTCCCTTCATACTTACATGCATCTTTATATTAAACACAGCGCAAACATAACCTCCTTATATTTCAGTTAGATGTAAGAAAATGTGTAAAATATATAAATCCTTGCCACATAAAAACAGATTCTATTTGTAAACAAGTGCAATCTCCACTATCCCATTTAGAAAATCGCATAAATACAGTAATTTGATTAAGCAAATTCATTTGATTAACCTCCAAGCCCTAGTATAATGCATCAAAAAATATTTATTACAGGACCATTTTTCAACTATTCTTCCTACTGTGCCTTTAAGATTACTCTTACTAACTTCAGTATGAATGCATAAGATTAAACTGCTATAGATTATAGGTTTAGATTAGTTATGTGAATGTGTGATGGCATGAGAACCATAAATAAAATGTAAAAAATCATACATTGACCAACCACATGGGAGAGGAACTAGAACTGTGTCCCATGACTTCTGCCACGATTATGACAGGTTTGCTTGTCGGGACACATGGACAATTCTATTTAGATGCTGCAGGTCATATTCATTAACACCCATTGAGCTGTACACTGTGGGTGGTAATGACTTCAATGATGCAGTCCTGTTACACATGTTACACTGTAGATTGAGGAGCGTTAAAAAAGGCCTGTTCCTAATCAGGCCTAGCTTAACCTCCAATAATCCATGTCACATATAAGCACACTGCCAAATGTCCAACTACACTCAGAAAAATAACACCTCACAACTTATACATGCGAGGGCATTCCCAATCTGTCCACTGAAGCAACACTTCATGATCAATGTACACACTGCCCTTTAAGGATGAAGAAACAATATCCTGTGCAATCCAGGTTCCTTCTAGAAAGATCTCTGAGATAAACTACTCACTATTTAGCTGCCCAATTGCTGTGTTTACTGCACCACTTGACAACTAATCAACTGATACAAGGTTTAACAAATATATACCTTTTAATATTGTCAATTAAGCTCCTGCGTGTGATGACAGAGTAATGAAAGAGATACATCAGAGTGAACTGGTATCAAGAAACTGCTCAAACGGACAGATTAATTCACGACTTAGAGATAAAGCCTCCCTGCATTCTAGGTCAGTGTTGTGAGTGTGGCATTAATCTTATGTGCTCTAATAAAACCATTGCTTTCCCAGTGGTGGAGAATAAACTGAGACGACGGCCTGTGTTTGTTTACAGTGCTGGAGAGACGCGGTGAGCTTGTCACTTTCCTTCGCCTCACTGGACCCGGCATTCAGCCTGCTCTGCTGGGGAGGACCGTGGATATTAAAAGAAAAGCAATCCTCTTACATGACGCTCGGACCATGTGGGGGGACACCAGCGCTGCCTTGTCTTTGCCTGACGGTACTCAAAACCTATTGGCCAACCTGAGCTTGTTTAAAAAAAACAAAAAAACAAGGCCGCAACCAATCTGACAAACGGTTCTGCTGTGGCAATCTGTTGGACACCTAAAAATATTAAAACAGAATGATTGGTAGGTTCTAAGTGCTGGCTTACTTGAAGTAGACCATAGAAAGTTGGACCTAGACGATTTCCTTTTCTACTTATAGACAGGACGTCTTAAATAGAGGTCTTAGGGGTATTTTTACATCCACGGAGAGACCCAGAGAAGCCAGGCTCAGGCACTTACAAATGGATGACAAAACCCCTGTGAGCAACTACTAGCACCGCATAGGAGAGGGGATCCCCTCCTCCTCCCCTTCCTCTGACCTTGCAGGAAGAATACAGATCCAAAGCAGAGCTCTCAGCAAGCACTGAGCTGGGGCTGGTGGCGAGGAAAGGCATTAATAAATGAATGAAGGCTTTTGGCTTGGATTGCAGCAGCCGTGCTGGGTCCACCAGCCCTGTTTAACGTGTCAATTCACCCCTCCGCCTTCACATGTTCCAGGATACCAGTCAAACAGCCAGTCATACAGCTGGAGAAGCTAGATACGTAGGTACGTACATGCATACGTATGTGCCCTGCAATCATACTGGGGTCAGCTTTTTGGCCCCAGGAGGGCCTGCCTACAATAAATGAACATGCATGCATACATGAACATACAAACCTCTGTTGAATGAAAGCTATATATAGTTTGAATTAAGGGAGTTGTCAAAATGTCCATTCAAATGATCAATTTCTGTAATACAATTACCTTGCATAGCCAAACTGTCCCATTTGACCTTATGTCCCTTATGACTCCATATAATAGCAGTCTTAAATCAGCCCTGAATGATTTAATGATGAAGGAAACCCTGGCATTTACCACCTTTTTTCCAATTTCTCTATATCTCTATATGTCTCTATATTATGTTAACTAGCAATGATACCGCTAGCTAGCTAGTGGACTGACGTTGCATCTGTCATAAGAAGATATGATGAAGGCAATATTTGAGCATTATGGGATGCCTAAGCATAGCATGATACATGAACAAATGTAGAATTCGGAGTATTTTATCATAAAAACGCTTAAAAAAAACATGAAATATTATTTTAAACGTTGCAATTTATACGTTTTCCATGCTCATACACCATAAGCTGATACCTGCTCCACCTAAACCTTCTCAGAGCATCTTCTCCTCTCTGAGCCCTGGCAGCTCTTCTCCCCCTTATAATAAATTGAATAAATGCTGTTTTTTTCCAATTATATCAATAAACCACGGAGAAAATCCCTTTTTCAAAGCGTTTGAAATAGGTTTCAAGCTGCCTTACCTTTTCCTGAGCTCGACTGAGCCTTTTCTGGACGTTTTTCGCGAATATGCCCGTCTTTATTTCAGCCATGGCTGCTGCTGCTGGTACTGAGGCGAGCCCAGCGATTTCAGCACCTACATGGAGGAAAGGCGGAGGGGGAGGAGCCGCTCTTAAAGCGACAGGACCCGGATGTAAGATGCAACACGAACGGCGTCGTGTTTCGTTTTCAGTAATAATAATAACGCGCTAAACGGCGGAAATACGCGGTGTGGATGCGTTTTTCACTCAGTAGCTCGATACAGAGGTGGTGTTGATTCTCAGCGGTTCGGTGCTGAATCCGCCTCGGTTCGGTTCAGTGAGCCTCCCTCACCCTCTCTCTGTCTCTCAGAGCTGCTGATACTTCAGGCTGCCATACTGAGCGGTAAACAGGCCACGGAGCCCCGCAAGAAACCCGCACACAGGAGCGTGACTGAGGGGGTTAAGTCTAATAGTGACAGGATAATAATAGTCGAAATTAAATAGCTAAATCTGTGCTGACAGGCTGGGGAGGAGGTGGGTTTAAAGGATAACTGCTGGGTGATATTTAGTAAATACCTTATAATCAATCTTCAGTTATTTTGCGGATTATATGGTCAGGGTTGCCAAGTCAGTCTGAAACCTGCTTTTCAGAAGCATAAACTAGCCCAAAATAAAACAAATATGAGTGCATGCATTTTGGTTATAAGGGATTTATTGTCAGCATTGGCTTAGGTACCGGAGGGATGGGTGGGACGTGTTCATCCCAATATAGGTGAAATAGGTGGCTTTGCCCCCCCCCAAAAATGACACTGCAAAAAAGGCAGAAATTGTTTTAAGATAAACGTATATTTTGAAAGCCCATCGAATTCAGCACCCCCTCTCGGGAGTGCGTTTCTGGTAAAAGTTAGCTTGTATCAAAAAGATATGGGTGCACGAGAGAGGGTGCTTTTCCTGGTGGGGGTGCTGAATTCAGCACAACAGTGACTTTTTACGCGAGGTCAGTGATGAGATCAATGAACAGTAACAATATGCTGCAATAAAAATGGCTTATGGGTAATGTCTTGTTCTGCTAACAGACTAGAAGAGTTTGGGTTATCTAACGTTTATATTAACTGCTGCAAAAAATATATATAAAATGTAAAGTTAAAAATAGAACACCATGGTAAGAAGTGCTTTTAGTAGAAAAGAAAAACAGGACCCAACACTACTGAGTTTTTTTAAAGAGTGGAGTAAATGTAAGTATACAACAGAATTTACATACCAAGACAAATCGGTTATATTAAATATTAAATTAAATATTTAATATTTATTAAATATTAGGTGATAACTGATAAGTTTTTTTGTCATATGTGTATTTGTCATACGTATATAATTCAGACATTGCACACATCATTTTTTCTAACAACAGTAAATGTAATGTGGAGTAACGTGCTTAGGTTGTAAATTCACTTTTGGTTGGATTTAACTACTAATAAATCCCAGTCAAGGGCATTTAATAGTAAAATAATTAGCAAAAAAAAGGAAGGAACTGACTTTTACTTCCTGTACCTGCCCCTCCTGAACTCTCTTCTTTCCTCTTTATTTATTTAGTATTTTATCATTGCCTTGTGATTTCTGGTTACACTGTGATCCAAGGAAGATTGATTTTGTGTCGACGCGTTGTCCGCCGCATTGATGTAACATCTGCAGAAACACATACATTTTTGTTGTTTTTTTTGCCGGACAAAATAAAAAAAAAAAAACTAAAAAGATAAAAGAAAAACAGTTACAGGCTGTCTGAAGGTGATTAGAAACTAGTATTATTGTTTCCTGTAGTGAATTCCAGCTTTCTTGTGCTCTGAAGCTAAATGTAGATTTTCCCAGTTCACTAAAAACTTTAGGAACCTCACAGGCAATCCAGTCACTAGAGTGGGTCTGATAATTACTGTTATGTACAGAAATTATGAATGAGATATACAATGATATATGATTGATTGATGTATTATTGTTATTATTATTATTATTATTATTATTATTATTATTATTATTATTGTTATTAATATTATTATTATTATTCACCCAATAAACAACCACAACAATCTGATACTGGGTTAACAAAAATCCAGAAATGTTCATGGTCCACTGACCCAACTACCAAATACTAAGACCTACAATAGACCTACAAAAAAATTAACCAGTACATGTGAGAAGAAACTCTAAGAACAAACTTCTTAGTCTGGGCTCACTTCCTTTAACCTTATTAACAAACAACCAGCCTTAGCACACTTTTTCAGCACAGTAATCTCATTTTTAAAATTCTGACTTCAGACCTGAATTTCAGATACAGCTCATTCAAAAACCAAAGATTTACTGTGAATGTATTCAGGAATATTAAATTATGTATTTGATTTTCTTTCAAGAGTAATGAGGCCTGGGTCTGGTTAATCTGATTTATCCTCTTGAGAATAAAAGCCATTCTGCAGTCACATTTTTGCTCTGTAGCTCTGTATATCTTTTTGGTGAGCTGGCTGTATTTTAAATGGATAGTCCAGACGCTGCAGTTCCCTCCTGCAGACTGCCTGCCCCTCCATTGGTTCACATGTTCAGTAAGCCTTCATTCTGCATCATCAGGAGTTGCTTGTATTTTTTAGGCCATACGTTTCCTAATCTCAAAGCCACTCTGTATTATATTGTCTTTACTAATCCATAAAATGACCATAATGTGTCATCAGATATTAAGGAAATATATTAATAAGCATTGCCAACTCCTGAAAGTAGTGCATCAGCCACAATGATGTACGCTACACTTCCCATTCCCCAGTCCTAGATGTGTAACAAGCACAAAAAGTGTGTACTGCAGCCATGGCATCTTTCTTTAAAGCCCTATGACCAGAGGTATGACCATAGAAATGCATTTAAAAAATAGAACACAGCTTGGAGTCCAGAAGGACTACAAGACGGAAGCCAAGCTGGCTAATTTTCTTCTAACAGAGACGCACTGAACTATAGCAAAGAATAGGTAACCTTAGCAATGTAACTAAACACAATAACTAGTAGAGGTAGGCATTTAAAAGCATTTCAACATTCAAGTGCTCAAATTTATTCATGCATAAATATGACTTGTTTTTGCTTTCTATTTGTGCATATATCCATTATTTGAATAGTTTTTGCTATTCCCTATAACATAAATAGTGCACTATATGTGTCAGCCATGCTGTTCAAAATCTCAAAAGTACATTTTATTTCCTATATTTACTATTAGTACCCAAAATGCATTGCAGAAAGTATTGTACAGATAATGTATGCTAATTTTCAGTCAATACTATAATGCAGTACCATGGTGTTGTTTGGTTGTTACCCAGTCAGTTTACTATAAAGCAAATGGGGAATAGTGAATGAGTTAATAAGTGAACTATTTTTAACAGTTGGAATCTCAGAAAACTAAATTTAAACATAACAAATGCACTATATTATTACATATACCTCTAGGGCAAGAACTCGTGATTGTAAATGTCCATTTTAGGTAAAGTGACTATACGTCATACATTGTTGACAGAAGGTGTCAATTTTTAGGTAAAACAAGGACAGACAAACAACAAATACCAAATATAGCCGCAAGCGGCAATCAGCGGGTTCAAGCACCAACTGGCACAATGGTGCCTACTAGAGCATAGAATGGTGATGTGTAAAAAGGTCTAATATGATTGGAGATGCCCTGTCACATTTAGAAATTATCAAAAGTTTTTCACCTGTTATTAATTTTGAGCAGATGCTTTTCAACATGATCAGTGCTTAAATCTAGTTCTGAATGAAATGGCGCTTCATCAAGCCACAACTGGCACAATAGTGCCTACTAGAGCATAGGATGGTGATGTGTAAGAAGGTCTAACATAATTGGAGAAACTCTGTCACATTTAGAAATTATCAAAAGTGTTTCACCTGTTATTAATGTTGAGCAGAGGCACAAAAGAGTGCATGTTCTGATATGACATGTTATTACAAAGGTATTTTAAATCTAGTTCTGAATTAAATGGCGCTTCATCAGAGTGATATTGTACAGAAGTCTTTGACATTGTGAGATTACAGCAAATACTGCAGAGTTACAGCAATTTAGGTTAGAAATTCCAAGGACACACAGATTGCTTGATGCCTGGACACTATTGTATGTGAAATTTTCACAAATGTTTTTAATGAATCTTTACCTAGAGACTCTTCAGTGTGCAATAAGACTGAAATGGAGGTAATAGGCCAAATATCCAGAGACTTCTTTCAATACAGCTATTTTCAAACAATTAGCAATTATGAATAAACAAAGCACTTTTTAAACATAGTTGTATTGACAAATTTGTCAGAGCCACTGTACTAAATATGGCAAAAACAATTTATTAACACAGTGGAAAGGCTTACAGGGGTAGTCAGAGACAGACAGGGTCAGTATTAAAATGGCAGAGATAAACAACTTAGCAGAGTGCACAGGCCAAAGGGTCATATACTGTAAATTCAACAGGCAGAGGGCAAGTCAAAAAGGGTAGTCTAAGTACAAAAATAAGGTCTGCAATGGTAAACAAACAATAGGCAGGGCAAGGCAGAAGAGTAGTCAAAAAATACAAAAAGGTGTCGGTAACATGGAAAAAAGGGGGGTATTTATACAAAGCAGTCCAGGTGTGAGTAATCAGAAGCTTGGTGTAGAAGCTGTAGCGTCACGTGATCAGCAGAGTCGGGGAAGTCCGGTGAGAGAGCATGCTGGGAAATGGAGTCTTTTTTTGTGAAGTTCAGAATACTATTTTTAATAGTATTTTTAAAAAATAATGTAGCATTAATTGATGTCTCAGAAAACTAAATATAAATGTAACCAAAGCACCGTATTCTTGGGAAGTGGTCTCTGCATGTTACTGCGTTGCCATTTAGACTAGGGCAAGAACAACAGTAAAAAGCCAATATCAACACATATTAGTCAAGACTGTTAAGCACCAGGGTTTTAGATTTGACCTGTATTATTCCTCCACTTTCTAAAGTAACTAACAAACTAGTAAACTGCTGCCTTGTATCATATTGTGTTTGTAAAATGATAATAAATAATAAATCATATGTTTTTGTTTTACATTGAATGGGTTTGTGACATGTTTTGTCCTTGGTTGTTTTGCTCTCAGATCATTCGCCAGCTGTTATAGCCCCCTAGACACATGATAACTGATGGGTAAACTTTAGTGTCAACTTCCTGTGTTGTTCCTTTACCTGGGAATGACTTCTGCATTCGATTTGAACATTTAGATATCAGCTATCATTGTAAGCATTGTCCAGAGTTAGCGTTGTTTGCAATACCAATATGCAGTATTTTTCACATCCAAACTTCATGGAAACATGTCCACAAAATAGAAGTTACACAATTAAGATATTGATAGATACAAGTGATAATAAACTACTGCTAATTCTGTATTTCATTTAGCACGGATGTCAAAGCTGGGAATGACTTCACACCTACGTTTACTGTATAGAGTGAATTTTGTGCCAAAAGTTAAATCCGCAAAATTTAATAATCAAAAGGAAGAAGTGTATGTTGCAAATACAAATGAGAAAAAAATCCAGCAAATATATGTTTTTAAATATACTTTGTTTATTTTTTTAGTATTCTTTGCAGTTAATTGAAAATTAATTCAGTTTAGATTTTGCCACCTGTGAAAACTGTGCCAAAACTCTGAAGCAAAAAACTGAAGCAGAAGCAGATTAAAGATTCCCGAAGCAAAAGTGTTTAGCAGGAAAATCCACAAAAATCCAGAAAAAACACAAAAATGAAAAAAATTTTTTTTAAATAACTGCAAAGAATAATAAAGAAACCAAGTATATTAAAATATATATTTTTCTCTTTTGAATTTGCAACATACACTTTTTCCTTTAGATTTTTAGAATGTTGATAAAACTTTTGGCACAAAATTCACTTTTCACATTTAGAAGAGTTTTCCCACACAAACAAAATGAACACGACCAAATCGAGTAAACGAATTCTCATCTCAGAGAAACATACTGCCCAATAAACAAGTGAATGCAGCATAATCTGCAATCAATTTACCGTGGATGTCGGAGCTGGGAATGGAGACACACCCACAATTCTGCATTATTAATGCGTTATTATTCACATCCATACACCATAGAAACATATCTACTGATTAAAGTAGATTTAAGACTCAAATAGATAGAAGCGACAGTAAATTGTATAATACTACTGCTTTAATACTGTGCATATGTGTGACAGCCATTTTGAATTCTGGACTCGGGATTGGTGAGGGTCAAACAACTTTCTTACATATTTTAATGCTGTGTTCCATTTACTTAGGATGTCGGACCTGGAAAAGACGTCACAATTAAGACATCAGCAACCATTGTTAGCATTGTCTCAGGTTAGCACTGCTATAGCGCGATACATGTGACCGCTGTGACGCGGCCAAGGCTGATTTGACACACATGTTCTGGCCATTTTTAATTTTTTATCAGAAGCATTTGTCCTTGATGTGCAATTGTTTCCAGTTTGGAAACAACTATTTTGGGGGTTCTGGAAAATGCTGCCCTGGTTAATAACAAAAAGGTTGCCTTTGCCTTTTCCTTTGCTACTCTCCTAGCATGGAGAAGAATTTTGCAAGATTGGAAATCGGCCCAGCCACCCAAACTTATACACTGGCTTAGTCACCTTTAACTATTTCTTTAATTAGAAAAGATTAAGCATTCGCTTAAAGGATCAAGAAAAAAACTTTGGAACAAAAATGTAAACCCATTGTTATCTCACTTTAAAAATATTCAAACCATCAACTTAGAATAAGTTTTCAAACATTATTTATTTATTGCACATCATTTTTTGACCCATAAGGGCAACTTAGGTTGGGTATTGGGGATAGGTGGTGTGGATGATAGTGTGGGGTAATTTTTTTTTATGGGGGGTCATATTGTAAAAATGCTATTTGATGCTTGTCTTTCAAATACCTGTTCAGTTCAATAAAAAAGCATTACTACAAAGTGCAGGGCAGCCATCTTGGATTCTGAATTTGTTCTGAGTTGCTGACGCTCTGCTGAATTTCCTAGCAGAAAATCTGGCCTGTAGGAGTGTTCCAGTTAAATTTCCAACATGGAGCTAGTTGGAAATTCCGACAGTTGGAATGCAGAACAAAGAACAAAAATTGTTTAACTTTTCAATTCTTTTAATATTAGTATTTTATATTTTACTATACTATTTTTATAAATGACTTTAAATTTTAAAGTCATTATTCCCTTTACAGTTTGAGGTTCCATTCAAACTGACCACTTTCATTTCCTGATGATTTAGAATTCACTTAAAATATTCACATTTCTTGTGTAGACCAGTTTACAGGAAACTACAGGGGTAGCAGAGTTTATTCTTGGGTAGCTTATTTATTTATTATTTTTCTACACTGGACGTTTTGCTTCTTCTTTTTCAATCACTTCTTTTTTCATTTGAAAGAAGTGTGCCAGCTAGTGGACGACCCATGAATTACACACTAACCCCGAGGACCTGCTGAGAGACCACAAGGGTCTATTTTTATCTAGACTAGTTTGAATTTTGACACAGCCATTGCAGACACAAACATAACAGAGCTAACAGAGGACAAACTCTCTCAGACTGCTCAAACTGAGAGATTATTAAACTGAGACAGACTTTAAATAATAACCTGAGTGCTAGAAAAAGGTCTGAAACCTAAAGCACAGCTGTAAAGCTCAGGACAATGTCCTGTAGTGACTGAAAATAGCAGAAAGCAGGTGGTGAGAATGGGAAACTTCTGCATTACCACGTCAGGTGAAGAAGACCTACACAGCCATCACACGAGGGGTCTAACAGATATGAGGAGAAATGGAAAATCTGCAAAAGAGGAAACAAATCCAGGGAACAAGGAAAGTCTCCTACTGGACACAGTAAAAAGGTAACTAGGCCAATAAGAAAAGTAACCGTGTCCTGCTGAAAAATTCAGTTCAGGAACCTCTTCTTCTGATAGCTGGTTTCAGATGGTCTATAATGGTCTATAATTAACAATTCATAAGAAAACAGGACCCTATATTGGTAAGCAAACCAGCTTTTGACCAGCATAGTGCATGCTGCATTTAAATGGTCATGCTAGTCATACTGGTCAATCAGTTTAATCAAGCTTGATCATAATGCAGACTGTACAAATATTGGTTGGTTCTCACTAGCAGGATGATGAAAAAAATAATGATTTTTATTAATAACTTTTTTATTTATAAGCTAAATTCATTTATAAACCATGATTTCTTTAAACAGCAGTGATAATCAGACCTATTTTAGTGACTAAGTACTGAGTAAGTTGATTAGTTGATAAGTTTTATTTATTAGAATTTGGCAAAGCGACCGCCCTGAAAAAGATATATAAGTAAATATAACTGTTATTTTCAAGTTTTCTGTTTATTTTATTTTATTTACTTCTTTTAACTCATTGCCTTGTTACTATGCATTGTAATTTCTAAGTGTTGGGAACTTTGGGATACTACCAAAGTTAATATAACTACTGGTTTCTGGCATTATTTATTTGCATAATGGGTGTGTGTCCACACCACTAACTCACCATCAGTGTGTAGTCTTGTTAACAAGCACTACCTTCCCTTGGGTATTTAGATAAGAACTTGAAAGTGGTGGAGTGTGGTTTAATTAAGTGTATTTAGTTATAGAAGTCTTTCATACATTAGATTAGAACTTTGCATGACATCATTAACCTATTATGAAATAAGTTTTTTTTTCATTTATTTGTTTAATTTCCATGATTTTATTTTTTTCCTTCTTTTGTTCTTATTTTAACATTATTTTCAAAGTTTAGTATTAGTTTAAATGATTATTATATTATAAAATGTAATTATTATATTTTTTATTATTCTAATTATATCACCTGTTTGTATTTATAATTTTTTCTGTAAAATGTTTAATTTTAGATTGTCCATTTTTCTTTTTGTTATATATTTTTTTAACTTCCCTTTTTGAAGAGGCACTAAACCTTAAACCATTTTATTTTTTATTATGAATTGCTGAAATGAGTTTCTCTGAAGATTTTTATAAATATTTCCTAACCTTTAAAAAGCACTTTTATTGCGGTCATTTCCGCCTCTGCAGTTCCCTAACAGGTTCAGCTGTGGTGAGGATAGGTGAGGATGATGTTTCTGGGTACTTTGTTATGTGGACACTTACAATATGCAAATTAGTCAATCAATAATACCACCACTCTGGGTGCCGTTCAACCATCTGCATCTCACCAGTAACAGAGGCACACTGCTCAGCCTAATAAGCTCTCCTTCCTGCCCCGCCCCTAAACCCATACATCACCCTTTGCCCCTACTAAAGGCCCCCTCCCATTTTTTTATTTGAGCTGAGGGTGGAGTTAACTAAAATCAGGGGCTTTAGTTACCGTTTAATTAAATCTTTTGTTTGTTTGTTTGTTTTTAATGCTTTTGTCATTTACTTTTATTGTTAGTGTGTTTTGTGTAGTTCCTCATTTTAATTTAACCTGATTAAAAACGTAATATTTTAATTTTATTTTATTTTTCAGTTCTTTGTAAATGGTTGTAAATGCTCGGCTGCAATAAATATTAGGGTTACCTTCAATGTATTACCTAATAAAAATAGCAGGGTGGTTTTGGAGGAACTGCTAAATTATAATACTATTATGTATAAATGTATATAAATTGACTAGTTTACTATTAAAAACAATATATTCTCAAAACGTTTAACCAAACTTAAAATAAGCATTTAAATATTCCCGACTTAATAAAAAAATGACTGTAAAGACACAGTCAGTGGAAAACACATCAAAAATCACAATTTGACTGACAAATGAGTGGCAAAGCATGTAAAGCAGTGGGCCTTTACAGAACTACAATTCCCAGCATGCTCTGGTTTCAGGAAGTTGTATTCGGTGGGGAGATTAGCAGCTAGGCGTTTTTGACAGGTTAGTTTGAGTGGTTGGTAAAAAGGTAAATAACGATGTGAGGACATAACTACACACCTGTATCTGTAGCGGAGAGGCTTAGCTGTACTCACACACCATGAGCTTATTTATTAGTTTGCTGAGCACCTTTTAAACTGTGAGATAATGGATAGCTAACTCGGTTAGCTGGTAAGCTAAAGCATATCAACAGCTACTAGTCTGAGAAGTGCAGCTTTTCAGTTAAATGACCGCTAAGACTCAAAAGAAATGCCTGCTTTCACTGATTAAGTTCTTGTGTTTCTGCTCTTCTGGTTCTTCTCTCTCCAGCAGCTGTGAGGAAGATGCAGGAGGGGCTTCCAGTGCCCCTCTCACCATGAAGCCTGCTAAAGTAGTCCGAAAAGAGGCACAGAACCCCCCTCCCAAACCCACAGACCAAACCAAGACCACCAGAGCAGAGCAGGGTCCTGACTCTACTGCTCACAGTCGCACCAAGAGACCCAGGAGGGGTCAGAGGTAAATGTTCACTTCACTTATTTCACTAGGGGTGCACAGATATGGGACTACTGGGATGATACCAATAGCTCATAGATGATGTTTGTAACTGTTTATACAGCTAAAGTTGTGGATATCCACAATTACACTATTTTTACTAGTAGACAGTAGGGGTGGGCGATATGGCTCTAAAATAATATCACGATATTTCAGGGTATTTTTGCGATAACTGTATACTTGGCGATATAGGAAAACAGAAAAATAATTAATTAATTTCAGGAATATAGTATAAGAGTATAACAGCATAATCATAATGTGGCAAAATACATAATATAGCATAAAATAATATAATGCAGCAAAAAAATATTGCAGAATATTTAGTGCATGCATATAAACTGCAAACTAAAACAATTATACAATAAATACATCGAAAGCTTCACAGTAAATAATAGATTACTTTTTAGACAGAACATCTCCATTATCATGATATGGATTTTTAATATCACATTATTTCTGTGTCACGATATATTGTATACGATATAATATTGCCCACCCCTAGTAGACAGTAGCAATTCCAGGTATCTCCACTATAATCTATTCTGACTGATAATTAGTAAAACTGTCATTTTACAGTAGATAGAATGCAGTTCTGTGTAAATGTCATCCTGGTAATAAAAAATAATTAGAATGGTTTTATAGATCTGTGGCCTTGATGTTTCTTAATAGTAAAAATGCGAATAGCTGATCTCTGAAATGAGAAAAGCATGAGATCTTTTGTGATTCTTCTGGGATGCCAAAGTACATTTTAGCACTAAGCTTCAAGGTTTTTTTCTGTTTCAAAATCAAGCTGGTTGAACAAGCTCCTCAGGTGTCAGAACAAAGAAATGATTTGCCATTGTCAAGTTCCAACTGAAGATCCACCCTGTTTCAGGGGCACATAAAGCAGAATTTATGCCACATGTTAGATCTATTGCTTTAAGGTCCATTTGACAACCAGAACAAAAACTGCAGTGTATTTAGCAAATGTTCATACTGTGTCACACATCAATCTGATCTCAGTCTGCTTAACTTTGGACACATTTGATAAGCAAGTGTAAATGCATATGTATAAAATCTTATCAGGATACAACCCAGGCACTACTCACATGAAGTGAGGTGGTGTAAGTGGGTTTAATTGAATTAGACTGTCCCTGTGTTTGTTCGTGTCAAGTTGGGTTGAAAAGAATATTTGGACTGACTGACTTAAGAAAAAGGACATACATCTGTGTTGGAGCTGCACGATATTTTTTTTTCCTTTGCACATTTTTTTTTCTTTCGACAATATAAGTTAAAAAATTAAATGATGCATCACCCGTGACGCGCTGTCTCACGACAGAGATCCAGACCAACCAAGCATTTTAGAGTCAGCCAATCACTCAAAACCCAGGAAAACAGCAAAACAACAATAATTACCCCTTTAATCCTGAATTTAAATGGCTTAAAGGCAAATAAGAGTGTTTTTCTGAAATTAAAAGCATGATTCCGGTTGAAAATATTTTCGCAAAACTGTGCCAAACAGAGGTGCCCAGCTTTCCACAGGCTGTCAGCCTCTGCATTTACAAGCACATGCCCAGCCATGTGGAGGCCATTACAACATTGTGTATCTACTTGTGTCAAGAATCAAAACATTGCAACATGACCTGTTTGATTTAATTGCCTTAGGTGACATCACACGTCCTGGGATGTGACCATTGCGCATGTGCACACGATCACTATGCTTAGATTATATATTATGCAGCCCTAATCTGTGTAATGATAGATATATGATAGATGTAGATATTTTAAAACATATTTTAAAAAAATATTTTAAGGCCCTCCAGGCTTTTTTTTTTTTTTTTTTTTTTTTGAGAACAGATTCCCTTTATTTAGTACATAATAACACAACTACTTCCCACCCCACCCAGTCTTTAAATGCCTAAATAATTCTTTCAGTTCTTAAGATAAAAACTTATTTAAGATTTATCTCACTTTTCTCTCTCATACAAGTTCAATATATGGTCCTGGGAAACAGTTTAAATACCTCTGTGCAGTGCTCATCATACTGAGTGTACCTAGTCTTCCCTAGATCAACTCTGGAGAATCCCGGTCAAACACAACAACAATCAGCTGGTAACCTGAATCCCAGCCAGCCTAATGGAGAAACCAGAGAGATGACCTCCGACATGAAACCAACACCTGAGGCAGAAGCCACACGTTCGAGTCACGATCATCAGCTTTCCCAGCAGCAGTGTCCGGCAGGGTTATCAGGTGCTGAGGATGAAAACAGGTACAGCACTGTCTAAAACTTTTGTAAAAATGATGTTCCTTAAATTTTGACAACTTTCTGTTCATTCTGTCACAGTGAATTAGACCTGTACAGAACAGCAGAGGAAATAGAACAAGAACGCCAAGAGAAGCACCAGTTATACAAAGGTATTTATTAAGAAAGAGCATTTATCATTTCTCTGTCATTCACTTAATGGTATAGTTTTTTATTAATGCTGTGCTTACCTAACCAGCAGAGAGAATTTGGTCTAACACATTATATATGTCACACAGCTTCCTTAGTGCCTGATTCAGAAGACCAATACAGTGTGGCAGCTCCTGAGTGTCTGCTCTCCTACAGCCAGAGAGAATGGAGGGGCAACACCTCCAAAAGCCGACTTATCAAAAAGGTACTATTTTTTTTGCAGCCTTTACGTTATACATACTGTCAATCAAAAATAAATGCTCAGTAGTGGTGGGCGATATGGCTCTAAAATAATATTACAACATTTCATGGTATTTTCACGATAACAATACTTTTGGTGATGTGACAAAACACTGTATTAGAAAAATGATTTAGAGTTTTATTATTGCATGCAATATGATATGGCTAACTGAGATAATTCATCAGATTTGTAACAGAAGTCAATGATCCAGAATGTCGTAATGCACTCCAAATATCTCCATATATCCAGGATTAAAGTAAAATAAATGATACTGGACAGATATAATCTGTCTCTAGTAGATATATCAATGGAAATGTGAACAGTGTGATTTTTTCTTTTGCTAAAAAGGGCAAAAAAATGTGTACCCTGATGTGATAATTAGGGGTGGGTCATATGCTACGATATTTCAGGTTATAATATTGTTCACGATATTAAATTTTTTTGCAGATATTATAGATAGATAGATAGATAGATAGATAGATAGATAGATAGATAGATAGGGAGGTTCCCTCAGGGAAATTAGGGTTCCAGTAGCAGCATCAATACAGTACACACAGATAGAAACAAAGAGTAGGTGTATATAAAGTGTATATAAACAATATAAAGTGCAAAGCAAGTAGACAAAAGTATAAAACAGCAAATATAATTAGTATAAATATAAATATGCAGTGAATGTATTTGAATAGAATTTTTATTGCACTTATTCCGTATGTATTATTTTATTGCGCTTAGTCCATTTGAGTTGCTACTGCTCCTCCTCATCCTCTGTCCTCCTGTTACTCCTCCTTCCCCCAGGGGAGGAATTGTTAAGTCTGATGGCATGATGGACAAAGGAGTTTCGGAGTCTGTTGGTCCTGCATTTGGGGAGGAGCAGTCTGTTACTGAACAGGCTCTTCTGGTTGCTGATGACGGTGTGCAGAGGGTGACTGGCATCGTCCATGATGTTCAGCAGTTTGTCCATAGTCCTCTTCTCTGCCACCGTCACCAAGGAGTCCAGCTTCATGCCGGACTCATTATCACATACGTTACGATATGGCACACCCCTAATGCTCAGTACAAATTAGGGTTGGGTGATATTGTAAAGATAATAATAAAAAAACTCAATATCTTCAAATATATATTCTAGATTTATATATATATATATATATATTTATATATTCTAGACTTTTTTTATTCAGTTTTTTATATCATTGTTCCTAAATTTATTTTCAGTTAAAGTTAAAGCATGCAAAAAATAAAATTATATATATATATATATATATATATATATACATATATATATATATATATATATATATATATATATATATATATATATATATATATATATATATACACACTGATCAAAATATAAATGCAGCACTTTCGGTTTTGCTCCCTTTTTTATGAGCTGAACTTAAAGATCTAAGGCTTTTCTAATGTACACAAAAGGCCCTTTTCTGTCAAATTTTGTTCACAGTTAAGTGTAAATCTGTGTTAGGGAGCAATTCTCCTTTGCTGAGATAAACCATCAACCAGTTACAGGTGTGGCATATCAAGATGCTGATTAGACACAGTGATAATTACACAGGTGTACATTGAGCTGACCAAATTGAGAGAAAAAGCCCTCATAGGAATAGGAGTACATAGAAAAAGTCTTAAATGTTTGAGTTCAGCTCAAAAAAATGGGAGCAAAACCAAGTATTGCGCTTATATTTTTGTTTATATATTTTTTATTAATTCATTAATTTATTAATTAACTTATGCACAGCTGTGAAAAAAAGGTGTACCACTTAAGGGTTTATGGATTAGGCTTGTGAGAAGGATTGCAGTTGTGAGAAGATTAGAGTTGCCAAGTTAAAGAAGAAATATCTGAACGCTACAGGAATTCTATGGTCAGCCAAGAACTTCCTTTAGATTGTTTTAGATTGTAAAACTGAACACATTATGTGAGCAGTTCTGTTTGACTTGTGTGTGTTTTTTCATCACTCAGAATCTGAACACAGTATTCACATGTGCTCTTTCTTTTAGGGCTATGAAGCAATAGGTGAGAAGTTTGAGAGTCTGCGCAGAGTGAGAGGAGATAACTACTGTGCTCTGAGGGCGACCCTGTTCCAGATCCTCAGCCAGTCCCAAAAGCTTCCTGACTGGCTCAAGGACTCTGAAGTCTTTCAGGTTTTACCCCATCAGTTACATTTCAGTAAAACAAAACAGCAAATGTCAGCAAGTGTCAATAAAATATATGACATTTTTGGATCTAAATATTTTAAATAGATGCCTTAAAAAGGTATTTTTACCCGTTGAACATTTCACATTTTTTCACGTTACACCCACAAATTTAAAGGAACATTCAGTAATAAATACGAGTGGTTGCGTGAAGTGGCTACAGGAGTCCAATTTCCAAACACTTAATACAGGCCTCAGAGCTGTGTTGGGAAACATTACTGGTTTATACCATAAAATCCCAATATATTACATTTAAGTTAAATGTGAATATGTCAGGAAATGTTTCAAAGTTTTCAAAGGATATGAATATTTTTTTAAGGCAAATTCCAAAACTTTTTATTATATATTATATTATACGTATTGGAGTCTGTACCAATTTGTCTGGCTGGCTCTCACTGTGAGTGTTTTTTACATATTTCCCAAAAGACGGTAAACTATCACAGCCACCCAGAGAAATAAAAAATATTTAGTAACTTGTATGCCTAAACTGTGTAAATATCTCTTGTGTATTTTTATATAGTGGCCAAAACAAATGCAGACTGTGCAGGAGTTAGTGGATCAGTGGAAGTTTCCACCTGTCTGCAAAAAGGAAGGAAGAGCAGTGGAGCATCTGGAGAGCTGTCTGAATCTTCTGAAAACGAGGGTAAATTTCTTTTTTTTTTTTTTACAGCAGTTTATGATTGTAGCAGCAAAATAGATGACCCCACTATGCCACTATGAGATAAAATAAAATAAAAAATGTACAATTAACTTAAACAATATACACAATAATACACAAACACTATATACAGAGTGCAGAATGCTGAATGTGGGAGAAGTATAGGAAAGTCCAGTAGGTACAATGTGCAAATTGCAGTGTAAATTGCAGGGTGAAGCAAAACTTGCCATTATTGTTCTCTACCGTCCTCCTGGACAAATGGGCGAATTCACGCATGAACTTGACATGCTACTGTCTTCTATCCCTGAGCAAGATTGTCCCATGCTCATTCTAGGGGATATGAACATCCACCATGACAGTACCAGCTTCACAGACTTCCTATCCCTCATGCAGTCTTTCGAACTGGAGCAGGTCCCCAGCCCTCCAACACATAAAGCTGGCAAACATCTAGACCTGATCTTCACTCGGAGCTGTGACACCGACTCTCTAACTGTCACTCCTTTGCACGTCTCAGATCACTACTTTATGAAACTCAATGTTCATATTTCAAATAAACCCACAGCTACTCCTACTATGGTCTCGTTCCGCCGAAATCTTCGAGATCTCTCAGCAGACCAGTACTCCTCGCTGGTGACTGACAATATGCCTCCACCAGGCTCATTTTCATCACTCAATGTAAATGATGCCACTGACACTCTCTGCTCCACACTAAGCTCCTGTTTGGACAACCTCTGTCCTCTTTCATCTCGAGCCATCGAGCCTCAAACAAACCGCAGCCATGGCTTAAAAATGACACACTCAGGGAACTACGCTCCAAACTCCGAGCTGCCGAAAGAAAATGGCAAAAAACCAAAAAACAAGCAGACCTAAAAAAATTACCAACTGCTCCTGGCTTCTTTTTCAGCCAACCTCACTCACTACTACTACACTAAAGCTGAATTTTATCACAATAAATTCTGCTCTGTCACAGACTCCCGGAAACTATTTGCTACATTTAAATCACTACTCAACCCTCCTCCTCCGGCCTCCGGCTACATGCCTTACGGCTGAAACACTTGCCTCATTCTTTACTGGCAAAGTGGCGGCCATCAGCAGCCAGTTTACTGATGCACAATGTAGCAGTCCTACTACATTCTCTACTGCCCGGTGTCCCTCCACCGAAGGCGTTGCTTTCTCCTCGTTCACTCCTCTCACTGAGAACGAGACACTGGCTCTCCTAACACGTAGCCGTCCTACTACGTGTCCGCTTGACCCAATTCCTTCAAACCTACTGCAAACTATCGCACCTGCAATCATTCCGGCCATCACTCACACGATCAATGCCTCTTTAACTTCTGGTGTATTCCCGACTGCTTTCAAACAAGCACATGTGACACCACTGCTTAAAAAGCCTTCTCTCAACCCCGCCCAGGTTGACAACTACAGACCGGTCTCACTGCTACCCTTTCTCTCTAAAACACTAGAAAGAGCAGTTCTAAATCAGGTCTCTGGCTTCCTCTCCCAGAATGACCTTCTGGACCAGAACCAATCTGGGTTCAAAAAAGGACACTCTACCGAGACGGCTCTGTTGTCTGTGACTGAAGCGTTAAAAACTGCCAGAGCTGCAGGTCAGTCCTCAGTGCTCATTCTGCTGGACCTCTCGGCCGCATTTGACACAGTCAACCATGACTTTCTCCTAAGTATATTCTCAAACATGGGGATCGCAGACAATGTGCTGTCATGGTTCAGATCGTACCTCACTGGGCGCTCATTCAAGGTGTCGTGGCAAGGACAGCTGTCCTCAGCCCGCTCCTTATCCACTGGGGTTCCCCAAGGTTCGGTACTGGGACCCCTTCTCTTCTCCATATACACCACCTCTCCTCTCTTGGTCAGGTTGTCCGCTCACACGGATTTTCCTACTATTGCTTTGCTGATGACACCCAGCTATACCTGTCGTTCTCACCTGAAGATCACTCAATCTCTGCACGGATATCGCAGTGTCTCTCTGACATATCCTCATGGATGAAGGAGCATCACCTTCAATTAAATCTCTCAAAGACTGAACTTCTGGTCATACCAGCAAAACCATCTTTTCAACACAACTTCTCTATAAGTATCGACTCTCTCTCCCTCTCACCGACAAAGGTTGCCAGGAACCTGGGTGTTCTGGTTGATGACCAACTCTCCTTCACGCACCATGTGGCCTCAGTTGCTCGGTCCTGCCTCTTTGCGCTCTATAACATCCGAAAAATTAGACCGTTCTTGACGCAACAGGCCACCCAACTCCTGGTGCAAGCGGTCGTCATCTCACGCCTCGACTACTGCAATGCCCTGCTAACTGGCCTCCCGGCCTGTGTAGTAAAACCACTCCAGATGATCCAGAACGCAGCAGCATGTCTGGTCTTCAACCAGCCAAAACGGGCACATGTCACCCCGCTGCTCATTGAGCTCCATTGGCTACCAGTTCATGCTCGCATCAAATTCAAAGCTCTTACTATCGCCTACAAGGTGATGACAGAACAGGCTCCTTCCTACCTGCACTCCCTCCTGAAGGCTTACGCTACCTCCCGGCCGCTGCGCTCCTCCAATGAACGTCGCCTCGCTTTGCCAAACATTCACACAAAGCAATCCAGACTGTTCTCATACAGAGTTCCCCAATGGTGGAACAAACTACCTTCCACTACCAGATCAGGAGAATCTCTCACTATCTTTAAGAGACTCCTGAAGACAGAGCTCTTCAAAGAGCACTTACTCTCTTAACACCTCTAACACACTAACTACTTCTAACCTCATTTCCTTCTTCCCCTCCTTCACTCCTCTATCCTATTATTCCCCTTTGACCTCCTTTTATCCCTATCCAAAGATGTTTTACCTTTAAACTTATTTTACATTGTACTTGACTATTGTAAGTCGCTTTGGACAAAAGCGTCTGCCAAATGTAATGTAATGTAATGTAATGTAATGTAATGAAGTGAGTTAGTATGAGCTGGCAGTGGAATGGGTTGTTCTACTGTTCTTCTGACTGTTCCACAGGCTGGTCGCCTGGGGGAAGAAGTTGTCTCGGAACCGGCTGGTTCTGGTCTTCAAGCTTCTGAGGACAGGCAGTATCTTAAGTGGGAAGGGTCCTTTAAATCTTTCTATTAAAATCCTTTCATACCAATTCATGATGAATGGGGTTTCAGGCTTAAGCCATTTGTGATTGCTTTTCTCAGTATTCCAAATAAATACTTTGTTTGAGTACTTGCTAATGTTGAGCGTAGAAGAAAAAAAAAATATTTTCAATTAAAAGTAATTTCTGACCCGAATATGTTGAATAGTATGAATATGACTAGTTCTGTATAGATTTCACTCAAGATGGTTTAACGGGTCCAAAACAAATGATAAGCCTAGATAAGCCTAATGCCAGATTCACACTACACAACTTTTTGAGTCCTCAGTCATTGTGCTGTTCACACCACACAACTGGTTGTGCTGTAATCCTGAGTCCTTCAGTTTTTGAAACTTTCACACTAAATGACTGATCAGCGACACGGGGTCATAAATTACACGATTTCTCACTGTGGGAAATCGCTGACTCAGCTGTCTGCTCTCCAGAAACACGTTTCATCACAAGAACAAACCAGAACTGAACACATACCATTTCATGATATAACAGGATGAATGGTAGGGGGATCACACTCTCCATAAACAGCTCTGGTGTGTTTTGGACTCTGGTGGTGTTTTGGACTCGTGGTTCTCTTTCTGTGATCTCATTGGCTGTATGTAGCCGCTGCTCCTGACTTCTAGTCGCAGACTGAGTCAGATATTAAACATGTTGAATATTTGCAGTGCGTTTGCGACTGGTTGGCGATCAGTCAGCGACAGTTCGCAGAGTGTTTTTCAGTAGTTCACACTACGTGACAGCGCGAGCGCCGAGTGATCCCCGATTTCCCTCCGAGCAGAGTTTTTGTCGTCGATCAATGAAAAACTGTTGCGACTGAAAAACTGGCCCAAAAACGTGTAGCGTGAACCAGACATAAGTGCTGAGAAGACTGACTAATGACTAATGAACTATATGCTATGGCTCTTCCACCAAAATACGCTTCATGATTCTGAACTTACCTTCCATTGAAATTCAAAATATTTTGTTAAAATTTCATCTGGAATGCTTCTGTTGGTGTCTCTTTCCCATTTTTATTTTATACAAGTAGGTATTGATTTTTTACCTCTTGAAGTTCCCTATATATTCTATAAATCACCCTAAACCCAGGATCTGCCATATTTGCACCAGTGAAAATCTTTTGTTGTTATTTTTAAATGCTTTCTGACCTTCTCCCATGTTACTATTTATATGGTGCCATACCTGAAGAAACCTATAAAATTCATTATTATTTAAACCATGTTAGTTAAGCTCTGTTAGGCCCATCCATACAGGACACATCCAGCTGGTTTGGAGTAAAGCTAGTCTAAAACATAAGAGCACAATCTCAAAAACTTCACCTCTTTAAACAGCCCTTCTTGATCAAATGTTTAAATAGGGGTAACGTTCATCTACTGGTCATCCATCCACTTTCAGTGCAGCTATTATTAATGCAGAAACCACTTTATTATTCAGTATTTGTATTTGTGCTATTATGCATCAAAATTCCACAACTTGTAATATTTGTTTTAAAAAAAATAGTAAAAACCATCAGCTCTTGTTGACTGGAGAATTTCCGATTCATTAGAGATACAAAAAAAATGGAATGAACTTATTATTAACTTTTCTCTTTTAACCCTGATGAAGGCCGGAGTGACGAAACACATTGGTTATTATTTTTTTTTGTAACTCTAATAAATCGGAAATTCTACAGTCAACAAGTGCTGCTGTTTTTTGAATTGCATTTGTGTAAATACATATCAGAAATCCAGAATTTGTTACGTTGTAAAAGTTTTATTTATTGTTTGCGTTTGTTTGTTTGGCATGCCACATAAAACAGGAACTGGACTGTGTTTCATGACATTTCTCATGTCCTGCAGAAGCTAAAGAAAGCTGCATTGACCTAGAAAATAGGCCTTCTAAATGTGGGTTGTATATATAAGTCGCATATCTGTTCACATTGACAGATACTAACCATTCTGTCCACTGTGGAGGGGTAATGTCTTCTGTGATGTACAGTACAGGACCAGTTTGATTACACCTCTTTTCATACAATGTGTTTTCTTTCTTTATATGATTTTTTACATTGTTAATTTAATATGAAAGACAATAAAGCTATAGTGGAAGACATGCAGAATTATTTTGTAAACAAAAAGTGTTTGCAATCCAGAATATATTTTATAAATTAGATTCTTCTAAATACCACATTTAGCTTTGAGGACAGATCTGCACACTTTTGATATTTAAATCCCAGTGTCTTTATGAGGAAGAATCACCTGGAATAGTTTTCTCAGCATCTTGAATGAGTTCCTGGAGGTGATGAACAAGATATCACTTCATTACTTATAAAGATGTGGGTGTTTCCAAGATTTTCCCTGAGGCATTACTAGCCCATTACTTTTGGCTTGTTATTTTCTAAATAATTGTGGTAATTGTCTTTTACTTAAAAGTGGAATTACTTTTTACTTAAAAGTATATTCCAACATATTTTGATTCTTTATTTTTTTTTTTTTTTTGGTACTTAAATTAGATAGAACATGTGTTTTTCCAGAGTAAGAAGGTACTAATATTCCTTTCATCCACCTCAGTGGCAGGAGGCCGTGCAGTGTGAGAGTCCTGCTGAAAGGGAGTCCGTGTGCCAGAAGGTATTTGTGGGTCAAAGTGAGGAATATGAGCTGCTGGAAGCTCTGAAATTCCTGATGCTGAAAACAGCGGTCCAGCTGCACTCGAATATGGAGAAGGGCTCTGATGTTCCTGAGTTCTGCTGGCTCCTGTTCGCCCGAGACACATCCAAATGCCCAAAGAGCTTCCTCACCAATCATCTCAGACATGTGGGCTTCAGCGGAGGACTGGAACAGGTGAGAACTTCAAATAAACTTCATGATTATGGGAAAGCCACAGGTGTATGGCTTCTGAGAACCTGATCATTTTCAGATTTTTGCCAAGAATAACCAGAGTATTCTCAGAATTCTCAGCCTGTGCACGTGAACAAAGACCATGGTGCAGGAATTAAGCAAGCAGCATTTTAAACACAGCCCCACAAGATGGCGACAGAGTTACAATCAGAATGATGCTGAAACTTGATTAATCTGATGTCTAACATTATATATTTACCCTAGTTCATGGAAACGTGCTGATCAGATTACTGACAAACACCTATGTTCTTCAGTATTCAGATTATGAAGTGCATCTAAACACACTTTGACAACATCTGTCAGAAGTTCTGAATGACGAAGTGACAGGGCAGTTTCTTCAACATCAAGCTTTTTAACTTGAATGGTTGAATATACAAATTGGCTGTTTTTTTTTACTTACAATCAAATTAGGGGAAATGGCTCTATATTCTGGTTGTGAAATCACATCTATAAACTGTGAAGTTTTCAAAACAAGGGGCCACGATTTGCCTTAGAGCAGAGTCTTTTCGGCGATCAACGGAAAACTGTCAGCGACTGAAAAAAACTGGGCTAAAATCATGTAGTGTGAACCTGGCACATTGTTTGTTTTTATTTTATGTTTTTGCAAATTTTGTATTTTTTTTAGCACAACATTAACTAAAAAAAATACAAAAAAAAAGACATTTGCATTTTTATTTTACATGGACAAACTACTCTCAATAAATGTTCCTGAGAGGAAAAGGGGGCGAAATTGTCACGTCTGGTGCTGTAGGCACTTCTTGTCCTTCCACACTGGTCTCCAACGGAGGTTGTCAGCCCAACAGCTACAATACCCAGAATGCACCACCCGCTGACAACACACACACTGCTGATCACGTGACACCTCACCTGCCCCGGCCGGTTAGCCCTGAGTATTAGCCACTGTATAAAAGCACTGCTCAGACGCCCTTCGGCGCCGCGTATTGCCTAGGTTTCGTCCGACATTACAAAGCGTTATTCTCTGTGATTATTTTCCGTGTATTACCTTGCTTTTGTTTTTTGACTACCGATTTTTGCCTTTGCCTTCGTTGTGGATTTTTTCGTGTATTACCCTGGACTGTTTATCGTTTATGTTTTTTCGGATCATCCTTGATACTGCCTGCCTTGTGTATGACCATTGGATTGTTTATCGTTTCTGTTTTTGGATTGCCTCTGATACTGCTTACTTCGTGTATGACCACTGGACTGCCTCACTATCCTGTTAAGCTCTCCGCTCCCAGGTATACCTTTACTGGTGTTTTGTTTATACTGCTAATCTCATTCTCTGTACCCTGTGGGTTTTTAATAAAATCCTTGACTGGTTCCGCGAGTGTCTGTATTCTGTGCTCCACCATGACAGAATACGCGGCCTCACGTGAGCAGACAGCGATCTCTGACCAGTTGAAAACAGGGTTGATTAGCCAGGGACAACTTCTCGGTCAGCACCAACAAACCCTCGTTGGTGTGACTCACGCCGTTACCGAGCTAGCTAGCCAGCAAGCTAATCAGCAACAACAGCTAACTAGCATCCTCGACCACCTACAGGGATTAGCTTCGGCTAACGCTAGCTCTACTGCTAACCCTAGCTCCATGGCTAACACCAGGCCTCATAACCCCAGCACTTCTTCCTCCGGATTTTTTGTGTGCAAACCGGAGTTATATGACGGTGATCCGGTGAAGTGCAGCGGTTTTATTTTACAGTGCTCTGTTTACTTCAGTAACTCTCCAGTGACTACTGATCAAGCCAAGATAGGCTTTATTATCTCTCGTCTCTCCGGGAAAGCACTCGAGTGGGCCACTGCTGTATGGGATAGCATTTCGGTGGCTAGCTACACGGATTTTTTGGACACTTTCCGCTCTGTGTTTGATCACTCGCGTTACGGTCAATCTAATGGAGAGTTACTGCTCGCTCTTAAGCAAGGTCACAAGCCAGTCGCTACTTATGCTCTGGAGTTTCGGACGCTAGCTGCTGGCAGTGGATGGAATGATGCAGCGCTTCTTTCTGTGTTTAAAAACGGACTCAACCCGGACATTTTAAGAGAGTTAGCTTGCCGAGATGAAGCACTCACCCTGGATCAACTCATTGCTCTCTCTATTCGCCTGGATCAACTGCTATCTCGACGTCCCAAGTCCAGCACCCACGTAGCTTCTGTACCCCATCCACACGTCTCTGCCAGCGGTTTCAGTGGGTCTACATCTGCTCCGGAATCCACACCTGAACCCATGGACATCCAGAGGTCCAGACTGTCTGCTGCCGAACGCCAACGCCGCATTCGTCTCCATTTATGTCTCTACTGTGGAGAGAAGGGTCATCACAAAGCTGAGTGTGGTTTCCTGACCCGATCCATGAGGCCTCCTGCGACGGGAAAGCGCGTGGAAAGGGTCCCACGCGCCAACGTGGTACGTAACTTGACTCCATGTCGTGATTCTAAAAGTTTTTCGCTACCTATGGTTTTATGTTCACCTACTGGTTCTTTTCCCGTTGCAGCACTCGTTGATTCCGGATCGGAGGGAAACTTCATAAGCATGGAGTTGGTGAAGGAGCACAACATCCCCACTAAGGAGCTCCGTCGCCCCATCTCTATCCACGCCGTTGATGGGAAATCGGTGCGCTCCAGACCTGTCACTCTCCAGACTGTACCACTCTCTCTCCAAGCCAGCGCTCTCCACCACGAGGAACTGTCGCTGTTCGTGCTTCCCAGCACGGAACACCCGCTGATTTTGGGCATGCCTTGGCTCAAGACGCACAACCCACTGATTTCCTGGCCTGAGGGGGACATTACGGTTTGGTCTGATTTCTGTTTTGAACATTGTTTAGCCCGTCCTGATATAGCCTTACAGTCCACCTCTATTGAAAGCCCTACAGTCGTAGATTCTCCCGTAGTTCCCCCTGAGTATTCCGATTATTTAGAGGTATTTAGCAAAGCTAATGCTACTAAGCTGCCACCACATCGCCCCTATGACTGTGCCATTGATCTGATTGAAGGTGCCACTCTGCCTAAGGCTAGAATATATCCCCTCACTCTTGATGAAGAGAAGGCTATGACTACTTATGTTGAGGAAGCTCTTGCACAGGGTTTCATTCGCCCATCTAAGTCTCCTGTAGGTTCGGGGTTCTTTTTTGTTAAGAAGAAGGATGGTGGTCTCCGTCCTTGTATTGATTACCGTGGTTTAAATGATATCACCAAGAAGTTCGCCTATCCACTCCCTCTCATCCCTAGTGCTCTTGAACAATTACGTGAGGCTAAGTACTTCACCAAGCTCGACTTGCGCAGTGCTTATAATCTCATTCGCATCCGTGAGGGGGATGAATGGAAGACTGCCTTTACTACCACCAATGGGCACTATGAGTACCTGGTAATGAGTTTTGGTCTAGCTAACGCACCGGCAGTCTTCCAGTCATTCATGAACGACATTTTTCGCGACATGATTAACAAGCATTTAGTCCTTTTTATAGATGACATTCTGATTTATTCACCAGACTTAGAATCCCACGTTCGTCATGTCCGCGCCGTACTCAAACGTTTGCTAGACAACAATTTGTATGCTAAAGCCGAGAAGTGTGAGTTCCATCTCCAACGGGTCACATTTCTCGGCTATGTCATCAGTCCCCAGGGCGTCCTCATGGACGATACTAAAGTTTCCGCAGTCACTAATTGGCCCGTTCCGCAGTCCATAAAAGACCTCCAACGTTTTTTGGGTTTTGCTAATTTTTATCGGAGGTTCATACGCAACTTTAGCAGTATTGCCGCTCCACTTACTGCATTGACTAAGGGGGCCGCCAAGGTGCTTAATTGGTCGCCCGCAGCAGAGGCTGCTTTTTCTAGGCTTAAGTCCGCGTTTGTTTCAGCTCCTATACTCGCTCATCCCAAACCCGATTTGCCCTTCGTGGTCGAGGTTGACGCTTCTGACTCTGGGGTGGGGGCCGTGTTATCACAGCGTAGTGGCTCTCCACCTAAACTTCATCCCATAGCCTTCTTTTCTAGAAAGATGTCTCCTGCAGAACGTAATTATGGCATAGGGGATAGGGAACTGTTAGCTGTCAAACTAGCTCTCGAGGAGTGGCGTCACTGGTTGGAGGGGTCCGCTCATCCTTTCACTGTTCTCACAGACCATAAGAACCTGGAGTATTTACGTAATGCTAAACGCCTCAACCCCCGCCAAGCACGCTGGTCACTGTTTTTCTCCAGGTTTAATTTTTCTATTTCGTTCCGACCCGGTAACCGTAACACCAAGGCGGATGCGCTGTCACGAATCTTCTGCACTCCTGACAGCGCATCTCAGTCCTCTGAGTGTGAGCGTATTCTACCCCCAGACGTTAAAATAGCAGCCATTCGCTGGGAATTGGATGATCTTATCCAGCAGGCTGCTGAACATTCACCTCCGCCTGAGGGTTGTCCACCTCAGAAAACGTTCGTTCCCTTGCAATATCGTGATCGTCTCATTAGCTGGGCCCACTCTTCTCTCACGTCAGGTCATCCAGGTGTCACGCGCACTTTACAGTTAATTTCAGCTCGTTACTGGTGGGAGACCATGCGAGCTGACGTACACACCTTTGTAGTCTCTTGCTCGGTATGTGCTCAGTGCAAAACGCCAAAAAACCCTTCCAGCCGGTAAGCTAGTTCCTCTACCCGTTCCAGAGCGACCCTGGTCTCATATCGCTGTAGATTTTGTCACGGACTTGCCCGAGTCCGAGGGGTACACTACCGTTCTCACGATTGTAGACAGGTTTTCTAGGGGGGTTAAGTTTATTCCTTTCCCTGCACTACCTACAGCTTTACAGACAGCTCAAGCCATCTACTCTCACATTTTTAGACACTTTGGTATCCCTGAAGATATTCTTTCTGATAGAGGCCCTCAGTTCACATCTAGAGTATGGAAAGCTTTCTTTGAGCACTTAGGGGTTCATGTGAGTCTTACCTCAGGGTTTCATCCCACTAGCAATGGGCAGTGTGAGCGTGTCAATCAGGAGCTTGGTAAGTTCCTCAGACTTTACTGTCACAAACATCCCTCCGACTGGTCTCAATTTCTTATATGGGCAGAAATTGCTCAAAACTCCCTCACTAACTCTACCTCTGGTCTCACTCCCTTCCAGTGCATTCTGGGGTTCCAACCTCCGTTAGCTCCGTGGACAGCCGTAGCTACTGAGGTTCCGGCAGTAGACGACTGGATGAAACGGAGTGAGCAGGTGTGGGAGGAAACTCATCAGCAGGTCTCGGATGCGTTACGCCAGTACAAGGAGAGGTCTGACAGACACCGAGGCAGTACCCCCCAATACCAACCCGGGGATCGGGTTTGGTTGTCTACACGGGACTTGAGGTTTGAGGGAGAGTGCAGGAAGTTGGTCCCTAAGTACATCGGTCCCTTTAAGGTGTTGTCCCAGGTTAACGAGGTTACCTATAAGATTGAGCTGCCAGCTCAATACCGTGTACACAACTCATTCCATGTGTCTCTTCTCAAGCCTCTTGTCCCAGGTCCGCTCGCTGAGGGTACTCCAGATGACGTTCCGCCCGCAGCAGTGGAGGGGGAGGCCTCGTCTACGTATGCGGTGAAAGAGGTACTGGATTCTCGCAGGCGCGGTGGCGTACTCCAGTATCTGATCGACTGGGAGGGCTACGGCCCCGAGGAGCGTTGCTGGGTTGCTGCCGGTGACGTGCTGGACCCTGCTATACTGGCTGAGTTTCATGCCCGTTACCCGGGCAAGCCTGCTCCCAGACCCCGTGGGCGTCCCAAGCGCTCGCTGTCCTCGTCGGTTCCGGTGCGTCGGGGTTCCCGGTCTCGCAGCTCCCGCCTGTCCGGTACCTCTGTGGCGACTCCAGGTCCTCCTGCCGGTGCTCCCTGCTCGTCGGGTGGTCGTCGTCGTGGTCGTCCTCGTTCCCGTCCGACTCCTTCGGGGGAGGGTACTGTCACGTCTGGTGCTGTAGGCACTTCTTGTCCTTCCACACTGGTCTCCAACGGAGGTTGTCAGCCCAACAACTACAATACCCAGAATGCACCACCCGCTGACAACACACACACTGCTGATCACGTGACACCTCACCTGCCCCGGCCGGTTAGCCCTGAGTATTAGCCACTGTATAAAAGCACTGCTCAGACGCCCTTCGGCGCCGCGTATTGCCTAGGTTTCGTCCGACATTACAAAGCGTTATTCTCTGTGATTATTTTCCGTGTATTACCTTGCTTTTGTTTTTTGACTACCGATTTTTGCCTTTGCCTTCGTTGTGGATTTTTTCGTGTATTACCCTGGACTGTTTATCGTTTATGTTTTTTCGGATCATCCTTGATACTGCCTGCCTTGTGTATGACCATTGGATTGTTTATCGTTTCTGTTTTTGGATTGCCTCTGATACTGCTTACTTCGTGTATGACCACTGGACTGCCTCACTATCCTGTTAAGCTCTCCGCTCCCAGGTATACCTTTACTGGTGTTTTGTTTATACTGCTAATCTCATTCTCTGTACCCTGTGGGTTTTTAATAAAATCCTTGACTGGTTCCGCGAGTGTCTGTATTCTGTGCTCCACCATGACAGAAATATTCCAATAAATGGCATCAGTGTCATTCCTGCAAAGGCAAATATATACATTCTTAAAACTGAATGATCTGGCACACTTTCTAACTATTAGAACTGAGAAGAATTGCCAAGCTAAAAAAAAATTGATAATATCATTAAATTCATTAGGGGTGGGACGATATAGAGATGTTGCAGTACAGTGTATCATTTTGATCATATATTGTTGACTCGCCTCCTCTATTTGACTTACTAAAGTTTCTGCTTCATTACTCTATGTGGTGGGGCTAATAAAATGAATAGGGTAAACCTGAATAAGGTTATCCATAATTTCTTGTATTTATTTATTTAGGAACATTTTATCCTCTTCTGTGGCAGATGACGTAGTATTGTGAGATGCCGTGTGATTCCCACTGTAGAATTTATCTGCTCTGCTCTGCACTTTTCCTCGTGTTAGATGCATTACACATTCTCACCAACGAGTTCTCTAAATCCTCAAAACTTACAGACTTACTTTTTGCCAGGTTGTCACGACATGATTTTAACCCAGTTTCTTTCAGTCGCTGACAGTTTTTCGTTGATCGCCGAAAAAACTGTGCTCTAAGGCAAATCGGGGATCTCTTAGCATTCGCACAGTCACATAGTGTGAACTACTGAAAGACACTCGCCGAGCTGTTGTTGACTGATCACTGACTAGTCGCAGACACCTGCCAAATATGTGGCATACTAGATATCTGACCCAGCCAGCGACTGGGAGTCAGGAGCAGTGGTTTACATACTGCCAATGAAATTACGGAGAAAGATAGAACCGTATCCCCTGCAATACCAGGGCCATTTATGGAGAGTCTGAACACTCTCAGACTCATGAGTACAGCCCAACCAGTTGTGTAGGTTGAACAGCACAATTACTGATGACTCAAAAATTTGAGTAGTGGGGCCTGGACCTAAAAAATAGGTTAATTGTCTGGGTAAAACTTAAAAAATTAAAGGATTTTGGAAGAAAAAACACAAAGGTTAGTGTTCCGTGTGGCGCAACATCAGCTGTGTTAAGTCACCTGTGCTGTGATGATGAGTGGTGATGATGATGCTGAGTGATGATAATGATGATGAAGCATTGTGTCTGTTTTTTTTTTTCTACCTCCTGCAGGTGGAGATGTTTCTGCTGGGGTATTCACTGCAACAGACAATCCAGGTGTACCGTCTCTACAAGACCGACACCGAAGAGTTCATCACCTATTACCCAGATGACCACAGAACACTCTGGCCCAACCTCAGCCTAGTCACAGAAGATGATCGGCATTATAACGTACCTGTGCCCAAACTGCAGGCCTCTAAATTTGACGAGATGGGCAGACCTAAATGGAACGTCCCCTCAGGCGTTCAGAGCCAGGAAAGACGGGCTGCACCTCACTAAAGAAAGCTGGATACAATCACGCATGTCCTCAGGAGCTGGATTTATACCTTCATTTTTTTATATATTTGTTTGTGTCCATTCAGGCAACTCTGTTGGAGGTACAGTTCAATGTTTAGTGATTAGTGTTTTAAATATATGTATTTTTTAATTGTACGGTTTATGTTTTATGGTTTTCAATCTGCTTTGTTTTTTTATTTTTTATTTAATTGCAATAAACAGCTGGAGATTTGATTATCTGCACTTTCTTGCACAGGTATAATGGTGTACAATGTCTCACAGGACAGAAGCACAATTGTATTACAATTATAGATAATCAGAATTGTATTTAAATGATGCAAATATGAAATAAAAATAATAATGTTAAACATTAAATTAAATTGACATTTTCACTTATTGTTTTGCAGTTTTGTGCAATCAAATGATTAAAATGTAAACATGTAATGTTTTTCAGAGTGGTTTAGTGTGATAAATAATAGTTAAATTGAAGATAAACATGTCAGGGTTGACATGTCACAAATGTAAAACCCACCCATAACCTATGAGTGCTTTATAAATTGTATTATGTTTGTCGATGTCAGATTAACCAAATATATTTTATCTTCTTTTTTGTTATCGTTTTTCTGCTTTTCACTTTTTAACAATGTTAATCTGGCTGTCGTTCTTTACGTTCTATCCAAACTTTATTATGAATGGACCAATAGGATTTTTTTTAACTTAACTTGCTTACTTACAGCTTTTTATTATTATTATTATTATTATTATTATTATTATTGAATTAAATTTATTGTCATTATACTGATACAGGGTTGTACAGTAAAACGAAACACTATTAGGCTAGATCTCCAGTGCAGACAAAAAAAATATTATTAAAAAATATTATTATTATTATTATTATTATTATTATTATTATTATACTATTATTACACCTTAAAACACCCTGCATGTCTCCTTTCACCATGGATGTTTTTTTTATGAGTTTCATGCTAAAACTCTTGTAAAGCAGTAACATAGTCATCAGTATAATCATATAATAGCTTCCTGTGACGGGTCAGTTAACAGCTGCATTAAACTGTTTCACCTTCACTTCACACCAAACCACTCTGAATTATTTCTGAATTACATCTTAATGATTCAATTATACTGCTGTATGTGTCTGGAAACGTATGGATTCGTAAAATCTGGAAATATCTCTGTTTAGAAGGTCCTGTCTGTTGTAAAGCCCTTGCTGGTGTATGTGGTGGGCAGACACTGCTGGAAAGTGAAAAATAAAAGATAAACTGAACTTTTTTTTATTGTTTATATGTTTCAGTTTTGGAATAAGAATAGAATTGTAATTATTGATTTGCTTCTATTTGGAGCTTGCTGTTGTGTGTGTAGGCAGCTTACAAAAGCCCACAGACAATAATTCTTAATGTGTGTTTTGTGAATATCTGGCCCAAATGAACTCTTAAACAAGAAAACAGAAACGGCTGATCAGTAACCGAGTAAATACAGTTACAGTATGCTTTTAAATGCAATAACTGTGATTAATTACCTGTTAAAATAGTAAAGCAGCTTCATTAGAGGTATTTCCATCACTGGTATTCTATGGCAAGTCCTCTCCACGGGAGGGTGTTTTTGTGTTGTGTGTGCGAACGTGTGAAAGTGTTTAAGTGTTTGTGAAAGAGACAGTGAGTACACATAATACTCACAAAGGACTAGAAATATAAGCATTTAGTCCAGATGCTGAAAATAAACTTAGTATATCATCACTGTCCAATGAAAATCAAGTATCTCCAAAACAGCAACTTTACAGGAGTGAGATTAAAACTTCTAAACTTTCAATGGAAGTCAGTGTAAAAGGATTTTATTTCAGGTAATTTTTAAGTATTTTTATTGGCTCGTTTATCAAGAAATAAGTACGTGAAAATTGTAGTGTAAGGGACAATTTGTTAAAATTATGTAGTAAACTGAGCAAGAGGTCACAGGTTTGAACCTCGCTCATGCAGCCTGCCATCAGCTGTCGGCGCTCAGAGGGAGCAAAATTGGCTGTGCTTCCTCCCACTAAAGGGTGATGTCCGCAGCACAGACCGCCTGTGAGCTGATGTATCAGAACCGAGTCTACTCAGCAATGCTACATCAGCAGCAGCTCGAAAAGAGGCAGAGCCTGACTTCACATGTATCAGAGGAAGCATGTGTTAGTGATAGGGGGAGTCCTAATGAGTGGGTTGGCAAATTGGCTGAGCTAAATTGGGAAGAGCATGGGGAAAATTTTGAAATAAAATTAAAAATATAATAATGTAGTAAAATAAGAATTGACAAAAATGGAAATACTTTTTTTTTCATTGGACAACGAAGATATTTTGTATTTAAATATTGGCAAACTTCAAGGTGTTAAAGTCAGGGCTATAATTTTTACAGTTCCTAAATACAATTATTGGATACTCAAGTATTTTTAACAAGTTTATTTACTACTGTGTTGAGTTGAATCTCTAATTTGTGCAAAGGCAGTGTAAATAGTAGAATCTGTGCTGTTGTAAGTTGTCTTGCCTACCTTTTATCTGGAAATATTTTATTTTACATTACATTTAAAACAGTCTGTAAAGCAGTCTTTTAGTATTTTATCCCACCCCAGCCATTTATAACTCTGCTAGCAAACCCTGGGGTACTCACCTGTCTTACCTCAATAAACAGTATAATTAACTTAAAAATCTGTTAGAAAAAAATTCATTGATAATAATAGAAAACTGTTAAAATTGAAACATACAATGGCACGGAGTGGTTAAGCAGTATAAGGCGCTGCTGCTGGGATCAGGAGATTGCTGGTATGAAAGAAAGATTTCAACAGTGTAGACGCAAGTGAATGTGTATCAGTTTCAGAAAACCCTCTTATATAATATTACATAAGCATTTTTATATATTTTTGGTTAATTAGTTTTTTTTTTATTTGGCAACTTTAATTCCTCTACTTATCAAGTTTATTTTTTCCAACAGACTGAAGTCATCCTGCGTTCTAAGCCATGATGTGTCTCTGCAAAACAAATGAAGACCTGGATCATTCTGAGTGGGCTGAGGGATGTATTTAGAAGTATATTTACACACAGCTTGTGTCTAAAATTAGAGTTTCCAGTTTTTATGGGTTTTCTAACTTTTGAGACCCTGTATGTGTACAATTATTCCTATTCTCATGAAATAAAATAAAAAACAATATAATATGGCAAGCATTAATAAGAATTGTTATTTTTTTCAATTCTTGCCACACCTGACTGCATAAATATATGAACAAATATGCATCTTCCCTTAAATTCACATGTTCCAGTCAAAAGTTTGGACACACTTTCTCACTAAATGTTTTAATTTATTTTTTCTTACATTATAAATAATACTGAAGTCATCCATACTATGGAAAACACATAAATCATGTAGTAATTTAAAAGTGTTAAACAATCTAAAATACTCTATCTAGTGCTCTTATCTGAGGTGCTATTCACTTGCGGTTTCTGAGGCAGGTATGAATTTATCTTGTGCAACAGAGGAAACTTTTGGTCTTCCTTTCCAGGGGTAGTCCCGATGAGAGCCAGTTTTATCGCTATTTTTAAAGGTCTTTGTGACTGCTCTTGAGAATACTTTTAAAGTTTTTTTAAATACTTCAGACTGACCTTCATTTCTTAAAGTATTTTTTTTATTTTAGTTAGTTGAGTAGTTCTTGTCATAATATGTACTAGAACATTACTTAAATAGAGCTATTCACTGTTTACCAACTCTACCTCTTCACAACTTTACAACTCTTAATGTTCTCAAACACACAATAAGAGAAAAGAAACTCAAGAGTAATTAACACTTGACAAGTTCAGCACAGCTGTTAAATGAAAGTCATTTCAGGTGATTCTGTCAAAACTGTACAAAATGGTGTTCTAAACAAGAGCTGTTTTTTTTGAAGAATCTAAAATATGAAACATTCTGGCTTGTTTAACCCTTTTTTTTGTTACTAAATAATTCCAAAAATGTTACGTCATATTTAACTGGATGACGTTTTTGCACTCATAGCCTTTTTGTGATGATGATAATGACTGCACTCTACAGTGAATGAAGTCCTGTCATGAGTAATTTACTCTTATTTAACTAATGTGGGATTCTTTGTATTACTGGTAGATCCTGATTCCAGTAGCAGTATGCCCTTAGCCAATATGTATTATATTTTTAACTCATAAAACAATGACAGGATGTGTCATTAGATATAAAGGAAACCTATAATATTTACATACCTTGTGTTGCCAGGTATGGAACACAATAGCAGGCAAACACAGCATGCTGCAGCCTTCTAAAAAGGTCTATTATCAGAGACAGAGTAAAACACAACTAAATATTGGCAAGCTATTCAGTAGATGTAGATAACTTAGAGTTCCAGAAAGGTTCAGTGTCTTTAACCTGGCAAACCATGTGAGCTGTGCATCTGGATGAGTAGAGGGGTTGTGAGACAGACAACTGATATTATGCGCATAAATCTTGAGGATTTCTATTCAAGAATTACATAAAAAGGTTTCATGTTTGATTAGAAACATTAATGAAAATCCAGTAATTGTAATTGTAATAGAAAATATTTACAAATTTTAAAGCAAATCTACAACGAACAAATTATAATTAATAAAAATCATAGAATTTGCATTTTCCTAGATTTCATTTTAAAAACAATATTTTCCTAAATACAAATCAAGCTTTTTATTTCATCCAAACATTTAATTTCATTATGGTTGTTTAGCTGTTATGTCTATTTTCAAACATTACATAAAATTTTTGTTGTTCTTCTTACTACTGATCTGAAATGATAAAGTGGAGTATATATTGGATACGCAGCTTCTCTAAGTGTCCTGAAGGAGTCTCCAAAGCCCTTGAAGTTTGAGAATCTACATTCAATACAGAAGACTCATGTATGCTCCATGACAACATGTATGGGACATGACACTATTTACTGTCCCTTGACCTTTCCTATGTCAGTGTATAAATCTGTTTTACAAATTGGGCTAAGGCCTAATCCTAATTTAAATATAAATTCTTTTAAAATAAGTTTGTCTTGTGTTTTAATGTTTTTCAATTTTCATTCTTTAATAGTCTAGTCCTAAACTATACAGAATTTACAATAGTGATTCATCACCCATGAATATAGACTTGATCCACAGGGTACAGGCCCTGTGATTCACATTGTACATGCTGAAATGGAACATGCACAGGGATTTGTTTGCATAATCTTTTATATATTTGCATATTTTACTTCACATGCAGATCATGCAGTGAATTATGTAAATATTCAGCTGTCAGTCTGAGTTCAAAAGAGATAGCAACTGAGAAAGACAGATAGCAACTGAAAAAAGTGTTAGAACTTCTGGTGCATACCAGTGTAGGAACCAAAATTTATCAGAATGAGGATTATGTACAGTACTGTTTTTGCTTCATTGATAGTCATCATGTTTATGTGGGGATTTGGTGTCACATTATACACATGGTATCACTGAAATCAATATCTTTTATTTCTGTATATATATATATATATATATATATATATATATATATATATATATGTGTGTGTGTGTGTGTGTGTGTGTGTGTGTGTTCCTCTAAGCAGCTTTATAAAGAATGACAGTCATTCCAAACATATTGGTTTTTATAATCTAAACTGCTCAGATAGCAGATTTTGTAAGTAAAATAACTATCTCACTCATCAGTTTTAATGCTACGTATTGAATCAGTTATTCTCTACAAATCTGTACAATTTAATAATCTATATTACTCTAAACAGTTGTTACACTGCATGGTCAAGAAAAGTTTCCACCTGGATTTAAGTAAGTAAATGAAGTGGGGTTGATGCTGCAGTTGTTCTGCAGGTCTAGGTTCAGCAACAGTATGTGCTGAAAGAATGAGGTCAGCTGACTACCTGAATATACTGAATATAGACCAGGTTATTCCATCAATGGATTTTTTCTCCCCTGATGACACGGCCATATTCCAAGATGACAATGTCAGGATTCAATGGAGAAGGCTTTGTGCAGTGGTCAGACCATCATCAATGCAACACTGGATTGAAATAAATCTTGTGACATTGCAGAAGCTTATGGAAACAATGCCACAGTGAACGTGTGACGCATTCAAGGCTAAAGGCGCTCCAACAAAATATTAGAGTGTGAACAGTTTTCAGAATTTTTAATTAATTATCTGTTACTCTGAGTAGTTATTAGTAGTTGTTTATGAACTATATGTAAATCTGAGCAATATAATTGTTTTATGAATTATCTTTTAATCTGAGCAAGGTTTTTATGAATGATTTGCATCAAATTTATATATTTTTGAAATTATCTGTTCTGAGCAGATTTTGGTATTTATTTATAAATTGTGTTATTTAGAGCAGTTTTTAGCATTATTATGAATTGTTTGATCTCGTTTTTTTGTGTATTTACTCTGAGCTGATTTCAGTATTTGTTTCTCTGAACAGCTTTTAATTTGTTTTTGTATTTTTTACACTGTTACATTTTTTTTTTCAAATTGTTATACGTAGTTTTATGTGACAGTTTTTATGATTTTTATTAATTGACTATTACTGTAAACATTTTTGGATATTCTTTATTAATTGGTCTGATCAGGTTTAGTAATAATGATTGTCACTCTGTGGAGTTTTAATAGTATTTTATTTTATTCTGAGCAGTTTTCAGTATTGTTTATTAATTGCTCTGATCAGGTTTAGTAATAATGACAGAGTTTTAATAATTGTATATGTTATTCTGAGTTTTTTTTATTAATGATCTGTTATTTGTTGTCTGGAGCGGCCGTGCACGCGCTTCTTCTCCATGACGTCAGTCTGTGGGCGTGATTTCCCCCACGTGCCGCGAGGGAAGAGCGGAGAGGGGGGGCGGGTTTAAAGGCGGAGGAGCCGCGCGCGAGGCAGATCTACCGCAGCACGGCGGCCTCGCGACCGATTGAAACGGTACCGGTAGCAGGTGTTTGTGTGTGTTTTTGAGGCCGCGCGCGCGTGTTGGGGTGCTGGTTGTTTGCGCTGCTCCTCGCTGGGCGGATGGAGGAACAATGGAGACCGAGTCCGCGGAAATTTCTGGCCGCCCTCCGCTCTCCCCATCATTGTTTATGATGCTGCTGCTGTTGTGTAGGAGGACAGGGACGGAGCCCATCTCACTGGATTCCTGCTAGAAAACAAGCCGCGCACACTCCCATACTCTCTCACTCTCTTATAAAAACACACACCCTCTCACAGACACACGCTCGCGCCCTGAGCTCGCGCTGGCCTGGCCTCTCCTCTCCTCCTCCCGGCGCGCGGCAGCAGCAGATGTTCGCAGGTCTCCTCCTCAACCGGCGACATGGTGACGTTCCCGGCTCTCGCCCATTACTGGCCTCTCATCCGATTCCTGGTCCCTCTGGCCATCACCAACATCGCCATCGACCTCGGCGAGCAGGCGAGTAATTCTGCCTCCTTACACTCAGATACACACACACACACGAACTACAGCCCGGCCTGTACACTAACAGATACATTTATCTACCTCAGTGATGCACTGCAGCAAGCTGCACACCTCCCCCAGGACCCCCCCCCCCCCCCCGTGTAGCCCACCGGTGCTGTACGGTGGGGCCCTATAGGCAGCCTGCCTACCTAACGCTACCTAACTACCGCTACCCAGGTGTCACACTAATCTATCTAACCTGGTTATATAGCTGTTATACCACAACATCACTATATTATAGCAAAGCTGGGCAGACAAACAGGGACATACAGGGCAGAGAGTGTGAACATCAACATCTGGTCACTCAGGACATCATCATCACCACCACCACCAGCAGCAACCTTGTGTTCTGTCAATTTGTGCTACCTTGCCAAAACGTGCTATCAGAGTGTTTATTTATAGCTAGGCAAAGACGTGATATCAGAATATGCTCCCAGCAGAGTGCAGGTTAGCTAGGCAGGACTGAGCAAATCCAGCGGTGCCAAACCTTGTTTTTTTTTTTGCTTGTTTTTAATTTTTAAGACTAAATTTGCTGAATATATAAGCATGTTAGATAAGTGGACAGTCCCAATCTATACTATCTATGTCATGTCGTTTTTTAATGAATTCATTTTAGATCATTTTATTCTGCTACATTAGATTATGTAGTTTATATATGTATATCTTGTATTTGTATGTAATCATGTTAACATTAAAATCGGTTTAGGTATGAATAGTATTGGATAACCTAAATCACTATATCTAGGCAAATACAGTATTGATGAATAAAATATATGATTTTATATTTTTTTGTATTTGCTCCCACAAATAGCTATATAAGATTATGCAAATCTTGTGGTGCCAACCCTTGTTTTATTGTTTTTTGTTTATTGATATATGAGCATGTTTGTTCAAATATCTCAACTCTCTGAAGACTACATGATGGATCATTTTTTATTAATCCTTATTTTTTTCTGTTATATAATTTTGTGTAGCTTATGTATCTTATATATCTTGTATTTATATGTTATAATGTCAACAGTAATAAAAAGGTGTATCACTATACCAGGGCAAATACAGTAGTACTATAAGCCAATTATAGATTATGAAGAATATATATTTTTCTTAGGATCGCTGTTTACACTCGTGTAGCCCTTAAGAAAAGGATTAAAATTAAGCTCAGATTGTGAAATACACCTCAGGAAAAAAATATCAAGAAGAATTATAATAAAAACACAGACGTATCAAATTGGGGTCAGCGCATGCGCAGAGCCTCTGTGCCGCTCGCTAGCACATTTTGATGGGTAGCACAATTCGACGGAACACTGACTGGGTCTCCAGCTTAACGCCGCTGCTACGGTTAGCGTAGCCTATATCTGTGCTACCAGATAAAGCAAGCTGCCTCACTGAGCACTGCAGCAAACCCTCTGGAGCACATGGGTAGCCTAAATACCCAGCAAGCTAGCCCTCCAAGCGCCACACGAAGAATCTAGCTGGCTAGGTAGCTGGGTAAAAAAAACAGGGAAACGGGCTCTGTGGACCACCGGGAGCATCCCAAACATGGACAGATAGCTCGAGTGTGACCGTCAACAGCTGGTCACTCGGGGCATCACCAGCAGCATTCAGCCCTGAACAATACACAGCCAATCTGAGGCAGATGAATGTGCACTTTTGGATGGGCTGATTTTTTGGAGGGGAATGGCTCGTAACCTCAGCGTGAACTGCAGCTTGTTTTTGTTTACAGTCAGTGAGAGAAATTAGATAAATAAGGCCTGCTAGGGTTGGGTGGTGGGCTTGTTATCAGAGGCTACAATAGCCCACCTCTTTGTCAGATTGGCTTTCTAGACACTGTACTTGCTGATACACATCATATGAGCACAAATCTAGTGATCTGTAACACTGTCACAGATCATGTGTGGATCTGTCCCAGATATATTGCATTTAACAATAGCATTGTTATTTTAAGATCATTTTGTTGCCACTGATAAAATAATAATTAAAGCTAATATCATAGTATGTTTTATTAGAAGGCTATGATTGCACCCTTTACAAACCAATTAAGATCAATAAAAGGTATATACATTATCACCTTATTGTACAATAAATGAACATTACCTTAGTAGCATTTGCTAATTGTGATATCATTTATTGATTTTATTTGTATATTTGTTCACATACAGCTCTGAAAAAAAAGAGACCACTTCAGTTTTTGAATCAGTTTCTCTGATTTTGCTATTTATAGGTACATGTTTGAGTAAAATTAACATTGTTGTTTTATTCTATAAACTACAGACAACATTTCTCCCAAATTCTAAATAAAAATGTTGCCATTTAGTGCATTTATAATCAGAAAATGAGTACTGTCTGAAATAACAAAAAAGATGCAGAGCTTTTAGTCCTCAAACAATGCAAAGCAAACATGTTTATATTCATAAAGTTTTAAGAGTTTAGAAATCAATATTTGGTGGAATAACCCTGTTTTTTAATCAAAGGTTTCATGCATCTTGGCATGTTCTCCTCCACCAGTCTTACACACTGCTTTTGGATAACGTTATGCCACTCCTGGTGCAAAACTTCAAGCAGTTTAGCTTGGTCTGATGTCTTGTGATCATCCGTCTTCCTCTTGATAATATTCCAGAGGTTTTTGGTAAAATTAAAGAAACCCATGATTTTAAATGGTCTGCAGCAGGACCATAGTGTGGACTGCAGCAGGTGAAGAAAAAAAGTATAAAACTCCTATTAACTATGGTTAATTAAAATGTTGTTGTCTTTAAAAGGGCATCATTGCTTTAGTATGCTAATCTATTATCATTATGACAGTGGTATTTTAATGGTTTAAAATGACAATAATATAATTCATTGCAATGATTTCTGGGACGATATATCATCCACATAAAATGCATATTGTGACAGGCCTATTCAGTTGTTGGAATCAGAATGAAAAAAATGTTTAAATATCTATAAAATACTGTTTTTAAACAAGTTCCAATATCAGCTCATTAAATATAAAAGGCTCTCCTTTCAAAGTAAACCAGCAATATTGAGGTCAGCACAAACATATTGGGGTCATTTGCACATACTGTCTGATAAGTCAGTAATGCAATAATGTACTTACTGAGACAGGCGTATTACTTTAAAAATGAACACACTAGCATACAGTCTGATACAGTGACCTATACCTTGACCCAGAGGAATATTTAAAGGGAAATGATCTACAATACAGGCAATGCAGTATTAAGACAATCACAAAGAGTGGCCCAGATTTCTTTACAGTGATGCTGAAATGAACTACAGGTTTTGATGTCTATGACTCATATATTAATTAGTGTGATTGCAGTAATGCAATCACAGTATTGATCTTCTTAAGTCTTATTCTTCTTCTTCTTCTTCTTCTTCTTATTATTATTATTATTATTCCACCTGTTTTTTGTCCGGTTAACTAGTGCCGCAGTTTTCGAAATATCGACTTCGTTCAAAAGAGAAAACGTGCGTCCTTATCGGGAATGGTGGGCTTGTATACAGCTTTCCGATCGGACTTACGTTTTTCGTAAAAACTTCGTAAGTACGCGTTTTTTTGACCATTGAAAATGAATGGGCAGAACTTTGCACGTCCGTGGACGTCGCAATTTTTGAAATACTAAGATGAAACCAATTGAGGACCTGTAGAACTTATTGAGCTCTTTCCGAAAATATGCGTTACGAAAAGTTACGACGTACGGATTTCGTACGAATGTCGTACGAAGTGGCCCCATTGGAATGAATGGGGCCAATCGGAGGACGGCAGCTAGATCGAAGGACAGGTAGCTAGAACTCCAGTACTGTGTGTAATGGAGCAGCTATGGGATAAATCAGCGTTAGGTCAAAAGTTTGGACACCCCGGCCCCCCAGTACTGTGTGTAATGGAGCCATGGGTCAAAAGTTTGGACACCCCGGCCCCCCAGTACTGTGTGTACTGGAGCCACGGGTCAAAAGTTTGGACACCCCCGAACGGCCAGAGCAACCTAGCGTGCATAGCTGATTGATGTATTTGCACGTTGCGTAGCAACGTGCAAACACCATTTAATCTAATTTATGCACATACATCACCTAGCAACCACCTAGAAACACCATAGCAACCACCACAGATACCATAGCAACACCTTAGCAACCGCCTAACAACACCTTAGCAACCACCTAGCAACCACCTAGCAACACCTTAGCAACCTCCCCGGATACCATAGCAACACCTTAGCAACCGCCTAGCAACACCTTAGCAAGCGCATAGCAACCACTTAGCAACACCTTAGCAACCACCCCGGATACCATAGCAACACCTTAGCAACCGCCTAGCAACCACCTAGCAACACCTTAGCAACCACCCCGGATACCATAGCAACACCTTAGCAACCGCCTAGCAACACCTTAGCAACCACCTAGCAACACCTTAGCAACCACCCCGGATACCATAGCAACACCTTAGCAACCGCCTAGCAACACCCTAGCAACCACCTAGCAACCACCTAGCAACACCTTAGCAACCACCCTGGATACCATAGCAACACCTTAGCAACCGCCTAGCAACACCTTAGCAACCACCTAGCAACCACCTAGCAACACCTTAGCAACCACCCTGGATACCATAGCAACACCTTAGCAACCGCCTAGCAACACCCTAGCAACCACCTAGCAACCACCTAGCAACACCTTAGCAACCACCCCGGATACCATAGCAACACCTTAGCAACCGCCTAGCAACACCCTAGCAACCACCTAGCAACCACCTAGCAACACCTTAGCAACCACCCCGGATACCATAGCAACACCTTAGCAACCGCCTAGCAACACTCTAGCAACCACCTAGCAACCACCTAGCAACACCTTAGCAACCACCCCGGATACCATAGCAACACCTTAGCAACCGCCTAGCAACACCTTAGCAACACCTTAGCAACCACCCCGGATACCATAGCAACACCTTAGCAACCGCCTAGCAACACCCTAGCAACCACCTAGCAACACCTTAGCAACCACCACAGATACCATAGCAACACCTTAGCAACCGCCTAGCAACACCTTAGCAACCACCTAGCAACCACCTAGCAACACCTTAGCAACCTCCCCGGATACCATAGCAACACCTTAGCAACCGCCTAGCAACACCTTAGCAACCGCATAGCAACCACTTAGCAACACCTTAGCAACCACCCCGGATACCATAGCAACACCTTAGCAACCGCCTAGCAACCACCTAGCAACACCTTAGCAACCACCCCGGATACCATAGCAACACCTTAGCAACCGCCTAGCAACACCTTAGCAACCACCTAGCAACACCTTAGCAACCACCCCGGATACCATAGCAACACCTTAGCAACCGCCTAGCAACACCCTAGCAACCACCTAGCAACCACCTAGCAACACCTTAGCAACCACCCTGGATACCATAGCAACACCTTAGCAACCGCCTAGCAACACCTTAGCAACCACCTAGCAACCACCTAGCAACACCTTAGCAACCACCCCGGATACCATAGCAACACCTTAGCAACCGCCTAGCAACACCCTAGCAACCACCTAGCAACCACCTAGCAACACCTTAGCAACCACCCTGGATACCATAGCAACACCTTAGCAACCGCCTAGCAACACCCTAGCAACCACCTAGCAACCACCTAGCAACACCTTAGCAACCACCCCGGATACCATAGCAACACCTTAGCAACCGCCTAGCAACACCCTAGCAACCACCTAGCAACCACCTAGCAACACCTTAGCAACCACCCCGGATACCATAGCAACACCTTAGCAACCGCCTAGCAACACCTTAGCAACTACCTAGCAACCACCTAGCAACACCTTAGCAACCATCCCGGATACCATAGCAACACCTTAGAAACCGCCTAGCAACAACTTAGCAACCACCTAGCAACCACTTAGAAGCACCTTAGCAACCACCCGGATACCATAGCAACACCTTAGCAACCGCCTAGCAACACCCTAGCAACCGCCTAGCAACCACCTAGCAACACCTTAGCAACCACCCCGGATACCATAGCAACACCTTAGCAACCGCCTAGCAACACCCTAGCAACCACCTAGCAACACCTTAGCAACCACCCCGGATACCATAGCAACACCTTAGCAACACCCTAGCAACACCCTAGCAACCACCTAGCAACCACCTAGCAACACCTTAGCAACCACCCCGGATACCATAGCAACACCTTAGCAACCGCCTAGCAACACCTTAGCAACCACCTAGCAACACCTTAGCAACCACCCCGGATACCATAGCAACACCTTAGCAACACCATAGCAGATACCAGCCAGCACTGCAATCACACTCGCAGTTTCTGTAGGAACTGCAATCTAGTTCTATTTACTGCCCTAGATGGGGCTGGGTAATATATCATTAATATCAATGTATTTGAAACTATTTTATACAAGTTATCAAAAATGATCATATCTTAATATTGCACCTGGAACACATCTGCAACATCATTCCAAATAGGAATGTGTATGGTACGTTTGTGTTGACCTTGTTAGGTTTCTAGGGGGATGATACTTAAGACTAGCCTTGTGCGTATTATATTGTAGGAACATCTTATTTAATGGAGCAGACTTAAGACTTAAGACTTTTTTCACATTCTTAAACAACATTATCCAGTGCCATTAGCTGAATCAGGGAAATACTATAAAGAGTGCACTGGACTTATGTATAGTATTAAAATACACATATTATCTGCCTGCCATCAAAAAAAAGGTCACACACTCTAATATTTTGTTGGAGCGCCTTTAGCTTTGATTGCAGCACACATTCACTGTGGCATTGTTTCGATAAGCTTCTGCAATGTCGCAAGATTTATTTCAATCCAGTGTTGCGTTAATTTTTCACCAAGATCTTGCAGCAGCATTGATGATGGTAGAGTCAGACCACTGCACAAAGTCTTCTCCAGCATCCCAAAGATTCTCAATGAGGTTAAGATCCGGACTCTGTGGTGAACAATCCATGTGTGAAAATGATGATCTCATGCTCCCTGAATCACTGTTTCACAATTCCAGCCCCATGAATACTGGTATTGTAATCTTGGAATATGCCCGTGCCATTAGGGAAGAAAAAATCCATTGATGGAATAACCTGGTCTATATTCAGTATATTCAGGTAGTCAGCTGACCTCATTCTTTCAGCACATACTGTTGCTGAATCTAGACCTGCAGACCAACTGCAGCATCAACCCCACATCATTTACTTACTTAAATCCAGTTGGATACTTTTTTTGTCCAGACAGTGAAGATCCACAGTTAAATACTTACTATGTACTTATACTGCATGCTCTTTTGCTGTTTTTGGTGTTATAATAGATTACTGGTACATTAAACTTTGTTAAGGTTTTTTATTATATCATATATCACAATTTCTCCTAAGCATATTGGGATATGAGTTGTTAGTTATATCACTCAGTCCTAGTCCTAGACGAACAGTGTAAGACTTAACAATTTAATTGTTAAAATATTTAATAAAAAAAAAGATGATATTCACCTTGAGCCACACTGTTGATGAATACATTTTTAAATTCACCTTGATGATGACAAATTTCCCCAACATTGAACAATGTAGCAGTAAAACTGTGTTCTTTGAAATTAGGTATTTTCTAAACAGTAGATATAGTTGCTCCAACAAAAGCAGGATAAACTCTTTTATAAAACTCTTGCATTTAGAGGAAACAATGAATGAGCAGTTTTCCCATGACTTTTTTCTTTGTAGTGTGTGTATAAACTAAATATACAAAATAAATGAGAAATGAGGAAGTCTGCAATATAAAAATGTAATGTACAGTTAGTAACTCTGTTCTGAAACATTTACTACATCCTACTGCCTAGTTTACACTATGTGACTTGTTGGACTGTAATCAAGAGTCTCTCAGTTGTTGTAGCTCTTCTGGGGTCACGGTTTTTCACTGCGGGAAATTGCAGACTCATCTGGCTGCTCTCGAAAAACATGCTTTGAAACTAGATCACACTAGAATGAAATGTGAGAACTATCTATTTCATGCAGAACATACGTTACTGGTTTTCTTTTTACGCAAACCCATTGGCTGTGGGTAGTCACTGTTCTGGACTCACAGTTGCCAACTGGTCTAGATATTAAACCTGCTAGATGTTTGTTGGGCATCTGTGACTCACCAGCGTCAGCTAGGTGAGCATCTTTCAGCAGTTTACACTACATGTCTGAGCGAGCACTGATCTCAAATTTGCAGCCAAGCAGAGGTTTTTGTTGAGTGTCTGGAAAATCATGCTAAAATCATGTAGTGAAAACTAGTCATACTGATTACAGGTTGAGATGTTCCTAAGTTTTACCAGTGGAAAAAAAAGAGTTATAAGGAGGCTATTACAGTAAACACCTTTTCAATAATGGTAAAGTCTATTTTTTTTACACCATTGCATATGACTAAATGATAATGATAAATTAATGTACAATCAGACATGCTTTTCTGGACAAGCTGGGAGATGCAGAACCATCATTGTAAGTAGAAGAAGCAGTAGAGTTATGTTACAAGATTTAACACTAAATCATTATCGTGATTCCTCATATCTGATCATGGTGTTCAGATACAGGTGAGTAGAGTTCATTGGGTTTGTAGTCTTCCCAGTTGAGCCTCATTACAGCAAGCACCTTGTAGTTTGGTGAGGCAGGAGGCTTCTCTGGAGTGGAAAATGAATCATACTGGAGTTGGTATTTTTAACAAGCACTTGCCTCACACACTGCACCGGATGCCATAATCCATCAGCGATCACAGGGATGTGTTTATCAGGCAGCAGGACTTAGTCTCCCACCGGTGATGTGCTTCACTGGACATCCACATACTCGCTGTCTTAATTGCACTGTTCCTGCATGCAGTTAAACAAATTGACCAAAAAAGACACAGGTGGCTGCAATTTAATTACTATTTCAACAAACCAATGCAGTAGCTGTTGTGAAATTAGGATGGGGTGGTTTGTCAGGGAAAATTACACAAGAGTGAATTCACTTTTAGAGCAGCTCACTACTTTAACACAAATGACTTAATTTACCTGCATACTGGTGTTCTGTTGAAGCAACAATATGCAGCATTGTCATTGTACTAAGGAGAGAGAATAGTGTCTTTTGGCGAGTAATTTGAGTCATATTTGTGTTAAATCCTGTAACATTATTCTACTGCCTCTGTTCACATGCTCCTTTCAGTGGTGGTTCTGAATCTAACTGCTTGATCTTAATTTAAGGGGTTAAAAGTAATTACAACCATTTTCCTACAAAAGCCTCCTCATTTCTGAGGCTCAAAAGTAATCAAAATTAATTAACTTTACCATAAGTAAATGTGTTTTATTAATACTTTGTCAGGTATCCTTTGCAGGTAATGACTGCTTAAAGTGTAGAACCCACTGACATCACCAAACACTGGGTTTCCTCCTTCATGATGTTTTGCCAGGCCTTTGCTGCAGCTGTCCTCAGTTGTTCCTGGTTTGTGGGTGTTTCTGCAGTAAAATGCTGCTCAAACAGGTTTACTGTAGAATATTTCACATCTGTACCTGAGTTGCTTTGCAATTCGGGGATCAATAAAGCATCCATCCATCCATCCATCCATCCATCCATCCATCCATCCATCCATCCATCCATCCATCCATCCATCCATCCATCCATCCATCCATCCATCCATCCATCCATCCATCCATCCATCCATCCATCCATCCATCCATCCATCCATCCATCCATCCATCCATGTTTTCGGTCATTGTCCATCTCTACTGTTAAGCGGCATCCAATGAACCTTGCTGCATTTGGTTGAATCTGAGCAGAAATTTTATCCCTGGGCTCTTTAGAATTTATCCTTCTGCTTCCGTCTTTTGTCATATATTTAATAATCCCTAGTGACCCAGTGCCACTTGAATCCATGCAGGCCTATATTACCACCATGTTTTACAGAGAATATATATGGTGAGCTTTGTTTCAAGATTCACCTTCTCCATACTTTCTGCTTCCCATCATCTTGGTACAGGTTGATCTTAATTTCATTTGTCCAATAAATGCTGTTCCAGAGCTCTTCTGGCTTTATTAGATGTTTTTTTGGTAAAGTCTAATATGGCCTTTCTGTTAATGATTTGCACCTTGTGATGAACCCTCTGTATTTGCTCTCATGAAGTATTCTCTTTATAATAGACTGAGATACTGATACACCTTTATTGAGGACAATATTAAACATCTGAGTGGTAAAACTATGTGAAGAAAGATTTTTACAGAAATGTTCTGATTTTTATTCTGTAGGTAAACAAACCATCTCTTTTTTGTTTTGTATAGAATGGTTTGTTCAATGCTCTATAAAGAGCCATCTACAGAAAATGTTTCACCAATGTAAAAAATACCTTTGAATTGGTTGTATATAAAATCATTGCCTATACTAAACTAGAAACCTCTTATTAAGAGTGTATAAGGGGCCTAGACAAATAAAGCAAGAACCTGATCTGTTTCTGAGCTGCAGAAAATCAGCAGGAAGGAGAGATATGAAAAGAAGCTCTGGTGAAGTCTGCCCGCCCCCACTAACAGACATCTATTATCTTTCTGCACACTGTTGTAAGGCACAGGAGATGAATTGGTAACACACACACACACACACACACTGTGAGGGAGGGAAAGAGACGAGTGAGTGCGTCTGTGACAGAGCAACAGAAGAATATGGTAGATAAGGAATGACAAGAGCTGTGGCTTTAGATGAATTATTGAAGCTCAACATAGTCTTTAAAGCAACGATATGTGTAATGTTTTTTTTGTAAAATACTGCATTACTATACCTGCTACTTTGTTCTTGGCAAGCTGCTAACTGCACTATATAACTCACAACAACACAATGTCATATTTGTGTGAATTCATGTAGTATTATTATTTAATGTCAATCCACATGATTCTTTCTCTTTCAGTGATGGTTCTGTATCTATCAGCTTGATCTGAAATGCATGTGTAAAACATGTCTTTTAGAAGTAAAGTACTTCTTGTCTGTATGGGGAGCATAGGAGCAAGAAATTCTCTCTAAACAAAAGTTGCCGCTTCATTTAATGTAACAGCTTATGCTGGGATTTACCAGATCATTAGAAACCGCCCTCCATTCAAAGTTATTTGATCAGTAACATCTATCCATCTACCTTAGGTGCACTTTGTAGATTTACAATTACTGGCTGTCATCCACAACCACAGACCCACAACTGGCCAGTTATTATTGGGGTGGTGGATCATTCTTAACACATTGGGGAGTGATGTGGGTGTGGACTGTGTCTGTGTGTTGGGCTGGTGTGATTTTATCAGGCACAACAGTTTTCCTGGAGGTTTTCACAAGATATTCACAAGTATCTGTTCACTTTATACAGTTGGCATATTGTTTGACATTGGAATAGAGCTGATATTGTCCGACAATCCTGGAAAGGATATTGGAGAAGGAGAAAGATACCAATTGAATTTTGTAACTCACACTTTGTGATGTGCTTTCGTTAGCTGTGTTTTCTCCTATATTCAATCACTCACACAGTGGAATATGATGGCCAACTTATAGATGCTCAACTTAATATAAAAAAATAGTATAAAATGAAATGTTAGGCTTTAATATCAGAAAAGAAGGAGAGGCGGCATGGTGTATTAACAGAACAGTAAAAATTCACTGTCATTAGTTTACACTAGTATTAGCCAGAATCAGTATTATAAGTTCCAGAAAGAAAGTATATTTTTCCAAACTATAATGTTAGAACATCATTTAGTGAGAATGTAATGCAGTCAATGAATCAATTAGCACGACTTTGTTTCCCCTGTACAATAACAAAGACAACACATTTTACTTGCCTATTTTTTAATAAAACAAATAAATAATTCCCTCATTTAAATCAGTGGTAGCACCAAAAAATTCTGCAACCAAAATTTGTGGAGGAATTGGTGGGGTCTGTGTGTGTATAATATAATGTGTGTACTTTTGCTGTCACACGAAAATCATAGATATCTCCATTTTTTTTCTTTTTGACAATGTTAATCTATTTTGTTCTTTTTCTCTCTCAAATAGAAATGTTCCAACATGCCTTTGAGTAAGATCTTTTTATTCCAGTTAAGAAGATTTCTTTCTCCTATTAACTTTTTTGGAACCATTTTGGAGATACAAGGTTATTGTGGGGCAGAGCCAACATACACCTTATTATGCATTATGTGAAAATTAAAAGCAACATTACAGCGTAAGAAAAAACAAACTTTTTTCCCTTTCTCTGGAAGTCATATGTTAAATAATTGGTAATTTTTAAAAATATGTTTTTAAAAGGTATAAAATGCATAAATGGAGATACATGTTGTTTTACTATAATTAAGAACCTGGGCATAATTTGCATGATTTCTTTACATAGAGTGAGCATTTTTTATAGGAGTGCTCTGAAATATAATTTTTTTACATTGGCTGTCATTAATGAGCTCCAGCATCCTCAGCGTTAAGTCTGTCTGGCACTCATTTGCTTTGTGTGCATGTGCAGAAATGAAGGATGCAATGTTCTTCCTGGCTGGGGTGGGTGGGGGCATATTGTGTCTTGAAGGAAGGACATTTGCTGGAGGGTCACCGTCTCAAGGGCTTTGTGGAATCCACTATCTCACTTTCTATCAACTAGGTCACCTTTGTCTGCAAACAGACAGAAAGACTTTGATAAATAGACCACAGCTCTGACTGTGAATACAGACTGAAAGATCCAGGGCCTGAAAAGACCAAATAAAACTCTTGTCTTTAAGGTCACACAGAGTGTAGCCAAATCCACCTATATAGATTAGTGAGGGATTGTATGCATGGTAAAAAGTACTGGACTGAAAACAAACCCATTTGTTTGCTGAGCCAGCCTTGTACAAAAGACTTCTGGATTATTTCAGCCCAATGTGCACAAGACAAGATAATTTAAACCTTTCCTCATGCTTTTACTCACCAGACTTCTGGATAGTGAGAATTACTATTATTATAATAAAATAATTATTTTAAAAGTAGTAATTAAATTATTCTGAAATTAGTAATGAATTGTTAAATGTTATGTAACAAAACTATATGCTTTATTCACCTACGCCATCATCGTCTACCAAAACAAGGCTGTGGGGGATGGAAGTAGCGTTGGACTGCTAAATACTAGCAATGCCACCTCACTGCTGCGTTCCCAAATGCACTTCTTCAAAATGAAAAGAAATTTTAAAGGTCAAACCTTCTATAGTTTCCTCAAAGATCCTGTACTTTACCTTGAATGATTCACTAAATCAATAGAGATCGCCATTTCAGTTTAAGATGTATGTTACTGTGCTAGCTAGCTAGCTAGCTAAGGCTAGCCATATTAATATTACCCAGCCTAGCCAGATAAACGTTAGCAAAGAGACTAGCTAGCTTTAGCAAGCTAGCTAAACCCTGTTCTTCAGCTATGACTATGATTAAACCTGAACTGGTTATTTTCACAGTTTAATGTCAAAACGAATGAGGGGGTACTGTTAGTCAAGTTCTTTAAAGTAGCCTGATTAGCTGGCTGGCTAATTAATATCCTACCATGGGGAGCCTGCTCTCCTCATGCTTAGCTGGACAGTATTTGCCATTTAACAGTCGTCTTAAGATTCATTTTATGTCTGATTTGATATTACAGATTAACGTGGACACAAAAGTAAGTTCAGAACACTTTATAAAACAGTGTTTCTTTAAGACACCAGTTGGAATGTAAAGGTTAAAGATTGATCCACATTATTTGCCTGGACAGATAGTTCAGTTCAGTGAAGCCTGTAAAAAGTTTTCTACAGTCACTAATTTAGCTAACACGTGAGTTTTCTGAGTTACTGTAGCCTTTTAGTAAAACAGCCGGGGAATCTTGCACTTATTTTCTTCCATTTTTCCGACTACTTTCACTGATAATTTAGGGAGGTGTGTGAGGTTAGTTGTTCACACAGGCGCTGCCATTTAAACTGGTGGATATTATTATGCTGGCTCCTTCGCTGCCTTGAAATTTCCGGTTTGGGGGCATACCCCTCAGCCTCGCTTTCATTTCAACATGGGCACTGGGTAATTAAGGTGCATGTAAATTATTTCTCCATTAAGGTAAACCCTGTCAGACACAACATTGGGGCTAAACAATACAACCCCTGGCAAAAAGTATGGAATCACCAGTCTTGGATGAGCACTCCTTCAGACATTTCATTCTGTAAAACAAACTCTGATCAAAAACATGATACAATAATAAGGTCATTCCAAAGTGCAACTTGTTGGCTTTCAGGAACACTCAAAGAAATGAAGAAAAAACATTGTGGAAGTCAGTGAATGTTACTTTTATTGACCAACCACTGGGAAAAAAATATGGAATCACTCAATTCTGAGGAAAAAAGTATGGAATCACTCAAATTGAAGGTAGAAAATAAGGACACACCCAGTCAATTTCCTTTCCCTAAATGGACACCTGCCTCAGATTAGATCTGCTCGTTAGTCTGCAGTTAAAAACACCTGCAGTCATGACACCTTGGAGGGCTGCTGGACGAATTAGAGTGGCAAGAACCATGGCTCCAACAAGAGAAATGTCTCTTGAAACAAAAGAGAGGATTGTGAAACTTCTTGAAGAAGGTAACTCTTCACGCATGGTTGCTAAAGATGTGGGCTGTTCACAGTCAGCTGTATCCAAGATATGGACCAAATACAAACAGCATGGAATGGTTGTTAAAGCCAAGCGTACTGGTAGACCGAGAAAGACATCAAAGCGTCAAGACAAGCAACTTAAGGCCATTTGTCTTGAAAACCGAAAAAGTACAACTAAACAGATGAAGCATAAATGGGAAGAAGCTGGAGCCAATGTATGTGACCGAACCGTAAGAAATCGCCTAAAGGAAATGGGATTTCAATACAGGAAAGCTAAAAGAAAACCATCATTGACACCTAAACATAAAAGAACAAGACTGCAGTGGGCTAAGGAGAGGCAATCATGGACTGTGGATGACTAGATGAAAGTTATCTTCAGTGATGAGTCAAGAATCTGCATTGGACAAGGTGATGATGCTGGAACTTTTGTTTGGTGCCGTTCCAGTGAGATTTATGAAGAGGCCTGCCTGAAGAAAACAACCAAATTTCCACAGTCCTTGATGATATGGGGCTGCATGTCAGGCAAAGGCACTGGGGAGATGACTGTGGTTAATTCTTCTATCAATGCACAAGTTTACATTGACATTTTGGACAGTTTTCTCATCCCTTCAATTGAACAGATGTTTGGAGATAATGAAATAATTTTCCAAGATGACAATGCATCGTGCCATAGGGCAAAAACAGTGAAGGCATTCCTTGGAGAAAGACACATTCAGTCAATGTCATGGCCTGCAAATAGTCCAGATCTCAACCCAATTGAAAACCTGTGGTGGAAATTGAAAAAAATGGTCCACAAGAAGGCTCCGACCTGCAAAGCTGATCTGGCAACTGCTATCAAAGAGAGTTGGCACCAAATTGATGCAGAATACTGTTTGTCACTCATCAAGTCCATGCCTCAGAGACTGAAAGCCGTTATAAAAGCCAAAGGTGGTGCAACTAAATACTAGTGATGTATTTTGAATCATCTTTTGTTTATCTGTTTTTCATGATTCCATACTTTTTTCCTCAGAATTGAGTGATTCCATATTTTTTTCCCTGTGGTTGGTCAATAAAAGTAACATTCACTGACTTCCACAATGTTTTTTCTTCATTTCTTTGAGTGTTCCTGAGTTGCACTTTGGAATGACCTTATTATTGTATCATGTTTTTGATCAGAGTTTGTTTTACAGAATGAAATGTCTGAAGGAGTGCTCATCCAAGACTGGTGATTCCATACTTTTTGCCAGGGGTTGTAAAATAAAGCCCACAGCTAGAGTTAAATGAGCTACTTGTTAGCGTAACAGAAAAAGTAACATTAGCCTTTTGTGTAAAAGCCATTTAAGCCAGGAATTATCAGCTCTTTTTAAATTCAAGTAACATTTTATTAAAGAAATAACTATCACATGATAACAAGGAAACATGCTTATAGCGTAGCATGACCGTGCCACTCGCTAACTATGCTAACAGGCACAAGTTATTTTATAATATAAATTACAACATGAATGTTATGTTTTGGTACTAGAGCATATTTTGCTGGCTCTGTGGATAAGTTAAGACCGATACTAAAGTAGTTTATGAACAGTGGTGTGTGGGATTATTCTGGTGCAGTGAAGGAGGAGTGGAAAGCTGCTGAGAAGCTAAACACGGCAGGTAAACAAGTAGTTTATGAGGGAAGCAGGAACAGCCTTAGGGCTGATTTATACTCCAGTTCAAAGCTTTTGAACTGGTGTTATAAGTCTTTTAACAGTTCTCTGACTGTGTCTCAATCATCATCTTACCAAGCAGTCAGCTCAGATTAGCAGTTATGCTAGCTAACTGCCCAAAACCTGTTTACTGTGACAACTGGAAAAACGCATTTTCTTCGCCCTTTTAACAAAATAGTACATTATGTTTTTATTAATAAAATATAAGATTGAAGTTTAAAAGGTTAAAAGTATTAAATGTGTGTATATATATATATATATATATATATATATATATATATATATATATATATTTACAAAATTAAAGAAATATCCTGGATGAGTAGTTTCACATTTAAGTTTGTAGCCCTTTAGTTTCATTCACCCCTGTTCAATGAGGACTGACTCCTAGGCTCCTTCTGGCATTTTGCAATAATTCTCTCCACTACAGAAAAGACAGAAAATATAGCATTGTAAACAGTTGGTCTGTGAGGCCATTCAGTTTCTTTTCTGCCAGAGTTTCTTTTTTGTTGTGTCCATATGGCAGTTTTTGTGTTTTGCTTAAACTATTTGCTGCCCTCAGCCCACAATTGTCAGAGGTACTGCTTCCTTTCTGTCCATATCCATATGCTTTCATAGAACCTGCATAAAAACGGTTAAATTAAAGGCTCTCTTCATATCTGTATCCATGTTTAACATTGAACATAAATTAGTCCTTATGTGTACCATTATAGAGTATCTAATGAGGGAAAATACCACTCATGAAAATACCACTTTGTTGTTAAGTCAGATGATGGAGGGTCCTAAATAAATGTAAATACATTTTGGAGCTACATTTATAATATTATCACTGTTTATAGAAATGTAGAGACAATGTATACACATGTACAGAGCAGACCAGCATAAAATATTTTCAAACCCTTTTATTTTAGGACGTTTCTGACACTGTCCCATGTATGTTTTCATTTGTACATTGAACATTTGTACATATACATGCATTTTGTTGTGGCTCAGCAGTAAGAGCACAAGGCTATCAATTGCAAGGTTGTGTGTTCAAGACTCCACCACCGTTGTGCTTCTTAGCAAGACCTCTTAACCCTGTTGCCCACTTCTCTGGGCATGTGTGCTCACTGTCTCACTATGTATGTATTTTAAGTGTACTCACTAGTGTGTATGTGTGTGTTTACTGCACGGATGGGTTAAAAGTGGAGGCCAAATTCTATCTTTGCCCAACACAAGGGTGGTGTATGCTTGTCTTGTCTCTCTTCTTTTTGAAATATATCAGCACAAACAGCCAATAAGCTGCTCAGCTTACCAGCTGTTCAGTGCTCATCAGTGTTCACCATCAAAACGGTTTAATGCTCTGGTAGGTTTCCATTGCTTATGGTTTTTGAAGCATGGTTGTCTGGCATTCATTTTGCTAAGTCATTCTTTTTAGTAGAGTAAGAGTAGAAGTGGTTAGGCATCTCCTAAACTGGCTCTGGAATTATATCTACAAAGCATTGTGGAAATAACCCAATAGCATTTATTCCAGTGTGATGCAGGATGTCTAATTACAGGCAGTCCAAAAGTAGTGGTTGGTGGTGTTTGGTAAAAGGAGAAGTCTGCAGACAGTAGGGGGGGAGCAAGTATGTCTTTATGCATCAGCATTTTCCATCAGCTGAGACATTTGAGCCTTTTCCACTTTAACTATGTACACATTTGACTCGGACTTTTTCTTAACACTGGTTTTCCTAAGAGGAATGTGTTGTCACAGTCCTGAGAAAACGGACTGATCTTATGATGGCCATGATATACACAGACATACCAGAAATCTTGGGAAAGGAACTAGAATTGTGTTCCATGTGTTACAGAATGCAGCACTGATCTGTGGGATGTGCATGTGGGGCTTTCTGCATTAAATGTGGATGTAATTTCTACTTGTATGCTTATTTGCTTGTCTGTTCGCATGGACTACTCTAGTCAGATGCCACCGTTCACAATCTTTATGACCCACGTCACTGTAGAAGATGATGCCTTCTGAGCCATATTCCTGGCACTCATGCGACTCTGCAGAACAAGGAATGTTAATGATGATTTCATTTATTAAACGAAAAAAGCTTTCCAAACAAATCAGGCCCTATGGTAAAGTGCAGTTGCCCCCCATCATGCTAAAAGACAAACATGATGGTGGTGGTAGTGTGATGGTCTGAGGCTGTTTCTCTTGCTTTAGGACCTGATTGGTTGAACCATGAATTCTTGTCTCTACCAGAAAATCTTGAAGGAGAATGTCTGTATCAGTCTATGATTTTCAGCTCAGGCATAGTTGGGTTTTGCAGCAGGACAATGATCTGAACCACACCTGCAAGTCAACGTCTGACCTCTGACTATGGCTTAAAAAAGGTTTTGGAGCGGCCTAGTCGAAGTCTGATTGAGATGTCATGGCATGATCTTAAACAAGGCCGTTCATGCTCAAAAACCCTCCAATGTTTCTAAATTAAAACAATTCCTCTACAGAGATGTAAAGGACTAATTGCCAGTTTTTGCTAATTCTTTTCATGTTCACATAGGGACAGGTTGGTCTGGATATTTTTTTTCTTATAAAATTTTATTGTCATTTAAGAACTGCTTTTTATATTTACTCAGGTTATATAAGTCCTATATTAAAATGTGTTTGTTAATCTGAAAAATGTAAGTAAGTGATACAAAACAAAAACAAAAGAGATCTGTAGGGGGCAAATACTTTTCCATGGAATTGTACATTCCCTATCTCTGATTCCTGTCTCTGGGGGTCCCGTTTCAGTGCATGTTTTACCACAACCTGGCAGCTTAACTGTTTGGGAGATGTTTTGATAGATTGACTTATTGTTATTCAATTAAACAGAAATGCCAGATATTATTATTTTTAGGAGATCCTATGCTTCTCAGATATGTCTTAATTTCCGACATAAATATTTATAAAATATAGATATTTGTATGAATTTTCCATATTTTGGTTTATAAGCAACATTGTTCTTTTTATCAGCCCTGTTTCTCATGATCATGCTGGCCAGTGTTCAGCCTCACTCACAAGATAACACCTTACAACTTATACAGATGTGGGCCTTCCTAAACGTCTCCTGTGGTAACACCGTCATTATGAATTTACATGCTGCTATCAAATGAGTCTTGAGGTGTCAGGGTGAGTGGTTTTAGTGTCTAAGTGCAACCAGACAGTTCCTGCAGATGTTCACTACTGTGCCAATCCTTTGATAGAGAAGAAGACTGACGCCAGGACTGTTGACACGGATTAGGAGTTCTCAGGTGGTCCTCTGGGGAAAAGTATGCATAAATAAGTCTTTAAAGCTGTTATTTTACACCGAACAATGTCACTTTACCAAAAACAAGTTAAATGGGGGTTATAATGGGGGATTTTTGCTTTTCAAGCACACTGATTGTCAAGCTTTTCGTAATGAGATCATGTTCCTCTGGGTCAATATTTATCTATGATTTAGGGTCTTATTTAGAGGGTCATGGCAGGAATGACTTTTGATTACTGATAATTGATAGCAAGGTAGTGCTTTTATATTCTGGATACAGAACTCTTTTTGTGCCTGAAGGATGCCTGAAGGAATGATTTTAATTCCATTTAACCTTTCAGTAGATTGATGAACCACATAAAAGAGGGTATTTTTGAATGAATGAAGTGGTTGGATCTGGCTAAGTAAACAGTATGGATGGATCTGCAGGTGGTGGTATTGACTGACAGGTTTGTGTTCTTTCTGTTGTTCTTGGCAGGCTTTAAACAGAGGGATCGCCACTGTCAAGGAGGATGCGGTGGAGATGCTGGCCAGTTATGGCCTGGCCTATTCCCTGATGAAGTTCTTCACTGGACCTATGAGCGACTTCAAGAATGTGGGGCTGGTGTTCGTCAACAGCAAGCGCGACCGGACCAAGGCAGTGCTCTGCATGGTTGCTGCTGGAACTGTAGCCATCATTTTCCACACTCTGATAGGTCAGTCGTGAGATTTAAATTTTTTTCTGACCTTTTGTACATCTGCCTGCATCCTTTATTTTTAATCATTTTTGCAATTAAAACACCCACATTTGGAATGTGTAGTGTTAAAATTACCCAATGTGACAATGTTATATATAGGTCTAGTACTATGCAAATGGTTTATTTATCCCAGAAAAAGCCTAAATCTTATCAGTCCTTTATCAAACTGCATCAGGTGATTTTGTGTTTTAAACACACAAGTTTTCTTAATCTTTCAGACCTCCACTCTTTCTGTTATCTGCTATTTCTTAATTACATTACAATCTGAGGAAATGGCAACCTGAAAACGCTTTGCTCTTTTCTTAAAGTCTTCTCCTGCTTTGCGGGCATCAGTTATTTAGGTTTTCAGTGTGCCGGTCAGCTGCTTAGAGGAACTGATTGTTTGGACATTTTGTCATAAACTGAAAACAAAAAACAAGCATAAAACATTTACATTAGCAGTGCAATTCTAATCATAAATTTACTTCAGCAGTGCAGTTTTAGACATTCATTTACCTCAGTAATGCTACTTTATTTATAAATGTACCTCAACAGTGCTAGTCACATGTAGGATTTACAAAGAGAAAAACAGCCACAAACAAATGCTTATGCTAAAATGACTTCTTCTGTAAATACTATTCAAGCCCTGTACAGCTTGTATCTTTAAATTCGTAAGAGATAAGAGATAAAACTGCTACTAAAAATATCTGCAGAAACATAGCATTATGACTTTAAATATTTTAGTAATTACTAAAGCATGATTTATTCAGGCAGTTCTTAATGTATAATTTATCTATTTTCACTTATTTGAATTAAGACCGGAAGCACTTTTTTGTCTTTTCTGGACGAATAGTTTTTATTTCCAGCTATTCTGTGCATCCTTAGACCTTGGTAATAGAACAATCGACCTTGGTACACCTTGGTAATAATAGAGATCTCTCTTTTTTTATAAAAACACTAGTGAATAAAACACTAATCTTATTGAAAATGCGTAATTTAAATACGACTACACTATAAGAAAGCATGCCTCCCTTCTCCACCTGTGAATCTCTTGTTTATTCACTTTTCTATAAATGTACTTAAGGCTGTGAACAGAGATCACTTTGACCCTCTTGGTGTGAACCTGTTTGACCTCAGCAGCTGTGCCAGATGTGCTCTGAGTTGTAATTTTCCTCTGTGCACAAACCCAACGAATAATGACTCCACAGGAAGTCTGTGTTTGGCTTATGATCCTCTCTGTCGCGTTGGCACTAGGAGCTTTACTGCAGGTTGCTGTACACATGCTCAGTGTGTTCCTCATGCATGGACGGGTTCCTGCCAAGCTGTTGTCACTTTCGCATAAATAGACACCAGCATGGAGAAATGGCGTCATTTGCACACGGTCATTACACAGTCATTAAGCAGTTTGTGCAAAATGCTACTGTCCTCCTACACGGTGCACCAAAACGATCTCTGTGGTCTCGCCCAATTTGGCCAAATTGCAGAATAGCTGGTGTAGGCAAGGTCAAAATTAGAGTTTTTTTAGATGGGAAGAGTATGTTAAAAATATGAGATGATGATTATAGGATGCGAGCCCACATTGTTATAACTTTGCTGTATGCCTTTATTTTTTTCACATTCGTCCACATCCTGACCGCATCTCGTCAAGGTTGTTTTCACCTTGTAGCATGTGGTAGAGAGGCTCTTAGCATCACTGCAGTGCTTATGCTGCATTAACAATGGAGGAGCGAATCAGAACTGAATCAGTGGTGCTTGAAAGTTTGTGAACCCTTTGGAAATTTCTATATTTCTACATAAATATGACCTAAAGTGTCATCAGATCTCTTTTAGTCCTAAAAGTAGATAAAAAAAACCTGATTAAACAAATGAGACAAAGCATTATATATGGCCATTTATTTATTGAGGGAAATAATTCAATAATGCATATTTGTGAGTGGTAAAAGTATGTAAACCCTAGATTAGCAGTTAGTTTAAAGGTGAAATTAGAGTCAGGTAAGGGTCAAAAACAGTGGTGGGCATGGAAGGGTTGCAAGGAAAAAGCTACTGCTCTCTAAAAGGAACATTTTTGCTCATCTGCAATTTGCTGAATATCATATAGACAAACCACAATGCTATTGGAAGAATGTTTTCTGAATGGGTGAGACCAAAATAGATATTTTTGGTTCAAATGAAAAGTGTTATGTTTAGAGAAAGGAAAACACTGCATTCCAGCATAAGAACCTTATCCCATCTGTAAAACATGGTGGTGGTTGTAGTATCATAGTTTGGGCCGGTTTTGCTGCATCTATGCCAGGATCCATGAATTCCGATTATATATGATAATTCTTAATGAAAATGTTGGACATCTGTCCATAAACTGAATTTCAAGAGATTGGGTCATGCAGCAAGACAATGACCCTAAGCACACATTCGTTCTACAAAAGATGTGTATTTCTTGCCTTCTCACCATACCAAAGACACCCTGACAGACCGTGAATACGCCTGCACGGTGTGCCGCTGACTGCTCACCTATAGATTAGATTGCTAAAATAGTGTAAATAGGACCTGCCTTATTTTTGTTTCAGTGTTTTGATACATTTTTACACCCTTAACTGTATTAAAAAATAGCTTTTGCTCTCCCCTTTTCCCCGACTCAGCCTACACAGACATGGGCTACTACATCATCAACAAGCTGCACCATGTGGACGAGTCGGTGGGCAATAAGACCAGAAAGGCTTTTCTCTACCTGGCTGCGTTTCCCCTGCTGGACGCCATGGTGAGTGAGATCTCTAATCTAACACGTCAAATGCTCTGTCTCTGATGTGTCCACTCCGTTAGCGGTTAGATCTGGCTTGTCTGCTGGGACAGATGGAGCGTGTAGTGTGTGTATATATATATATGTGTGTGTGTGTGTGTGTGTGGTTGAACACTCTGCTGATAAGGCAGTCCTCAGAGCCTGTTCAGATCTGGAGGACTGTCAGTCTCCCTCTGAGGAAGTAACTCGATCTGCACTAGGAGTCATTCGCTGTGGTTTCCAAACGGCACAGTGCATCTAAAAGGCCACGGTACAGTAGGCCAGGATTACTCCTCGGTAATAAATCTACAGGATCCCGTTTGATGGCCTGTGTAATTGCCCTTGACTTGTGACCCATTTTATCTGAGTGTGTGTGTGTGTGTGTGTGTTCCCAGGCATGGACCCATGCTGGAATCCTATTAAAGCACAAGCACAGCTTTCTCGTTGGCTGTGCCTCTATCTCTGATGTCATAGCACAGGTAAGGCCCGTGACTGCATGAGTATTGTACATATCAATATGTTAAGTGTTTATCTAATCTTCTGCCTTTGACTTGCTAGCACATTTTAAAAAACAATTCTACATTCACTGTTCATTTTATCAGCTCCACTGACCATATAGGAGTACTTTATAGTTCTATAATTACAAACTGTAGTGCTTCTATTTTTCTGCATACTGTATTATCCTGCTTTTACCCTGTTCTTCAATGGTCAGGACCCCATAGAACCATTACCGAAATAATATGGAGGAGTTTTAACCAGTATTTCAGTATTTTATCTATTACTTATTTTATCTATCGATATTTTGATCAATATGTTAATCAGTTTAACTTTGATCGAGTGATTCATATGTATGCATGGGTAAAACTTCATATGTGCTGTGTTGACAAATTTACATTTAATCAGTTTGTTTTGTGGACTAAGATCTGTATGAGTTAAACATTAATCTATCTGTCTCTCTTTCTCTCTAGATTGTTTTTGTGGCTATTCTGCTGCACAGTCATCTGGAATGTGTGGAGCCGCTGTTGATTCCCATTCTGTCTCTGTACATGGGAGCTCTGGTGCGTTTCACTATTGTGGGTCTGGGCTACTATCGAAACATTCATGACAACATCCCAGACTCCAGTGGCCCCGAGGTGGGGGTATGTATTGTTTTATTTTATTATTAATTCTGCTAATTCTGTTTTGGGCGTAACAAGAAACAAACCAATCAGCTTGTCACTTGCCACTCCCTTTAAGAGCGAGATGCTCTCTGACTTTGGCACATTTTGGGATCTTAACAGCGCAGCACTTTGTGCATAAACTTATCTGTGTGTTTACACTGTAAAGGTGTGTAAGCAGGTAATTTATAGAAAAAGCAATATTATTTTATTTTGTATTCTGTTTATTGTTTATGTAAAAGCTGAATTTGTGCACTGCAGTGTGTACATGTGTGTATAAGCAGAGGTGTACATGCACTAAGAAAGTGCCTCATGCACAGCCTACCTGCATAGCTAAGATAGGTATAGACAGGTGACTATAGGCTGTTGTCAGGGTTTAAATCGGTCAGTGGCGCACCGCCAGAATGGAAGCACGCCAGATGTTTACCTGAACACACCTCTTTTCCAGACCACCACGCCCATCAGCGGAGATATATTTCTAAGCTCCCACGCTATTTTAATGGGGTGAAAATAGACTGTTGGTAGGGTTTAAGGTAGCAAAAAGCACCACAACACACCTTGGGCAGGGTGTACGATAGTGCCTTTAGTGTTTTAAAATGAGCTGAAAGCCCGATTAAACAAAAGAGTTTTTCAGCCTGCAATTAAGTTTACAGTGTTGGGGCTCTTTTAATAACATCTCTATCCACTGATTTAGTTTAACAGCAGCATAGTAAAGTGCCTTGCAAAAGTATACTTTTCAAACTTTTGCCACATTTCAGGCTTCAAACATAAATATTTAAAAATAGAATCCACCTGTGTCTAATCAAATCTCTGTATAAATGCACCTGCTCTCAGAGTTCTCTCTCAACCAACCTCACTGAGCTCCAGCTGTTTTGCAAGAAAGATTGGGCAAAAATTTCAGTCTCTCGATGTGCAAAACCGTCATACCCGAAGCGACTTGCAGCTGTAATCTCAGCAAAAGGTGGTGCTATTAACGCAAGGGGGGGGCGAATAATATTGCACACCCCACTTTTCAGTTTTTTATTTCTAAAAAAAAGTTAAGAAGCCTGAAATGTGGCTGAACACTTTTGCAAGGCACTGTATCTACAATAAATGCTGCTTCTCCATGTTTAGTCTTTACCTTGGGCAGGACTTACTGACACGTTCCTAATGATCTGAGAGCTCTGCTCAGGTATATACAGCTGCACCATATAAAAAGATAAATAGTCTGGTCTTAGGCCATTGAGACATTTGTAGTCCAGTAATAAAACCTTTAAAGTTGATTTTATAACAGACTGTTATCCAGTGTAAGGATTTAAGGATGGGAGTTCAATTCAAAGTTTTTTGGAAGACCAGTTAGGAGACTGTTAGAGTAATAAAAGAAACATAGAACAACATTGACACATATTTTCCCTCAATGTATGTGTTCTTTCATGCTCACAATACACACTATAGCTGAGTGGTACCCAGGGTAAAGTGGCTACTGCAGTGTTTTCTCAAACTCAGTCCTGAAGACCCCACGCTCTGCACATTTTTGTGCTTTGCGTAATCACTAACGCACCTGATTAAGATCCCTGACTGGCTCGGTTGTTTTAGAACAGGGGGAACAACACAAAACATGCTGAGGTGGTGGACTGAGTGAGCCGGCATGAGATCCACCACTGCAGCACCTGATCGGAGATTGTGGAGAGTCATTAAAGGGCGTGACGCAAATGTAGACCGTGACAGTGATTTGCACTGGTCTGGGAAAAAGGGAACCTGAGTCAGATGACACATGTTGGTTATTTTATCTGGCTTGTTCTTTAACCTCTCCCTTCATTCCTTGTGCTGACTCACTGTGTGTGTGTGTGTTTGTGTGTGTGTGTACTGGCTTTAGGGTGATGCCACCATCAAAAAGATGCTGAATTTCTGGTGGCCCCTGGCCCTCATACTGGCCACACAGCGCATCAGCAGGCCCATCGTCAACCTGTTTGTGTCCCGTGACTTAAAGGGAAGTGCTGCCTCCACTGAGGTCAGTGAATTCACCCACATTAACCACAGAACTGCAAACATTACACAGTACTCCTCTCTACTGCGCTCCTCCTGCATGATGTCAGTAAATCAGTTCTCTGAATATACTTTATCGTGAACACGCACCGTGTTAATACCTAACACACTCCTTTTATGCGTCCCCTCGCCTCTCTGTTTATTTGTCTCAGATATTTTTATGGTCAACAGCACTCGTAAATGTAAATGAACATTACACACCCAAGATTATATCTGCTGTGTTCAGAGCTGATCTGCACTGAACGTGTACAGAAGCTACAGAAGCTGCTGGGACTTATCATACAAACTCTCACTTGCTTACATAACCACACCTTAAAGGAGGTTTAAATGGGTGTTTCATGCAGATGTAGTGAGAAATCAAATCAAGACTATGTTTTCTCACTAGTTCATGTGGAATCAATTAATCAATTTTTCACTGGGGCTATTTTGACTCAAAACATAATAATGGGGAGTTTTACGTAGTAAAAGTAAGTTTGTTTAAAAAACTGCAGACTGGTTTTCTGCTGCTCTAAACATTGTTTGGAGCAGGTTAGTTTTACATGGAAAAGTGGGGAGGACTTCCTGTTTATCTCTTTATGATTAATGGACAGAAGGATGGAGGGGGTATAATATATAAGCATGCACAAAACAAAAATAATAAAAATGCAATCTGTAAAAACAATACAATACAACTAAAGTAATTTCCCAAAGGTCTTAAAAATGCCCCAGACAATAAATACAATTTAGGTTTTATTTTGGACATTGCATTTTTGCAGTTTCCTAATATCATATGCAAGTTAGCTTATATGGAAGCTGATATAATAGCAGACTGAGCTAAGCGGAAACAGCAAAATTATTTATGGCTCAGAAAGTACTATTTTTAGATATGTCCATTACTTGGTTTTAGCTAGAAGAGATGAATAGGAAGTCTAGACCCTAATTTTGTTCAAAGAGTTATTGCACACTTTCTGTAAATCCTATAAACATCATTTACTTCTTTAATATCACTGTGTTCATCTGCTATATTAAATATGATATATTTACTGAAATTGCTGATCTGAACAACCAATGATTGCTGTAAATCTGTACATTTAATGTTTGTGTTGTCATTTTCCATTTTGTTATTATTATAGAGTTAGTCTTAACTGTGTCTCTGATATTTAAACAAATCTAAAAGAGACACAAAAGTAATTGTCCCATACCCATCTCTCATGGGTGGAAGGGTAAAGAAGAGATGATATTAGATAGTTACAGGTACAGGAACAAAAACGAAAGAAAAAGAATAAAAACCGTAGATGTATGGACAGCTGGAAGGACTGGTTCTTAGACGGAAGTCATTATTACTGTGTATCTTGCAGAGTTTAGTCTTATAAAAATGAAATGAAAAATGAAAATCTGCCACATTAGGAATCTGTATACACTAGTAAAGATATTCACCCCTTTTTATCTTATATAAATCAACCCCAGGCAAGGTAAATGTTCTTTTCTAACCTATAGTAAAGAGTTTTCAGAGGTTTCTGCAAATTTGTAGTTATGTTTCATAGTTACTGACCGCCAGGGCGGTGCTTAATGTGAATGTATTCCCTGCCGTGCCCACGGCGAACCGAGAGTTGTATACCAACGAAGTCACTACACGTGACACAGCGTGTGACGCAAGCGGGGTATAAATGCCCCCTGGCACTCGCTGCTCCTCCTCTTTTTCTTCTCGCCCAGAACCGATTGAGTGCAGCTCGCTTCAGAGCTCGGATTCCGACCTCTAGAGCTGTTTTTCATCATCTTTTTCTTCTCCTTTTTTCTTCTCCTATTTGGATTACTCGTCGCCAGTACCCACACGAAGCTTGGGGCTCCAAGCTTCGGGTTACTGTGCATTTCCCGTCGAAGCTCGAAACCAGTGAGGACTCCCACCGTAGTTCTAACCTAGCTTCAGTACTCGTCCGCTGCCTCAGTTATCGTGCGCTCGGTACACCGAGTTCACTTTGACCGCAGCGAAGCGCTCGGCGCCGGGATTAGCCTCAGCTAACGCCCCCACGAGCGGCTATCTACACTGTGGTGTCTTCGCCGGAGCCGACACGGTGAGTACTCTCTCCTTAGCTCTACTAGCGTTACGCCTCGCGAGCTATCTGACCTAGCTAGCTAGTGCTCGGTACACCGAGTTCATTTAGCCGGCTACGAATCGCTCGACGCCGGGGTTAACCAGAGGCTAGCGGCCCCACGAGTAGCTATCAGCCGAGCGGCTGTCAGCACTGCTGTGCCTTTTCGCCGGAGCCTGACACGGTGAGTACTCTCAACCGTAGCTCTAACTAGCGCAAACTCCTCGTGAGCTATCTGCTTCAGCTAGCTGGTGCTCGGTACACCGAGTGACTTAGCGGGCAGCGAGGCGCTCGACGCCCGAAGCGAGCCAGCGGCCACCGCGAGCGGCTGTCAGACCCCCTCCCGGAGCCGCGGCCTACCTAGCGCTGCTATGCTAGCCTCGATTAGCTGCATGCACTGCCAGGCCGTCCTGGAGCCCGACGACGGACACCGACTGTGCCCGTCGTGCCTGGGCTTGGACCATCTGCGCGAAGCGCTCACAGACCCATGCATCGACTGCGCGATGATTCCCATGGCTATCCGCCACGAGCGGCTAGCGGGCCTGGAAGCACGAAGCGAGGCATCCCTCCCCGCGACAACGCCCAAGGCTCGGGGAAAACGGAGCGCGGATAGCTCGTTAGAGCCACCGCGAAAAAAGAAAGGCTATGGAGCTCTCTCTAACCGTGTGGACTCGGTTGTATCGGAGTTACACCAGCTAAAGAACCTGATCTTAGCTATGAACAGCCAGACACAGGACCGAGCAGGTGAGAGCCCCTCGGTCGAGTTTAAGGAGTCTGTTTCGCCAAGGCGGGAGGCTGAGTTTGACGTTCTCTCAACGGCTGCCTCCAACGCGAACTTTACACAAGGGTCGGCTCTCGAGCACGAGATGGGGTTCGGATCTTTTCCGACCGATAGCTCTCCTGCACCCCCACACTCCCTGTCTTCGGATGGAGCCAAGGGAAGTGAGGACACACACCCCGCAGCCTCTCGCAGGGCTTCAGTGGAAGAGACGCTTAAGTTAGCCTTAGCTAGGCTAGGCCTGGATACACCAGCAGCAGGGAGCGTACGCTCTAACGCGCTGTTTAAACGCCTGGAAGCGGGTGCTTTCGCGGTGCCGCCTTGTCAGGACTTCGTGTCTGAATTCTCGGCTGCTTTTCAGAGCGAAAAAGCAGGTCGGCCGACGGAGACGGCGCGCTTGCTAGCATCCATGGCCGGAGCGGCTGACTATGGACTGGCCTCCATGCCTGCGATCGACCCCTGTGTGGCTTCCACGGTGGTTTCGCCAGACGAAGCGCTACGGCCGGAACCTCGCTGCCCGAGCGCGGAGTGTAGGCGCACGGACGAGCTGGTTGTTAAAATGCACAACTCAGCAACGCGGATGGGGAGACTGCTGAATTCCCTCTGCATCCTGCTTATTGCGCTGCAGAATTCCCCCGCATCCACGGAGGACTCAAATAGCTCGGAGGAGCTTCTGAATCTAGCCCTCTTGACCGCGGGTTACATGACCCACGATACTGGTCGGCTCGTCGCTACGAGCCTGCATGCTCGGCGCCAGGTGTGGCTGGCCCAATCCTCTCTGCCCGAACCTTGCCGAGCTACGCTGCGGTCCGTGCCTCTCAAACCCGGGTCTCTCTTCGGACCAGCAGCCAAGGAAGCCCTGGAACGACGATCCTCCCTGACGGAGGCTCGAAAGCTGCATAATACCGGGCAGCCACAGAGTTTTCGTCGCCCACTACAGCGGACTCGAGGACACGATAGAGAGAGGCGCTTCGGAGCCGCAGCTCCGCCGCCGCGCCCCGCAGGCCCCACGGTCCCGCCGAGAGCGCCTAGGCGACCCCCCCACCCTTCCAAGCCGCGTGCAGCTGCCGCTGCTGACCGCCGCTGACATGCTACGGCCGGTGACGCTGTTGCTCTCACCATCACATTTGGCCTACTGGACAAAGATGGTCTCAGACCCGTGGGCTCTGAGCACCATGACAGTGGGTTACAGACTGCAGTTTCGCCGCCGGCCACCAGTATGTTCTCGCCCTACGGTGACCAAAGTTCGGGATCCCGTTCGGGCTGCAAGTCTCTCCCAGGAGATAGGCTCCCTGCTGGCCAGAGGAGCCATAGAGTTAGTAGACCCTCAAGTTCACCCCGAGGGGTTCTACTCAATTTATTTTGTTGTTCCGAAGAAAGACGGCGGTTTGAGACCGATCTTAGATCTCCGTCGCCTGAACAAATTTTTGAAAGTTCTTCCGTTCCGGATGTTACACACCGCGGCTGTTCTCCACGCGGTTTCCGAGGCGGAGTGGTTCACCCTAGTGGATCTCAAAGACGCCTACTTTCACGTTCCAATCGTTCCAGAACACAGACGGTTTCTCAGGTTCGCCTTCCGAGACAGGGTATACCAGTTCAGAGTGCTGCCGTTCGGCCTTTCACTGGCACCAAGGGTGTTCACGAGATGTATGCGGGCGGCCCTGTCCCCCCTTATGGCTCAGGGGCTGAAAATCTTGCCCTATCTAGACGACTGGCTGCTGTGTGCCCCCTCGGAGCAGAGAGCTCACACAGACACACTCAGATTACTGCAGCACACGCAAGCGCTGGGGCTCGCGGTGAACTGGAACAAGAGTGTTTTAATTCCTGCTCAGTCCATAACCTTTTTAGGCATGGTCTTGGATTCACGTCGCATGTTGGCCACCCTGCCTTCAGCTCGCGCTGCGGCTATACTATCGGCCATTCACAGCCTCAGGTGGGGCGCCAAGGTGCAGTATGTGAGGCTTTTGCGACTACAAGGTCTTCTCACCGCCGCTGCGCAGGTGGTGGCACTGGGGAAGCTCCACATCCGACCATTTCAGATGTGGCTCATCAGTCTGAAACTGGATGCGGCACGGCACAGGCACACACACGTTCGCATTACCAGCGAGTGCTTGGCTGCCCTCGATGTCTGGAACTCTGCACCCTTCCTGCTGTCAGGGGTAACGATGGGCCAGATTCCTTCTCGCAGAGAAGTGATCACTACAGACGCGTCAGCCACAGGCTGGGGGGCTGTCTGGAACCACAGCGCAGTGCAGGGTGTTTGGTCCATGCGGCAGGCGCGAGACCACATCAACATCCTGGAGTTACGTGCCATAGTGCTCGCCCTGAGACATTTTCTCCCGGTGCTCCGCGGCAGACATGTCTTGGTGAGATCGGACAATGTGTCAGCAGTCTATCATGTAAACCACTTCGGCGGAACACGGTCCCGCAGGCTATTAATGCTGGCACAAGAACTCTGGACGTGGGCTCACCCCAGAGTGTTATCTCTGAGAGCATCTCATGTGACAGGCGCCACCAATGTCACGGCGGATGCGCTATCTCGCCGTTCTCTTCACCCAGGACGATGGAAGCTACACCCGCGTGTGGTACAGCTGGTGTGGGAACGGTTCGGGGAGGCTCGAGTAGACCTCTTTGCCTCTCCAGACACGACACACTGCCCTCTCTGGTTTTCGGAGATGGCACTATACAGCCCATTGGGCCAGGATGCCCTGGCTCACAGCTGGCCGAGAACTCTGCTCTATGCCTTTCCCCCTTTGCCTCTGATTCCGGCTGTATTGGACAGAGTACGCCTGGAACAGCATCGGGTCCTCTTGGTGGCCCCGAAGTGGCCGTATCAAACATGGTTTCCAACGCTGCTGTCATTACTCCATGGGGTTCCATGGGAACTTCCGTGTCGAGCAGACCTGCTTTCACAGCTGAACGGACAGGTGTGGCACCCACGTCCGGAGCAACTCCGGCTATGGCTGTGGCCCTTAGGCCCACCAGCACATTAGACTCGTGCACGGCCCAGGTCAGACGCACGATCGATAATGCTAGAGCTCCTTCTACGCGGGCTCTATACGAGGGCAGGTGGAAGGCTTTTGAAGCTTGGTGTATTAACCAAGGTGTGGTACCACACCTCTGCACACTACAGACTGTCTTGTCCTTTCTCCAGACGCTACTGGAGGAAGGCAGGGCCGCTTCGACGCTCAGGGTATACGTGGCGGCCTTAGCCTGTCACGTGATGCCGGCGGACGGTACTTCCTTGGGCTCTCATAAGCTTGTGACTGCTTTTTTGAAGGGAGCTAGGAGACTGGCTCCCCCTCGTAAGCCGCGGTATCCCCCCTGGGATCTTCCGCTAGTCTTGAACGCTCTCTGCAAGGCTCCTTTTGAACCGCTAGAGCAGGCAGAGCTGAAATGGATCTCTCTAAAGGCTGCTTTCCTGTTGGCTGTTTGCACAGCAAAGCGGAGCTGTGAGCTGCATGCGCTGTCTATCAGCCCCCTGTGTTTACAGTGGGGCTTGGATGATTGCAGTGTGAAACTGAGGCCGAACGCTGCGTTTCTGCCTAAGGTGTTGAATCCTGCTTTTGTGAACCAAACCATTGATCTTCCAGCCTATGGGGACGATTCTGATACCAGGAGGCTAAAGTTATGCCCTGTAAGAGCTCTACGGGCATATGTTTCTGCTACGACGGCTGTTCGTCAAACGGACCAGCTGTTTGTATGTTTTTCTGCTGCGAAGTTGGGGAAACCACTTTCGAAGCAACGGCTATCCCACTGGCTTGTGGAGGTTATTCAGGGGGCCTACAGGGCTGCAGATCGCCCTTTGCCTGCCCCGACTACAGGACATTCTGTCAGAGGCATCGCCACATCTTGGGCTGCGCTTCAAGGAGTGTCTCTACTAGAGATTTGTGCAGCGGCCACATGGTCGTCACCATGCACCTTCTCTCGTTACTACAGTGTGAACGTGGCAGCCGCCGAGGGCTTATCTACGGCGGTTCTGTCTGGAATCTCCTCGTGACATCGCTGGTATGCATCATCCACATTAAGCACCGCCCTGGCGGTCAGTAACTATGAAACATAACGCTAGTTACGTATGTAACTGTGGTTATGTGAATAGTGGATGACCGCCAGGGTTCTTGGTCACTCGGATTGCGAGAAGAACCAAGTTTTGAGGAGGAGCAGCGAGTGCCAGGGGGCATTTATACCCCGCTTGCGTCACACGCTGTGTCACGTGTAGTGACTTCGTTGGTATACAACTCTCGGTTCGCCGTGGGCACGGCAGGGAATACATTCACATTAAGCACCGCCCTGGCGGTCATCCACTATTCACATAACCACAGTTACATACGTAACTAGCGTAATGTCATGTATGTGTAGTGAAGGGGAACTAATTGTAACTTGTAACATGCTGTACAAATCATGCAGGATGTACATGTCTCTGTTAAGCCTGGAAAACAAAGACTTGTCAAAGCAACATATCAATCCTGAACATTTTCCAAAGCAATTCTTAGGAGAATCCTGTATTTAAGAGCTGTATTAAGAGTATAGTGCTAAATATATCTTAGAGACACTCAAATCTCTGCCATTTATAACATGATTTCCTTTCCTGTGCAAATCATTCATTAACTTTAGAGGCGTATTGTGGTACAATTGCACCACTTTACCTCCCTACATAACTTTAATCCTGTCCAAATATGGCTGAAGACAGATGTGTTGATCAGAATATTTAACATGTGAATCTTTTAGTAAAATAACTTAATAATAGGCGTATGCCGTATTGTATCGTGTGCAATGATATCGCCAACATTTTTGAATATCGCTATCACAAAAATACATTGAAATATTGTGATATTATTTTAGGGCCATATGAGTCATCAGGGTACAATTTGTTTGTTATTTATTGCAAAAGGAAAATTTGCACTGTTCTCTTTTCCCCATTATATTATATTTCCCATGATATTAACTAGAGATAGATTATATGTGTCCAGTATCGATCATTTTACTTTAATCCTATAATATAATATAGAGTGTATTATTAGTATCACAACATGTTGGATCATTAACTTCTGTTACAATCTGGTAAATATCTCAGTTAGGGGTGTGTCATATCATATCGTATGCAATCATATCGCCAAATAAAATGTAATATTCATTTTGTTGCAGTAGTGTGTTCTTAAAATTATTATTTATTTTTTTATTCAATGTTTTATAATATCAACAAGAATATTATCGCAAAAAATACCCTAAAACATATTAATTTAGCGCCATATCGCTCACCCCTGCCTAATAATATCACCCCTGCTTAAAAAATCAAGTTTTGAGTTATTTCTGACATACTCTAGATGCAATACTCTGTATTTAATATCTGTCATACAGAGTCAGAAGAAGATGACTGTATTTGCAGCATCTTATAAAGTGTTGTTTTCACACACAGAGTCTACAGCGAGCTTTGGGAGGGAGAGGGAAATGTGTGTAGAATGGCTTCAAACACTTAAAGCTTGGCCGAATGCCATTCTGCGTTTATGACGGGCAGGTTATATGAGGCTTGATTGCGACTTTGTTCCAGGTTATGAGGCTTTTTGTGATTGTAATTATCACACAACCTTAGTGACCCAATGCAACTTACTCTACCACATGGCTATCACATGCTTCTTTAATTTCAGAGTTTTTTATTTGCTCTGAAACAGGTTCCTCTGAGCAATCAGGTCTAAATTCTGATATTATAGGGTTTCTGCAAATACTTAAACAGTCTTAGAAATTCTTACATTCGTTTGTCTAAAAAAATGTAAAAACTTAATTTGTCTTAAAATTTCTCCCAAAGGTCGTAAACATGCAACAGACGGTAAAGACAACTTAACATTTTGTAACAACAGATTCCAAATTCTATATGCAAGTTAATATTTTTGGTTTGGGGGGACATTTTTTTTTCCAAATATGTTTGTTACCGGTACTCTTTTTAGGTTGTAGAGACAGTATGCAGGTATGGGTAAATGCCTACATTTTATTTTCAGTGTATGAACAGTTCCTTTTGTAATTGTTTAAAACTGTAAAGGTTTAAAATGTTGGTTTGTCAGAAAATAGAGGAATCACAAGCTTACTGTCTGTAACCTTAATATTAGTATTATGTGTTTTTTTGCCAATTTGTTATTGTGTAATAAAATTTGACAGTTGTTGTAAAACGTTTTTAAAAAGGCACAAGCTATTTCACCCAGGTGTATGTAGCAGTGTGTACTATTTGCACCCATATCTTAGTTGCAGTGTGTCCTATTACTGACAATATTTCTATGAAAGTCAATGTAAAAAGCATTTCTTCCAAGTTTTGCTGTGTCTTTTGGTCCATTCATCATGACATTTTAACATAATAAAAAGAACAAGTGACTGATTCAAATTATGTAAAAATGAAAGACAACAAAAATTGAGATACAAATTTTTTTGCGTAAATGTGACAATACTTGCAATTTACATGTTTAAATCACACCTGAATACACCTGAATATTATATGTTTGAATGCAATAGCCAAATAATTAATCTTCATTCTAAAGTTCACAGAATGAAAGAGGTTGACATTGCTGAGCTACCACACTAATGTATAAATCCCCGGCTCGACATAGGTAGTTCTAGCTATATTTTACCAGCAAATAAGATGTTCACAGTCATTGGGGTATACTGCAATACAGAGTTTTAAATTAAGTGGTGAAATTAGCCTCCTTCTGTGGCGAATGCTACTTGAACTTGGGTGCAAAAAAAAAAAAAGAATAGGCCCCTACCTGCAGATACTATGTATTATGTTTATATATATATATATATATATATATATATATATATATATATATATATATTAAGCTGTATTGTGTGTTATTTATGAGTTTTTGGATTCATATCATTTGGTATCAGAAGTGTTAAAGAAATAATTGTTATGTTTTTTCTTTGTAGGCAGTCGCAGTTCTAACAGCTACGTATCCTGTAGGACACATGCCGTATGGATGGTTAACTGAACTCCGGGCCGTCTACCCTGCTTTTGACAAGGTTAAGCTCATTTTGTACTGGTTTACATGTATTTGTGTAGTTTCTGAAACAGGTTAAACTTAGAGCAGAGAGAGTAAAGCTGGCATCTCTAGTGTTTCGTACATGCAAACTAAAGTAAGGTGAGCAGTATGACTGTTTTAATGTCATCACTGTTGGGATGAATAGTGCCACAATATGATTTCTTTAATACAACCGCATGCAGTATTTCCAGCACATAGGCAACAGGTGAATACAGTCTCAACTACACTTATATTATTAGTCCAGGGTCCAGTCCAGATGCTTCTGTGTGGTGTATTCCTTCCATTATCATATATAGGATAGAGGATAGTCTATTGCTGCCTTCATATATCAAAGAGCCTGGGGTGTTGAACAACCTGTTTGAGACAATCTGAATCAGATGTCTGATCATAATTATTTGGGCAGTGTTGGACTCTTTTAGGTCTGCACGTCTGCTCAATTCTCCAGCATCTAACATGCTGAGCAGAACTACTGACTGTTCAGTTACTGTCTATTGTGCATCCTAGATGTTGAAGTGTGCTGCTCTTACAGGCTTAATGTTTTGGCTCATTGGTGGTGTAATTTTTTTATTCGGCAACAATTTACAAAAAGGATCACAAATAACAGTATGAAGTACTTACAACAGTATGAAAAATTGTTAAATTGTTACAAAAAAACCTAATTATTAATTGACACTAATATATATATATATAAAAAAATACTACATTTGAATGCTTAAGAATGTTGTTAATAATAATGTTTTGATACATAAGTTACAATGTTGTAATGATTGATAATGTCTAATTAGTTGAGACATTCAGCCATAAGTATCATATTGGTATCAAGTATCAAGGCACACTTAAAATCCTTTAACTTTCCTAAAAATCAACAGTATGCCTTAAAAAAAAGGTGAGTATATGGGACTGTAGTCTACGTGTTTAGAATGTTAAAACAAACTATGTGGGGAAAAAAACGCTAGCTGATAGCGTCTTGGGTTGCCGGAACACTCAGGGTTCCTCAGTCTAATGCTATTGTGCAGCATTTACGTCCCACTAGTGCTGCCGTTAGCAGCTTAGGCTAATGCTGCTGCACCCAGCCTTAATGCTGGAGAAACTTAACTAAAAACTCATCCTCAGACCAAATATTGGAAATCTAAGCTTACTATAAATAAAGGGAAGTAACCTTTTTAGGAGATAAATCTGTGTAGATTAACATCCAGCACTTGTTTGACTTTGACAAAATTTTTTTTTCTTTTTTAAGAATTACAGTTGTGTTTACTTAGGCATTTCCCCTATTTTCCCCATTAGAAAGGAAAATGTGGTGACACCCTTGCTCTCTTTGATATAGGCATACTTACTAGTGTCGCTTAATGGGCTTTATAATCTCGTGCGCCTTGTGTATGAAAATAGACCAAAAATGAACCTTTAATTGATAGTGCATCTTATAATCTGGTACATTTTATAGTCAGAAAAATACCTTGTTAATAATTTTTTTATTAATGTACCTTTATTCTAAAGTGTTGTCTTATATTCGTATTAATCAACTGCACACACACAGTGTTATTTGTGCAAAGCATAACTTTTTTTTGCCCTGTGGCCATTTCCATAACCTAACCCTTCTATTAAGCCAATTCTACAAGAAGCTATTCTAAACCCATCAAAAGTGAAGAACACAGAGGCTTTGATAACCATCATTTGATGCCTTACTGCAATTCCCTATTAAATAATCAATTTTGTTTGACCAGTGTCTAACCTCAGTGTGTATGAAATGTAATGTTAGCAAATGTAACACTTTTTAACACTGTATTAACTCTGTATTTCTCACCCGTTAGTGTATATAGCAATGTCTTAGAGAGGTCAGAAGAGTTCACCCTGCTCCATTTGGGATCTAACTAACATTCTTTCTGAGTAGGTGGAGAAATTAGTTCCGGCAACAGCATACAGCACACAACACTCACACTGTTTACCTTAAAACCCAGTCCGGGCTGTGTATAAAGTATAATTTCCCAGCCTCCACCTCTGTAGAGACCTGCTCCTTTTGTTGGCACCAGCATGTCTGTGACGCTCCCCTGCCATTTGGGAGCGTGTAATGTTTACAGGTAAACCAACATCAGCAGAGTGGAATAGAGGCCTGAGGGCCTGCTATCCTAACACTGGGATCTTACACTGATCTCTGTGTGACCGCCCTGGAGCTCTGACTAACAGATGATGCACCATGTCCAAAAAATAAACCTCTATTCACTGTGAAAAGGAAGCATAAGCAGAGGAATGAGGAGAGGGGGTTGAGGGAGGCATAGAAAAGAAACAGAGACACTCTAAGACCAAAATGGAGAGATGTATTAAATATGTCCCTGTGTAGCTTTAATATCTTAAAGTAAAAATAAAAGAAAATCACAAAGGGAAAGAAAACACATTGAATGAGAAGAGGTGTGTCTAAATTTGTAGTTAATAGTTGCTAGATACTTTATGACCAGTGTACAAAGCAGTAGGATTTACTATTGGATTTAAAAATGACTGGAAATTTTAACACAAACCTTTTAAATTGTTCTGTTTTTTTTTTTCCAGAATAACCCGAGCAGCAAGCTGGCTAATGCTGGCACAACAGTTACCAAGTCCAACATCAAGAGGTTTACGTTTGTCTGTCTGGCTCTGTCCATCACAGTAAGTAAAGCCCCTCCCCCTCACCATGCCTTCCTTCACCCTCATGCTTACCTTCACCCCTGATGCTTACTTTCACCCTCATCATTCTATGGGGGTGTGATCTCACTTGCTTTGACTTCACTCCTCTGAAAAGTCAGCAACTGCAGCAAATACCTCTACCTGTCTGACATCAGCACCATTCTGTATGACTCCATATGTAGTTTCTCTGACTCGTCATACTTACATAATTATCAATATTTGGTTTTAATATTGGGACATATTACATGACATTACTGCATCAGTGTAAGATTGAATTAATAAAAAAACAATTCAATACTAGTTCAAATATTTTCTTACGCAACAAATACTGTGATATAAACTTTTAATATCGATTTTCAGTACAAACTCACAACCCACCCAAGTCCTTTAGTTTAAGGCAAGAGTTACATGCCGGTGTTCTGAAGACCTAAATAACATACAGCAAAACTCACTCCAATCTGCATCTAACCTGTGTACTGTGACATCATTCTGTTATCAAAATTCAACCAAAAAAGCTGAAATAAAAATCAGTTGAGAAACTGATTTAGCACCGGCTAACACACTGCAAGCCTGCCGTCAGTTCACTGCATTCAAGCTGAGCACAAAGGGCAGAACACTAGGCTTTCATTACCTGGCAGTGCCAGTGCATGATAATGTACTCCACAGACACAGTGGCTTTTATAATGGTTATATCGATATTAGAATTATATCATATCGACTTGACTTTAGAAATATATCATGATATAAACTTTACTCATATCATTCAGTACATTCTGGAGGCAATTAACTCTATGCAAAGGATTTACTTATTTTTTTGAAAAGAATGATTGATCAGCTACATATCAGCTACATTTCAATATTTGTATCAATAAAATCCAAACAAACAGGCAAGCAAATCCAGAAGGGCAAAAAACAAGAGAAAAAAAAAATGATAAAAAAAAAACAGACAAACTGGACAGGATAACAAGGGAGGCAAATAGAAGGGGCAGTCACAGCTGAAACAGAACAGCACTGGAGTATGGGAACAGTTTCTGATAAGCTGCTGATGGCCATGTAAGTGAGAGGTGTATTCTGGGTAATGCAGTCACCACTGCAGGAAGAACACAGCAGTGTGATACGCTGGTTAGCCCTGTATGGGATGATGGATCTCATAAATAGAGACCTCAACACACAATGAAAAAGGATGAAAAAAAGGGAAGGTTTATTTCCAAATCATTCCAAATATTTGTACTATGGATGTCACAAAATGTAATATTCTAAATTTAGGCAGTGTTGTGTATTTGTAATAGAAAAGTATTTACTTTCACACATGACAGATCTAGTGCTGTCTAGTGCAGTTTTATGACTTATAAAGTGCATTACATAGGGAGGTAGGAGGTATTTAATATTCATCTGAAAATATGCATTAAGTTATGTTTTGTCCATCATTTTCTAAAAAAAAAGGTTTTCTAGAATCTCCATTGTGTATGTGTGTTTATGAGACGCCGCCCCACACCTATCAAAAATACATGGTTCTGATGATGAGTCTTGTAGCAGAGATGTTGCCAGATTGAGGGCTGTGAGGCGAGTTTCTGGGTGGAGCGGTGTATTCTGACTGCCAGCCCGAGCTAAGCTTTTAGAATCAAACTAAATGATTCATCACAGCTCTCTGCCTCAGAACTTCCCATACTCATAGGATCCTCTTTGACCTAGTTAAAAAAAAGCTACATGCTGCTGGTCTGGACCAGTACTCTCTTCATGAACTGTACTTTCTCTGTAATTATAGCAAATGGATTTAGTCAAGAGTGCAGAGTCTAACCTTTTAGTCCAAATTATATTTGAGGTAAAAGATACTGTATTATTTGAATTGATAGAGCTACAGGTGTAGGTGATTCAAAACCCTTAGAACGTATTTACATTCTGGAATTTTTATAAATTTCAGATCAGTAACAGGAATCAACCCAAATTTTGCATGTTTAAAAAATGTATTCATTATATTTTGACATTAGCAGATTTACTTAAATATTTTTTAAATATTTTCTTTTGCAATTACGATTATGCTTTTCAGTAATGTTCCTTATCAAACATGAAAGCTTTTTATGTAATGCTTGAATAAAAATCCTCAAGATTTAGTGGTGTAATGTCAGGTAGACAATTGACAAAAATCCTGGCCTGTTAAAGGGTTAAATATTAAACAGCATTGTCACTTTGCCTGGAGAAGGTTGTATTTTACATAGCTTTTTGTAGCTTTAAAAGTGTACAGATTTAAAACCTAAACAAATTGCAGGAGTTAATAGAGAGGTCCTGATACATGTTTCTGACTATTTGACAATTTCTTGACTTCCTTATTGCAAAGTATCAGCTGCTTTTAATCTGATCTTTGTGTTTGTATAAACAATACACCACACAGTTTGGTTAAGATGTGCTGCTTATTAATACTATAAATAAATTCAGTTCATTTTAAATAAGAGTTTATATAATTAGACATTCTAGGCAGATTTTTTTTGTTTAATTTTTACATTTTGCACTTAAAATCCAGTCAGACTCTTCTTAAAAACATTTAGCTCCCAGTTCCTTTAAAACACTATAGCCAAATCACTTCCTGTTTGTGTGTGTTTGTGTTCTTCTGCTTTTCTAAAGCAGTACTATACTGGTGAGAACCCACTGGTTTTCACACCAGCACTATTTGGTCCAGTTTAAACAAACCCTGGTTTGTTTGCACACTTGGTGTGGTTTGTTTGAACAGGTGTGAAAATAGGAACCTCACCCAAAACAACCGCACCAAAACCTGCAAGAGGAGGTGGTCTCGGTCCGGTTCCAAACGATCTACCTGTGTTTTATAATCCAGTCCAACACTCCTTGCAAACCATTTAGCTCCCAGTTCCCAGTTCCTACACTGCAGTCATGTCACTTCCTGTGTGTGTGTGAGATACAGTGGGGAAGTTAGGCGGTATGGCCAAAAATGCATATCACGGTATTTTTCAAGATTCTGACGGTTTCACTGTATTTTTATTTTTATATTTTGCATGCCTGGGCAAAAGGCATGCCTAAGGCTTTGCTTAGTATCGGGTTTACTTTGTCCCACAAAATTAAACAATATATGAAGAAATCAGACTTCATTATCAGAAAAGCAGCTAAAGAATGTAACCAATAGACCTTAAAAAGAGGTACACCAACAACTTTAACACGGCTTCCTTTACAAAATATAAAACATATTTTTAATAGTTCCATAAACACTATAAATGGACCTAAAATACTCAATGTTTAAGTATTAAAAGAAATATTTCTCTAAAGCTCTATTGCACAAGTAAGACACATTGTTATTGTTAAGTATGTCATTCCTGAAGCCATTAGAGGCATTACAGTCTTTAAATCAGCTACAATTCCCTTCGTTGTCCAGTTATGAAATACATTTAAATCATCCTTCCAGCTACAGTATTAATCTATTTAAAAGGGCTGTAGATACTGCTGTATGTTACTGGGGTAAAAACACTCATACAGTAGAAACAGCAGCAGGAGGTGTTCTGATTACTCTGCAGGACGGAGCTACGCCAGCGCTTGACTCTCTTCTTTGACGGTGCTGTTCTGCACGGCGCTCCGCAGCGCCCTCTAGTGGTGTGGAGGTATTAGAGAAACGCATACCGGTTCGAGTTCACCCCGCGGTACAACCAAATGAACCGGTATACCACCCAGCACTAATTTCACCATAAATAATAGTCTTCAACCTTCTAAACTTCACACCATGTTTACGTTGCTTATTAAAACTGCTAATACCTCACCAGGTTCTGTGAAAAGTGTGAATTATAGCAGAAAGCTAAACTTGGTGCCAAAATGAACACGTTAAGGTTTACAGATTATTCACATGCTTTAACATTGGCCACACTAATGCAGATAAGATTGTTTGATAGCGGCACTATTCACTGTTTTCCACCAGTGACGTCAGTTGGCATCTTTCTGGAATTTCCGTAGCAACTCTGTTTTTTCCATTAATTTACTTGAATTCATTGATTTTAAAGTAAATTAAAAATTAATTTAATTTTAAAATTTTAGAAGCTTAAATTATGTGAAATCTTCTGAAGGTCTGTAGTGATTAAGTCTGCAGAAAGTTGATGACCTCATTATGAACCTCAGCATCCGTTGACCCGGCTCTGTTATTTTACGCTCACAGAGTGAGTTGCTGTCGTTTTTAGTTGCTTTCAATTTGTTATAATATCACTGACAGTTGACTCTATAAATTTCACGACAGCACAGGTGCTGCAACCAATCACATTACCACGCTGGAATTCACTGAGCTCCTGAAAGAGACCCATTCCTTCTCTAATGTTTCTAGAAGCAGCCTGCATGACTGGCTGCGTGGTTTTATACACTTGTCACTATGGAAGTGGCTGGAATCTGAGATCAGTAATTGAATGGATGAGCTAATACTTTTGCCAGTATATGTGTATGTTCATATATTCTCCAAAGCCAGCTGAAACCTCTACCAAGGCTCTACATGCTGCTGTAGCTTTTCTCCACAAGTCTGAACTTGTCTGTACGTCTCCACTCCTCGGCTCTTTGTCCAGGTGAGGGATGTGTACATTTTTGCAGTTTTACCCTTTCAGGAGTCAACCTCTGAAGCTCCTGCTGTTAAAGATGGAAAGAGGCCAGAGAATAGTTCATGCAGCTTTAATGGTTGTAAGGGCAAAAACAGGAAGTGGCTTTTGTTATGTACCCCACAGTGATGGATGCTTGCTTCCAGATGTGGGCTGTTGTGTACACAAGCATGCCGGGGCATTGACAGCAGTATAACACTCCTTATAATGAAAGGTTTCTAAATGGTTCCTGACCTGGAGGTATAGTTCTTTGGTTAAAAAAAAATAAAGATATAACTGGGAAAAAATAGCTCCCCAGCTCTTTCTAATGTATTGCCCTGTCCATGATACATTCAGATGACCATGATGACTATGGCCATGACATAATGACGCCATTGGTAAATACCTTTTTATTCTAAAGAAATTAAACCAGAAATATCTGCGGTGTTCTTGTAGCTACCACAGTCTGGCAGTAGAGACCAGAACCATGGACCAGGACATGTGATGTACTATGCAAGTAGTAAGGGCAAAAATGTTGGATATGACAAACTATTTATTTGAGCTAAATAAATAAACACAGCAACAATATTAAGAACAATTACTGCAGAAATGGCTTTTTAATGGATGGACGGATGGATGATGGATGGATGTATGGACGGATGGACGGGTGGATGGATGGTTAGTAGGGATGCATCATTCTAAGTTGATGCCAATATCTGATATTACACATGTACATAACTGCCCATATACACATTGATAACTTCCAGAGAGACTAGACCCCCCCAGTATAACTTAAACAAATGAATAAAAATAAGATTCAATCAATTCATCTTTATGTAGGACAGCCAGTGTCTGCCAACTTCCAACCCAAACCAAGTAGTGAATTTCATTCCACCAGTGGAACCATCACAGCTAAATCCCATTTATGTACACAAGCACATATAACACAAACACACACACACACACACACACACACATAAGTCCCAAGAACAATATACAATACCCTAAAAACCCCTGACAAAAAAGGAATGGTAGAAACAGAACATGCTGGGAGCAAATCGAGAGGCGAAATTGAATTTTAACTCTGTTTTCACTGTGATTTCAACACTGCGTTTTAGTGTGCATTCTTATTAAATGTGAATGAGATCTGTCTCTGACTGCCGCTGAATGTGATTCGAGGTTTGAGTGATCTGATTGTAGTCCAATCACAATGCATGTAATGCTTTGTTTTTTAATGAGGACAAGTAAAATGTAATCTGATCACCAAAAACATTCCTTGATGATCCTTGAATCCTCTGGTATTTGTAGCATACTCAGCCATTATGAAGCAGTCCAGTGGAAAGTCATGCAGGACTTAGTCAGAGGAAATGTCTCTCCCAACAAAAGCAATAAAAGAATGAATCATTATCCACTAAATGCCTGCGTGTAACATTGTGTCTGAGCTGTTTGACAATGCCTCTGCCTTATGCAACTCTTTGTATTATGATGACAAAATCAGAAACACCTGCTAAAGCTTGTTTCCGTTTGCTTCTACAGCTCTGTTTCGTGGTTTTCTGGACGCCGAATGTCTCAGAAGGGATTCTGGTGGATATCATAGGGGTGGATCACGCTTTTGCTGAGCTCTGTGTTGCCCCACTGCGAATCTTCTCTTTCTTCCCTATTCCAGGTAACACCTCCACTTTTTCCTGAACACTGTTTTCAAATGTTTTTACAACAGCGGATCTTTAGTAAGTTACAAAAATCCATTTCATTAGCCCCACTGGGCACATTAAAGCACTTTGTAGTTCTATCATTAGTGTGATTGCAGAAATTTTGAGATAGGAAGCAATATGATGTACAGATTGTGTAAAATCAACCTACAAATTTTCAGTTTTCCAACATTCCATCATATACATGAGCTGAATACATGCGCATGGAACCCCTTCTCTCATTTGCTCTCCTGTGTGTACTGTGTGTGTATGGAGGAGCTGCTAGATAAACCAGCTACTGCTCAGAATCTTTAGAGACCTCATACATCAGCCAGCGCTCCAGTTCTGTGTATGCAGCTTTTGGTCAAAAATTCAGACACCCCGCACATTCATAGCAACGCCCATAGCTAGATGAATTAAAAAAAAATTATAATCTGATTTATGCTAATGAATTACTTAACAACACCATAGCTACCACTAGGGGTGGGCAATATTATATCGTATACAATATATCGTGACACAGAAATATCATGATATTAAAAATCCTAATCGTGATAATAGGGCTGTTCTGTCTTAAAAGTAGTCTATTATTTACTGTAAAGCTTTAGGTTTATTTATTGTATAATTGTTTTAGTTTGCAGTTTATAAATGTTCTGCAATATTTTTTGCTGCATTATATTATTTTATGCTATATTATTTATTTTGCCACATTATGATTATACTGTTATACTCTTATACTATATTCCTGAAATGAATGAATTATTTTAGTTTTCCTATATCGGCAAGTATATCGTTATCGCAAAAATACCCTGAAATATCGTGATATTATTTTAGAGCCATATCGCCCACCCCTAGCTACCACCACAGATACCAGAGCAACCATGGAAAACCACCATACAACCACAGAAATCTTAGCAACCATCCAACTTTTGAGCACTGCAATCTAGTTACAGACTGGAATCCATCTGATCAGACACAGCAGTGCTGCTGGAGTTTTTAAACACCTCAGTGTCACTGCTGAACTGAGAACAGTCCACAAACAGCATCCTGAGACCAGCGATAAAGGACCATAGGATAACCAAAACAAAATGTGCTGCAACAGATGAGTTTACATATGAGAGTTTGCTTCCAAATCAAGGCTGGTCAAGTTACCCAATAAAAATATAGCATTCTGATGTGCCAAATGTCATGGAACAAGCTCTGAATAGGCCTGCTCTTTGAATATGGACGCGATTTCTGCCAGAGTCGCTTGCCAGTTCTTATGGTCACAATCATTACCACCCACTGCGCTGTCTACTGTTAGTGGAAATGCCTTCTGTGACGTATCTCTGCTACACACGTGACACTAAGCGATGATATATATTTGTATACTAATAGGCACCACTCCATCCCCTAGCCCTTAATGCCCTTATGTAAAACTCTTAAAAAATAGCCTTTTGAGTATATTTGAAATACTTTCTTTTTGTAGTACGTTTTGTCTTTTTGACCTTCAACACACTGCAAACATTGCAGTTTAAGAATGTTTAATAGATGTTTTATTGGATTTTTTTTGTTTAAGAGATTTAGAGATGCTCCTGAATGTGAATGTGATTCGTTGAACAGACAGTCTCAGAGAGGTTGTGTAACTTCACACAGATGATCCTGTCTGAGTCACGGTTCTGTTACATAATCCCAGAGGAGCTTTACTGGTAGACTTTGGCTGTGGTGAGAGGATCTGTCCTGTAAGTAGAGGTGGAGGTCAATGATTCTGGTCACGCTTCTGGAGCGCAGTCATGAGAACAGGCTTTTCGTGGAGGGTGCTGGCTGGATTCCAATGAACAAAAATGGACAGAAAGAGAAATAAACTGCAGCCAGAGAGGGGAGAGGGGCACACAGTGTGTCACAAGGTTTGTGAAGACCTGCTTATTCAATAATTCTACCAAAATCAAGAGCCCCCCTCTGTTAAACACTATAGATTTCAAAGAGGCTTTATTATATTTAGGTACATATGGATTACACAACAGGCCTCATTAATCAATTTAGATATTTATGTTCAGATTTGGCTTTTTTGAGTGTTGGCATTAATAAATGTGAGCTGTATCTGTAATGTGAACAAGTGTGTCTAGATTGTGTCAGATCTAGGAATACATTTAAAAGGCTACATTTACATTAGCAGGCAAAAGTGTCTCAAGTATGTTTGCTTTCTGTAATCCTTAGAGTGCGCCTTAGAGTGCGACCAATTTCGTGTCACGTGTAACCTAATTTCTCAATTATGCGACCTAGAAAAATGTTTGGTCACACTGCTACAACCGGCTATTCGACCAAAAAAAAATATATACCGTATTTTTCGGACTATAAGGCGCACTTAAAAACTTTTAATTTTCACAAAAATTGACAGTGCGTCTTATAATACGGTGCGCCTTTTGGATGTATGGATTTTACCCGTCAGGTTGTAAGGAGCAGTAAACACACACTCCGTGCAGCGTTATAGAGAGTTTCAGTGCTATACAGAGTCCAGAGTCGTGCAGCTCCGAGGCTGAGCAGCAATAGCATTAGCTAGCTTATTCACTGTTCAGAGATCAGTATTATCTAAATTATCTAAAGTAAACACACACTCCGTGCAGAGCCGTGCAGCTTCGTGGCTGGAGCAGCAATAGCATTAGCTAGATGCTAACCGCTAAGCTAGCTAACTTTTTCACTGTTCAGAGATCAGTATTATCTAAATTTAGTACTTTTAATACTGCTGGAGCAGTATTATTAGAGTTAGATGCTAATCGCTAAGCGTTCCCTGTTCAGAGGTGAGTTATCGGCCTGTAAGTCTGTGCTGCTTTGCCTGGCTAGCATTAGCTAGATGCTAAGCGCTAACTCTCTCAGAGGTGAGTTTTATCAGCCTGTAATCTGCTTGTTTACCGTGTTAAAACAAGCTACGGGGGACGAATCGCTAGCTAATATCTCACTGTCTTACCAGAACACGCAGGATTACTCAGTGTAACGCTGTCGTTTAAGTTTGGGTTAACTTTACTAGTTTAGGTGACTAGCTAGCGTGCTAGCGGATAGCTATGCTAACGCTGGTGCAGCAAGCCTTAGTGGACATCTGGAAATCTAAGCTTACTGTAAATAAACTGAAGCACGTTACTCACCCAAATAAACAGTTTTCAGGAGAGGAATCTGTGTAGATTAATATCCAGCACTCGTTTGACTTTGAAAGAGCTAACGTTAGATTTGTATACTGAGACGCTCCACCGGCAAGACACACACCCCCCCCCCCCCCCCGCCATGGCGCCACCCCTGTTCACTTTGATATAGGCACCCTTTCTAGTGTCACTTAATGCGCCTTATAATGCGATGCGCCCTATGTATGGAAAAATACCAGAAAATAGGCGTTCTTTGATGGTGCGTCTTATAATACGGTGCGCCTTATAGTCCGAAAAATACGGTATAATAATTATACAAATGCATCTCAAAAAATTAAAATATCAGTGAAAGGTTACTTTATTTCAGTAATTAAGTTAAAAATGGGAAACTCATATATTATATATATATGTATTATACAGAGAGTGATCTATTTTAAGCATTTATTTTTATTGTGTATGATTATGATTATGGCTTACCCAAAAATCAATGTCAATTTTAATATTAAATAAAACCAATTGGTACTTTCTGCGGTGTGGGCAGTTGTGCCACAACCTGCTGGAAAATGAAATTTGCATCTCCATAAAAGTCATCTGCAGAGGGAAGCATGAAGTGCTGTAAGATTTTGACTTTTGGACTTGATATAATACAGTGGTCAGCACGGGCAGATGACATGTCTCTCCAAACCATCACTGATCATCAGTAAATTTTACATTTCATTTGTAAATCAATGAAGCAGAGTCTGGAGGAAGAGTGAAGTATGAAGTTTCCACAATCAGTAATGGTTTGAAGAGCCATGCTGAGTTTTCCCAGAAAATCTCACAGCACTTCATGCTTTCCTCTGCTGACAACTTTTATGGCGATGCAGATTTCATTTTCCAGCAGGAATTTGCACACTGCCCACACTACCAATAGTACCAATTGGTCTTATATAATATTCTAACTTTTATCTAATTTCATTCTGGGTTTTCATTGGCTGTAAGCCGTAATCATTAACAATAAAAGAAATAATACTCTTTGTGTAATACACACATATATATAGTTTCACATTTTGAACTGAATTACTGAAATAAAGTAACTTTTCAATGATATTCTATTTTTTTTAAATGCACTAGTATAAATTACATTTATACTATACAATTACATTGTAGGCCAATCTCATGGTCTAAACCAATCAGAGGTCGTGAAGGGTGGGACCCAACGTTATATAATTTCTTAAATATTTCAACATTGCCGCATTAAATAAATACCTACATGCCGGTGTCCTTTAATTAAACATTAATACCCGATAACTGAAGTTACACACAGATATAATACACACATCATAACAAACCGCAGGACCTACCGACTCTAACCAGCACAAAGACATTGATCTGATATTAAACAGCGATTAATTCTGCTCTGAAATACAGTAAGCATTGCCAGTTAGCCTGCAGCTATCTCCATTAACACCTTCAGTCTGTTAGCCTAGCTAGCATTTACCGCTGCATTCCTGCAGCTATCTCCATTAACATCTTCAGTCTGTTAGCCTAGCTAGCATTTACCGCTGCATTCCAGTGTTGTGAAGGTGATGTATATCAAGTGCACTATAGCCATAATCCACTGACAGATTTGTTCATCTTACACACAGATTCAGCTCATTTACATTTATTAATGTGAACTGTAAAGTCCTGATCTTGGCAAAGAATCTCGAATATTGGTTAATGTGGCTTGTAATAAGAGTGTAACCAAAGTGACTTAAATCTGATTAAAAAAAAAATGGAGTCTGATTTCTGTAAATGAAAATATGATCTGTGTAACAATTTAATGCAAGAAATCAGATTTGAGTAACTTCAGGCAGGTCATGTAAAAGCAGTCTTGCTGTGAGGATCGTATAAGGCACGAGAGCATTAATAAGATGATGTACTTATGTGTGATGAGCAGATCTTCACAAACCTTTAGCTATGTAGTGTGAGTGTGTGTCCTGTTCTCCTCTCTGGACGGTTTATTTTCCTCTCTGTCCATCTGTCATAGTGACCTCAGCTGCTCCTGTGGGTTGGGTTCTATTGGCAGTGTGCTTCTAAAGAGGTTCTACTAGCTGGCTGTGCTTTTAAATACCTCCATCAGCACACCAATACAGACATTCACAAATAAGTAGGGTTCCCCACGAACTATTGAACATGGGGTGTAAATAAAACAATGGCTTTGTCTGAAACAGGGACAGGCAGGAAGGCACCTAGTCATGTTTGATTTCAGGTTTAGTAATCTAGCCCTTTGTTTTAGTGATAGGAAGACAAGACAATGCATCAAGTCAGTATTTCTTGTGTTTCAGATTCAGCCATTGAGACATTGAGGAGTTTTGCTTCAGACCGAAGCAGTGTGAGTGAGTGAAGAATGTGATTGTACTTGCTTTGATGGTGTAATCTAGTCTAACCTCCTTTTTACTGTTTTGTGTGAACAGTGACGGTGCGTGCTCACCTGACCGGCTGGCTCATGACCCTGAAGAAGACCTTTGTCCTGGCGCCGAGCTCCGTACTGCGGATCATCGTCCTCATCACCAGCCTCATAGTGCTGCCATACATGGGGTGAGTGGGCGCCTCCTACAGTTCATCTGCTTGCATTACTGTTGTGTTAAATGGTGTTTGTGCAATAAATTATACATTTAGGCCTGTTTTTCATTCTATAACCCAATTCCAGAAAAGTGGGGCACTGTGTGAAATGTAAATAAATGTACATAAATAGAGATTGTAATGATTTGCAAATCTTATAGACCATCTTATATTTTATTCACAATAAAACATAGAGCAAGAAAACATTTGACACATCAACAAAAGCACTAATAAAAACAGCTTACATGAGCAGTTTACAAATTACACTCACACAACTGGGTATAAATTAGTATTTTTGAGGCATCTTTTGATGATATTATGCACTGTAGATTAAGATTGTATATTGGAAAAAAACTTGGTGGTGTGATGCAATATGATACAGGAGTTATGATTTAATGTATTGCAATGTATTGTGATGCTGTAAGCAAGCCAACATTTTAGTACAATAATAGAAAAAATCTGTAAAAAATATAGTATACATATTTATAAATTGAAAAAAAACATCTCGTTATAAATATTTATAAAATCTGAATAAAAAAAAAACAGTTGATTTTTTTTTTTTTTCAATTATAACATCAGGATCTGATGACAAAATAGAACACTGCCCTCTTGTGGGCAGGTTTTAAACCCAACACAAAATGTATAATATAAATTATTTATAATAATAATAATAATAAATAATTTAAATTGATACTGTGTTTTTGAAAATCTATAAAATATTGCAAAAAAATACATCACAATGATACAATATTAATATATTTACTTACACCTCTATTATAGATGGTGATATTTCCAAAGTTTAAGGTGAAAAACATTTTCTAAAATTGTTCCGTTTTAAGATGCAGTTTTTTGCAGATTGGTGAACCTCTGCCCATCTTTGCTTCTGAGAGAGCTATTTGCAAATTGCTCCTATTTCAGCTATTTTTACCAGTACCACTTATTCTTTTAGCCTTTTGCTGCCACATTCCAGCTTTTTTGAGATGCGTTGCTGCCATCAAGTTCTAAATTAGTTAAATGTTTTCATGAAGTGGTATAAAAGTGAAAAAGATATGAGTCTGTTAGCTTTGCAAATCATTGCATTCTGTTTTTATTTACAATTATTTACAATTTACAAAGTGTACCAACTCATTGGGTTATTAATCATATTTTTAAAGAATAAACATTGGATTAATCTGATGAGTTTCTTTATTTTGCTCATGGTGGGAGAGCATTCCCAGCAGTGATTATTCTGAATCTGATCTCACCCAGGCTTTGTGTTGTCCTCAAAAGCCACTCTGTGAGGCTGCTGTTTACACAGTCCCAGCACTGGAACTGTGTTTTTTGTCCTACATTCAACCACTGCAGTTCAAACAGTGCAGAGAAGCGTTTGACGCTGAACAGGCTGTTGATCAAACATTCTCTGAAACCACATATTTAGACAGAACATGTTGATAACGGTACAATACATAATGGTCTGTCCATCATTTAAGGGAACACTGGAGATAAAGACACCTTATTGGTGCACTTAACATCCAGTTTATTAGTAATGGCAATATTTTAAAAGCGCCAATTTACTTTATAGCTACACAGCAGACTGTGCAGACCATCTGCTGCTCAGGTTTTCTGTAACCTTCCCCTTCATTCATCTGCAGTTGTGATGGTGGAGCTTTCTCAGGCCATTTCTATGATTTTCGTGATTTGGAGAAGTCATTAAAATGGATTTTAGTTTGTCATTGCATTCAATTCATAAACAATCATTGTCTGGGGCCTCAGGCCAGCTCGGGCCCCTAGGCGATTGATTGGTTTGCTTGTCCTGTTGCAATGGGCCTGACTAAAGACTTGTTAATTTTGCAATAATTTAGTAATCAAACTAATAAAAACATTTTGTAGGGGGTTTCATACATTCGTCAGATTATATGGGTGTATTTCACTCTTTTTCAAATGGTGCTACTTCAGCCATATTGTAGAGAAACTGTTGAATGTGCTTTTTGTACAACTCTGTTTTTAGTTATACTTTAGCATACAATACAAATGATTTCACTGAATACAGTAAAGTTTCATAGGGTGCAACTACTCCACAAAATAGTTGCATTATTCTTGTATTGTTACGGGTGGTGTGTGTCTGGTGCTGCACTGAGTGTATCCACCTCATGTGGACAAAACCTGCTTGCTGATGAACAGCTTGAAAATGACTAGGATAAAACACTTGAACAGATCTTTGACTGTACACCGGCCAAGTGGAACGGCCAGCCAGGCGTTTCAGATAAAGTGGCCGGCAAGTACATAGTACTCCATTTGAGTAGACCAGTTCTTATCTAAGACTCATTATGTATAATTTAAAAGCAGAAGGGTGCAGTTTTGGTCACTAATCATAGTGCTACCAACGCCGTGAGATGAGGAAGTGTGTTTGTGTGTTTTATGATGTTATGCTTGATATGCTTTGGCTCTGAGGAGCTTTAATGCTGTGAGTAACCCTAGGCTCTTTACTCCTCAGTGTGCATGGAGCCACTCTGGGGGTTGGATCTCTGTTGGCTGGCTTCATTGGAGAGTCCACAATGGTGGCGATTGCAGCGTGCTACGTCTACCGGAAACAGGTGAGAAACTGGTGCCAGTTCTGATTACTGTTTAATCTCCGACCCACCAGTTTATATCTGATTGGTCAGATTGGTTTCGTGCAACTTAGTCAGATGGCGTACCCATAATTACAGGTTTGTGGCATTGCAGAATTGTGAGTAGTGACCAAATGATGACTTGTAATGTAGAGTAACCACAATATCCGTTCCATTAAACAGCACAGGAAGAGGGAGGCCACAGTGTTCTTATTCATGTTTGGAGCTGAGAGGCTATTTTAGGGCATTTGGGCTATGCTCTGGCCAAATTGTCCTGATTCCACTGTTCTCATTTTTTTTAAAAATATATATATATTTAAAATTTGAATCCCATTTTTCTCTCCAATTTGGAAGGCCAACCCAAATTTCCCACAGAGATGAGACCGATCCAATACAGAATCAGTATCTGGCCGATATTAATGTAATTAGCACATATTCCAGTCCGCAGCTTGAGCTGGACAATAAACCCGCCGTAACGTTACATGAAACACATCACTGATCTGGATTCCAGTTTCACAGTTTACTCTAAACCCCCAGCAGCTTCAGTCATAGTTTAGCTGTTTATCTACAAAAAAATGACGATTGTCTGAAGATTTTTCACCCTGGAAACGCCGAACAGCTGAATGCTACACGTAATTTTTTGTAAAATCAGCATCCCGATGGGTGAACTACTCCAGCATCTTAGAACACAAATTTAATCAAACACCTGCAGAGGTTTCACATCGCCGAATACCAGGAGTTTGTGCTAGCAAACAGAAAATGTCGGATTTCACAGCCTGTTGGAGCACTTAGAGCCCAGGTATAATCTGCCATCCAGAAAGTACATTTCAAAAATGGCAATACACGAGATGTACAAACTAGCATCGAAACAGTTAGCAGCACAGTTAGAAGATGTTGAAGCAATGAGCTTTACCACAGACATTTGGACCTCAGATGTGAGTCCAGTGTCTCTGATAAGTCTAACTGTAAACTGGGTGAACTCTGAAACATATGCTCTGCAGAGTGCAGTGCTTCAGGTGAAAACTAAACTAAACTTGTATCTGTATTTGTATCAACATTGTCGGTTTGATATCGGAATCAGATTAAAACTATAAAAAGTAGATCGTCCCTTCACTAATTTTCCAACCCACTTATTAGATTTCCCCCCATTAACACTATTGTCCCCAAAATCAGGAGATTTAAAACTAGCACATGCTTCCTTCAACACATGTAAAGCCAGCCACCGCCACTTGTCCAACTGTCACTCGGCTCAGCTAACAGACAGCTGACTTCAAGACATGTATAGATTTGTAAGTAATAAAGACCCAGACGTCAGTAAATTTAGAAGTGCTCTAACAAAAATGTGACTTGAGTATAAACTAAAATGTTGTTTAAGCTTCACACTTAAGTGGAAGAACAAAAATATTCAATTTTTTTTGTACTTGAGTATTGAGTAGTTTATTTTAAAATGTACTACTGAAGTACTAAAAGTAAAAATACAGTATTGTGTTATGAAGGTATTACAGAAACCAGTGGAAAGTTTCAGAGCAAAAGGCAGAATGGGAGCGCATTCTGTCTTTCGCTTGATTGCATTCGGTTTGGAATGATTTCTAACGCTGGGAGTGATGTGGGGAGAGAGCACCATCTACCCTTCAAGAGAGAGCATAGCAAATTGTGCTCTCTCTGACTCCGGCTGCTGATGACAAGCAGCATTTAAACCGATGGTCCTCGGATTGTAGTGGCAGCGCTGGACCACTCTGAGCTCCACCGTTCTCAATTGTCTTTATAAGTGACCCAAACAAAATTAAATAAAGGTACAAATAAAAAAGAATCCAAAAAAAAACATTATACTGTTTATTAGTATATAGCATTGCTACATGTCATAGGACAGGAACTGGTATGTCCCATGAATTTTGCCATGTCTCATTAAATCTAAAGAATGCATTGCACTGACCTCTGGGAAATGTGTGGGGTCTCCTGCACTGAATGTGGATGCATTTTCTTTAGAGGTACTTGTCTTCCACATGGACATTTCTAGCCAGATTTCATTGGTCATGATCATTATCATCCACTACACTGTCCACTGTGGGTTGTAATGACTCAGTAATTTAATGTTCCATCAACCTTTTAGCCACTATCAGTCCATGCTCTAACTTTGGTCATTCATGTCACCTTGCCAAGAGCACACAGGCCAGTGTTCAACATCACCCAAGATAACACCTCACAACCTATACAAGTGTGAGTATTCCCAAGCTGCCCCCTGAGGTAAAACAGAAATTTAACCGTATTTAACGCTGAACAGAAATGAGCCTTTACCTATTAATTGCCATGTGTGATACAGAATGGAAATCTCCAAAATGTGGACTTGATTAATTGACTGTCCAATCACAAGTAGGAAAAGTGCAATTTGCTTTTCTGTTACGCAAAATAAAGTGATGAATTAGGCTATTTATCTATGTGGAATTAGGAAGATTTGTAGAACTTACATGCAGGGAAATATACTGCTATAAACCTGCTGTGCTATTCCGCTCAGCAAGATCTGTATGTGTGAATGGCCAGTGCACATAAGCTGTAGCAGTCAGGATTAGCGCATCACTTGTGCCCTGCAGGGGTAGTGTTTGTGAATCAGGCCTGAGACTCCTAATGTGAACAAAACGTAAATGAAAAGAAAAAGGAAAATCTTGTTTTCCACAGGATTGGATGGATTATTTAAAGAGTTTATATAAGACTAAAGCCCTATTCACACTGGATTTAAAATGCAATGTCTCAATATACCTTTCATAAGGCATCTGTAAATGAATTTAGTTTACCGGTACCTCACCAGCATAGTGCTATTTTTTACGGATGTTGAAATTTGTTTAGTTTTAGATTTAACGCTAACATTAATGTACATACTGTTTTATATTTTGTACGGATATTAGGTTCAATTGCGCATACAGATTTGACAATATTGGACTTTTACTCATTTCTTTGAATTGCTCTTTTTCTGGGGCAGAATAAGTGACAGCATTCATCTGTAATAGAAAATAACATTGTAAGGGGCTGTCTGGTGGTTCTGGTTCTTAACTAACTCTGGAGTTAGTCTCTGTTTGTAGTAAGAACATTTTTACCTATCCTAAAACACCCAGTTCATAAAGATAATCTCATGTAAAAAATAAAAAACACCACTGGTTCCCGGTGGTCCAGCTTACTAAGGTGATCCATGGCGCAAGGCGTGTCGTGTTATCTGAGCCGTCAAAATAGCGGGTTTAGGAATAAATCTATACTGATGGGTGTGGTTGTCTGGAAGTGAGGTGTATTCAGGTACATTCCTTGCATGATGCTATTTTGTCAACAGAAGACAAAGGTGCACCACTTACTGATAAAAACCATGACAACAGTCAATCTTTAGAGGACATTCCTATAGGTGCACCCAGCCCACGTACACCCCCGCTCAAAGAAAAACACATATAAAGCTGCAGAGCACAAACCTGACTTTTAACTAAAATAAAATAACATTTCTGTTCTCTTAAATAAAGCTGCTGGTGAACCTTCACAGCATGAACGCGCAGGTCAGTTCCCTCTGATAAAACACAAAGTGCCAAGATGTTAAGATATGAATGCGCCAAAGTCATAGCGCAAGTGACACACTGATTTTCACTGGTTTATTTAATGCTAAGCCCAAAACACACCAATAATTAATTAGGAGAATTAATACATGCCTTTTGCACATTTTGAGACACTCCTGATAAGCTGTGCAATCCACAATTGAACAGTGTGCTATAGATTGCTAAAATAGAGCCCTGAGGGTTTCACTGCCAATCTCCTAAACTGGGAGAATTGTGCTGGGTGATTGTTTCTCATGTGGTGAATCATGTTCGTCTTGTCATGTTTTTCCTTTCCACCGCGTGAAATCCCCATCTTGTAGGCAGTGCAGACATTTAGCTGCAGCATTGTCTTCGCACTCTACTTTAAAATATTTCGTTTTTCATATGCCTGCCTGAACACTACACTCATAGAGACACTTTTTAACTCGTTCACATTAGGTGTGCACCACAGAACCTTAATGACGGGACTAGATTGACACTCTCAGTACTTCAAAAAAAATCTTGTGATCGGATTGGGGACATTCCAAGTAACTGGTCTTCCAAATTGGGAAGAAGAATACCATTTTGACACACCAAGTTTTGTTTTTCATGTTTCTTGTTTTTCCACAGAACAAAAAGAAAGACTGTGACGGAGAGGTGGCCAACGAAGGCGAGGACTCCGCCCCCATGAACGAAGTCCGAACTGGCCGGATGGACGACATTGTTGAACTGACGGAGGAGAATGACGATGATGAGGAGGAAGAGTGAGAGGCGGGCGTTTGCGGGACGTCCGTGACGAAGGCACAGGACTGCTTTCCTGTGCGTCCCTGCTGGTTCTGAAAGAATTCCACGTGGACGTGCTGGAGGAAGAAACAGGGAATCCTTTTGCTTTTCCAGGGCAATTTTTAATCGCTTACTGCCCTCACCCCCTCCCTTCCTCTGTTGCTGCTGCTCTTTCCATCCCTTTCTGTGGCAGAGCGACAGAAAGCCCTTCTGCAGTGCGCACACAGAGAACACTTCAGAGAGGGAGATTTAGATTTAGAAGCTCAAAGACGGAACGAGAACGAGAGCATCTGTCTTTGTGTTAATTTATTATTTATCAATTTTGGAATATTTTAAAACAGAACCATACACACACACACACACACACACACACACACCTTATTGTCTTCCAGCTGTCATCAGGAACCTTCGGGTGCAGGACAGCGAAGATGATGATCGATTTGTACCAAAGCAACCGTCGCACGCTAACTCTTGCTTCTTTTAACTCTCGTCCTCTGTGCTCTACTGTGCTGCCGTCCTTACACTAAACCAACCTTTACAGAAAAAGAAAGAGAGAAAGCAAATACTAAACAAAGCAGTGACTTAATCAGCTTGGAATGTACATATCTTTCATTGTTGTTGTTTTTCTTTGTTTTTTTGAACTTGAATTTACTGCAGAAAGAGAGGAAAAGGACAATACGAAGTTCTGGGAGCAGGAACCTCTCAACCCAAATGTTGCTGCACAGCTGCCGAAGGACCAGTGAAATCTTTTATCAGAGAATTGTTCGAAAAGAGAGAGGAAATATATATATATTACAGATTTTTATCAGATTTGAGTGTGAATTAGATGAATAATAATAATATTAATAATAATAATAATAATAATCATATGACTAGATGCAAACAAAAAAAAAAGTGGCCTCAGAGTGCTAAAGTTGGTTGAAGTTGGTGGGCCATTTTTACCGGCACTATTTTTGTAACATTCTACGTCATAGGTGTATAAAATCTAGTCCGTTTTTTTGTATGGGTGACATTGTGAAGTCTGTAAACGGTGGGAAGGGGATTGATGATAATATTGGTGTGTGTGTTTTAATGATCACGTCTGTTGCAGTATTTTTAGGAAAAAGAAAAAAACGGAAGTTATTTAATTTGGGCATTTTTTTGTATCTCAGGATGTATATTATTGAGAACGATGCATATAAAGAGTATCTTGAAGTCCAGTTGTTGATCCTTCTTCTATCCTGTAGTACGAGTTTATCAATGACACTGCACAAGTATTTATGATGTCTACAGAATCTGTTCGTTTTGATTTAGCTGGAGAGCGAAGTCTGGCCAAGCTCTTTCTTTTGTACTAAATGTTGCTGCTTGATTCAAAGCAGTGGAAACACACAGTACAAATAAAAGTTCAGACTTTTGTTTTTTACTGTCTAACAAAGACAAAGACTGCTTTATTCTACAGTGATTAAAGGGTGACCATGTGGTTCAAAATGCTCTCTGCATTCTGTGTTGTTTGTGTTTTCTCAGTCAGGGTTCTCGCATATGCACAGACAAAGGCACTCTCCTTATTAAGATTTTTTTCAAAATGGAAAAGAAAGATGAAGAGTTTGATGGTTTGAGTTTTTTGGTTTGATGTCACTGATGGTTCATTGTAAAGAAACCTGGTTAGAAAAGACTCTGAGAAAGCAGTGTCTGAAACTGTACCCTGTTCACTATGTACAGTTAGGTTCAGAAATATTTGGATAGTGACACATTCTTCAAGATTTGGTCTCTTCAACAAATGATTTGCAGGTTTAATTAAAGGGGTTGAACAAAAATGTTCTATGAAGTGTTTAGGGATTACAACCATTTATCTACAAAGCCTCCTCATTCCAGGGGCTCAAACATAATTGGACTCATTATCTGAGAAGCTAATTCATGGGCTGTGGGATGTCTGCAGATGATTCCATGTGTGGTATTTGCATTTGGAAGCTGTTTTTGTGAACTAACTACCTGAAGTTAAAGGAGCTTTCAATGGATGTGAAACAGACCATCATTAAGCTAAAAAAAAAAGGAGAAATACATCAGAGAGATAGCAGAAATGTTAGAAGTGGCCAAATCAACAGTTTGGTTCATTCTGGGGGAAAAAGAGCACAAGGGTGAGCTCAGAAACTCAAAAAGACCTGGACGTCCACAGAAGACAACAGTGGTGGATGATGACAGAATTCTTTCCATGGTGAAGAAAAAACCCTTCACAACATCCACCCAAATGACAAACACTCTCCAGGAAGTAGATGCATCAGTATCTCAGTCAAATCATTATTAGAAAGGCCAGATTATACTTTACCAAAAAAAACAACTAATGAAGCCAGACCAGTTCTGGAACAGCGTTCTTGGGACAGATGAATCTAAGATCTACCTGTACCCAGTGATGGGAGTAACGGCGTTGAAATAAAGGGTGTTACTAATGCCGTTACTTTTTCAGTAAGGAGTAATCTAACTAATTACTCTGACTGTCACTATAACGCCGTTACCATTTCCCACACTCTGTTACTGCACGTTACTTTAGCCGCTCAATTAACTTCGCGCATACAAAGGCGCAAGTGTGTGTGCGCGTTGTGTGTGTGAGTCACAAGGGAGGGGAGGATGAGATAACCGCCTAAGCAATGATTGGCTAAGTTATAGTAAGACTACATCTTCAACCAATCAGAGAAAATAGGTGGGTGGGTGTTTAGAGCGCATAGCGAGAGATGGCGAGTGAGGAGAACTCCAGTGGCAAAACAGCCTCATCCAGATGGAAATACCGACACTATATTAAACTCACTGAGGTCAAAGGTAAAAATGGGCACGTCGAGTCACATTATGTCCCCGAACAAAAAACCTCTATGCAGGTACTTGTCTTTGCTGTCATGCACTCTATTCATCTGTCTTATGAAACACGCTCTGACAAGGTGGGGGCCGGGAGGTTGGGGGGGTTACGGGGGCGAGTTACACAAAAGTAACGCAATAGTTACTTTTAATGGTAACTAGTTACTTTTATAGTGGAGTAACTCAGTTATTAACTCAGTTACTTTTTTGGAGAAGTAACTAGTAACTATGACTAATTACTTTTTCAAAGTAACATGCCCAACACTGCCTGTACCAGAATGATGGGAAGAAGAAAGTATGGAGAAGACTTGGTAAAGCTTGACAAAAAGCTCACCACATTCTCTGTAAAACATGGTGGTGGTATGGGCATGCATGGCTTCCAGTGGCACTGGGTCACTAGAGTTTATTGAAAATGTTTTAGAAACAAAAGATTGAATTCTGAAGAGTGTACAAGGATATAATTTCTGCTCAGATTCAACCAAATGCAGCAAGGTCAATTGGAAGACGCTTTACAATACAGATGAATAATGACCCAAAACATACTGTAAAAGCTGCCTAGAATTTTTTTTTAAGGTAAAGAAGTGGAATTTTAAGCAGTAGCTGATTCAAGCATAGTACATAAATGGTTGTAATTCCTAAAAGTTTCATAGGATATTTTTGTTCAACCCCTTGAATTAAAGCTGAAAGTCTCCACATTTAAAATCATCTAAGTTTAACATCTAGTTTTATTTCAAATCGAGCGTGGTGGCATGGAGAGCCAAATATATTCCAAATATTTGTGTCACTGACCAGATATTTATGGGCCTTACTTTAGTGCACTACTTCTTTTAAAGTTTTTTTTACAGATAACCTGCACATCTATGCTACAAAACCAAACATTAAGTTTCCAGACTGTATATATTTTAAAATATAATTGAGCACAATATGTTCTTAAACATACTGCCAAGGCTTGACAGTCACTTCTTTTTAAGTTAAATGAGCATGTGTTTCATATACTGAGAAGAAACTTAAGATAGCTCTGATCTGAACAGAAGGCAAACCACTGCTGAAATGATCGTTAACTAATTGATTAATTGTGAAAATAACTGACAGTTTAGTTGACTACCAAAATAATCATTAATAATCACAGCCCAACAGCACTCATGTTTACACTGTTATTTTTATGCAGGTCAACTCCATATAGATACTAGTGCATCTCTGCAAAACAAGAATATCATTGAAAAGTTACTTTATCTCAGTAATTCAGTTCAAAATGTGAAACTCATATATTATATAGATGTATTAAACACAGAGTGATCTATTTTAAGCGTTTATTTATTTTATTGTTGATGATTATGGCCCACAGCTAACGAAAACCCAAACGTCAGTGAGGTGCTGTAAGATTTTGTCTTAAGACTTGATATAACACAGTGGATCAACACCAGCAGATGACATGTCTCTCCAAACCATCACTGATCATCAGTAAATTTTATATTTTATTTGTAAATCAAGGGATCAGAGTCTGGAGGAAAAGTGGAGAGACACACAGTCCAAGCTGCGTGAGAGACATGTCATCTGCTGGTGTTGATCCACTGCGTTATATCAAGTCTAAAGTCAAAATCTTACAGCACTTCATGCTTCCTTCTGCTGACAACTTTTATAGAGATGCAGATTTCATTTTCCAGCAGGACTTGGCACGCTGCCCACACTGCCAAAAATACCAATTGGTCTTATGTAATATTCTCACTTTCTGAGACACTGATTTTTGGTTGTCATTAGCTGTGGGCCATAACCATCAACAATAAAATAAATAAACGCTTAAAATAGATCACTCTGTGTTTAATACATCTATATAATGTACGAGTTTCACATTTTGAAACTCAGTGAGGAGTTTCCACAATCAGTGATGGTTTGGAGAGACATGTCATCTGCTGGTGTTGATCCACTGTGTTTTATCAAGAATAAAGTCAATGCAGTGTTTTCCTTGAAAATCTTACAGCACTTCATGCTTCCCTCTGCTGACAGCTTTTATGGAGATGCAGATTTCATTTTCTAGCAGGACTTGGCACAATGCCTACACTGCCTAAAGTATCAAATTGTCTTAATATTCTCATTTTCTGAGACACTTTTGGGTTTTCACTAGCTGTAAGTCATAATCATCAACAATAATATATATATATATATATATATATATATATATATATTTTTTTTTTTTTACAGCAAGTACAAATAATAGCTATATAATATAAAAGAATGGGAGACACTATATGTACAATACAACAAGGACACAGTAGACGTACGTGAGACAGAAGACAATAGTGCAATAGTGATGTGGGGTGAAATAAGATATATAATATAAAGAATGGGAGACACTATATGTAAAATACAACAAATAGACATACAGAAGACAATAGTGCAATGTATTGTTATACAATTTGTTTAAACATTGATCCACTTCTTTCAATTTGTTGTGAGCATCTGGATGACATGAAAAGCATTGTGAAAGAAAATACTGATAAGACGCAGGACTCCACATGGTGAAGGTTAAATTCTGGCACACACCCAAATGTGACTTCTAAATTGGAGAGTATGGAGGATAAACATAAGAAAACAGCAGAAGAAGGACTGCAGGCTGAAAGCCAACTTCACTGGGCCATTTGTAATTACTGAAATACAGGGCACAGAGTGCAAATTTATTGGGGGAAAATGGTGCCATTTCCTAATAGTAAACATAGACCACTGAAGTCGTGCGTCATTCTGTAGTCCTTGTACGGCTTCCGTGTCTAAGCGTTTTTTCCCTATGAGGAAAATGAATGGGCTTTTCAAAAATCCGCCTCTGTCACATTCTGTGATAAATAAATCTGATTAGACCCCTGTACGTTTTATTCTGTGTACATTTTACTCCTGAACATCACTGGATCCTCTGAATTACCAGATTGTTTAACGGTCGTAAAGAGAAAAATGCTAACTTTAAGCTAATGCTACAGCGGAGTGAACTGAACTCCTGGCGCAGCTGCAGAGATTAGCAGGGGACTGTTTTCGGCGCAACACCAGCATTTTACACACAGCTGATCCTAATAATGAAACTCCTGCCGTAAATATACAGCGTATTAAACACAGCTGATCCAACTAATGAACTAACTGCTCTTACTGAGGAGGGCTGAGAGTGTCACAGCATAAAATCACTAAATCAGGTCAGTGATACTCCAGAACCAGCGCTAACACGTTTTAACATTTAACTGTTACCCTCTTTATTATGCAGTGAAATAAATGAGTGTTTCTGGTTGGTTGTCGCCTCAGTGAGGGCAGGTAGTTAGTTGTTAGTTGATTATTTGGGTCAGGTGTTGTAATCAGTATAAACTAATGACCGTAATTAAATACTAAACCCTTTGAGCCATTTTCTCTTATTATCTGCCTTTTAAAGCTCTAACACAGACTACACTGCTCAACATCACACTGCTCAATATTACTGAAAGAGTTTTCACCTGTTTAAATGCTTTAATGATCCTCTGTGAAGAAGCATAATAATCCAAAACGTGATCTGAGCGGAGTTCACTGGTGTTGTGCAGAATCCAGTCCGGGGTCATTTCCAGACGCTGTGTTGTGACGTCAGTTAAGCATTAGCTTAAACTTAACATTTTTCTAATTACTACCCTTAAATGATCTGGTAATTCAGATGATCCAGTGATATTTAGGAGGTAAATGTACACAGAATAAAACGTACAGGGTTCTGAACATATTTATTTACCACAGAATGTGACAGAGGCCTATGGAAGCCCATTCCCGCCACCTAAAAAATAAAAATACTCCAGCAATTTTTTTATTATTATTATTAAGTAAATTGCTATCTCAATATTTTGAGATACTAAGTCAATATTTTGAGATACTATCTCAATATTTTGAGATACTAAGTCAATATTTTGAGATACTAAGTCAATATTTTGAGATACTATCTCAATATTTTGAGATACTATCTCAATATTTTGAGATACTAAGTCAATATTTTGAGATACTAAGTCAATATTTTGAGATACCTTAAATGCTGGCTGAATATACATGCGGCCACCTGTAGATAATGACCTGGGAATTAGGCCAAAAGTGAGAGCAATAACGTTTTAATTCATATTTAATTTTATTTACATTATATTTCACTCAGAGTTAAACTCTGTCCCTCGCATTGTGTTCTCCCCTTTATTCAGAGCGTTTTCACAGCACTTTGCTTACATGCTGTTTTTTACTGTTAAAATGCGACATCTACAGGCGGCCGCATGAATGTTCAGCCAGCATTTAAGGTGGAACGGAAATCTGAATAAGACACTGGCGAATAAGAAGCTAACTTCAGCCTCGTCCAAGATCCGGAGGCTTATTTTGATATTGTGTGATTCCTCTAAAAGTTCCAATATTTCATGATTTGTAATCCACGTCTGAAGTAGTCCTCAATGATGGTATCCATTTTGCATCTTTGTCTCACCTGCTTCTGTCTCTGTACAGCCTACTAGTATCTCAAAATATTGAGATAGTATCTCAAAATATTGAGATAGTATCTCAAAATATTGACTTAGTATCTCAAAATATTGAGATAGTATCTCAAAATATTGAGATAGTATCTCAAAATATTGACTTAGTATCTCAAAATATTGACTTAGTATCTCAAAATATTGAGATAGCAGTTTACTTAATAATAATAAAAAAACATTTTGCTGGATTATTTATTTTTTTTAGGTGGCGGGAATGGGCTTCCATAGAGGCCAGTTTTTGAAAAGCCCATTAAAATTCCCCATTCACTTGAACCGCTTAGACACAGAACCCCAAATATGGGCATAAACAACATGGCGCCGACTACAAAATGACGACACAACTTCAGTGGCCTATTGACCTATTGATCTAAAACTTGCCAAAGAACAGGTGCCATTAGAACAATCACCACCACCAGTGTCCTTTTCAGAACAAACAGTACTAATTACCTCCCCAGTTCAGTCAGAAACAAACAATGTCCCATCGAGAATCTTCAGCAACAGTTTTCTCTCTAGCCTCATCAGCAGCGGTCCCATCAAGCACCACCAAGTTCCATATTTTCTCCTTTACCAGTGTTATGGTGTTGGGTGCATTTTCTGCTGGGGGGCACTCACGGTTCTGTGATTAATTTTATTACAATCTGCTGCTAAACAAAAAGAAGACAAAAAAAAGAAAGAAAGGAACATCTGAAAAATGGCTCCTACAGGAGGCCGACTAGCCCAAGTGGGAAAGTACTGGGTCCATCTGAAATACACAGGACATGGAGACCCTCCAAACAAAAGCATTGTTGGAGCACAATTGATGCAAATAAGCTGGGTGCATGCAGCGGATATCTATTCTTTTATTGCATTTTCAAGACTGGAGTGAAGATAATTTCTGGAAAGACTGGGAAATTATTTCAGCCATCCCACAATATGTGGTTAGCATTGTGGTGAAATTCTGGACTGGAAGAGTGTCAGATGAGGATGTACGCCATTACCTTTCCAGGTCCTGTGAAATTCTACAACCTGTTGAAAAACTTCTTGACCAGTTTGGCATGTGGTATGGTTGTCAGACGTTACAAAATCTAGTATAGAAAGGACAGAAATGGTGAAATCCAACAGATCCCAAACACCATCTCTATGGGTCCATACACAGGCAAAATCCCATATGCCAGTCAAGTTCAAAAATGCAGTTAACATAAGCCGCAGACTACTGCTCAGAAACCGCACACATATGACAACAACATATAAAACTGCCTAATATATGGCTTTATACACAGCATTTTCTAGAGAACATAAAACACAGCTTTGTATTATTATAAGTAACGTTATTATATTGTGATTATATAGATATATATTGGTTATAGATTAAAATATTAATGAAACACATACCTGAAAGACAATATGTACTTTTTTCACGTTCTTTGTACTGAAGTGGCTCCTGCAGTTAACACCAGCTGCTAAATAAATAAAAATATCTAATAATCTAATAATAAATCATTTTAGGATTAGCTCATATACTGCTAGCACAGCTACATAAATTGGAGGGAAAATGGAGCCTCGTGTTGGTCTCACTCAACTTTTAACAGAGGAGCGAGAAATAAGCTCATAAACTCTTAACTACGACCTAAAACAATGGATTCTCCACGAAAATACGTTTTAATATGTCTTATAAACGTATTAAGAGTATTATTTGCAACTTAAAACATGTTTTAACTAATATTTATTAATAAAACACGGAGCTCAGCACAGACAATCACAGACTGCTTGCTGAGGGACGGTGGCTCAGCAGGATCAAACGTAGTGCGTACCAGTAGGGGGAGCCACAACTCCATTTTAGGGAAATGAGTGATTTTTTTTTTTTTGTGAAATTCATCTAAAACAAAGGTATTTTCTTACTCTGTTACACCAGCAGCAAAAGTTTAATGTAATGCATTTCCACAACAACCAGAGGCAGTTCCTCACCCAACACCTCTCAAGTCTTACATCAGTACTTCTTAAGTGTCTCACACTTTGACTATATATAGAAATTAAGTGCAGCAACTTTCCCATTAAAATGCTAGACACTTCTTAAAAGTCAGTTAAAAAAAAAAGATGTTTTGTCATCCTGATCGGGCAACTTTGATTGACAGCTTTGCAATGACTGCACTTTCTTACTGGATGGGTAAGAAAAATCAATGAAATCAAAATTAAAGGTTTGTAGTGGACTTAAGGAAAAAGAAAATAAAGATTATTATGTTCGTTTCTCTATTTTTAATCTTGTTTTTAGATTGATTTAAGAGTACAATTTGCTGGTTGGAATTGTCAATGAGCACCAACACTATATGCTAATAGTAAGAGTTTTTGTTAATGGTCAGACTTTCACTAAAACATGCAGAAACGATTTGAAGTCTTTTTTTATTAATTAAACATTGGTAACTGATTTAGCTACTTATAGGTTTGATATATGTTTATATGTTTGAGTAAAATGAACATTGTTGTTTTATTCTATAAACTACGGACAACATTTTTTCCAAATTCCAAATAAAAATAGTGATTTACAGCATTTATTTGCAGAAATATGAAATGGCTAAAATAACAAAAAGATGCAGAGCTTTCAGACCTCAAATAATGCAGAGAAAACAAATTCATATTCAGTTCAGAAATCAATATTTGAAGGAATAACCCTGGTTTTCATGCATCTTGGTATGTTCTCCTCCACCAGTCTTACACACTGCTTTTGGATAACTTTATGCCTTTACTCCTGGTGCAAAAATTCAAGCAGTTCAGCTTGATTTGATGGCTTGTGATCATCCATCTTCCTCTTGGTTATATTCTACATGTTTTCAACTTGGTAAAATCAAAGAAACTCATCATTTGTAAGTGGTCTCTGTTTTTTTTTTTCAGAGCTGTATATGACCAGATCCCCATTGGTCCTTTTCACAAAATGCATTCTGTGAATTGCAGTAAAAGACCATAGATGGACAAAAACACAAAGGACTCAAAACTGTGAAACAGACAGGGCTGGCTGTTATATAACATGATAGCATCACATATGCTAATTATAAACCACAATGTCCTTCCAGCCCTCCTCATCCCAAGGCCAAAGACTGTGCAGGTCATCCGGTGATGAACTGCTGCCCTCTGCTGTAAGACTGCAGCACTGCAAAAACATCTACCCATGCTGACCATGGGGCCATGAATCCTCCTCCACCTAGTAACACAGACACTCTTAGACCTGGCACTGTGCCAGCTACTCCATTTCAGCCGGGCTCTGTGCTATCCACAGCCGCCAGCCGCCCTCCTTCTAGGCTGCATGTTGAGGAATGGATCGGTTCGTCCTTTAACACGACCCGCTGATCTAAATTCAGGTCATGTATTTGGACACGTGCTTGTCATGTTTATAGATTGTGCAAGGCACTGAAGCTTCTCAGCAGGGGGGTTTAATATAGTTTTTATAGGCCTTTGATAGGCCTTCATGTCCAGCTTGTTACAGTGTTGCCCATGCTCCAGCACACGTACTGCAACTGTTAAAGGGCTTGTTAACGGCCAAGTGGGGCCCAGTGTTTATGTTATGCTCGCTCTACTGTTAAAGAAGCGTCTTAGGACTAACATGCTGCCAGAAGAAACTTTAATAATTAGTTAAAAGACCAATTTATGCAGAAGAGGGGTGCACTGGACCAGAATTTGGTACTTAGAGATTAAATAGGAATTAGTATATTGTCACCAGAGTCGCATAAACACTCAAACTCAAACTCAGTTGCAGTGCAGTGTAATACTAAATGTACAACATTATTTAGATAAAAAGTGTTCACTAAATGTCTGTTAAATTCTGTTCTAATATTTAGTGATGCTCAAAATTGCACCCTGTAACAGAAATAGTGCACTATATACTAGTGCATCTAAAAAAAATCAAATATCATGAAAAACATTACTTACTTTCAGTAATTCAGTTCCAAATGTGAAACTTGTATATTATATAGATGTATTACACACAGAGTGATCTTTTTTAAGCATTTATTGTCTGTTTTTGTTGGTAATTATGGCTTTCAGCCAAAAAAAAATAAAAATAAAAATAAGCGTCTCAGAAAATGAGTATATTGTATAAGACCAGTTGGTACTTCTGGCATTGTGCCAAGTCCTGCTGGAAAATGAAATCTGCATCTCCATAAAAGTTGTCAGCAGAGGGAAGCATGAAGTCTTTACGTTTGTGTGTTAATTGAGCTGAATTACTTAAATAAAGTAACTTTTTAAAGATATTCTAATATTTTGAGATGCACTAGTCCACCAAAAGTTATGACAAAAGTCATTGGACAGCATTATATAAACTAAACAGTGCACTGGTGGTAATGATGGTGATCAGCTGCATCTGTCTTGTACACTCTATGCAAACAGGCAAGTGTCATGAAGAAATGGCACAAAACTGGACACAGCAAGGTGGGGTTAACCTGTTCCACAAATCTCAGTTATCCCCAAAGACACATTTAGAGTGTTTCAAAAGATTTTAGTATGCACAAAAAATAAAAAAAAACAGCACCAGTTTATACGGAAGTCATTCAGCCCCTTTTAATGTTTTAATGTTTTTGATGGTCTTTTCGACTGCATAGAAAGAGGTGCCTACTTTGAAGAATTTAAAATATGAGACATATCCTGGTTTGTTTAACCCTTTTTGTTTACTAAATAATTTCATGTTTTTCTTTATAGTTTAAATGATTTTGTCATATGAAGTCATAGCTTAATGTGTTTAACATGATTGAGCATGTTAACAAAGTAACTTTTACAAAAGCAATTCAACCTCAGTCTTCTAATACGTGCTTTACCTGAAAAAAAAATCCTACATTTGTTTAAGTAAAATCTACTAAGATATAACAACTAAAACATACTTGTGCATGGTAAAAAAGTAACTTTTACAAAAGAACTCTTAAATAAATCCGCTAACAATTGTAACTAACATTTACTCAATTATATACACTGCCGGGCCAAAAAAGGTCTCCACCTGGATTTAAGTAAGTAAATGATTGCTGCAGTTGTTCAGGTCTAGGTTCAGCAACAGTATGTGCTGAAATATAAATATACTGAATATAGACCAGGTTATTCCATCAATGGATTTTTTCTTCGTTGATTAACACGGGCTTTTTCCAAGATGACAATGTCAGGATTCATGGTGCTGGAATTGTGAAAGAGTGATTCAGGGAGCATGAGATCATCATTTTCACACATGGATTGAGAGTTCACCACAGAGTGCAGATCTTAACCTCATTGAGAATCTTTGGGATGTGCTGGAGAAGACTTTGTGCAGTGATCAGACTCTACCATCATCAATGCTGCAAGATCTTGGTGAAAAAATTAATGCAACACTGGATTGAAATAAATCTTGTAACATTGCAGAAGCTTATCAAAACAATGCTTTGCTTATGTAGGAGTATTTAATCCTCTTAGTAACACAGATGCTGTGAAGTATCGTAGAGAATTGTCTTGTGATATATTGAGCATCACAGAATCACATCAATAATACTGTATTGTTACATGCCCCGTGATTCCCATGCTTCTAAAATAGTTTCTTTAATACTTTAATACTGAAGAAATTCCATTTAATGTAAAATGTATCGTATAACAAGTCATTTTAGAACAATTTAACAGAAGGTTCAGCTGAGGTTAGGGCAGCTGGCACATTCAAAAGACCACTGAGAGATGACAAATGACAGTGACAGTATGTTTTTCATTCCCTTACTGTCTGGCTTTCTCTCTGTGTCCTCTCTCTCTCTCTCTCTCTCTCTCTCTGGCTTTCGCTCTGTGTTGGCTGGTGAGTCGGGTACAGATGTGCTTGTGCCAGAGGATATGCAGTGTGGATATTATGAGACCTGCGATTTATATTTAGCCTAAGAACTACCTAAACTTGCCAAGAATAGGCTATAAAAACGAGCGACCCCTGTCCTTTACTCCACAGTAAAGGCCACAGTGTGGGGTTCAGTACAGTTCTTCCAGAGCGAGGGTCATAGCTCTGGGTTTACCCTTCTGCTCACTTGGCCCTGGGACAAAAGCTTATAGATATCTCATAGTAGCAGCTCACACCCTCATCCCTCATCCCTCATCCCTCATTCCCTCTCTCGCTCTCTCTCTCACGCGTGCATGCACTCTCTTTCTCACCCCAGTGGCCTCTCACATGCCTAAACATGGTTCACTTTCTCTGTACATTTCAGAGAACCTGCTGTACTACTTAACTTCCAATAGCAGGGGTCAATGGCCCTTCGTCTTCTGAGAAGAACCCTGCAGAGGGTCAGCCGTGCCCCCGTTTAACCAGCCGTAAATCAGGCTTGGAGAGAAGAGGGTCTATATGCTGTCAGTTCACTGCTACTAAACTTAAAAACTGAAGTTGCATGCCCCTCTTCTGTAGGGTTACAACATGTATAAAAACAAGTTTAACCCCAAATCAGAAAAGGAATTTGATTATGTATCTGATAAACTTCATTTAATTAGTAAATGTACATTTATTGCTGCATCACCAGCCTGCAAAACACTGGGATGTTAAAGCATTTAACACTTTGTAATCTTGAGTTTCCTTCTTACAACATTTAGAACAGGGGTGTCCAAACTTTTTTTGTTGGGGCCAGAAGGAGAAATATATTTGAAGTCACGGGCCACAGACTCTGTAATAAAACAAATAATGAAATATACCACTTTAAATAATACTTTTTTCTGATTATTTTTATGTACACACCATTTTACCTGACTCACTATCTTTATCTATCTTTGACAGTGTTGTGTAAACTAAGATTTTTCAAATTGATGTTTCATTTCATGATGTCTCTTAATATTAAACTCCTTAATTACGACAACTTTTAGACTCTTTGGCCCGTTTTTCTGCGCTAGAAATGCGCACTCTCTACGCTTTTAGACCCTTTGGCCAGTTTTTCTGTGCTAGAACTGCGCACTCTCTACACTTTTAGACTCTTTGGTCCGTTTTTTTGCCCTAAAACTTCACTCTCTGCGCTTTTAGACTCTTTGGCCCGTTTTTCTGTGCTACAACTGAGCACTCTCTCCGCTTTTAGACTCTTTGGCCCGCTTTTCTGCGCTAGAACTGCGCACTTGCTCCGCTTTTAGACTCTTTGGCCCGCTTTTCTGCGCTAGAACTGAGCACTCTCTCCGCTTTTAGACTCTTTGGCCCGCTTTTCTGCGCTAGAACTGTGCACTCTCGTCGCTTTTAGACTCTTTGGCCCATTTCTGACACCTAGCGCTCAAACTTTGAATCTCACATTATAAAAACCTGCTTAACAGCGGGCCAACTTTCATTCTATTTCTAAAATATCTCGCGGGCCGCTCCCAAAAAGGAAACAGGCCACAAATGGCCCTCGGGCCGTAGTTTGGACACCCCTGATTTAGAGTAAGTTTTGCATCAAGGATACCAAGCAATGAAGTGTTTTATGTGTAATTTTCTTCCTCTTCTTTTACAGCTATGTGTTTAGAATGTAGGCAGTATGTGGTTTTGCATTGTCTTGTTAAAACTTGCATGGAAATTTCTGGACAATATGTAAACTGCAATGCATCATTTGCTGCTCTTTGATCTCAATGAATTTTCTGCATTAATGCTACACTAAAGAGGTGTACTGACAGAAATTGACCTTTGGACTGATAACAGTTTGGAGTTTTTTCTTCTGCCTGTTGCAAAAAGGTCTGTAATACAGAGAAGATGACACTGCTTCTGGACATGGTTCCATAAAGTTTTTAGTGGAAATTTAATTGTATTGTAGTGTTTAACAAAGGTTCCCCATGATGATTCTATTTAATGATGTTTTACACTGTATGGTTTTAGACCCTTTGGCCAGTTTTTCTGTGCTAGAACTGCGCACTCTCTACACTTTTAGACTCTTTGGTCCGTTTTTTTGCCCTAAAACTCAAACCTTTTTTTCTCAAACCTTTGCTCTCTGATCTTTCCTCAAAAAGCCTTTTCTGAATACTGCCTTCTTCCAAATTATGATTACAATCGACTGTTAATATTGTCTGTTTAAAAGTACATAATTGTTTCTTCTTTATTACTGTTCATAAATTGACTCGTCCCAGCTGTTTGTGGGAATGTGTCCTGAAACACAGGATAATAATAATAATTAATTTCCCACATAATTAAGAGGCAAGAATATTTTATGTGACAGTTTACCTAAGATTTGAAAAAGAATTGTTGCAGTTAATATGCTTTGTATGGTTCTTACTTTAATATGTACAGTATTTTAAACACAGCTAGCACTTTAAAATCTTTATATTTAAAGTTAGTTTATTTTGCACAACTTTTGCACAAGTTTACTGTGCAGTGTTATTTTTGATACAAAGAAGTTTAATAAATACACATATTTCATTGATCGTTTGCTATACAAGGTTGTAGTAAAAATGGGGGAAAAGAGGCTTATAGGCAGAGTTGAACACAAAATATATTCTATTAAAACATATCAAGAAATAACAGTGTGGCAAAAAAAATAAACTGTTGATGGGGACAAAAGCTGTGCCCTAGTGAAAAAACATTACATTTTTTTATTTGATGTTTAAATGTTGTTTAACATTGTGTCTTAAAATTTACTTATATTTCTATTTTCCTTATTATAATTACAGAGCACTGAAATACATTTTAATTGTTATATTAATGTAATACCTAAATATATATATATATATATTATTGCCAATGTAGTAAATTCATTTACTTTCTCAAAAGTTTCATGATACATTGTACTTTAAGTGAACGACTGTAACAGTTGTTTTTAACACACTTTGCTAAAAATGTACAATATTATTATTAAGTATATTTGGAAATAAGTATTTTAGAAGTATATTGAATTACAATAAACTAAAAGTGTACTTCATAGTAGTCTATTTTTTAATACACTATTTTGTACTTTTTAAAAGTATAATCAAATTTTACTTTCAAACATTTGATGAAAGCATAATATCAATGAACTTTTAATATTTTTTAAGTACATAAATCTGTTAGTATATTTACAGCTTACTTAGACATTCCTCTATATGTTTTAAGTATAATAAAGTGTATATTCTTTCACAAGGGGGAGTCTCTGATAAATCACAGTATTGATATACTCATTATTTGTAACTTAATATGTATTGTATGTAAACTCCACCAGAAGCATGATAGGGTAATAATTTCAGAAAGAATCTAGCTGCAGTCTTGAAGTTAGTGATCCCCAGTCTTTGTAAAATCTTAATCTGTGAGTAAAAAGTCTGTGACTATTTTTTAAATGTGAGAGGGGTCAGACTTTAGTCTGTTAAAAGTTATGTAGTTTATGAACAGCATCAAAATAAGTGTGTTACATGCGGGCAGGGCAGTAGACCTTCAGGACCAAGGTTACCTGTATTTATTGAATATTCCTCGTGTTTTAGATGTGTACAGTAGAGGGCGCCCGGAACCACTGTTTACAGGAGGAGCACATCTCTGCCGGATATCACACTAATACTACCACCACTACTACTACTACTGCTGCTACCCTTCAACAACCCTGAGGACAGATGAGCCGGTGCTGTATGCCCTCCCTTCTCCTGTTTCTGCCTTATATCACATTATAACAGCTTAAACAGTAATGAAACCAGGGGAGAGATGGTGGGAAAGATAATAAGACATGTGTAATGGATTATTAGATGTTGGTTAATGTTGCTGCAACTGTCGTGACAGAACTTACTAGAACCCAGTTCACGTTAACTATTAGGTTACTATCATTCAGTACAAACACAGCAACCGCAGTGTGTGTGTTTATTATTATATTTCTCACTAGAGGTTGTGTGACGGATAATGAGTGTGAAGGAAGTGAGGGCTGTAGTTTACGCTCTCTTTCTCTCTCTGTGTTTCTGAGTGAATTTCCCGCTGTATTGAACCCTGGCCGCGCGTGTCTCAGCTCCGTGCTGTAGTGAGTGTAGTGGAGTGTACTGAGCGGAGTGAGTGCCGGCTGATAGTAACACCGTCACTGAGTTCCCGCTCCGCCCTCCGCCGCATCACTACCCCCCAAATAAGTGCGCGCGGCACTCATTCCCACTTTAAAACGTTTTCGGCAGACGCGGGCGAGCCCACAAAACGAAGAGTTCGACTAAGTGTCGTTCAGTGCTTCATTTGGCGTATTTGAGAGCGCGCGGGGATCGCGGCGGCGCTTCCTTTGATTTACTACGCAACTACCATTTGGCGGGAAACGCCACAGCGGTGGCGCATTGATACCTCGGGTGAAGCAGCACGAAAATCCGTAGTATTAAAACGCGCTGCTGGAAAATCCTGCAGTAAATGAAATCACAGCCGCGCTGAGGGAGGAGGAGGAGAGGTGCCGCCGCTGCAGGAGAAGAAGGAGAGGAAGGCGTGAGCAAAAGCCGGCACTGCGGACTCCCACACTTTTGGATTACTTTCACTTGACAGCACTTGGCGACTGTTTTAACACGCTTACGCTGCGTTTTTGGATTCAGTGCTGATAAACGGTGAGTAGCCCACTAATTACAGGTCTTCTGCTGAGTTCTGCATTAACCTAGTTATCTTAGTTTTACTAGTTAACTATATCCTTCATTTTCACACCTCATTTAACAGCAGTGTTTAGTAACAGCAACAGCTAGTTAGCTAATTACTGATTACTAATTAGAGCTGCTTAATTGATGATGAGTCTTTCTTTATTTTTAAATAACTAGCTAATATTATGAACAGCTGTCAGCTTATTTTCCTGAGAGATGAGATCCATATTTTTAATAATATTCTATATGCCTATTATTATTATTTTTTTTTTTACTTACACTATTTAGCTATTAGGTTTTATTTTCTTTTGTTAAATACGTCTGTTTGGCACAATTTCATACAGAATATGTGAATTTCTCTATGGGATTTAAATCTATTTATCATTAGATATTCTCATTTAGTTAAGTTGGCAGGTTCTGTTCTGACCTGACTGTGAAAGGAGCTGGACCTTAATAATAAAGGAGATCTTATGTCTTATGACTGAGTGTGTGATAGATGGAGGAGTACATGCACTAATCTGACCGTGTCTCTTTTTGTCTTTCTGTATTCAGACTGTCAGCAGTAGCAGCAGCATGCCGCTGAGCTCAGGCATGGCGAGCAGTAAGAACTACGACTACGACTACGACTCCTACCAGCCCTACTTCTACTACGACAACGAGGATGAGGGCTTCTACAGCCAGCAGCACAGTCAGCCGCAGCCCCCGGCTCCCAGCGAGGACATCTGGAAGAAGTTCGAGCTGCTGCCCACGCCCCCGCTCTCCCCCAGCCGGCGGCCGTCCCTCAGCGGCGGCAGCAGCCCGAGCACCAGCCCGTTCCCGTCCCGAGCGGACCAGCTGGAGATGGTCACGGAGTTTCTCGGGGACGACGTGGTGAACCACAGCTTTATCTGCGACGCGGACTACTCGCAGTCCTTCCTCAAGTCCATGATCATCCAGGACTGCATGTGGAGCGGCTTTTCCGCCGCGGCGAAGCTGGAGAAGGCGGTGTCGGAGCGGCTAGCCTCGCTGCAGGCTGCCCGCAGGGACGCGTCGAGGGGCGGGTCCACGGAGGACGCCGGCCCGGGGCGGCTGGGCTCTAACTTTGGCTATCTGCAGGACATGAACGCGTCCGCCACGGACTGTATAGACCCCTCTGTCGTGTTTCCCTACCCGCTGACGGACTGTACAAAGCTGGGCAGGGCGCCCACGCCGACTTTACCTCTGGATACTCCTCCAAACAGCGGGAGCAGCAGCAGCAGCGACAGTGACAGCGGTGAGTCTGAGTCTCTCACACTGACTCTGTGCTAAGCTAACTAACTATCCGCCTTCAGCCTGTGGGCGCCTGCTTTACTTTTAATCAGTTTTGAGGGAGAGCTGGGTGGTATTACAATATTGTATCTTATCGTGATTAACAGTTTGGAGTAAACCTGCTTTTCTAAGTATATTGTGGGTTTTGTCAGTGCTTAAAACATTAGCTACATTGACTTAAGTTGGAGCACTAAAGTTAGTTGGATTGGATAGTGGATTGATGGATAGCTATTTACCTACTTTACTCAGGTTGTGGTATGTTGTGAAATATATGTAGACTTCCCTCCCCTTCATGTTGGTGACTTATTGTGTCCAAAACTGGTTTTAAAACGGTTCTGTATGAGTTTTTACAGTTTTGGTGGGCACAAAATGCATTTTCAATGAATGTTCATAGAGGGAGTACACATATTTGTAGGGTCTTTGAGAGCACAAAACGCAGTACACAAACTAGTTTGGTATATTTAAGACCATACACATATAAGCCCCAGTTTCTAAAAGCTCTGTAGCTAGATGAATATAGGTCAGAAATGCAGTTGTGGGTGTCCTTTCATGTGGGTTGAATGAAGTGGAACTGAAGTGGGTGGGTCTGTGAAGTGGGTGGGTCTGCTGTTGACCGCACGTGTCAAAGTTTGACGTTTTGTTGTTTTTCCTCTACCCAGATGATGACGAAGATGAGGAGGATGAGGAGGAGATTGACGTAGTGACAGTGGAAAAGAGAAAATCTGTGAAGAAGTCCGACCCCGTGGTGTTGAAGCGCTGTCATGTGAACATCCAGCAGCACAACTATGCAGCTCAGCCTAGCAGAGGGACTGAACAACCTGCTGTCAAGAGGCTTCGCTTCGAGGGAGGCAGGTCACTCCGGCAGTCCAGCCACAGTCACAAGACGTCCGACTCTGAGGACAACGACAAGCGCAGGACTCACAACGTGCTGGAGCGTCAGAGGAGGAACGAGCTGAAGCTGAGCTTCTTTGCTCTGAGGGACGAGATTCCAGACGTGGCGAACAATGAGCGGGCCGCCAAGGTAGTGATCCTGAAAAAAGCCACGGAGCACATTGCCAGCGTTCAGGCAGAGGAGCGGCGTCTCCTGTCTGTCAAAGAGCAGCTCAGGAGGAGGTGTGAACACTTAAAACACAGACTTGAGCAGTTAAGCAACTCCTGAGCTGCTGCTGCTGCTTATCTTCATGGACTTTTTTTAAAGCCTTTCGGAAAGGTGTTGTAATGGATGCTCATGACTGCCCCCTGGAGTGAAGGACATGATGTGGGCGGGGGCGGTCGACGGTGTCGGCACTGCATCACTGATGCAATCGGACTTTGATTTGTACCCTTAAAGCTGCCTCAGTCTGAAGCAGCTGAGGCTATAGATTTATTTGTATTTAATTTTATTTTTAGTAATGCCAGTCAGCAGTCTGTGTACTGTTGGTCTTAACTTAACGTTTTGTTTTTGTAAATTTTGTACATATTTACACAGATGTATTGAAGATACTGTTGATTTGAATCATAAAAGTGTTTCTTTATATAAAAGGTGTTTGAATACATTCTATGACTTGCTTGGTGTTTGTTCTACGACTGCTTCATTAACCAAACAAGATTTGGTTGTGCGTCATAGTCATTGATCTCAAAACTGGGGTAAAGGTTATGGCAAAAATGTTTTCTGATCCTCAAACAGGGCCATGCATAGAAGTACTAAATTCAATAATACCCTAGTTATGTTTTGTAATAAAAGCATGTATGTAATAAAACTGGGAGGTCTAAGCTCTAAAAGTACTAAAGATGTTGCACCCTGTGATTAGAATACCATTTAGACACAGTACTGTCCTGTTGCTTACCTCTAAGGCCAGTGTATCTTTAGACAGATAGCCTGTAAATCATACCACATGTGCTTGAAATAAGGATGCATCATCTGTAGTTTTGCTTTGACTGTTTTCTCTAGACAGTTCTAGCACTGGCTTTTAGGAAAAAAGCAGCCTCTAGGATTTGGCACAGTGCCATGCATGACTACAGTTAAAAGACTTCACCCAGTTAATAGTTAATCAGTGGTTGCTTAGTAAAGGAAGTGGTTATGAGCAACAGTTTTGGCACTGTGGTCAGATTGATCACTGCTTATTTTCTATATAATTTACATTGTTAATTAGATTAAGCATTTTCACTAAAAATCAAAACGTTATGGATTTACAAGCCATCCTTACATCTTCATGTAGACACAACAGTAACTTCATGTAAAATGTTTTAAAGAACCTAATTTAAGAATTTAATGGCTCATAGCACCAATTTACATGGTAACCCATTTACATGGGTTCCATTATTAGTAATGCTAAAAGCATTACATGTTAAAGCTTTGCTGCAAGGGGGGAAAGCAGCCTGTCCAGCTCAAACTGATTAGGCTTCTTGACCAAAATTACCAGTATGACGAATCTGGTGGACTAGCATGATCACCAAAATCAAATAAAACACACTATACTGGTAAGGGAACTACCTAACCAGCTTGCGTACTGCCAAGGGTGTCTCTTCTCCTGGATTATCATCTTTCCAGCCACTCTGACCAGGTTACTTAGCTTTAATATTGATTCAGTGGTAGCTGTGAATGAAGCAAAGCTCATGTCAGTGACTTGTAAGAAGCAGCATATTGACATTGAAGGTTATCAACACAAAATACAAGATTGGATGTCAGAGAGAATCATGGAATGAATCCAAACCAATCCTGTAACAAATGTAGCCAGAAGCAGCACACACTAACACTGTGTGATGTGGTGTCATATTAGCTGAGTGTTTGAGTAGTCTGAGAGTTATGGGCTACTTGTATATTGTATATTATATCAAGGTTTATGGAACTGAATTATTAATGGGATTGGGGTGCTTTGGTTCCCAGAGATGCATTCTTTGTTGCTTTTAGCATGCAGTCAAGGAATGCTGTTGACTGGTGATAAATATACACTCTTAAAAAGCTTTCTTCAAATACTATTAGGAAATAAATGGTACTACATAGAACCTGTACAGCTGGTCTTTTTATCATGTCAGTGCTAAACAGACATGACAAAGGTAATGGGACATCAGTATTAGAGCTTGGATTGGACCTGAGCCCAACCAGATCCACCACATAAGCATATGAGCACGATTTAAACCGGACATTTTTTTAATAAGTAGAATGTTAAATCTGAGCTTTTTAAAAACATTTATTGGCTATTTGAATTAGCAAAATCTGTTCAGAATGAGACACTGAAGAAGCATTGACCTATAATTTAAGAAAAATGTTTGTTAAAAACAGATATCCAAAAGATTGAAACACAAACAATGCAAACAATGGTCCACAGGCATATACATTATGGTTTAAGAATATAAAATTCTTCGTGAACAAACAACATTTTTTATTTTGATGTTATAGCCTAAGTGCTAGAAATAGACCACCAACAAGAAACATACATTTACACTGACTTTCCTCTACAATAATAAAGCGTTAAAACTAAGCTTTAAAAAAATAGGTTGTTTGAATGAGTGAAATCTGTTCAAAATGATGTTAATTAACATTGCAACACTGAAGAAGCACAGACCTTTTATAAAAGAAAAAGGTTTATTAAGAACAGATCTCCAAAAGACACTAACAATGTGAACTATGATTCACAGCCTAAACATCAGCAAATTAGGCTACAAGAATGATTTTAACATGATTTAAGAATAGAAAATAATTTCTAAACAAACTATTTTTTTTATATTGAGCTTATAGTCTAAGTGCTAAAACACACTAAAAACACAATACAGCAATGCACTGCACAATCATTAAACCGAAATAGACCAAGTACAGTAACATAATTTACAATGACTTTCCTCATTCTGACTTGTACAACTTTTTTAAAAACACAGTTTGATTTGTGACTTTGCTAGATTGTGATTACCACACCCATTTTCTTGAGCCCGACCCCACCCGACCCAGGTCGGGCTGAGATTTAACACCACTTTCCTCCGGCTGGGTTGTGAGAATAAACTCTAATCAGTATATAAATGGATTATGAGGTGTTACCTCACACAAGGCTTGGGGACACCCACACCTGCATAAGTTGTGAGGCTGTTGCGAGATCACATCCACATTCAGTGCAAGAGGCCCCACAACCCATTGCAGCATCGTTCACTTCTATGGGACATGAGTTGCACATATAGGGATGTCAGTGCTGCTTGCTATTTATGTCAATCAGTGCTTCATTTTTGTTGGTTCTTTTCATGGGTATCATTTGTGGTTGGCTTATCTGCCTGGTATGGATTTCTGTAGCGTAATTAAATCTAGATATGTTATTTAGAATTTATTCTAGAATCCCAGTATCATAAAGAGTAGTATTTTGGTTTTGGTAGATGTGAAAGAGTTCATTATAGTTGTTTTTATAATCACTGTATTTAAGGCAGAAGCTTTTAATGGAAGAGGAAATGTTTGGTCACAAAGTGTGACACACATAGAAGTGTGTGTGCCTTACACCTAAAGTTCCTGAAACTGTGCATAAATCATCATTAATCCTCAGTGCTACACTGTAGGCCTGGATTTGTTGAATTAACTTTAATAATTTGGGGACATCAGTTGCCTTAAAGTTCTTAAAAAGCAATGTTTACTAAACATTTTAATTAATTAAACTTAAAGCTTTAAATTAATATGCATAAATTGTAAGTTCATTTACCGTATTTTTCGGACTATAAGGCGCACTTAAAAACTTTTAATTTTCACAAAAATTGACAGTGCGTCTTATAATACGGTGCGCCTTTTGTATGGATTTTACTCGTCAGGTTGTAAGGAGCAGTAAACACACACTCCGTGCAGCGTTATAGAGAGTTTCAGTGCTATACAGAGTCCAGAGCCGTGCAGCTCCGAGGCTGAGCAGCAATAGCATTAGCTAGATGCTAACCGCTAAGCTAGCTAGCTTATTCACTGAGATCAGTATTATCTAAATTTTACTCGTCAGGTTGTAAGTAGCAGTAAACACACACTCCGTGCAGCGTTATAGAGAGTTTCAGTGCTATACAGAGTCCAGAGCCGTGCAGCTCCGAGGCTGGAGCAGCAAATAGCATTAGCTAGCTTATTCACTGTTCAGAGATCAGTATTATCTAAATTTTACCCGTCAGGTGTAAGGAGCAGTAAACACACACTCCGTGCAGAGCCGTGCCGCTCCGAGGCTGGAGCAGCAATAGCATTAGCTAGATGCTAACCGCTTAGCTAGCTAGCTTTTTCACTGTTCAGAGATCAGTATTTTCTAAATTTAGCACTTTTAATACTGCTGGAGCAGTATTATTAGAGTTAGATGCTAATCGCTAAGCGTTCACCGTTCAGAGGTGAGTTATCGGCCTGTAAGTCTGTGCTGCTTTGCCTGGCTAGCATTAGCTAGATGCTAAGCGCTAACTCTCTCAGAGGTGAGTTTTATCAGCCTGTAATCTGCTTGTTTACCGTGTTAAAACAAGCTACGGGGGACGAATCGCTAGCTAATATCTCACTGTCTTACCAGAACACGCAGGATTACTCAGTGTAACGCTGTCGTTTAAGTTTGGGTTAACTTTACTAGTTTAGGTGACTAGCTAGCGTGCTAGCGGATAGCTATGCTAACGCTGGTGCAGCAAGCCTTAGTGGACATCTGGAAATCTAAGCTTACTGTAAATAAACTGAAGCACGTTACTCACCCAAATAAACAGTTTTCAGGAGAGGAATCTGTGTAGATTAATATCCAGCACTCGTTTGACTTCGAAAGAGCTATATTTTGTATACTGAGACGCTCCACCGGCAAGCGACCACCCCCGGTGGGGGAAGGGAAACATGGCGCCACCCCTGTTCACTTTGATATAGGCACCCTTTCTAGTGTCACTTAACGCGCCTTATAATGCGATGCGCCCTATGTATGGAAAAATAGCAGAAAATAGGCGTTCTTTGATAGTGCGTCTTATAATACGGTGCGCCTTATAGTCCGAAAAATACGGTAATTGATGTCTTTTTAGTATAGCACACAGCTAAGAAAATGATGCTTGGTTTTACACCCTACAACATCAAGGCCAGGTAGTTAATCATACTACGTGAGCTACAAGTTTACCTAAGATAGCCTGGGAGAATGACTACACACTGACAGTGGGTGTCAGTGACTGCAGGACACACTCAGTATGCAAATAGGTGGTGCCAGAAGCCAATGAGAAAGACGCTATCAATGGCAATAGACTATAAAAACTTTTATATTATAGGCTGATTTAACTTAAATATTGTTCATTGAAGTGTATATGTAGCCACAAATGTTCTTATAACTTAAAATAGTTTATTTGACTTTAAATTAATTTTGGGTTTAAAGTACAGCATCTGGCAATCAGGCTGTTTCTGTTTCTCTCATCTGTTGGACACGTCAAGGGTCACTACAATGACTTGGGAACAGGTGTGTCGTGCATTAGCCTAGATTTTTCCAGGCCATTTCTGCAGCACAGCAGCAAAGATGGAATGGAAATATGGGAAATGGGAGGACATTCATTCCCTGGCTGAAGCGAATCAAACCACCACAATGATGAGTAGAGGAAGGCCTTTAATTCCCTCTTCCTTTACACCTGCTTCTCACAGCCAGTAAGACTGGCAGGCCTCAACCTCATGCCGAAATTTGGGATGCCAAAGCAGAACTCGTGACTGACGGGATTTGCATTAAATTTGCACTGAACATATTACAACATCTTAAAAAACGATTTACTGAACTTCAGTTCAGAAATGAAATTCTTCACTAGTACTTGTGGAACAGAGCAGAGGAGAGGAACACACATTGCTCCACTCTTATTGAATGTGGACATCGGCGCTCTAAAATCACAGCATGTACTTTTAACTGTGTGCTTGTGTCTAAAAATCAATACCTCTATTACATGTGAGCATTACTGCAGCATGGCAGGTTGTAGTGCCCTTAAATTAACCCTTTAGTGTCTGTGATCAATTCAATAGGTCTACTAGTCTAGTTAATGCTTCCTGCTCGTTTGAATTAGTGTGTCTGAAAGGTTTATGACCTGACATTTGCTGTGGTAAAAGATTTACCAGAGGGTGCAAAAGTGCTGAAAGTTACCCTTACTATGTCCACCTTCTTGTCTGTATTCTTAAGAACCACTTACCCTCTTTAAAAAACAGCTTTAACCTTTTTTACATACCCTTCAAAATATACTAAAGCCTCTTTTACATATCCATAAAAATGACTAAACCCCCTTTTACATATGATTACAAACTACCTAACCCCTTTTACATATGTGTAAAAAATACTCAACCCCCTTTCACATATCCCTAAGAACTACTTAACCCCCTTTAACATATCCCTAAAAACCTAAAAACAATTGTTGTCTTATTACATTATTCACAATTTCTTGTGATTCAGATGACAGATTCTGAGAGATCCTGATTTTCCTTCAGATTTGCTTGCACACTATTCCATCAATGAAGACAATCCATCATGGCCCAAACTAATATACTACCACCACCATGTTTCACTAACAATAATTTTTTTATGCTGTAAGGTAGAGTTTTCCTTTCTTTAAACATAAAGCTACTGGAACCAAAAATGTCTATTTTGACTCCATTCATTTAAGGATTCAAGGAGATTTTATTGTCATTCGCATCACATGTGGTACATGAACGAAATTGTGATCTCACGATCCAGTTTACACCCAAGAGCTGTTATTGCTCCATTAGCCCTCTGACCTGTTCATGAGAATGAGCAATAATTTTAGCCAATCTGAGAGAGGCCTTTAGTTGCTTAGACGTTACCTTGGATTCCTTTATGAGCTTGCAGTCTCTTACACACCCTGTTCTTGATGTGACCTTTTCTGGTTGAGCACTTCTGGGAAGGATAATAATGATCTTAAATTTATATGACTGTAGATTGGTGGAGTCTAAACTCTTTAGAGATGGTTTTGTTGCCATTGAGTTACACAAATTTGACAACTTATTCAACTTAACAAAATCAAACTGATTTGGACTTGGAATCACACTTGAATCACACTACCTTGTCCTTACCACTTAGCCCTATCTCTCTGTTTTCTGCATGCGTAGGGGTAGGGTGTCCTGATTCTTGTTAGGCCGGAGGAGTAGGGGGTAAGTATAAGGGCTACCATTCAAACTGAGATTTTTCAGGGACACACTCAAGACAGAGGGGTGAGAATCACTGCAATCAAATGATATTATAGCTTAAAGTGTAGTTTCAATTTATGTCCATTTTCTTTATAACATGCTTTAAAAAGTAGATAGTAGTTTGTCTCAGTAGCTAGCTAGCTGACTTTCCCGCTCCACCTTAAAAGGTGCAACAGATGGCAGAGGCTGCAGCATTTAAGATGGAATGGAAAAATGTAATAAAAACTAATTAAAGCTAATTTCAGCTCCCTATCACAGAGGAATTAAGGAAAAGGCAATTATAATGAATTGCTGTATCACCTGCCTCCCTTTCTAAAGACATATGATGCCCTGAAGTTAACTAGTTAACCAGCAGCTTTGCTGAACATTAGTGATCCATTGCTATATACTGTATCTGTCTGCATTCTTCAAGGCTTGTCCCAATTCTTAAGGGGAAGGATTTTATCCCTTTACCTGGAAACTCTGTTCAAAGGAAAGAGTTACACTCGAAAACAAGGGGTAAAGGTACAAAACGGGTCCAAAATGGGACTGGGCCATTGTCTTGAAAACTGCAGGATGATTTACATGATTTACAACAGAAAACAAGAAGAAAATGGAAAAAAATGGAAAAATACTAAAATAAATTGGATAACTATATAATTAACCATAATTAAAATAAATCTCATATCTTTCTATATATATCATTTAGAGCATTTATTTGTAGAACTGAGGAATGGTCAAAATAATAAAATGGTACAGTGCTTTCAAACCTTAAATAATGCAAAGAAAACAATGAAACAATAATGTTCATGTTTTAAGAGTTCAGAAATCAATATTTGGTGGAATTATCCTTTTTACACAGCTAAAGCCTTTTACACAGCTTTCATGATTCTTGGCATGCTCTCCTTCAGTCTTTCACACTGCTTTTTAGTGACATTATTCCACTCCTGGCACAAAAATTCAAACAGCTTTGTTTGATGTCTTGTGACCATCCAACTTACATCTTACATGAGAGGTTTTTCAATGGGGTTCAGGTCTGGAGACTGACTGTCCACATATTTGAATGTCAGTCAGTAACCGCAGGATGACATCAAGAGACCAATAAAAAGAATGGCAAATGGCAGCTGGGGTGAAGTGCATTGAAATAACAGTTTAAAGCAATCTTTTAGAGGCAGAACTCAAACTAGAAAAATGATCTTCCTTAAAGAGAAGCAAAGAAGAGCCAGGCAGCAGTTTGCAAAAGATCATAACAATTGTACCACAGAGGACTGGAGTAAGATCATCTTCTATTTTTTTTTTTTTCAATTTTCAGCTTTGTTCAACACCTGGGCATCAAATGGTTAGATGGAGACCTGCAAAGGTAAAATTTGGTGGAGGATCGGTGATGATCTGGGGATGCCTCAGCAAGGCTGGAATTGTGCAGTTTGGTCTTTGCAAATGATGCATGAATAAAGCCAAATACAAGGTTATCCTGAAGGAAGACTTGCTTCCTCCTGCTCTGGCAATGTTCCCCAACTCTGAGGATTGTTTTTTTTCAGCAGGACAATGCTTAATTCCACACAGAAAGATCAATTAAGGTGTGAATAATAGGAATATCATATCAAGACCTGTCATGGCCAGCCCAATCTCAAGACCTGAACCTCAATGAAAACCTCTGGAATGTAATCAAGAGGAAGATAGATGGTCACAAGCCATCAAACAAAGATGAATCGCTTGAATTTTTAAGCCAGGAGTGGCATAAGGTCACCCAAAAGCAGTGTGAAAGACTGGAGGAGAGCATTCCGAGACACATGAAAGCTGTGATTAAAAATCTGGCTTATTCTACCAATTGAACACTTCCTTAGATAAAACTTTAGTATTGTTGTTTTTTAAATGAATATGAACTTTTTCTTTGCATTATTTTACATTTGAAAGCACTGCATGTCTTGTTAATTTAACCATTTCTAATTTTCTGCAAATAAATGCTCTAATTTACAATATTTTTATTTGGAATTTGGGAGAAATGTTCATAGTTTATAGTTTCTGGAGGAGCTGCAGGTCAGCTGAGGGTCTCCTCCTCCTCCTCCTCCTCCTCCTCCTCCTTCTTCTTTCCGCTGAAGGTGCAGAGCTGCGCCTCGTGACGTCAGCGCGGGGACGCGATGCGCGTGCGGCGCTGGAGCACATGGAAGAGCGCGAGGACGGGATTTAGCAGCGCGGCTAACGGTCAACGCTACCGGGGAGAGAGGGGCATGAGGGTCCCGGGAGAGCGGCGGGCGGACCGGAGGACAGGGGAAGGAAACGGGAGGGTTTCTGCAGAAAGAAGAAGCTCTGAGGAGAAAACTTCACCCAGACTGGAGCCCCAGCTGAACCTGAGGAGCTCCTGAGAGCTCCTCCTGCTCCTCCTGCTGCTGCTACAGGTGTGTGGAGCAGCTCCCTGTTACTTTACTGAGAGAAACATGTTAAAACGATATCTTTATAAACCGATTACACTCCTTTAGTTACAGTGTAAACAAAAGTTAGCATTAGCCTCCCTCCCCCCTCAGCTGTGTTTCTGTATCTTTAAATATCTGTAAGTTACCAAATATCTCTTATTTCTCCATTTAATATGTCTATTATATAATATATAGTATTTTTTTTCTGTGAGTTAAGTGGAAATCTCTAATATCCATCTGTTTCTCTTCAGTTTTGGTGGTTTAAGTGCATAAACTGGGAGCTATAGCTACACTGGTTTCATAGCTTTATAGATACAGCTTTGGAAAAAAATTCTCAATTAGTTTCTATGAATTTGCTATTTATAGGTATATGTTTGAGCAAAATTAACATTGTTATTTTATTATATAATATACAGGTAACATTTCTCCCAAATTCCAAGTAAAGACATTGTCATTTAGTGCATTTATTTGCAGGAAATGAGAAATGGCTGAAATAACAAAAAAGATGCAGAGCTTTCAGACCTTAAGTAATGCAAAGAAAACAAGTTTATATTCAGAAAGTTTTAAGAGTTCAGAAATCCAATATGTCGTGGAATAACCCTGGTTTTCAATCACAGTTTTCATGAGTCTTGGCATGTTCTCCTCCACCAGTCTTACGCACTGCTTTTGGATTAATTTATGCCACTTCTGGTGCAAAAATGTAAGCAGTTCAGCTTGGTTTGATGGCTTGTGATCATTCGTCTTCCTCTTGAATATATCCCAGAGGTTTTCAATGAAAACCCCAAAATAAGTGTCTAAAAAAAAAAAAAAATAGAATATTATATAGGAGCGATTGGTACGTTTGACAGTGTGGGCAGTGTGCCAAGTCCTATTGGAAAATTTAATCCGCATCTCCGTAAAAGTTGTCAGCAGAGGGAAGCATAAAGTGCTGTAAGATTTTGTGGGAAAACACTGCACTGACTTTGGACTTGATAAAACACAGTGGATCAACACCAGCAGATGACATGTCTCTCCAAACCATCACTGATTGTGGAAACTTCACACTAGACAGAGAAGTGTAATGTGCCTTTACAAGCATTTTTTAAGACGTAAACACTAAAAGTAACACTTACTTGCTTTTTTCACAAAGGAGGTGTGGGCCAATCTGGACTAGGAATGCATATGATAATACCATGCTAATGTACTCGTACTCACCAAGGAGGCCCCAATGCCAACATCAATACTTGGTGCACATTGCTTTGCTATCAAAGAGACTACTTCATTTTTGAAGCGGAATAATATTCAGTCCCAGATCCACAGCACAGATAGCACGAGTGAGAATAAAGGAAGAGAGTCAGAGAACACAACAGTCTAAATACCAGCGGTTAGCCACAGTGCTAACTGCCAGCTTTGACAGGCATCGGGGAGTTAGATGCCATACGGACTGTTATTTTGAGCTGGATTGCTCACTGATAGTTGATAGTTGATGGTGTGAGCATGATCAGAGCTAGAGACATGCCTCCCTGTGATATTGTGAAAGTTGCTGTTCACAGGGATGAGTCATGGGTCAAACCTGAGTACCTTGTTCCTCCACTGTGTGTATGCGTGAGTACTTGCCTCTGACCTTTCCTTAAGAAGTTGGATATCATTAGATATCATTTGATCCTGTATAAACACCAAGGCGTTGGCCTCTGTCAACTCTCATACTGGCCTCACACATTTTTCCAGCAGTGCAACAAGTGGCTGTCACCCAGGCAGAGTCTGACCTCTGGACAGGCCAAAACCCAACTCTCCCCTGCATTGCTGTTCCCTGCCAATGACCACTCCCCTCTGCGCTTTAGGATAGCAGAGGTTCCAGCTTGGCTGGTTGCATTGTCACCATGATTTATCATAGCCAGCATGGCCCATTCACAGCATTCGTACGCAGCTCCCTTTTCAATTAAGACCACAGCATCCAAATGAGGTCAAGGTCTGGCGTGGACGCCATGCGGAAACAGAGGTCACTGGTGGCGAGCAGGGGTCGAAGGAAAGCATAATGTGTGTCTGAAGGGACTGAGTCGTGCTGTTTCGGACATGCCATTTGTCTGGCACGTGTATGGAGTGCAGACATCATCACTCATGGGCCGGGATGCACCTCGGGGAGTGTTTGGCAGCTGGTGGAGCAGACAGAAGTGAACACTGCAGCAGTACGGCTGAATTGGTTTTGATTAGAGGAGCGTAAATGCTGAACTGAGCATACAGGATGGCAGTGTGTCGAACGTAATGGACCAGGCAGCACAGGGAGGTGCCGTTCCCTCATGGGCTGTGGGGGTAAATTAGATATATGGATTGTTTGGTTCAGGAAATCATTTCTGCTCTGTCAGCTCTCCAGTCTCAATAGTTGTATGGTTTATTGTGTCTTCTGTTGAGTTCATGTACTATATAAACCTGTACAATAGTGTTTCAGTGTTACTTCAGAATCAATCATATATACAGCACGGTGAGATTGTCATGGTACAGCTGAAATAGAGAAATCTCCCAAGAGTGTTTTGTGGAGAACTCTGAACAGTACCGTCTCAGAAAGTATTGTTGAAGTGTTTGAGAATATAAGCTGCGATACTAACTGGAAAAGACATGGAATTTGAAAATAGCAGTTTCCAAGCCTGGATAATAAAGTTTGAAAAAATAAAAATACCCAGGCAGATTTGGAAAAGTGATGGAAATTTGCTTTACAAAATGAGTGTTTTTCTCATTTTTCTCCAAAACACTTCAAGGATTCACGAGCGCCTGCTGGTGCCTGTAGGACTGTGGATGGGTTGGGTGGTTCAGTGAGAGAAAAGAGGGGTGTGTGTCTGTGTGTTTCTCACCACATTTTTCATCATGTACATTTTAAAAATAAATATTTAAATTACTAGGAAAATTCCTAGCTCTTTTTAATTTCCATAACCTTAGTCTGTAAGCGTTTGTTTAGTAATGTTTTAGAGTGGCTCTAAAAGCAGTTTATTCCTCTTGTCTTCACACATTTAATTTATTTTACCTGATTCTAGGAGTTGACTGGTGATGTACGTATTAAACATATTAAATGTTAAATAGTTCAGTAATAAAAAGTCTCTATGACCAATAAATTTACTTTCATATTTTCTTTGTCCCAGTATTAAATAATTAGTTGGTTGCTTGTAATATCCATTATATTGCTGCATGCAGTTCAGTTCTCCCGGTGAGTCTGACAGGTTACACAGCTGTGTGTGTGTGTGTGAGATTTTAATTTGAAACTCTTTCAAGTTTATCTCAAGTAAATAATTTGTGTTTTTTTATTAGTGTTTAGGCATTTTTTTAGGCTGTAATGATCATATCTTGCTCTCTCTCTCTCTTTCTCTCTCTCTCTCTCTCGGCTGTATATGTAAGTACATAGACTGATAGTGGCGGCAAGAAGGCGGGATTTAAACAAATGCATTTAAAAATGATTCTAAGTTCAAAGTTTCAAATAAAAGATTCTAGCGCATGATGTTTGCTGAAATTATGAACCACTGTTTACAGGTTAGCAGCGTATAGAATCAGATCAGAGTTAAATCAGAAGAATTAAAATGAAGAATGTAGTCTTCATTTAAACTCTTCCTGTTTGGAGTGTCCAGTTACACTATTGTAACACCTCCCACATCTAACAGTTAAACACTTTAGGGATGCCCAGATTTAACAATGAAATGTAGTAAAGTGTTCCATATCTGCTGCTAGCAGATGGAATGGTTTTACGGTTTTTTGCAGGTTTGCCAACTCTGAAAATGTGAATTGTCACCACACAATTGATTTCTGGCAATTCTATGAAATGTATAGCTATTTCTCCTCCATGCTAATATGTGGTTCACACAGCTGGAGTGAGAATTGGCCACTGAGAGCAGTGGAGATGTTTGTGCACACTTAGTTTTATAGAGGAAGAATCAGCCAAAGTATAAAATTATAGGTCTCATTTTTAAACAATAAAACACATGGGGCTTCTACAAAAAATATTACAGTGCCTTGCAAAAGTATTCGGCCACCTTGAACATTTTAACCCTTTGCCACAGACTTTAAATAAAGATGAAATTGTAATTTTTTTGTTAAGAATCAACAAGTGGGACACAATCGTGAAGTGGAACAAAATTCATTGGGTATTTTAAACTATTATGAGAAAAAAAATTGAAAAGTGAGGTGTGCAATATTGTTCATTTTGATGGAGAGCATTGTTAGGTTGGATGGAGAGCGTTTGTGAACAGCAGTTTTCAGCTCTTTCCACAGATTCTCAATTGGAAGTCCGGTCTGGACTTTGAATTGGCAATTCTAACACCTGGATACGTTTATTTGTGAACCATTCCGTTGTAGATTTTGCTTTATGTTTTGGATCACTGTCTTGTAGTTCCAAGTCTCAGGTCTTTTGCAGACTCCAGAATGGTCCTGTATTTGGCTCCATCCATCTTCCCATCAATTTCAACCATCTTCCCTTTCCCTGCTGAAGAAAAGCTGGCCCAAACCATGATGCTGCCACCACCAGGTTTGACAGTGGGGATGGTGTGTTCAGGGTGATGAGCTGTGTTGCTTTTCCGGCAAACATAACGTTTTGCATTGGGGCCAATTTTTTTTTTTTCCCCATATGACCAGAGCACCTTCTTCCACATGTTTGGTGTGTCTCTCAGGTGGCTTGTGGCAAACTTTAATGGGACATTTTTGGGGAATGTTTGAGAAATGGCTTTCTTCTTGCCACTCTTCCATAAAGACCAGATTTGTGCAGTGTAAGACTGATTGTTGTCCTATGGAAAGAGTCTCCCACCTCAGCTGTAGATCTCTGCAGTTCATTCAGAGTGATCATGGGCCTCTTGGCTGCATCTCTGATCAGTCTTCTCCTTGTTTGAGCTGAAAGTTTAGAGGGACGGCCGGGTCTTGGTAGATTTGCAGTGATCTGATACTCCTTCCATTTCAATATGATCTCTTGCACAGTGCTCCTAGAGATGTTTAAAGCTTGGGAAATCTTTTTGTATCCAAATCCAGCTTTAAACTTCTCCACAACAGTATCTCAGACCTGCCTGGTGTGTCCCTTGGTCTTCATGATGCTCTCTGCGCTTTAAACAGAACTCTGAGACTGTCACAGAGCAGCTGCATTTATACGGAGACTTGATTACACACAGGTGAATTCCATTTATCATCATCAGTCATTTAGGTCAACATGGGATCATTCAGGGATCCTCACTGAACTTCTGGAGTGAGTTTGCTGCACTGAAAGTAAAGGGGCCGATTAATATTGCACACTCCACTTTTAATTTTTGTATTTCTAAAAAAGTTTAAAATATCCAATAAATTTTGTTCCACTTCACAATTGTGTCCCACTTGTTGTTAATTTGTCAAAAATATCATATCTTTGTATTTGAAACCTGAAATGTGGCAAAAGGTTGAAAAGTTCAAGGGGGCCGAATACCATTGCAAGGCACTGTATATATGATGAAATGAAGCTGATACAAAGTCACCATCACTATCAAGATCTCTAGGGCTGCATAGTATTTAAAAAAAGAATATATATATATATATATATATATATATATATATATATATATATATATATATATATATATATATATATATATATATATATATATTAATATTATTTATTTATTTATTTTTTTGTTCTGCAATATTGTGATTATAAACAAATACAGACATTTTTTACTTGCAAATGCAGAAAATTTCACCAGGCGTCAATCATGAATCATGTCATAATATTGATTATGCCCTCTGTGCATCAGTGATTATATTAAAATGGGTGTAGTTACTGCGGCAGATCTGAACTATGACGGTCTAACTAAAAGATGAGGGCCAGAAGGTAACATAGACATTCATATACTGTTTAATCCTATTGCTTTTTCTTTCATGATGGTTGTCATGTCCTTTAGCGTTCCAACTGAACAAAGAATCTTCCTGGGCTAGAGACCTTGATTAACCTCTGTTGTTTGCAGGGGAAGACTGGTACTGAGCTCCTCATGTTTAGAGTGTCTCTGAAATAGTGATAATATCACCAAGGCTCATCTTGTTCCTCTATCCTGGAGGTCAACAGGGCCGCTGGCATTCTCCCAAATGCAGAGAGCTCTCGCTGTGTCCAACTCCGGTATGGACTGCTGTGGTAAGCAGAGCCTCTCTAAGAGTGGATACGCTGGCTGTGCTTAACATGGAATCGACGGAGGGCTGAGTATCAGAATGAATAAAGTGTTTTGCTCTATATCCTGAAAGCCTTGCTGAATCAATATTGTACTTGTTTTATTTCAAATTTCTGTCAAACGTACAGCTTTACTGCAGTAAAGAATGGAAAATGTCTAACTCAGGTAATTATACTTGAGTACTCCCTTAAAGAGGCAAAACCATGACCAAAAAAACAACCAGTTTAGAATGATCTTTACTTATTTAATTGGCTCTATATATTAGTGCATCTCAAGAAAAATAGAAAGTAGAAAATCATTGAAAAGTTACTTTATTTCAGTACATTACATTACATTACATTACATTACATTTGGCAGACGCTTTTGTCCAAAGCGACTTACAATATTGAAGTGCAAATGATAGAAGAGGTTAAGTACAAAAATAATAGAAGTTAAAAATAAAGCATCTATAAATAGGGCCTTAAGGAGGTCAGAGGGAAATAATGGGATAGAGGAGTAGAGAAGAGGAAGAAGGAGATTAGAATTAGTTAGCTTGTTAGAGGTAATTCAGTTCAAAATGCGAAACGGATATATTATATACCAGATTTTTCACACTATAAGGTGCACCGTATTATAAGGTGCACTATCAGTAAACGTCTATTTTCTGGTCTGTTTTCAAACTCAGGTGCGCCGGGTTATAAGTTCTCGCTGCTGGGTGGGGGTAGCTAACTAAGTTAAGTAAAGCTAAGCTAAGCAAACAAAGCTGTAAAAAAAGACTTTCTTTTAAAGACAAGCGAGAACTGAATGTTAATCTACACAGATGTATCTCCTAAAAACTGTTTATTTGAGTGATTAAAGCACTTCTGTTTATTTACAGTTTAGATTCCTGAATTTTGTTAGCATTAGCGGTAACCATGAGCGATTAGCGGCTAATGCCGCCTCACACTGGTTACTCAGTGTAACGCTAAGTCAGGGTGATACTAGCTAGTGGTTTGTCTAACATAGCTTGTTTTAACACAGTAAACTAATACTACTGCTAATACTACTCCAGCAGTGCTAGCCGGGGTTAGCAGCAGGCTACAGACTGATAATACCTCCGGTTAGCGGTTAATGCTAATGCTACTTCAGCCCCGGTGCTGAAGAACTAAACTGAAACTCCTGTATAACGCTGTACTTCAGTGGAGTGTCTTTACTGCTGCTTTCAACCTGACTGATAACATTCATACATAAGGTGCACCAGATTAAAAGGCGCACTGACAGTTTTTTGGGGGAAAAAGGTGTGCCTTCTAGTGGGAACAATATGGTAGATGTATTATCTAAAAATTATTTTTATTTTTTAATTATTATGGCTTACAGACAAAAAAAAACAAAAGCCAGTGTCTCAATTTTTGTTTAAATTATATAAGACCAATTGGTACATTTGGCATTGTAGGCAGTGTGCTAAGTACTGCTGGAAAATGAAATATGCATCTCCATAAAAGTCATCAGCAGAGGGAAGCATGAAGTGCTGTAAGACTTTGACTTTGGACTTGATAAAACACAGTGGATCAACACCAGCAGATCACATGACTCTCCAAACCATCACTGATCATCAGTAAATTTTACATTTTATTTGTAAATCAAGAGATCAGAGTCTGGAGGAAGAGTGAAGAGACACACAGTCCAAACTGCTTGAGGTCCGGTGTTTAGTTCTGGTTCCAGTCTGCAGTCCAGCAGTCCAGGTTTATCATTTGTGCTAACACTGCTCTTAAAAAATCCTAGCGGCTTGGTTAAAATGTATTGGATTACATTCAGTTTTTAGAAAACAACAGTCCTGCTTCTCTCAGTCTACTGATGCTGAGTCTAGCAGTCTGCCATTTCTCACCAAGTGGTACACTAGCCAAATGTAGACTTTAGGAGCCTGTTTTTAGGGCAGTGGGGAGCATGGTAACGAGTATAAGCTTTAGTTTTATAGCCCACCTCTGTTCACTTCTAGCATTCTGAAATAAAGCACTTTTAGTGGAATTAATATAGAATACATTTTCCCTATCCTAGCTATTTGTTCCTGCTCGTCAGTCGATTTCAAAATGCCAGTGCCTCGAGAACTACCTCAAGGTATTGTGTGTGTTTGAATGAACAGCCTTTTTTTTTTTTAAATAACCTACCTGTCCACTTTCAAAGTTCTTAGGGTGTCTTTTTTAAAATGTCAGGGCCCTCAGAATTCTACTAATGAAGTATGGACCTACTACAGCTAAAACTGCTGTAATTCAGAATGCTGGGGGTGAAATAGGGTTGGGCTATTAGACAAAAGTTCATATTAATTATTATGTTTCACTACAACCCAAGTCCATTTCACACCGGATTTCTGTTTTAAGTTCACTCTGCTCACTTTATTTTTTACTCTTTCTCTATTCCTGTGGGTTATTTTTAGCTGACCTGCATTAAACGAGGAATTAAACCACTCTTAAGCAATAACACTGCAGTAAGAAAACATTTAAAGAGGCATTTGTATCCTTCGGCTTCTGCTGAGCTTTGTGATGTAACGGAATCACTTTAAGCCCCCTTGTTATTCAATCCTTAACCAGGTCAAATGTATGCCTCCATTTGTTGAGTCACCGCTTATGAAGTCATTCATCCAAGTATACAGCGGTGTTTACTAACAGCTGCCTCTGCTTAAAAAGAAAGAAAATGCTTTTAGTCTCAAAGGTGATGTTTCATCTTTAATCACCGTAATAGAGGAAGTGCTCAAAAGACCCGTTTTCCCCCCAGTGTCATTATGAATCATCCAGATTGAATCGTTTTTGGTTATGAGACAGCAACTGCTCATCCCGGCTAACGGTAACAGTATCTCGAACAGAGGGGAAAGATCTTGCCTTGTCCTTTTATGTGTTCTAGATGAGGAACCAAAGGTTCACGGACCGCTGCTCTTTTGCAGAAGCCCTGCGGCTCCCCGGGGAGGCTTGAATTGCTACAGCAGGCCCCTTGCGTAAGGGAGAGGAGCTTGGCTGCCATCTGGAGAAAATGATACTATCTCCACTGGTTCCTGTCATTTAAAGTGCTTGATCTCTGCTGGGCTTCTCTCTAGACGTCAATAATGTCACTAGGAAAAGGCTGTTTTTTTTTGTCAGCTGTTATATTTTATGCTTCTGGTCGTTATACCTGTCCGTCTTCCGCAGGCACAGCATCCGGAATCCCTGAAGTCGTTTCTGTGGCACTTGTATGCATGTATCTGTGTGTATGTCGGTGATGGACAGTGAAGTTTGCTTTATGTTATTCCTGAGACGTGTATAGGGGCTTATAGGGACGTATAGACACAACACGGCCAAAGCTATTTAATTATTTAAGCTGGAGATGCGTACTAGAGAGTTAGTGAGGAAAGTCACCTCGCAATTGTGAAATATAATCCTGCAGAGGTTCTCCATGTTCAACCGGACACAGCTTTGTGTGCTCATGTTACATCTAGAGAAATGGTTGCAAGACATGACCAGAACCTGTTTGTTTACTGTTCTAGGGTTTCAGAAACATGATTTTTTTTTGTTGTTGTGCCCACCATATTTGTGTTTGGGCTTTGCCTCTCTGTGTTGATATCAATGGGGAAAGATAGCTAAAATTAGGAGTTTTGCTTTAGAGGAAGGGAAGAAAATGTACATTGGCAAAGTCAATATAAAATCTGTAAATATCTTGTGCAGTACTAATGACTAATCTTAGTCAACTTAGTCAGCTTAGTGTAGCTTGGCTTATCTGGAGTGTTCTATCTACTTATCAGTATGTTATACAAAGTGTCTCAGTTAATCATTAAAAAGTTATTTTATTTCAGTAATTCAGTTTAAAATGTGAAACTCATATATAGATGTATTAAACACTAGGGGTGGGCGATATGGCTCTAAAATAATATCACAATATTTCATGGAAATTTCACGATAACGATACTTTTGGCGATATGACAAAACACTGAATTAGAAAAATTATTTAGAATTTTATTATTGCATGCAATATGATATGGCTAACTGAGATATTAAAAAAAAAGAATTTTATCAGATTTGTAACAGAAGTCAATGATTCAGAATGTCATGATACTAGTAATACACTTCAAATATCTCCATATATCCAGGATTAAAATTATATAATCTTTCTCTAGAAGGTATATACTGGGAAATGAGAAGAGTGTGAATTTTTCTTTTGCTAAAAATGGCAAAAAAGTAGTACTCTGTTGCGATGATTAGGGGTGGGTGATATGGCACAATATTTCAGGGTTTAATATCATTCACGATATATTTTTTTTTGGCGATATCACGTACGATACGATATGGCACACCCTTATTAAACACAGAGTGGTCTATTTTAAGTGTTTATTTCTTTTATTATTGATTGTTATTGCTTACAGCCAATGAAAACCTAAAAGTCAATAACTCAGCAAATTAGAATATTATATAAAATCAATAGGTACTTTTGGCAGTGTGGCAGTGTGCCAAGTGCTGCTGGAAAATAAAAAAGAATCTCCATGAAAGTTGTCAGCAGAGGGAAGCATGAAGTGCTGTAAGATTTTGACTTTGGACTTGATAAAACACAGTGGATCAACACCAGCAGATGACATGTCTCTCCAAATCTGGAGGAAGAGTGAAGAGACATACAGTTCAAGCTACTTGAGGTCTGGTGTGAAGTTTCCACAATGGTTTGGAGAGACATGTTATCTGCTGGTGTTGATCCACTGTGTTTTATGATCAAGTCTAAAGTCAAAATCTTACAGCGCTTCATGCTTCCCTCTGCTGACAACTTTTATGGAGATGCAGATTTCATTTTCAAGCAGGAATCTATATGATCATGATCATCTATATGAGTTCCACATCTATGTATGAGTTCTACATTTTGAACTGAATTTAAATAAAGTAAAGTAAAATAAAGTAACTTTTTTTATATTTATATTTTACGTAACACTATTTATTAGTTTGTTGCTATGCACAATTTGAGGTTTAAAAGTAAAATGTTAGCTAAAAAGTAATCTGATTTCTTGATTTAATCTAAGGAATTTTCAGTAAAATACTCGATTACTAAAATTTTCTATAGCTGCAGATTTAGAATGCTATGGGATTCTCTCTACTGGAAAGGACACCCTTTGGGTCATTCTCCAGTAAGGGTGGTGGAAAATTATTCATATAGCATATTTTTTTTTCTGCTGAAAGTTGCAGAAGGGCATCTATTGATGGGCACTTTCTAAGACACTATCAGTTCACATATAAACATTATCTAGAGGGCACATTATTTATTGCAGAAAGGTGGACCGCAGCGCGCTGTTTATCACTTTTTTTCTTTTTCTTTTTTTTGCACAAGAGAAGGGCAACCAATATGGCAATTTCTCCCTTTTTCTTCCCTTTTTTTCCCTTTTTAAACCAGCCTAGAGGGCACTTTAGCCATGCATTTTTAACCATGGGGCACAAGGGGAGTGCTTGCCACCCCATAAAATATTGCCAACCTATAAAAATATCCTTCAAGATTTCAAATGTCTCCTCTTTCTAAGTATCTGGACCTATGAATCAAGCTTGTGGTGGCCTAGATACCAGAGTATTTACTCAAAGTCCTAGTGTTTACATCAATCACAGAATCACTGCGGTTGACCAGTGCACAAACCACCGAGGAAGCGAAAGTTGACACATCAGACACCCCTGGAGGTATGTTAAGGCGCAGTGAGCAGGCCTTCAGCTGATTTTGCCCCAAGTGGTTCCTTGTCTGAGAGCGACAGTGCTGATTAGAGAGGTGTTAGTTTATTTGACTGGCAGGGGGCTTCCTGGAACAGACGGAGCTGTAGGGGGGGGGGAGACGTGTCCTGCCCCCCCCCCCCAGTATTGATTCCCCTTTTGCTCTTGCGTTACGAACTTGCAGAACAGATGCCAGCACAGATCCTCGCCCCTGTGGTGGAGCAGGGAAGGGTGTTGTCACCAGCCAGGCGAAGGTCAAGAGCTTGAGAGGTGGCCGGTGAAATGGATCCAGCACCAAGCAGTACAGACACTTTTCACTTCATTGTGAACTTCCATTGTACTTTAAAAAAGTTCTACTGTACAATATAGTGCTTTAACTGTGATGAGGTCATTGCCAAAATACACATTTATTATGTATACTTTGATCCTCATCTATATAATAATATAGGTGTACTGTTTTGCTTAATAACAATAAAAAATACAAAAAATATCCTATTCAAGCTGCCCCCCATCTTTCAGGCCAATTAACTTTGTTCTCCAAATATTATGTATAGTGTATCTTTATGTTTTGATCATTGTAAATAAAATAGGCTGTCGAATCACAACTAATATACAGCCATTCATGGATTTCCATTAATGAGATTAAAATAAATAAATAAAATAATGTCATGAAAATTATTGTAATGTATAAAAGCAATGTTTCTGATCAAAAATTTATAGGAACATACATCAAGGATCTCCAATCCTTCAGACAACACTGCATCAAGAATCATTCAGCAATATCTAATAGAACCACATGGACAGTGGCATCAGCTTTTCTGGGAATGGAGACATCTGGGGTGGACCATCACACAGTTGGTATTGTGTATTGTGGTCAGACAAATAAGAATCCCAGATATTTGTTGGAAGAAATGTTTGTCATGTGCTTTTGGCTAAAGATGAAAAGGACCGTCCAGACTGTTATCAGCAATAAGTCCAAAACCAGGCTCTGAAATGGTTTGTTCTGTGCAGCATTAATGCAGAAATTTACATTCTTCAACTCAAACATATGGTGCCTTCAATATGATCATTTTAAGGAATGTTCAGAGGGCTGAGTATTGTTTTAAAAGTTTCTGTACCAGTACGGATACGATGCTATGAATCGATACCCAAATGGTACTTTTTTTTTTAGATACCCTTTTCAAAATAGCAACCAAAAAATACAAAAAGCGATAATTCATGAGTAATCTCATTCTCATACTGTCACCAGGGGAGGCTTCATCTTTCTGGATCTTGTTGGAACAAAAAAACAATGAGCATGTTAATTTGTGACACTTTATTAAGAACAAAAACAACAGCATTACTTTAGCAGCTTAAACTAATAACAGCTTTAACTAATAACAAATATTTTTTTTCCCGAAGCGTATTACTGGATGCATTTCAGTTTTAGAGTTCTTTTTAAGAAATATCAGCATTAGATTGTCAAAATTTAATTATATTTATACTAGTGGTGTCAATCACTCAGAAATAAATTAAAATCCTGATTAATTTATTAAATGCTGGAATTCCCCTGTATTATTGTGAGTAGGGCTGCCACGATTAGTCGACTAGTCACAATTATGTCGACTATTAAAATAGTCGACGACTAATTTAATAGTCGATTAGTCGTTTTTTTCTTTTTCTTTGTTTTTCTCTCCAAACTGCTGCGACTGCCTTTCTGTCCTGGACGCACATGCGCAGTAGTGGAAACCGGGGTAGGTAGTGGACGACATCTCAGGACATTATACAGACAGGCTCTGGTTTCATGGCTACCCCGCTACAGAACTCAAAAGTGTGGGATCACCAAGAAAATAAAAGTGAAACGCGTGCAATGCAATATCTGCAATGAAGAACTTGCCTTCCTCGGCAGCACAACCGCGATGCACGAGCACCTGAAAAGGAGGCATGTTGTGGCTGATTAAATGACGAAGAAGCTAAATTGCTAATTAGCTGCTAAAATTAGCGTAAACAGAGCGTTAACTTAGTACTTAACTTACTCATCTTGATAGCTTTAAAACAGAGGTCACTAATAGGCGGACCGCGATCCGGATCCGGACCCAGACGTTGTCACAAATGCCGTCCCAAACCGATAAACTACAGAGAAGGATTTCATTCTGACAGTGGCTTCTGTTTTCAGTGCTTTTCGGTGCAGTAAACTCACAGATCAGTCATGTGTGGTGTAAAATCACCAAACGCTCTCCTCTGCCAATCAGATCTGTGCAGACCGCTGCCCTGTGTACGGTAATGTACACAATATCTGGACAGAGAGGCATTTTTTATTAATATACTTTTTTTTCATAATAGTTCAAACAACCTCACGGTTGAGATGTTTCATAAATGCCAGTGCCTTATCCTTATTTTACACAGTTGTTTACACTTTATGCTAAACAGTAAAATAATTGTCTGTTACAACAAGCTGCATATTTCATTAAAGGTTTAATGAACTATGATTTTAATTGTTTTTATTTTTAGTTAGCATATAGCTGAAATCTAATGTTGGTTGTATAATAGCAGCTGCATTCTATTGTGATAAACTGTGTTTTATATTCAATTAACGTATGATCCGATTAGTCGACTAATCATAAAAAAAATCGGTGATTAGTCGACTATAAAAATAATCGTTTGTGGCAGCCCTAATTGTGAGAGGACAGTAATAATAGTAATGATACTGCATTATAATATCTAAAGAGAGAGTGGAAGTGAGGGAGAGAATGGAAGATGTTTAAAAGGACTGGCCTACTTACAGTCCTGACCTGAACTGTTGTACACCTTAAGACATGTTTGCATAAATATTGGAAGTGTTACAGGCCAGACAAAACATGAAACATACTGCCTGAAATTGAATAAATATAATGAGCATAAAGAAAAGCTGCATTGTATTTTCTTTTCATTTATTTATTTATTTTTGTTGCAATTTTTACTTTCCCAAATTTTTCTCAACAGGGTTTAAAGTTCACCCACTAGTTGAAAACCAGTTGGCTGGATGTGCAGGTTATATGTTTTTTCCTCACCTCGGGTGATAAAACAATAAAACTAAGTTTTATTAAAATGACCCATAACCAGTTATTGTGGGCAATAGAAAAGCAACAGGTGAGAGCAGTTGAGGGGACAGTTGTATAAACAATTTGCCCCCTCCCCTCCCCCACTCCACCGCTTGAGTGCTCTGCAGGAAGTACCAGATAGTGATTGTGTGTTGCTGAGGCCAAATCTAATCGAAGGCAAGTGAATTATTAATGACTCGTGAATGCTTAAAATAGATTTCCTCCAGTCGGATACGGCGTGACATTTGCTGAGCAGAGTCTTTTAGAATATTTACTGTTCACTGAATCCAGTGTAAAATGATGTAAGTGTTATTTGTAGTAGCTCTGTAATCTTTCTGTTCTGAACACTGCCAGTGTTTGGAACATGTTCATATGACCTTTAATTAAATATGAATGCTGTTTGATGATCTCTGTGGACATGGATTCAGCTAAACGCTGCTTCAGGCCAAAGCTGTAGATATACATAATGGCATTATTCCATTTGAAGTGTAGCGAGAGGAACCAGCTATCTGCACTCATTATTGGTCCCCCGAGGAGCATGAACTGGCCTGACTGTAGCAGTAGCCTCCCAAGCACAGCGCTCCTCTCGCAATTAAGCACTCTGGAGAGCAGGGCGGATGCTTCAAAGAGAAGGAGCGAGCCAGACCAATTATGACAGATCACGTCACTAATGGATCTGAGCTGATAAAGTGAGCACATCCTGTTCTGTGGGCTTGTCAGTCTGCTGCTCTGGAGTTTGTAGAGGTGAAGTGGATGGATGGGTGGGGAGATGGAGACGGAGCTGAGCTGATGTATTATCTCCTCTTGTTGGCACAACACTTGCTTTGCTCTTAGAGGTCACATACCCATTTTCCTTGTCTTAAAATTAAAAATTAAACAGCTTTTTTTGTTTTTGCCTTTTAATACTAATCATTTTGGAACTGAATGTCCAGATTGGCTTTGTTGTTTCTTGTGCAACAAATGGTTCGGCAAAAACAGTACTTCATATCTGAGTAGGGCTGCAACTAATGATTATTTTAGTAGTTGATTAATCTGCTGATTATTTATTCGATTAATCGATTAATAAACGATTATTTGTGCATGTCCTCCCTCTCTGCTTGCTGTGGGTTTGGCACCTGTTTCTAGCTTTCACTATTGGTTAAAAGTGATAGAAACAGCTGAACGTGTAATTTAAATGCCCTTCAACTGTCCAGAACTTGTTTTTTTTTTTTTTATGTGGAATGTGCGGAAAGTGAGAATCTGTTGTCATTGGGCACTTTTGGAGACACAGGCCAACTTTAACGTTGTGTTTTTGTCCCCAGTAATATGTGTAGTTATACTAATTAATGATTAGTCGACAACGAACATTTGGAGTCAAATTTTTATACTCGTCATTTTTGATTATATCGACTAATCGTTGCAGCACTATACCTGAGCATGAAATGTAGGGGTGGGAATCATATGTTTCTATTCGATTACGATTGAGTTCTGCGATGCAAATTTACAGAATTTCTTTTTCCTCATTGCATGACTACTTGCTACTCTAAAGTAAAGTGTCTATAATGATCCACAATAATTCATGATATTTAATAGCCAATTTGACACCATTTCTTAAGCATAATTACTGTAATATTTTATTTTAATATTTAATATTTTTAAATGAGAGCAGTATAATGTGCTGAGTTACTGAGTTTAACTGAGAGCTTTATTGTATTGGAAGAGATAAACTATATAAAGTTTATCTGCATATTCTAACATACCTTGGAAAGAGGAAATGTGCCATCAGCTGTGCATGTGTGTGAGCGTGTGCACACACAAGCATGTGTCTGTGTGAGAATGAGTGAGAGTGAGGCAGCCAGAAAAAGTGAGAAAGTGAAAGACATTGCGGCTGATCGATTTCAGCACGGTGTTCATACTGTTGACAGTTTGGAGGAAAATGAAGTGAAGGAAAGTAACTTACTGGATTAGCTTTTTTTTCTAACCAGACAAAGCAGTGGGCCAAGCGGAGTGACCGCGAACACATGGACACATTTGAGACAAAACAAGGGAAATGTGAGATTGAACGATGTGCATACTTTGGGACATGGAATTTGGCAGGTCTGAATCTTTTCTATTTTTTTGGTATTTGTGAATTGAATCAGAATTGTCCATGTCCGAATCAATAAACATAAAAGAATCTACAATTTCCCCCACCCTTAATGAACGGACAGATCAAATCTGATGTTTGCTGACTTGGTTGGTATGATCTATATGGAAAAAAATGTTCGGACGGCTGCTCATTTACTAGGCTTTTCAGTGAAAATATAGTTATGATTTTTCTTTCTAGCTTCCCTACAAGCAGGTATTTTGGCCTTCCAGGCCTAAACTTGAACAGTGTAGTGCTGTATGTTGGTATAGTTTTCTCCTGCTCTGTGGGAATCTGTTATCATTTTTTTTAGGGTGCAAGGCAGCTGCTTATAGGAGGCCAATGCTGCTGATATTCTGAACAAGGTTTGAGGAGTAAGGAGAATATCACCTGACATAAAAACTTAATTTAATTGGAAACGTCATTAAATTAGCAGCAAAAAAGCTTTACACATTTATTGCGCATTCACACACTGCGATAATGATGTTGAAATGATTGTTTCTGCAGTCCTGTGTGAGATCCTAATAATGTTTTGAGAGCTCAGATCTTTTGGGGTTCATTTGTAACTAAAACTTGTTGGAGATCAATTCATCTTCTGCTCACTGTTCACATAAAAGTTTTAAAGACCAAATGTTTAAATACCTTGGTTTTGGTGAGTTCTCATGAGCTGTAGTTTGAAAATTAGCTGTTTTTCCTGCCCACTTTCCATAAAAGGATTGAATGGACTGAGAAGTGAACAGTGTTTACATAGAATTGGCTTCGCATAAAACACATGATTTTACTCTTTTTTTTTCCCTTTAAAATGTAATAAAGTGACTTCTTAAGCTTGTGTTTAAGCTTTTATTTAAGCGGGCAAAGCATTTATTCATCTGGAATGTATGAATCCCACTGAACATCCTTATAGGATGACTGAAAAAAATAACAAAAATATATCTGTGTACAGGATATTACCGCAACATTCTTGAATGGTTCATCCTTTGTCCACTTAGATAAGAGCATGTGTGCACACACACACACACACACTTACATTCCCTCCATCTCTTTGTTTTCCCTTCTTTTTTCTGTAATGAACAGGAAACCCTTGCATTCTCTCCTAGTCTTCATGAGCCAAATTTCCACCAATTTCAGGGTGGAGCTGCCATCTATTTCAGTAAGCGTATGGTGTTTGTGCCAGCAGATGTTCATTGTTTTATATTGAGAAAGACTTGTAGTTCTCTAACAGCTGATTTACCTCTGGGGATACTCAGGCTCCAGGAGCTGCTGCCAGGTCACTTACACTTTTCCTGATGTTTGGTATTACTCAGGACTCCTGGAGCCAGATGGCACAATCCTTTTACTTTTAAAGGCTGGATCTGGGAGTGCATGCGCTTTCATCCTGCATGGGAGTGGTGCATTTAGCATCAATTTCCCTCCACCCCTGCTGGGATTAACTCCCCAACCCGGACGCGGGGAGCCGGCTTGAAATCCAGAAGCTCTTCTATCCAAGTTTTTGGACTCATTCCAGCTGTAATTCCACATAATGTACGCGGTGACCTCCCAGTTCCTGCACGGCCGACCCTCAGAGTTCGAGCTTGTGTCATGGTGGCCTGCGGCCAGCTCGCTGCTCCTTGCAAGTGAGAGCTGAGGGAGATGTTTATGTAAGTCTGTGTCTGTTTAAAAGCTGAGAAAAGCGGCACTCCTCCTCAGGCCCTTCAAAGCCAACATAATGACAAGTGTGTTGAAATCAGCGCAGCACTCATTTACACTCCCCATCTTGCCCGCCTTCTCTCTCGAGGGAGGACTTGAGGGAAGCTCTAAGAATTTATTTTTGGTTACAGTGATGGCGCACTTTGAGGAAATTGTTTGTGGGGACAGTGTAATGTTGCACTGACTGTGACCCTGTTTAGACAGGATTAAATGTTTGTGGGGTCTTTTCATGTTCCACTGGAGCTCCACCGGGATTTTATTTCCGTCCGGATCGGCCATGTCTGTGCCTTTCTCTCTCCTCCCTTGAGAAAATTACCGAGCAGATTATTTGCTGTGTTTCACATTCTAGTCTTTTCTGCATATACAGTACACCTCAATGAAGTCGCTTCACATTGGAAAGGAGACTTTTCTGGCTTAAACCAAATTGTAAGAAGAGGTATTGGCTCAAGTTTACTTCTGAGACAAAGTCAATTTCTCTGTCCCTAAGCCTCTTCAACTGTTTGGATGCAAATGTTGTGAATGGAGTGTTTTGTGACCAAGTGATGCAAGCTGGATAATTTATCATAGTGCGTAATTTAAGAGTTTTAATATTAAGAGACTTGTAAAACATTTGTCTTCCACACATTCATTCAGTTGATAAATTAATGTTGTCTAAGTAAGACTTTTTAAATTGGTTAACAGAAAATTAATGCTCAGCAAAAATACATTATAGCAATCTAACTTAAGACATTTATTGCGATTATACCATTTTGACTATCATCCAGCCTCATTTTTGCATTAGTTTGGTTTACAACATGATTTTGTGTCTCACATCAGGAAACATATAACAATGTCAGTGGGTGACTCAGCAGCTAGAAAAATATTGTTATTTAGGAAAGGATTGCGGGTTTGATATGTGTATATCAAACCCGCAATCGAGTAACTTGTCGCTCTTTCCCCTCGCCGCTTCCATATTCCTGCTTCCGCCGCCTCCTCCTCCTCCTTCCTGTGTGTGGATGACCTAACACTAAGCGCGTTGTCACAATAAAAGTAGTCAGCACATAATACCGAGCTCTGAGTTTTTAAATTAAATAAACGATTCCTTAAACGAGTCACAGAACATTGCTCAATAAGGTTTTTAATCAAGTAAATTTGAATTACTCAAGTGATCGTTTCACCCCTAAACACCACTGTGAAAAATTCTGAGTCAGTAAGTTTCTCTAGAGAGGATTAGAGTTTAGATTGTGTGCCTGAGCCTGAGCTTAACCCGATGTTCAATCTGAACTTTGGGTCTGAGCTGGATCGGGCCGAAATTTCCTACCACTGTCCATGAGCCCTGCTGGGTCAGGCTCAAGAAAATGGTCTGTGACTTAGGTTTGTTTTGCACAAGTTAGAATGCAGCATTTAAATGCACCAAAATAGTTTTTGACATTCACACTGCCATACAGATAACACATCTCTGCCTCATATGATGAGAGCATTTTTTTTTTCACTTTTTACCCACTGTGTGAATATAACCTTATTAATTTTTTGTAATTATGCAGACGTTTTCCAAAGGATAGTGTAATTCTTTAAAGCATTCTGAGAATCATTGTGTGCCAGAGTAATACAAAATGGCATTTTGTGTGCTTTGTTTCCCAGAATGAAAATGGGTGGAAATATTTGGCTTGTTCTTTCATACAGTGTTTTTGCAGGGGAAAATCAAATCATATTCTTAGCAATGGTTAACAACAGTTGTGGAAAGAAGAAAAGTCTTTTGTTCTATCAGATTTTTTCTATCAGGTTTGATGTTGGGACTGAGAGTATTGGGTATTCACTTCCAGGAAGCAGCTGATTTGGTTGAAGATTGACAGTGACTTTGCTGACATACTTTAAACCAAAACAGTTCAGAGACAGCCTGTACAGCATGTTGTTTTTTGTAATGATGACAAAGGGTTATTCAGCATTAGGTAATGTTAGAGCTGAGGGCAGATGCCCACACACCGTACCGTACCCTGCTATTTTAGACAAGTCAGCACAAAAACCTTGTTTTTTGGATTGTTATAAGACTCTGGAGTCTCTGAATTTCACCACTTAAGTAATATTATGTCATCTAATTGAAAACAGCTTGTGCTTTAAATAACCCAGTCAGAGTCCGAGGCACAGAAACGCCCTTCAGACCTTCAGAGAAAACTAGGATAGAGAATGAAAATTTAAGTGTAAATGATCTGTTTGTTGTAGTGTTTTTTGCTTGTTGACAAAATATATCAAGCCTGAAATTATAAGCCTGAACTGAAACATATTGAAACTGAATCTGAGCTGAATACACTTAGGGCACCTAAGTAAACAAAACTGTAATTCTTAAAAAGAAACATTTTTAGGTCAAACAAGTGCTGGATGTTAATCTACGCAGATTTATTTTCTGAAAGCTGTTTATTTGGGTGTGTAAAGTGCTTTTCTTTACTTACAGTAAGCTTTTATTTCCAGTATTTTAGCGTGGTTAGCAGCAGCGCTAGCCGTGATTAGTAGCAGTGCTAGCTGCGGTTAGTGATTAGTAGTGCTAGTAAATGCCGCCCGACAGCACTACACTGAGGAACCCTGAGTGTTCTGCTGAGCCATGGCGCTATCAGCTAGCGTAGCTTGTTTTAACACAGTAAACATGCAGACTACAGTCCAAAATACTCAACTCCGAATAGCAAAATAGCTAGCTCTGCGGTTAGCGGCTAATGCTAATGCTGCTGCATGCCTGTATAAAGGCCCTGTCCCACTGCGATTGCGTCTAAATATCCACTAAAGTACGTCCAAATTTCAGTGGACGCAGTTTAGTGGATATTTAGTGGATATTTAGACGCAATCTGGACGTAGTTTAGTGGATATTTGGACGGCACCGTCCAAGTGGACGTAGTTTAGACGTTGCCGTCCACTTTAGACGCAAAAGTGGTTTTGGTACCTCCCAAAATTTTCGGAATAGACGGCGACTAATATGGACGTAATTTAGTGGACATTTAGACGCAGTACGAACGTATTTTAGTGGATATTTGGACGGCACGTACAGGTGGACGTCAACGTCCATAAAAATATTTTTCTGGCGTCCATCGCTTTTCCACACTTTCCAAGATGCCAGCCAAGAGGAAGGGTTCCGCTAAGATGGCCGCCGCCAAGCGATTTTCCGAGATGGCAGTTCCAGCTCCCGAGGAACCAGCTCGAGCCCCCGAGGAACAAGCTCCAACCCCCGAGGAACAAGCTCCAGCCCCCGAGGAACCAGCTCCAGCCCCTGAGGAACAAGCTCCAGCCCCAAGGAATCTGTGGTCCATGGTTGTGTAGAAGAGAATTCTTGTAGCTCAAGAAGAAATGATGATTCACTAGAAAAAACAATATATATATATAGTTGGACTTCCAAAAAGTGGAAGTCGACGTACAAATTTGGAAGTCGGCGCCCAACTTCAATTTAGACAGAATATGGACGTAATTTGGACGCAGTGCGTCTATATTTTGGACGCAGCGCATTCACTCAGTGCACGCAGTGTTTTCTGATAAATTTGGACGTACTTTAGTGGATATTTAGACGCAATCGCAGTGGGAGAGGGCCTTAATACTTCACTTCAGTGAAGTCTTTACTGCTCCTTACAAACTTCACTGGTAGAATTTATACATAACATGCACTGGATTAAAAGGTGCACTGACAATTTTTAGGAAAATTAAAGGATTTTAAGTCTGCCCTATAGTGCGAATGCCTTGTGATGAGCACTTTAATCCTGATTTTGTTTTGATGTTCTGTTTTAGAAATCTAGGAAGCAATCACATATAAAAACTGTCAATCTCTCATGTGAAGTACATCCTGCAGCCACTTGTTGCCTCTTGTGGAAGGGCTTCAAACTGACATATTTCAGCAGGATAATGCTCATTCAGACACAGCAAGAAATGTAAAAAACAAATTGCAGCAAGCACTTCCTTGGCCTGTCCATTTGCCAGATTCTTTTGCCACTCAAGTATTTATGGGACCATTTGAGTTACCAACCTTTGTAATCTAGGAATGTGTAGGGTCTAGAGGCCCAGCTGCATCATCAGTAGGCTAATATACTGCAGGATGTCATAGAACCTGTACTCCTCTACGCTCATTTGTATTTTACCTTGTGTCTTTTATAGAGGCAGCCCAAAATGTGTGCTATAGTATAGATTACCCCTATAAACACATTGTTTCATTCTTATATTGTAATTATTTTTATCATTTAGTGTATTTATACATATACAGTTTTACTCTATATATATTTTTTGTCAATGAGAGTATTTATTTTGCCTGAACACACAATATTCACTCTGTATTCACAAGCAGAACTTCCACAGCCTCGTCTCATTTTGCTGTGATAATATATCCTCTCTCTCTCTCTCTCTCTCTCTCTCTCTCTCTCCTCATGCCTTATTATGGATGCAGCGTCGCCGCCGCCTCTCTCTTTCCCTCCACCGATCTGTCTTTCCAAGCATGACACAGTGATTTACTTATCTCTCCCTCCATCCCTTCCTCCCTGCCTGCATTGCCCTCATTCTCGCGCTCACCCTCTCTGCCTCTGCTGAGTCACAGTGTGTATTTTCAGACGTGGAATTTAGGATCGCGGCGGTACAACTGAGTCCTCGCTACTTATGTGGCCTGTCATGACAGTCATGTTACTAGAGGAGGGCACTTAAAGGAGGGCATTTGTCACTCTCATTAGCGTATAGTCCAAACTAGGACAGAGTCCTGACAGGCGCGGTGGCTATTCTGGATCTGCAGTCTGTAATGTACACACGGATGCTGCCAGATGTCTTAAAATACTGCTCTGTGCCTTGATCACCCTCCTTCTAGATGACTCCATGTGCTGTGGCCTGTTCTCCAGCAGGCAGGCCAGTGAGTTCATAAGTCCTTTTCTTTTTTTTTTCTTTTTTTTGGACAGTGCAGCACGAGTGAGCTAAATCGGCCCACTTAGGAAGCATTTCTGTCTTTTTTCTGTCACTTTTCTTTGCTGTGTCTAATTTCTTTAGTTTTTTGTTTCTTTACCCTGCCCTCTGTCTCTCTTCTTTTTTTTCAATCCTGTAACCCAATTTCTTGCTGTTGACCCACCAGAGTAGGTGCAACCATGGTAAATGGCTCAGCACGTGGAATTTAAGCTATTTGTATATATCCATATAGTCTTACTTAGAGATAGATCAATTAGTGTTTTGGGGCCAATACCAATCCCAGCTTTTCTTTCAGCCTGATTGACCAGTTGCTGATCTCGATGGACAGCAGTGCTCGAAGCCACATTATACTTTCCAGGCAAATTTGCTAATGGATTATAGTGCAGGGCTCTTGGAATGCTCTGCATTGTCTCTCAAGATAAAATGTACATTTAAATCAGTGCGTAAATCCAAGCAGTAGCTAAGTGAGTCTGTGAACTCCTGTGCAGAACTGCACTGTGGAACTGCAGCATGTCATTAGCTGTCTTTGGTAGCTCTGCCGTGTTCTGGTACTCACCTGATGGGCTAAGTGATGTACTCAAAAGGGGTGTCCGGTTAGTAGTGGTAAGTCTTTACTCTGCTTTACTCTGTATTTAAAGGGCATATTAATCCCATATGCTTTGTTTCTTTTGGTTGCTGCTGTCGTTTGGATCACCATTTGAGCTGACCAAAAACAAAAGAATGTGAAAAATGACTTTGGTGAGAAACTGGGTCAACATGGTCTGTACAGACTGAGGAGTGTGTCTGTGGGAGGCAGATGTTAACTTCTTATTGTTGCCGTTCCACCTTAAATGGAGCTGTGGTTTTGGACATGTACTAGTGCCACAACATTGTTGCTGCATCTTTAAAGGTGGAAAGGAAAATTCAACTCAAACTGGCTAACAAAAGGATAAATCAGCTTCATACATTGGTGGCAAAAGATGTTTGAACACATTTGAACATATGTCATTTTTTATAATTTTATTTTAGATTTTTCCCCATTTTCTCCCAATTTGGGAAAAAAATTCCCACCCCTTTGTGCATCCCCATCACAAGTGGCACCTGCGACCCTAGGAGGATGCGGACGAGCACACTCCTCCTCCGACACGTGTGAAGTCAGTCACCCCTTTTTTCGAGCTGCTGCTCATGAATCATTGCCTGAGCGGCTAGTTCTCTCGGAGGAAAGCACAGGGGCTAGGTTACGATACATCCGCTCACAGACGCCTTGTGCTGCCCGGTGCCACATTTAAGTGTGATGGTGAGAGAGCGCCATCTACCCACCTGGAGGGAGCAAGGCCAGTTGTGCTCCCTCTGGGCTCCGGCAGCTGATGGCAAAGCTGCGACACGATATGTAATTGGTAGGTCTTTTAACTAATGGTTATTTTGGCAGTCAACTAATCTGATGATTTTTTTTTTTTTCGATTAGTCAGCAATTATTTCTGCCATGTCGTCCATCTCTAAAAATGATATTAGTTGAACATGAGTTTTGAAATTGGAGTCTGTGCCCCCGTACACACTTCTTGCTTCAACTGATAAACTTCCCATATTTAAAAAAATATGTATCAATCGTAGATTAATATGAGCTATTATTTTAAAATAAGCATACCAATAAGAAGTAACAAAGTTCTCCCTATTTTAGCAAAATATGTGTGATAGAAATGTAATAAAAGCTACACGTTTTCTAAATAATGCTCTTTACATAACAGGAGCATTGAGAAGTCACATCATCAACAGAGGAGAGCATATTAAACTGCAGAAATAGCTGCTAAAACTGTTAAACACTTTCGTTGCTATACTTGGCAAGCTCCCTGGAACATGTTGCAAGTGCCAAAGAGAATGAGAGAGAGACAGTTGAAGCTATGCAGCGAGAGACAAAAGTGGGAACCTTGAAAGTTTTCAACAAACATGGTCTGTCTCCAGTAAACAAGACTCACTGAACAAATTAAGTGCTTTAAGCCCAGGCATTTCACACCGTGCCAGGTCCCAGCCCAGAAGACCTTGCTCCTGAGCCAGTGGTTTAACACACTTTTACCGTAAACAGCCTGGAGTCCTGCCGTCGGCGTGAACAATGCGCTGGCCTGACTGCCAAAGAGCTACTACCCTGCAATTAAAACTAAAGCCTCTTCAGTAGACACAGTGCAGAGTAACAGCTCAGCTGGATCAGCTTTCCCACCCAAACCTGGATTGGTAGTCATGCTCTATGAGTGGTGGATTGTGGATTTTGTGATGGAAAGCTCGTTGTGAACAGTAAAAGAGGCCAAATGGATGTGCTACCTTTTCAAATTCCATACATATTTATAGTATTTTGAATATATGAGTCACTGGAATATGCAGAGAGGAAGAAGCATAGATAGAAATGTTTCGGTTTGATTCCATGTGGAGTAATTGAGTTCACATTTCATTATTCTTCATAATCCATTTAAAACCAAACTACTGTAGTTAACTGATCATTGATCATGTAACCAGCTTAGTGCAGTTTGGAGTAAGGTCTATAAATTAGATGACAAAATCTGATAGAGAGCTGGAATTTTAGCTCATTAATCAGATTTTTATTAGTGCATGTAAACTTAACAGTCGTATTCTCGGATTTCTCAGTCTGCACTTGAGTGAAAACAGACCATAGTATCAAAAAAATAAGTGAACAGTGTTTAACGCAGCATCTGCAGAATAGGGACAAATATTTTTAACAATGCCGAAGCTGAATTTTAATTTTAATAATTTTCGTGCTTTAGCTGATATGTTAATGTAGTCTGGGCTTTACATGATGTTTATTAGCTGGTTCCAACGCAAAAAAAAATGATGTTCTGCAGTAATCACGGGGCTCTAGAGCACTCCATAATTTCTCAATAATGGGACTAAAAAATTGCACTGATGCGACCAGACGTTCAGACGGAAAAAATAAGTCTCAATCATTCTGAAAATCTCCCTGTGTTAGACCCCTGTCCTGGTCTAAACCAATGAGTGATAGTAATGGCTGTATCCAATATGGCCAGCAGTCTGTTAACATAACTAACATTGGGCTGACTGCTGCATTCCAGGATTTGACAAAAAGTGCTCCAGTGATCCGGTATAACGACATTTTAGTTCAGTGGAGGAGTGGGCGGGGAGATATGATAGGATTTCGGCTCTTGCTCATAAATATTTATACGTTACAGCACTGTGACACCAAGAGCGAGCGAGTTTTATTTTCTCTGTAAAGCGCAAAATCCACCAGAGATCCTATGTAAACCTAAAGTTGTACACAAAGGTGGGTAGTCCAGGTCCAGAAAGTAAAAATCCACCCCGGGGTCCGCCTGTATAGCTAGCTAGCTATGTAATTAGTGTAAACAGAACTGTTTTAAAAATATACCTACCTATCTCAATTGTACTTCTCTGATGGTGTTCCATAGACAAATTTATAACCATTTGTTATTAGTTCTGTATTACTGGGCAAAGCATAAAACACTGATGTGTTATTTGCACAAATAAGACAGGAACGCACTTGTTGTGCCATGCTGTTCCTGGTGCTGTTAGACGTACCTGGCTGCCTGCCTTCAGCTCTGCCTGTTGGCGGTCGCGAGCCAAGGTGGGCGAGGCCATGAATAATAATTTACGGGTCGACATAGACACAGCTGTTTTTCCTGATTGACTCGTTTTTTTCCTGAACATTTTCTTGACTTGACTTGACGTGTGTTTTAACAGAAGGACACCTTTATGACATATTTCAGTAGCTTTGAATCTCCTGAAAATAACATCAGACATGTGTCAGTCCTATAAATTATTTATCATTTAGACAAATAAAGATGCATCAATCTAAACTGATATAGTGTTTACAGCATCTGTTGCTGACCGATGTTCATTACAATGTTGCCACTATGGACAGCGAGTAAAAAATAATAATAATAATAAAGTAACCTGTACAACTGCGTGTTAAGTGCAATGCAGTCGAATTTGGGTGTATCTAACTTTTGTTCTGGTGCACCTGGTCTAGTTAGTCTATAGGCCTGTATCAGATTATGGAGTACATGTAATCAGACTCATTCAGTTGGTGGCGTCAAACAAACGAATGCTGTAAACATGCTCAAATCTCACCAGCAAATGTGTTTTATTCTTCTTTTGTTTTAACTTACACCTCTGTTGTGCTCCAGTTGGTGCTCAATTGTCACCTTTTTGTAAAACTGTATTAAAGTAAAATACTCTTCATGAATTGCAGCTATTTTTTAGGAGGGACAATACTTTTTCTCCTCCAGAAACCACACAGCAGCAGACCATATTACCAGAGTAAACCCCAGATAAGCCTGTGGTATTTTATTTTAATGTGCCAATCAGAACAAAGATAACATCACTGAAATGAAACATGAATGAAAGCCACATTCATCCTTCATTTTCTCATTCATGTTTTTCTTTATTAACTTTATAAAAGTGGGTAAGGGGTTATGTGGGCAGCCAGCTTATATTAACTTTTGTCTAATTTATTGTAGAACACATTGATTTCTATGGAGTTGTCAGAGTGAGAGATGTGGGCTCTCAAAAGACATGTCTTAATTTGTAATAAAATAAAATAAAAAACTGTAAAAACAGGTAGGATGTTCAGTGAAATATTTACTGTTTAAACATTTTAAATAAATTGTAGAAAAATGCATATGATATTTATAGGTTTTCACTTATGCCAAATGTAGACAACCATCCAAAACATATTTGGTGATTTTATGATATTTGATTTTTTATTGTTCTCTTAAGTATTGGTAGTACTTTTAACTGTATCTTTTTCACTCACATGGGCATTCATTAAAATCAGCTTGTTCTGGGAGTCCAATATTGCATAATTAGACCTTCCTAACTGGCTGTAATAATGTAAAATCCATTAAAAATAAAAATAAAACTTAACTGAATGCTTTGTTAGTTTTTTTTTTATTATTCATGTTTTGATAACCTTGTTTTTTAAATGCTCGCTCTGTTCCAACTTCATAAAGCGTCATAGGCAATTTCAGATGTGTATTGTGTGTTATAACTATGTCTTATGAGACAGTAAAGTTTTAGAGTGAAAAGAGCAAAAGAACACTGTGCAAAGTATCATCATTAATAATGACTGTGATTAAAATTGCTAAAGTTTATAAATACTTCTCAGATCAAAATAATCAGTAGTCACAGACGACTACTAAGGTGCTGCCTACTACTCTAGACATTACACTAACATATGTCCAAAATGCAGAAGAAGACTACAGTAAATAATGCTTTAGTACTGATTGGATGATCCGTAATTACCGATACACAGCTGATTATATTAATACATGTTCTAATACAATTCATATTATTGTGTTAAATCTTGTGTTAAAACTTGTCTAATATGATTGTTATTAAATGTTACGCCTTTTAGAGCCATTTTCCCGGACAGGAATTAGACCTAGTAGTTGACTGGTGCTTTCAGTGAAAATTCTTCATTCAAAATGCTGTGTTGTCAAAGACTAAGTGTAATACATCATGAGGGGAAAAAACAACCCACAAATACACTGAATCATATCAGCTTATGCCTAGACAGGCTGTGAAATGTAATATTTTCTACTGGCCTTCATGTTAAATAAATATGAGCTACTTCTCTATAATCTCCAGCTGTTAAGCATGGGGGTTGAAAGCTCATGCTTTGAGCACAGAAATAGAAAACTTTTGCAAAGAAGAATGAGCAAAAATCAAACAAACAGCAACTGAAGTGTGCACTTCCATGAGAATCCAACGAGACTGTCAGAATATCTTGCGGCGCGGGACAGAATTAAATTGTTATTGTCATTTAATATAATAGAATTTTATATATTTTTTTCATCCAGTGTACAGGCCTAAATCCACCTCTACTACAAGATTCTTGATCTGGCTGCAATCAGTGCTTAAATCTTGATCAATGCATTCAGCACTGAGAATAACTATAGACTCACACACACACACACACACACACACACACACACACACACACACACACACACACACACAAACACACTGACATTTCCAATTCACCTGACAGCATGTTTTTGGACTGTGGTAAGAAATGGGACAGCACTATATAGCTGTTTTAATAAATTCATACTTTTAATAAATGCATAAGTAAATTTCAAGCGCTACATTTAATTAGTTAAATTCATATTAGAATTGTGGGGTGGGAGCGGCAGAAATGTGTATCTGGCAGGCGGGCATGGAATTAAAACAAGCGATTTTTGGCGGGAGCAGGCAGTAACGGGATTAAAACAAGCGAAAGTAGACAGACCTCTAATGCAGGGTGCCCAAACCTCTACTTCTGGCAATTGTTTGAAAATGTACAATTTTCACTTGATGCCTTTTTGGAAGTCTTTCCTCTTTTGTACGCTTGCTCATTCACAGTAACAGAAATCTTGACTGGGGTGCCCAAACTTTTGAAGCCTGTGAGGTGGGAGAGGAATCCATCCACTGAAAACGTACTGTTCAAAGCTAGATCTGGAAATTAGTAAGTAGGGAAGAGTCACCGTTAGCTGGTGATCCTCTGGTGTGTAGGTCACTAGGGTACAAGAGTGGAACGAGTGCAGTGTGGATAAGGACAGGAGTGCATCATGGGTGTTCTGTACCGTGTTTATTCCATGAGTGAGTAGGGGTGAGGAGGATCATCGAGGACATACCGTCTAATCCTGCCAACAGGAAAGTGGCCAGAGCACTTAAATAATCGTTTTGATATTTCCAGCTCAGCATGTAAGCTACTGGCCACCGAACAACCCCCTCCCTCTGTGCAGAGCCTGAGCAGACACCTGTCGCTATCCAAATGTGCGCTCATGAGCTAATTTATGGTGTACAGCTGTAGCGCGGAGTCCGCTAGCAGCTCCCGTTGACCTTTCAACTTGGGACGGTGTAAATGAGTGTGTTGTGGGGGCAGGGGTGATTTAAAGTTTCCTTTTGTTGCATTTATACTGGCATTTTTCTAATGAGCTAAATTTCTAATTACATTAATTTCTAACTTCACTACACTCATGTTATCTTTTCTTTTTTTTTCTTTCAGAGTGAGAGGCTATTCTGAGTTCTATGCCCTTGCTTGGAGCTGCAGATCGTATGTGTTCTAGGAACACGCTAGGAGGTGAGAAGAGTTTGCCCTGTGGTAACCCGTTCCCACCCTTTGTAGCTATCTGGAACAGGTGTGACGGGAGAGTGTCCGGCCTCCAGTGTCTTACTTTAGAAACTTTCTCCTAACGTCACTTTTGCTCTGTCAGTCCACCAATCAGGAGTCCATCAGTTCTGATTTCAGTACTAGTCAGCAGGTTTTCTTTACTCTAGTAATGCTGAGATTGCTATAATGCTGGGTGATTAAAACCTAAAATCTGTATCATGATTAATTGATCATTTTATCTTGATAAATGAACATTTATTTTATTTTGTTTCATTTTATTTTTTGTTAGAAAAAAGTGTTGTTAGAAGTGTCTGTAGATTCTGTTGGACGAGGTTGTGGACCAGCTTTACTGAACACAAGCCACTGAATTTTATTTATTTAATTTTCTCCAGTTTTCTTCCAATTTATCTGGCCAATTGTCCCACCCATTCAGCTGCTACTCAGCTTTGTATCCCCCATCACTAGGGGATCGATGCCTCAACACAAGGAGGATGAAGTCTAGCACACGCCTTTTCCGACACGTCCTCTTTTTGAGCTGCTGCTGATGCAGCGTTGCCGAGTGGCATCACAGCGACTCGGTTCTGATACATCAGCTCACAGACGCCTTGTGCTGATCGTCATCACTCTACGAGGGATGAGGAGGAAAGAGCCCCATCTACTCACCCAGTTAGAGCAAGGCCAGAGTTGTTTAACATTAGTCATTTTGCATGAGAATAATTTGTTTTCATGTTGGGTTTCTTGAAAATAATTTGCAGCCTGCTACGATTGGCTGGTCACTGCAGTAGTTCACAGAAGCCACCTAGTCAGCTTAGCCTAGCGTGGTTTTAGCACTGTAACGTTAAATGAACATTGTTCCAGTGTGTGATTAACCTAGCACCCACTTCCTTCCCCATTTTGTTTGTTTTGTTTTTTAACTTGTTACTCTTCGCCCTTTGAGCTTTGTTTATTAGGATGATATGAAAAGCAAAGCCATAGATGTTGGAAAGAAGAACTGATTAAAGCCAGACGGTTCAAAAGAAACCACCTGAGACACCACAGCAACCATTTAGCAGCCCAGTAGCATTCCCTGCCACCTATTAAACAGTAGAATGGCAACAATCAATCTGTGATGCCATTGCAACCATTTACCATAGGCAGCAACCGCCTAGCAACCAATGAGTAACACCCTTGTGACCTCCTGTTGTTATATGTAAGCAATTACATAAAATTACATAGTCAACACCATCTGAAAGACCACAGCAACAATTTAACAACCCAGTAACCCATGATAACCCTTCAACAATACCCTTGGAATCACCTGGCATATCTAAGCAATTGAATACAATTTAAATCGTATTTAATTAAGCAACCATTTAACAACTCAATAGCATTCTCCCGCCCCCCCTACTGAGCAATGCCAGAGCAACCAGCTGTGATGCCATTGCAACCATTTACCAACTGCATGTATCAACTGCCTGTAACACCCTTGTTACCAACTTGTACATCTAGGCAAGTCTATGAAATCCAATTAGCTGTAGTAACTACTGGGAAATACTTCAGCAATACCATAGCATCCTCCTTGCAAATCCCTGAAATACCATATCAACTTCATGGTTAAACCCTAGCTACCACTTAAACAAAATTAACCCTAGTGACCTAGGAACCATTTAGCAACAACCTAGCAACTGCAACTGCAGGTGGAACCCACTAGATTAATCCATTTTTCCAAGTTTTATTTAATTTTAAGGATTAATTTCACACAAACATTGCATTAATAGAAATCTATTCAGTAGTAATGGTTAATATATCTCAGTATCACAATCTGCATCCAACCCCCCACCCCAAACCCCCAAGTCATCTTTTAATAGCAGTAAAGATGAACATTAAACCACGCAGCCATCTCTTCTCTCCCTCCTGCCGTACTTACGTGCCCGGACACATGGCCTATTCATGCAACCCGACACGTGCTGCCACATATAGGATCTATGTTTAAAGACTTGCGCACAACCCCACAACTGTTTCAGCCTCAGCTCTTCCGCTTTCCTCAGGAAAGGTGCAGAGGTGTGTGTGTGTGTGTGTGTGTGTGTGTGTGTGTGTGTGTGTGTGTGTGTGCGTGTGAGCGGCTGGCCGGCGGATCGGCTTTCACGAGCGAAAGGCCGGGGGGCTGCCGTGCAGCCTATAGCTCAGCTGCAGTGGTATGTCAGCAGCATTCTGTCAGAGCAGAACCTCCTCCCCTCCCCTCAGGCGCCAGCCTGGCCTCCCCCGTCCCTGCACGGGTCCACTCAGTGGGAAAGTGCATGTTTAAACGTTCTTCTCGGAAATACAATCTTATGGTCAGTCTGAGCCGAGCACATTGTGAATGGACGGATTGTGCATGTCTCTTTTTTTTATGGCGTCCTTTAAGGAAATGAATGAAAGCTTTATTGTGTGTGGGTTTACATAAAAGACATTTTTTTAAATGGTAGAGAAGTGTGCCTGTGTATGTATATATGAATGAATGAATGCAAGAATGAATAAGTTGGGTAATGGGACCAATATTGTATTGTGTGGAACTGATTTTTATTTTTATTTTTTTGTATTGTGATGCAAATATGACCTTGTGAGCGTATTGTCTGATTCATTTGCTCTACAAAGAGTGTAATTAGTCCTGTTTAGTTGGACAAAGTCTAGTATTTTTTTTTTTTAGTAAAATCACTGTACTGGGGGTGTATTTGAATAGCAGTTTTTAATAAATCTGTCAAAATGAAAATGTTTTTCTGAAACTGAAGGCCGCATACCAAATCTCAAACAGTATTTGCAGGTTTTCATTTATTTCATTTTATTTTCAACAAAAAAGCTATTGCAACTACTAAATTTATTATTATTTATTGAACACAGAACACTTTAACATCCCAGCAGACATACCAACAAAGCACAGTAGTGATTTTACTGCAAATACTCAATTTCTATGAAATGTCTCAATTACAAAATGCTGCAGAAGGCAATAGCCAGCTTCTTCTAGGTGTAAGCGGATTAGCCACTAATAATAACTAATAGACAGGTTGAAATACAGATGCTAACCAACACAGAAGCTAGAAGCTAGCCCCGACTGGGCTAATGCTAACAGACACTGGGTTCAAGGCTCTATCTGGGTGGAGTTTCCATGTTCTCCCCGTGTTCTCCCCTCTGTGTGGGTTCCCTCCGGGGACTTCTGTTTTCCCCCACAGTCCAAAAACATGGAGATCAGGTAAATTGGCTATAGAAAATGATGTGTAAGACTGTATGCCGAGATATGGATTGGCACTTGGTGCTGGGTGAACTCCTCAGATGCAGTCTTGCAGTTGGACGGTCATTCCGGTTGAGAGTAGGCTGTGCGCTATTGGCTGCCGCTTCTCACCAGTGTGTGTTGAGTGTGTGTGGAATGTAAATTGAAGCGTCCTTAAGTAGCAGAACGGTATATAAGTGTAATTGTAAGTAAGTAAGAAAGTAAGACTTGGCTGGGCTAAAGTGGTTTAGCTGCGATGCTAGCTGTTTTTCTGAGCTGGATTACTTGCAGAGTTGTTGACAGACCGAAGTCTTTGTCTGATCTGTGTCTGTAGCGAGCACTGCTGTCTGTTTTGTTAGCTGACTGACAGCTATTTAGCTCCGTTTTGTATCATGGAATGTTGTACGATGCCATCAATGCTGAAAGAAATTTTAGAGGAAACGCTGAAATACGATTTTAAATAATTATTCATTGTTCGGTGGAAATTATTTGATTATTTTTTGTTGCCAAATATTCAGTGCATTCTGAATCTGTTACTACTGATGCATTTTGTCCGTATGTCATAGATGTTGCAATGAATATTGTGTATCTAAAAATATCTTTAAATATCATGAAACAATATTTTTGACATATCGCTCAGCTGTAGAATGAATGTATTGAAACTGTTGTATTGTCCAGCAGCGTTTGAATAAATCTCATCAGATCTGATACAGATTAATTTCAGAATTCTCTATTCAAAGCTCAAGTTGAAAGGGATCCCTCATTACCTAATGAGCACACCACTTTCATTCACTTTCTCACAGCTCTGTTATTGTTGGTGTGTTTGTTTTACCAGACATGGACCTGCTGTTTTACTTAGTAACAGGATCTGGACAGCTGACCAGCTGGCCTGATGAGTCATGAGAGCCTGAATATCACCATTTCACACCAACACCAGTATTGCTACAAGTATAGCTTCCCTCTGTGGAGAGAATCTGATACTGTGTGCTGTAGGGATGCTTATTGATACATCACAGTCAAATCAGTTTAATTAATTATTGTCAGATAATTTAAACCATTATTTTATTTAATAAACATTTATTGAATTCTTTATTATAGAAGAGCAGAACCTTCAGATGATGTTGGGACACTGCGCTCTGCAAATCTACATCTTTTCCCCCCTTTTTAGCCGCAGCAGCAGCTAAGCTAATCAGGAAGAAAAGCTTCCTGAAACCCCCATAACCTGGCCAAGTGCCAAGCAAAGCTCAGGAAAGAGTCACCGTGAGGACCAACACTAACTTATAGCCTTACAGTCTATACGAGAGAACAAAAAGCTATGGAGGAACAGATGTGACTGGATAAGTTACAGTGTAACCTGCTGTGCACACACCAACTTGGCTAACAGGTAAGTAGCTAGCTGCTAAAGTTACAAAGATCAAACAGTTACCCTGAACAGGGCTTAAATAGTAAACAAGTGTGTGCTTTCAATAACAATACATTAGAAACATTTAGAAATGAGAATCAAGTCTGTTAATGCTAACTGCTTACTGTCTGTGTGTGTCTACATGTGTATATATCTGTATGTCTTTGTTTCTGCCTGTCTATGTATCTGGCTTTATGCATTTCTTTCTGTCTTTCTATGTGTCTATCCCTCTATTTGCTGTTTGTCAGTCTCTCTGTGTCTATCTCTGCCTTTGTCTATGTATCTATCTGTCTATATGTCTATCTCTAACTCTATTGCTGTCTGTCTCTGGCTGTCTGTATATTTATCTTTATCTATCTCTGTCTGACTGTATATGTATATATATATATATCACAGGATCACTATCTGTCTGTCTTTCTGTGTATCTATCTCTTTATTGCTCTTTATTGATGTGTCTGTCTCTGTCTGTATCCCTCTCTCTGACTGTTTTTCTCTCTGTCTCTCTGGCTGTCTTTCTATGTATTTCTCTTTATTACTATTTGTCTGTCTATCTATGTATTTTCTCTTTATTACTGTTTGTCTCTTTCTGTCTGTCTGTCTCTATCTATATCTTTCTCTCTCTTTATCTGTCTGTCTATCTGTCCTTTTATGCATTTATTTATATCATTGTATGTCTCTTTCTGTCTGTCGGTATATGTATCTATCCCTGTATCATTATCTGTCTGTCTTTCTATGTATCTGTATCTCTCCCTCTTTCTGTTTTTCACTCTGTCTCTGTCTGTCTGCCTATCTCTGTCTTTGTATGCATTAATCTCTTGATCGCTGTCTGTCTGTCTGGCTGTATATGCATCTATCCCTGTATGTCTATCTGTCTGTCTGTATACCTATGCATTTTTATATCTTTATCTGCCTGCCTCTCTGAATATGTATCTTTATATGTTTGTCTTTTCTATGTATCTGTCTCTATATTTCTGTCTGTCTGTTTGTCTGTGTATCTGTCTCTATATCTCTCTGTATTTCTATTTCTATATCTCTATCTGTGTGTATGTATGTATATCTGTCTGCATGTCTGTCTTTGTCTGTCTGTCTCTCCTGTTATTGACATTTTCCCACGGACAATTGATTTGAACTTGAAGCTACATATCCAGACATCCAGATGGGTTGGTGTAATCCTTAATTCTAGATTTTGTTGTGTGTCTGCGTTGGCAGTGCACATAAAATGTATTGGATATTCACATGGCTCCAGATTTCCCATATCAGAGCAGTCTGTGATGTGCTTGAATATTGTGGTTTAGATGTAAAGAAAACAGATCTGCTCTCTAAAATGACGTAAAAAAAAAAACAGGCTTTCACTACTTTCGCTTTGGGCCGCGATGTTTCTTTTGCCTCTTTGTACTCCGTTGGCTGCGTTTCAATTGCTTTCCTGTCATCCGTGCACAAGAGCGTAACAGAGCAGTGCAGATCTGCTTGCAAAGCCGGGTTTTAGCAGAGCTGGTGCTTCTCAGCTGATAGTGTTAGCTGAGTACACACAGGCAGGAAACTGTCAAACCAGAGCTGGCAGTAGACAGCAGAGTCAGCTGAGCCCGGCGCAGACCCCAGCTGGAGAGGAGGAGGGGAGGCAGGTCGGCTGACGGAGAGCGTGGCGGAACAGTGGGCGGGGCCTGGTGACGGAGGGCCTGTCCCCTCAAGGCGCGGAGCTGAGAGAGTTCACAGAGTTCATCATACCATAGATCTTTGTGTGTCTGCAGAACAGTAGGCCCAGTGTCAGCCGGAGAGGAAACGTTTCATACAGTCATCAAGCTCCTCCTCGGTGTGGAACATGGTTGTCTTTGGGGGAATTACCTTTTTAACACGGATGATCTAGATTACATTATTTTATGTTGTAGCAAGTTTGAGTAACTGGCTTGATATGAAACTGAGCATGCTTACGTTTTTGGTTATTAAACCCCATTGCTTGGGTTTCTCAGTGGCTCTGTGCAAGCCTGTCTTCAGACATAATAAATCAAACTCCTTTGCTTTAAATATGTGCTGCTTTAATATGTGCATTTTATTGTTCTTTTTTAATTGTTTGGATTTAATTCAGTTCCATTAAATTTTGCACTAAATTTAATTGATTGTTAGTTAAAAATGTGTACTGACTTAAAAGATACAATCAAACCATTAACTAAAAAAAATAAACAACAAATACTTTGACCTATATTTTAGATTTTAACAAAGAAAACTAGTCTGCACTCAAAGTATACTAATATATCTTTTCTCCAGTAGAATTTTTTTTTTTTTTTTTTCAGCGCATTTCTTTCTTTCTCAACAGCCCATCTTTTATTAGCATATTAGGCTGGACCTATGACTGTTTTGTCTGCCAATAAATAAACAATCCTCTACAATTTCTTTCAGCAGCATTGTACCACATTCAATAATACAAAACGGAGCTAAAAAGCTGTCAGTCAGCTAAAAAAAGAAAACAGACAGCAGTGCTCGCTACAGACACAGATCAGACAGGGACTTCAGTCTCTCAACAACTCTGCAAGTAATCCAGCTCAGAAAAACAGTTACTATCAAAGCTAAACCAATTCCAGTCCAGCCAAGTCTGAAAAAAAGTATTGCCAATAGTATAGAACTCTCGCAGATAATCAGGTAAACCGGCATAATAAACAGGATGCTGTTCCACCTTAACACTATTATTCTAAACCCTTCCCACCTCCCACCCATGTCAGTTGCCAAGTAGATATACATAAAAACAAACAGTAAAAAAAACACACACCATACTGCTAATATTACTGAGAAAAAAAGATTGCATCTGAATACTACTGTAGTTTAATATAGTTATGCAGTTAAGATAAGAGAGGTAAGGGGACCCAACACTTATTACTGATACTGGTGAGTCTGTTTTATTCCGAAGGAAGTACTTCAATGTCTAAGTAATAAGTTAGCTAGTGATTCCAAGTTTGATAAAATCTTTCAACTGACCCACAGATGGTATATTTAATCCTTTTTTATTTTATTTTATGTATAACATGAGATCTTGCAGCCATTGTGCTGCCCTAGGTGGTTTGGGTGACTTCCAGTTTAGAAGAATCTGCATACAAGCTATCAGTGATGCAAAAGGGATGATCAACTCTGTGTAAAGGTAAGATTAACAATGTCATCTGTGACTCTGAACACCGCAATTTCAGGTAGAGCTTAGATCAGCTCCAAAATATCCAGCCTGACCCAGCCCGAGCCCGTGCATGTTCTGCCCAAGCCCCCGATCTGTCTCACTCCATAAACTCAAGCCCAAGCCCGAATTAAACCCAACATTTTTTTGAGTAAGTAGACCTTTAAAACTGAGCTTTTTTTAAAACATATTTTTGGGCTGTGTTTGTTAACATTGCAACACTAATGAGACCTATTATTTAAGAAAAATGTTTACTGAGAACAGATCTCCAAAAGATTAAAACATTAACAATGCGAACAAGAATCCACAGGCCTAGCTATCGGTACATTAGGCTACAAGAATGATTTCTGAATGACTTTCCTCTAATCTTATATAATTTAACATGGTTTAAGAATAGAAAATAATTTCTAAACACATTTGTTATATTGAGCTTATAGTCTATGTGCAAAAAAAACAGTAATAAGGCTATGCACTGCACAGCACTACAAATCAAATGTGTAATACAGACAAACGTGTAATACGCACTGTGCACTTGTGCAACTTTTTTAAAACACATTTTGATTGGTTATTTTGCTATACTGTGATTTATCATACCATAGCTTTATATAAAATAAAAATAGCATTAAAAAACAGACACCTATGTCACAGATTATTTTCTTGAGCCCAACTCAGCCCAAGTTAAGTGGTGGGAATTCTCGACCAGAGAAGAGGATTGGCCAGAGAATGTAAGCTTTAATTTCAGCACATGGCTTAATTACCAGGCCACAAATTTTTGGTAAGGTTTCAAACACAGCAGACCAATAGGTTGATAGTTTAGGGCAAAGCCAAAACATATAACCTGAGTCTGCTATGGTTACGGTGCATCTGAGACAGCCACTGTCAACACCAGGAGAACAGGAAGATAACTTAGCCCTGGTTCAATGTACCCGATGGAGAACCTTGATATTGGCGATATTTCTGACTACACCACAAAGACAGGACAATAAGATGTGATGTGTGTATTTGCACCTCTGTTTCAGCAAAGTGTGTATTCATTAGAAAGGTTGTCCACAAACATTTTATCACATACAATATGCAGAATTAATTATTCTCTAAACTATTTGTTTAAGTTTATTTCTTGTATTTATCTACTTATTTTCATATTTTCATACCAAAGGTATGTTCAGTTTTGCAATCTGTAACTGTAACAGTGAATGCTTATGTATGTGCACGGGTACTGACATATGCAGACACGCCTGGGAAAAATATCATCATCTGCCAAGAATGTTATCTATCAAACCACTGACTTTCCTATTAGACCCTGCCTGTTGTTCCTGGAAATACTTTGACTTTCAAAGTAGCTTGTTAAATGTAATTTCTTTTAAAGCAGAGAGAATTAATCATATAAGAGCACTTTGTAGTTTTATAATTACAGGCTGTAGTCCTTTTGTCTCTCTGCATACTTTATTCTGTTCTATTCTATACCTATACTTCCATCACCCTGTTCTTCAATAGTCAGGACCCCAGAAGGACCACCACAGAGCGGCTATTGTTTTGGTGGTGGGTGTTAGTGGTGATAGTGGTGATGGTGTGTTGTGCTGGAGCAGTGCTGCTGGAGTTTTTAAACACCTTAGTGTCACTGCTGGTCATCGAATTCAGATGCAGCTAAGAATCTATGGCTCTGTTCACATTACAATCCACATTGCTCAAATCTGTTTTTTTTTTTGCTCAGCTAGGATTTGGATTTGGATCTTGATTGTTCACATTCACAAATGTAAGTGACCTGAATCTGTGTGTAATGTGAACGAATCTGTCCCTGAAATATCTCACATGCGCACATTGATACGTGTATAGACGTCGCCGCATTCTCAAACAGCAAAACATACTATATTTGAGAGACGACTCGTAGCTTTATAAAGGGAAATGGATGAGTTAGCAGCTCATGTGTGGAGCATCTTTTGCTGGAGTGGAGAAAAAGCAAACAGCTTGTCAGAAGTACATGCTCAGGTCGAGAAGGAGAAAAAAGGCCAGGTGGTTTGCTTTTGCTGTTTTTGTAGCTCTAGCTGGCACTGAGATGTGTTTGTATCTGGGAGAGGCCTAAGAAACTTTCCCCAGCACTAACTGACAGAATAGTGGTGTTAGTGTGTTGTGCTGGAGCAGTGCTGCTGGAGTTTTTAAACACCTTAATGTCACTGCTGGATTAAAAACTAAAACACTAATCAAAGACTAGATGATGAGCAATACTGATCAAAGCTGTGCAGTAATGGATCTCAGAACTGGGCGATATGGTCCTAAAATAATATCACAATATTTCATGGTATTTTCGCGATAATGATATTCTTGGCGATATGACAAAATATTGAATAGTGCAGAAAAACAATCCAAAAAGTCTAAAAGCGAAGAGAGTGCGCAGTTCTAGCGCAGAAAAACAGGCCAAAGAGTCTAAAAGCAGAAAGAGTGCTCAGTTGTAGCACAGAAAAACGGGCCAAAGAGTCTGAAAGCGGAGAGAGTGTTCATTTGTAGCGCAGAAAAACAGTCCAAAGAGTCTAAAAGCAGAAAGAGTGCTCAGTTGTAGCGCAGAAAAACAGGCCAAAGAGTCTAAAAGTGGCGAGAGTGATCAGTTGTAGCGCAGAAAAAGGGCTAAAAGTTGTCGTAATTAAGGAGTTTAATATTAAGAGACATCATAACATGAAACATCAATTTGAAAAATCTTAGTTTACACAACACTGTAAAAGATAGATAAAGATAGTGAGTCAAGTAAAATGGTGTGTACATAAAATGTATTATTTAAAGTGGTATATTTTTATATTTGTTTTATTACACAGTCTGTGGCCTGTGACTTCAAATATATTTTTCCTTTTGGCCACCAACAAAAAGAGTTTGGACACCCTTGATCTAGATGTTAGATGTTTATAATAGAGTGGACAGTGAATGCATCATATCAGCACAACACACACTAACACACCAGCTAAATAATATAATATTATACCGTATCTGTAGTGGACCTGTTGGGTCCTTAACATTTAAAGAAGAGAATAAAAGAAGGATAATAAAATAAGCAGAGAAACGCTAGCACTTATATAATCAGTGGAGAGTGTACACATAAGCAGGTAGTGATAATATTCCGTGTAAAAAGAAGCTCATGCAAATATGTACAGCTTTTTCACAAGTGCCACTTAAACAGTTAAATTTCACCTTGAATATCAGTTAGCGTTTCCAGGTTGGTGCTTTCCAGGCGGCCCCAATAAGGCAGCGCTCAAGTCTCTGCCTGTCTATTAGGCTTCATGTACACAGATTCTGCACTCTTTCCGTTAATATTTGCAATGCAAATTCAGGAGGACTCTCTGTTGGAATTCATTTGAATCGTCATATCTGATTTTCCTGCCAGCAGTTTCAAGCTTTCTCACTTATCTTTAACGGCTGTGGTTTGCGTGCACTCGTGTCGGCGAGATTGGGCCAGGCCGAGCGCCGGTATCGCATGCCATCGGGGGGCCGGCCGCAGTTCTGTTAAAGGAGGGCACAGTTACTGTAACAGGAACAGCTCCTATCTTCTGCCTTTCAGGAGAACAGGAAACCTGACAGTGGGTAACTGTAATTGAAATGAAGCTGTTTAAGGTTGATTGATGACCTCGCACACATGCAAATGCCTAGAGAGCTCAGTTTTTTGCTTTTTAGTATTTAATGTAATAGGAAATTTAGAATCATAAAGCCTATATACACCTAGAATTAAGATTTGTTTTTGCAGATCAGGTCACTTTTGGATTTCACTTTTTCCACATGAAAAGTATGTTCAGATCATGCAAATCACAATCTAAGATGGCCAGAGACGGATCTCATTCACATTTAATACAAGTGTAAGTCAGTTTAGTAAATGTGATAGGATTCTGCCAGGCAATTTAAAAAATGTGCATGTCGAGAAAAAAATGAGTATTTTAATTATTTCTTAATGTAAAAAAACGGCAAATACAAAACTGTAATTTAATATTATTAACTTTATTATAGTTTTTGTTGCTTTTCTTTGCTTTTTGCTTTTTTAGCCATATAGTTTTTGTTGCAGGACATTTAATACATTTCTAAATAATATGAGAAATTATTACAGTGAATCTTTGCTGTTCTATATTGCCTTGCAGCTTAAGTAGTCACATTTCCCCTCCAGTGTCGTTATTGGGAAAACTTTCCACTTGGACATTGAACCACCACTGTTACTGTAGACTGTTCAGAGTCTCCTGGATCACATGTCGCCAACATTTTAGAATATGGTTATTGATATTATGCCCTTAAATATTGTTCCATATCACCCACCCCTAATTATCTCATCAGGGTACTACTTTTTTGCTGTTTTTAGCAAAAGAAAAATTCACACTGTTCTCATTTTCCATTATATATCTACTAGATACAGATTATATCTGTCCAGTATCATTTATTTTACTTTAATCCTGCATATATGGAGATATTTAGAGTGCATTATTAGTATCATGAAATTCTGGGTCATTGACTTCTGTTACAAATCTGAAAATTCTTGTATTTTTATCTCTCAGTAAGGGGTGTGCCATATCATATTGTGTGCAATATTTACAAAATACAGTGAAATCGCCCTGTAATATCGCCCACGCCGAATGGTGCTTTTTTTTTTTTTTTTTTTTGGAAGTTTAACATTTGATCTCATCTACTGTGGACGCTGTAAGAGGAAGCTGTCTGAAAGGGATGTTCGGGTGCTGACCCGGATTGTATCCAAAAAACATAAAACCACGGCTGCAGAATTCAATGTGCACCTCAACTCTCCTGTTTCCACCAGAACTGTCTGTCGAGACAATTGTTTCATTGTCCAACCCCTGTAGTCTCACAACTTTTGATGTGATTGATGTGAAATGTGATTGTAATCAGATTTGAACAGATGCATCTCAGTATGGATAATTTGGATGCTCAAATCAGTTTGGAAGTGCAAGAATGCAAGAGGAACTTTAAAAGCTGGTTGTGATGTCTGGACACAAAAATACGATCTGATCACTTCCAAGTTCGAACAGTACAGACGGTAATCCAAATAGATCTGATTGAGAAACAAATCCGATTTGCGTTTAGATCCATTAAAATCAGAATTGAATGTCATATAGTGTTTTTTTGCTGGTCACACTGCCAAACAAATGATACATCTGTGTCACATACTATTAAAAAAGATTGGATATGAGTAACGTTTTTACCTGCTGTGTGAACATAGACATTTTCACCTATTTCTGGAAACTGTGCCATTCTGACAGTTCAGAATCCACAACATAGCACTGGGGTAGCTGAGTATGAAGCGCAGAAGCCTTTTAGATTAGTCGCAGTGCTGAGCAGGGCAGGCAGTTGCATGATTTCTCTATGCAAATAGTTCCCCACAGAGATTTTTGATTGTCCGGGTAATTTTCCTAGAAGGAAAACGTTGACTGGGTGCAATTTGTCATCCTCACCGCTGCACTGGACTTCCTGCTTAATAAAAAGCCAAGCTGGCAGAGCGCCACACAACTGCCCTGCCACCAGCCACACAAAGAGAATGGGTGTATTGTTGTGGCATAACTGCGAAAACAATATTTAACTCTATTTTCATAATATTTTCCTGCCCTGGGAAGACTTGCACTCTTGATTATACCCCTGACTCACACCAGGCGCTTCACGTTTCCGCCTGTTGGCTTGCTTTGACTGTGTCGTGCTTCCTCCTATTCTTCTGCTGTGCTGTGCTGTGTGACAGAGCTGGCTCTGCAGGCTCCGGGCCTGTTCTGTGTGGAGGATGAATGTGTGTAAACCTCGCACTGCATAAAGAGAGTAATGCAGGATTTTCTGCTGTATGGAAATGAGTAGCTTTATATACGGCGAAGCAGTGATGGGTTATCAGCATGGGGCATCAGTCGTGTCTACTGCAGTAGAACAATAGGGGAGACATATGCCCACCATGCCTGTGGGCATATTGGAAGGTGGTCTTGCTGGGAAGGATATTAAGAGGGTGTGGCTCTCGGGGGAGCTCAAGGTCGGTCTCTTGTGCTTTTCTGATGAGGAGATGTTTAACATAAGTACTTTGGGCAAAGGCATTTTCCATACATTTTCCATAAATGGATTCAATCTAAACTAACTGCTAAAGCGCTGAAACACTAAACTGCTGTACCAATAAGGAGTGTGGAGTATAAGGAATAAGGAGTATATATATATATATATATAGAGAGAGAGTGAGAGAGATTATATGAAGTGTATTATTAGTGTCATGGCTTTCTAAATCATTGACTTTTGTTACAAATCTGATAAAATTCTTATATTTTTTGATATCTCAGTAAGGGTTGTTCAGTATGTATGCAATAATAAAATGTAATTTTCATTTTGTTGCAGTAGTGTATTTTTAATTATTTTTTTAATTCTGTGTTTTGTCAAGAGTATCTCTATCAAGAAGTTAGTGCTGAATGTTGTGGCCATTGTGTATATAACAATATATGTAATTATTTTATCGATAAAATAGTATAAAAGCCATCGTCCATGATATATACAACTCCACACACTGATAGAGCTGGGCGATACGGCAAAAAAATATAGCAAAATATTTAAAGATAATTTTATAGAGCGCCAAGTGGTCCAGTGGTCTAAAGTGCTGCCACTATGAGCAGGAGGTCACAGGTTTGAACCCTCGCTCATGCAGCTTTGCCATCAAGCTGCCGGCGCTCCGAGGGAGCAAAATTGGCCCTGCTCCCTCTGAGTGGGTACACCCTACATCACTCCTAGGGTGATGTCTGTAGCACAGGGCGTCTGTGAGCTGATGTATTGGAACCGAGTCGCTGCGCTTTCCTCCGAAGGTGCTGTGATGCTACTCGGCAATACTGCATCAGCAGCAGCTCGAAAAGAAGCGGTGGCTGACTTCACATGATCGGAGGAAGCATGTGCTAGTCTTCACCCTCCTGGTGTGTTGGGGCATCACTAGTGATGGGGGGATTCCTAATGAGTGGATTGGGTAATTGGTTGTGTAAATTGGGGAGGGAAAAAGGGAAAAATTAGAAGGAAAAAAAAAGTATTTATTGTTTTAACTCCTTGACAAAATGCAGGAATGGCAGATTCTTTAAATCTGAAGATTTATACAAAAACTTAAGATATATACAATGTTTGCTGTGTGCTTGTAAGCAGTGAGGATATCCTCAATAGGCATATTGTGGATACGATAAGAAAATTTATCATGATACGATAAAATGTTGATATTGTCCAGCTCTAATTTGATTAGCTGTTATTTTATTATTCCACCAACACGTGGAGTAATGAAGCATTAACTTTTAAACACAACACAAAAAGAACCAGTGTCTGACACCAGTCTTTACATATAAAGGGGCAGTGATGGCTTAAGTATTGGCAACAAGGTTCTGGGTTTGATAACTGGGTTTGGTGGGCTGCCACTTAAGCAGGCCCTTAATCCTCACTGCTTCCTGGGCTGCTTACTGTGTGCTTTCATAAAATCAGTGTGTGTCTTCTGAGTGTGTGTGTTTTTTGTTTTTTTTTTGTTCACTCCATGGATTGGTTAAAGGCAGAAGGCAAATTCCATCTGTGCCCAGCACAAGTATGGTGTATATGGTTGTCTTGTCTTGTCTTATAAACTAATAATTCATTCAAATTAATGCTGTGTGAAAATTGATATATATATTTTGTGAAGCAGTGTTTTTTACTAAATGAAAAGTTTTGCCGCACATCTTTTTCAGAATGGTTCAAATGCAAAAGTAAAGCCTAACAACCACATGGTGTGTACCACAGCAACAAAGACCTAGGACACCATGGCAACCATCTGAGGTACCATAGCAACTACCTCACAACCACCTAGCACACCCTGTTATGCTTGTTGATAAATGTTAATGTAGGTTTTAATCTATTGCTTTTAAATAATAGCTGGTCTGTGATCTGATTTGAGGTCTTCAGTATATTTTGATACACAACTTGGGTACTTGGAATTTGGATAGTTGTTGAACTTTGAGTGTAATATTTGCACAGAAATTGCTTGTTAATTTATTGAATTTTTTGGTGGTTTTGGAGACAACAAGAATCTAACTTATCACCTAATAATGTTAGGTAGTGCTGGACGATATGACCAAAATGTATATCGCGATATATTCCTTAATTTCGGTCCATACGATATAATTTAGATATCGAAATGAATACTTTGAAGGCCTCAGAAAAACTGCTAAGAATAAATGGAATGCAATGGAAATCTGTGCCTACTACTGTCTGAAGATTTAATTTTAATTTAAGTCTTTTGAAGCCTCCTCTCACAAAAACTGTAAAATACATTAGTAAAAAGAAACGTCAAAATAAATCAATGCTAACTTTTAACTGCATATAGCAAAATAAAAACCACATCCCTGTCAAACATAAACCTATAAACACATTACCAATATAAATAACTTAAAATTATAACAGATAAATGCAAAAAGCCTTCATATACATAAAAGGAACATGATACCCCCTTCAAATAAACTGACCTATAGGCTTTATCAACTATAAATAACTTAAGTACAACATAAACTACAAAACCATTTCAGCCAGAATAAGGAAAATATTGTATGTAGTGAAACTGCTTGATGTGGTGAAACAGATTAGATGTATTATCGCTGCTGTTTGGCTCCACTCTCCGGAACAATTTGGAGCAAGCTGAAGACTGAAGTTTATCAGACCTTTGAAAGCCGAACAATTTCCACACCACTGAATCAGTTTTATCTCTCAACTATGGCTTCTACTTGTGGAAGCTTCATGTGCACTCATTCTGCTCCACTGCGCTCTGCTCGGCTTCAGTGCAGGACATTTTAGAGCCGAGTTCCGCTCGGTTAGGATCGGTTTGGCTTCATCGTGGATCCAAGCCTGGCCTAGCCTAGCCTAGCCTATCTGGCTACGTGCCTGTGTAATTACGTCATCACGCACTGACGTAGCCCGGCTACGGAGGCTGATTGTGTTCAGCTCTGCGGCGAGCTGACGCCGGTAAAAAACGTCTGCGCTTTGCCATGATCCACAGATATCAGCAGAGCGCTTCAGTACGCCAGCATTTGCTTTCTTTATAATAAACCACATCCCATATCTGACCAAACAGAACAGAAGTGATGCACGTGTAATAGTGGCATGTGTTAGTCTTTACCCTGCTGGTTGGGAGCCAGTGGCGATTGCTCTAAGACTGCAAGGGAAGCTCAGCTTCGCCTAAAATGTAAAAAAAAATAGCGGAGCAAAGCGCGCGGCGAAACGAGACGAGTCATTGGATAAATGCTGGGCTTTGTCCCGTCCATCGGAAGCTCAGCGTCTCTGGGGGTCTATGGGCATCAGCTTCTGCATGATGATTGGATGATCTGTCTGAGGCGGAGTCCCTTTTTGATTGACAGCGAAATGAGCGATTCAGCAATCTTTTAGTGTAAAAATCCGTGATGGGAGCATTTTCATTCTGTTCTGAGTTCTAATCCTAATCCTTATAGCGGCATTTTCTTTTTTTTCCTTTACCAACTTTAAAGATTTTGCGTAATGTTTTTTTACTGATCATTTTATGTTTATTCATGTCATAGCGTCTTTTTTTTAATGTAATTGTTCAATGTGAAGAATGGGTACCTTTTTGTGTGTGAACTTATTGTAAATAAAACTACATATGTTAAGATGTAGGCCGAAATTGAGCTTCCCCTCCTTGAAAGACCAGCATCCGCCACTGTTGGGAGCATTATTACAGATATTGTAATGAGTGGATTGTGTAGTTGGCCTTTTAAATTATGAACTAAGTGGGCTAAAATTTTAAATTAATGATTTAAAAAAAGGAATTAAAAGCTCCTTTCCTTTAGCTCTGTAATAATTTTTGCCAGCACCACTGCTTTGGTATTCTGAAGCCTAAGCCAGACGCCCTCAACACCTGCTTAGTATTCCCATTGGTACCGTAGACATACATTCTGTTTAAAAAATGTGTCTGTACTGACACACCACAGCTCCATTACTGCTGACTTGACTTGTGCAGTCAGACAGTGCACACTGTGCGGTGTGTGCCTGGAATAGAGCAGCTGTGCGCAAAAAAAAAGAACCTGAGATCCATACGAGGCTTTCTTCAGATCTGCCCGTGCATCAGATCAGATGAAATCAATGCAGCGTATTGGATTGTCATTTGTGTGAGTGATGGATTAAACTGACATGCCCGGAGCAAAGCTGGGGATAATCATACGCAGCTATTAATCAGCTATGATCTTAAAAACCCCCAATAAGCTGCAGTGTCTCTGCTCTGTGTATTCTTCATTGTTGCACGTATGATGAAGATCATTGATCTGTAAATTCCATTCCTTTTCAGGGCACTTCCCTAAATATAGCTGGTTTTCTGTTTTTAAATACTGCGAACATCAGCACCCCACTGGAGGATGTTGGTGATTAATGTTGATAAAAGGGAAGTAAAATGAGACTATATTAATTTCTTGGGGCCAACCGAGGGAGGTTTCTCTTCCCTTTTTCTTCAATATCGGCAACGTTTAAACTATTTGTTTATATGCGCAAAGTGAATCATAGCTGATTAATTTCACACTAGACTATGACCAATCCTGCTGTCTGTTACATATCAGAACTTCCATGTTCTTTTAATAAAACATTCAGTCAAATATGCAGAAGTGTGGATGTCATAACAAAACACAGCTTTTGAATACTGGTGCTTTCTGAGGAGGTGTCAGTGGGGACTGCATAATAAATAATGTATTGCTTGTGGTCAGATTGTTGGCTAATAAAAATAATATGATACTCATATATACTAGAATTATACAGATTTAATTTTTTTAATTATTGATTGTAAGATTGTAAATTTTATGTAAAATTAATAAACTTAGTGCATTAGGCCTGCCCCAGTAACTATTTATGGTTAATTGCCATTATTGATTTAATTATAATTTTCTCACATTTGTCCCATATACAAGTTTGCATACAAAACCAACTTCAGGCTTGTTTTCGTAAGAGGAGCAAATTATTGATGATTTTCTTACGCATTTAATCTCCATTTGAATTTGCCTTTTTTGTACATGTTTTTGCTAAGTGTTAGAACCTAGTTTTATCCATTTACCGTTTATTATTTTCCCTGGATAAAAAGAATTAAGTGGCTGGCAAGTTTTTAGCTATGCAAGTGATTTATCAAAGCAATTACATAAAAAAATATAGCCGCAAGCGGCAATCATCGGGTTCAAGCACCAACTTGCACAATGGTGCCTACTGGAGCATTGAATGGTGATGTGTAAGAAGGTCTAATATGATTGGAGATGCCCTGTCACATTTAGAAATTATCAAGTTTTTCACCTGTTATTAATGTTGAGCAGAGGCCTTTCAACCTGATCAGTGCTTAAATTCACATGTAAATCTAGTGAACTTTGTAGGATATTCATTAAGTGAGTTAGAACTAGTCAAAAGGTGTCTACATGTTATTGGTATTGATCAGGTGGCTTCAACCAGAATGTTCACAAAGTGGTATTCAGATTGACCTTTGAACCTTTGCAGAACAAGCTGAAATGTTTGACCAAACAAGTTTAAATTAACACAAAGGAGTGAATGTTCTGATGTGACATGTAATTACGAAGTTATTATAAATCTAGTTCTGAATTAAATGGCGCTTCATCAAGCACCAACTAGCACAATGGTGCCTACTAGAGCATAGGATGGTGATGTGTAAGAAGGTCTAACACAATTGGAGACATTCTGTCACATTTAAAATGATCAAAAGTCTTTCACCTGTTATTAATGTTGAGAAGAGGCACAAAGGAGTGAATGTTCTGATATGACATGTAATGTCAAGTTATTCTTAATCTAGTTCTGTATTAAATGGCGCTTCATCAGAGTGATATTGTACAGAAGTCTTTAACATTGTGAGATTACAGCAAATACTGCAGAGTTACAGCAATTTAGGTTAGAAATTCCAAGGACGCACAGATTGCTTGATGCCTGCACACTATTGTATGTGAAATTTTCACAAATGTTTTTAATGAACATTTACCTAGAGACTCTACAGTGTGCAGCAAGACTGAAATGGAGGTGATAGGCCAAATATCCAGAGAGTAGTTTCAATATAGCTATTTTCAAACAATTAGCAATTATGAATGAACAAAGCACTTTTTAAACATAGTTGTATTGAGAAATTTGTCAGAGCCACTGTACTAAATATGGCAAAAACAATTAGATGTCAAAATAGTACAGCATGATTGACATATACTCGTTTTTTTGGAACAGCGCCCCCCAGTGGGCGGATTGTTTCAGCACTTTGCAGGTCACTACAGTGTCTCCACCTGAACATAACTGCCAAATATCATCCAGATTGGGCAACATTCAGCCTGCCAAAATGTCTGCTGAATGCTGATTGGCTGATGGTGTTCAGCCATGTTGATTGATTAAGTTGCCCTTTGAACATCCTTTAGAGGCTGTATGATAGATTCTGCATGCAAAGTTTCAACTTGCTAGGTTGCACGGTTGCTGAGAAACAGTGCTCCAAATTTACCTCTTGAAGTGAATGGGGCATATATCCGGAAGGACTAATTTGCATATGGCGGCCATATTGTTTACATATTTCAACTTTTTCTTAATGAATATTGAAGCGCATGCTCTCACGAGTGTTTTGATACCAAACATGCCAGGATTGGTCAAAATTCCTAGGACTAGTTTGCAAAAGTAGGTTTTGCATATTATGCAAATTAGCACAAAATCTATACTGACGGAAGTGCATGGTCCAAATTAGAAAGTTGTTGGTATTGACCCAAGGAATCCATCAAAAAAAGAATTTTGAATGTAGGTCTTATGGTTTTTGAGTTATTGAGAAAATTGTGAAAAATGAATTTCCTTGTTTATAGCGCCACCACTTAACCAATCGGTGCCATTTTTGTTGTCCACCGAGATGCACTGATCCTACATCTACCTACCAAGTTTCATTTCTCTATGACTTACGGTTTAGGCTGCACAACTGTTTTTACAGGAGAAAAAGAATAATAATAATAAGAAGAAGAAGAAGAAGAAAAATCTTAGCAAAAACAATAGATGAACCAATCATGCAACCCCACACATCGCAACAGGAGCAGATAGCTTCCACACTTGAAGTGGACTGCACTAGAGTTCACTAAAAGTAAACTCTAGACCACTGGTTTCAGGAGGACTAGAGATCAGTGCTCTGAATTGCTCCTGGGCTTGAAACTAATTTTCACGCTTGACCAAATGTACCAGACCTTCAAAAGAAAATCTTTTTCTTGTTTCTTTTTGTTTTTTCTTTACCAGTGTTTCTTCTGCCACTGAATAAAACCCCCATAGTGGTTTTATTTTCATGATTTCTTTCTTTAAACATAACATGTTATTTAAAACCTTATCAGTTGTGACCTAAATTAAACCTAATCATTTTATGGGTCTTATATCTAGATCAATTTACGCCACATCAAAATGCACGGTGCATTTAAAACAGAAACAAACCCAATTGCACAAACCAAACCTGGGACGTGAGACATATTAAAACTCACATTTACAGCAGTGTAAACTAGTGCTGTCAACATTGGCACATTTAAAGCATGCAATTAATTTGGAAACTTTTAATGAGCTTTTTTTTTTTGTTTATAGAAATTATTACTTTTTCAAGTTTACTGAGCCTGGTGACCTATAAGCAGATCTATTCCATGAGATAAACAAAGTACCAATACTATTGAGTTCAGAAGGTAGCTAGATTACATCTTATTCTCTTTCTCACGCTCTATTTTTTAAGCAATTTACACCACTAATTATGTTTTGCCAATCTTACATTCATTCTTTTTTTTTGCGTTTAAATATCTATTATTAAATGCTTAGGTCTTAAGAAGGATGAGTGTGATTATTCATGATTAATCACACAATAACGCTGTGACTAATCTGATTAAATTCATGACAGCATGCAAAACTGCATGCAAACTTCAAAGCTACAGCAGCACAGAAAGAGGCTGAATGTGTTCAACTGGTTGCTGTGTGATGAGCAGATTTGCATATTGCGTCCCACATAATAATCCAAGTTCACTTTGAATAACCAGACAAACATTTGACTACCATTACTTCTGTGATTAATGTCATCAGGGTACAATCAGATACTACAGTCATGATAAGTGTCCTGGTGTAAACTGGGTCTTTCATAAAGGTCACATTTGTGTAGATGTTGCCGCACAGTAGAAGAGTGCACCACCACTCCAATCTCTAAATCTACCTGAAGGTCTTTTGCAGTCAAAAACTATTTGTATTTGCCTTTCTAGCCGTAAATTAGTGGCATACTGGTGTGAGACAATGAAACTGAAACACCTGTCATTTTAGTGTGGGAGGTTTCATGGATAAATTGGAGCAGCCTGGTGGCCAATCTTCATTAATTGCACATTCCACCAGTAAGAGCAGAGTGTGAAGGTTTAATTAGCAGGGTAAGAGCACAGTTTTGCTCAAAATATTGCAAAGCACAAAACATTATGGGTGACGTACCAGAGTTCAAAAGAGGACAAATTGTTGGTGCACGTCTTGCTGGCGCATCTGTGACCAAGACAGCACGTCTTTGTGATGTATCAAGAGCCACGGTATCCAGGGTAATGTCAGCATACCACCAAGAAGGACCAACCACATCCAACAGGATTAACTGTGGACGAAAGAGGAAGCTGTCTTAAAGAGATTGTATCCAAAAAACATAAAACCACAGCTGCCAAAATCATGGCAGAATTTAATGTGCACCTCAACTCTCCTGTCTCCACCAGAACTGTCCATCAGGACAATAAATTATTGTGGTCTAAAACCAGGTGTTTCAGTTTCATTGTCCAACCCCTGTATATTGCTGTTCCTGACTGCAACTTGACCTCAATCCTTACTGTTCTAAATAGGTACATGCCTTCAAAATAGTTAATCCCTTAATATTAGAATAAATGTATTTATTTTATACTATGTTGCAAAAAAACACATTACCAAAAAAAAAAACACCCTCTTTGTGTCTTATTTCTTATATTCTTATATTTTCACAGAAGTCTTAACACGATTAGTCTTTAGATTGGTGTTTAGTAAGAGATCCTGCTTCTTAAATTACTGCATAGAATTTCCTTTTTAACTTGAGCGTTTAGTTTTGATCTACCTGTCTGGTAAGTAAAGGGTTTCTTTTGTCCCCGTTTCCTTTCCTGTACATGTGTAAGGGGATTTTGACTGTGTTACATTTAAATGTTGATGGTCTCGGCTCACTCGTCTGAGACCAGAACAGCTGCCTTTAAACCGTGTGTCATGGAACGTCATGTCAGTGTGTCGGAGGCCGATCACAAAGTACTGGCCAGGCATGCATAGCTAATGGAGCGTTTGTGCGTTTCACTTTTTTCACCTCGCTCTTTTGTCATGCCTCGTGATAGAAACCATTACAGGGTCCCGTTTCTCCTCAGGAGGCAGAATTGAAACTAGGTTGAATGTTGATTGAGGTAAAGGAGTTCTCTGCGACCTCTTGACACCGCACAGTTCTAATTTGTCTGACTGGGAGGTCTCGACTTGACCTAATTACATTACTGAGCAATGAGGTTCCGTGAAATACGGAATATTTGGATTTTTTGTTTCAGTGCTCTGTTTTGCAGGTTGTTAAGCGATTGAGATTGCGTTTGTGCAGATAAACACCTCTCACAGGAAGTTCTTATAGTGCTGCAGGAGATAAGAGAGCGTGCTCTCCAAGCAGGTAATGTATAGAGGCTTCAGATGCATCATAAAAGGTGATAACCTTTCCTGATCATGAGGCAAACTTTTTTAAGAGCGGTAATCTATTGAGCTTTTTTTTTTTCCTTCTTTTTTTTCTGGTGTTTAACAAAGGGCCAAAGTCTCAGTTGGACACAACAATATCTCTAGTTGATATTTGCTATGGATGCAATAAATATTTGGCAACTGAAAATATTTGGCCAAAAATATATGGTGTTTTTTTAAGTGAGTTTATTTGATATTTTTGAGATTTTTTCCCCTGTATAAACTTCAATGTGACTTGAGTAGCAGGTAAATTTACTATTAGAATAGCAGTTTTGTGGTACATATGTGCCTGGAATAGCAGTGCTGAAGTAAATGTGTGATTAGAATAGCAGTTCTTAGGTCAATGTATAATTAGAAAAGCAGTGCTGAGATGCATTTATGATCAGGTGGCACTATTGAGGTAAATGTATGGATTAATTGCACTACAGAGGTTAATTTGTGTGAAATTGCACTTCTGAGGTAAAAGTGTTGCTGAAATTGCACTGCATGGTAAAAAAAGTATGATTAGAAAAGCACTTCTGAGGAAAACGTAATGTGATTTGTTGGTTTGTCTGCTGGGATATTAAAAATACCATTTAAATTATAGTTGTAAATAGTGTGATTGATTTAAATTCTTAAAAAATTAAGACTATAATACATTAAGGCTTTTTAACTTATTCAGTGTTTGGCCAAATCCTTTTTTTTTTTATGCATGCCAAATTTTTGTCGTAAGAAATAATGCATTGCATTTTTTTTTTTTTTTTTTTTACTCTTCCTACTACTCTCTTTTTTGGTTTGGTGCTTGAGTGAGCAGCAGATATTTGCGGAGCACACCGCATCAGCAGAGGGTTGGGGGTGGGTGGGGTTTGGGGGAATTTGTACCGATGGTTGCTGACTTACTCACTGTTTCCTGGGTAGCAACGGGACCCCCCCCCCTCCCCCCCTTCTGCACGGCCTGTTCTGGGACGTAGCCAAGTATGTAACGCACACCCCTGCATCATTTGAATACACTGCTGTAGTTTCCAGCCGCGTTTCGCATGCTTCACAACTGCGACACCTGATCCGCCGTCTTTCTGGAAAGAGAAAACCAAACCGTACTACAGCCCGGAAATAGCAAGAGGCAAGAAGCGCCGTCAGTCATTCATGTTTTATGTATTCCTTCTGGCTGCAGAAAGACTGCGGCGCATTCTAGACTGCAGTCGTTCTCGGCGTACCTGTTTTAAGATGCTTTGAAATTCAAATGAAGGTAATGCTCGGAGAGAGATGGGTTTATGATGAAGCTCCGGGACGAATGTAATAGGCTGAAAATATGCCTTAAGGCTAATGTCTCCCTTGTGTGCCCTCTTTGTGGTGCCCCTCTCTCTCTGTCTCTCTCTCCATGTCATTTTGAATGCAGCTGTGATAGAATTTTGAATTTGACCCTGAAGCATGTGTTTGGTATTATGGTGGAAACGTGCGTGAACCACAAAACAAGCGAGTGGAGAGGTGTGTTATAATAGTCAGGGTCACACACTCAGGACTGAAGATTAAAATTCCCTTCTTTTATGGTTTCCACTAAGCAATTAAACATATAGTGTAAAAAATAGAGTATAGAAATATGTGCACTTAAAATTCTTTAATTTTTTCCAAAAATCGTCAGTGTGCCTTATAATCCAGTCCGTCTTAACCAGGTTGTAAGGAGCAGTAAAGACACTCAGTACATGTACATAAGTACATCGTTATATAGGATTTTCAGTTTAGTTCTCCAGTAGTATTAGCATTATCTGCTAACTGCACTAAGCATTAGCTTTTTGGCTGTTCAGAGATGATATATTTTCAGCCTGTAGCCTGCTGCTAACTCCAGCTAGCACTGCTGAAGCATTATTAACATTAGCTGCTAACCACACTAAGCGCTAGCTCTTTGGCCTTTCAAAGGTGAGTGTTATCAGCCTGTAGCCTGCTGCTAACTTCAGCTAGCACTGCTGAAGCATTATTAACATTAGCTGCTAACCGCACTAAGCGCTAGTTAGCTCTTTGGCCGTTCAGAGTGAGTATTATTGGCCTGTAGTCTGTGCATTTATCGTGTTAAAACAAGCCACGTGGGAGAAAACCCTGGTGACATATGTGGTTTATATATGGGATAACCCAATATGACATAGATATATAATGACCATGTCCTTGTTCGTATACCTTTTTATTTATTTATTTATGTTTTTATTTATTTATGTATGTATTCTATATCTACAGGCTGTAGCCCTGTATCTTTGTTGTTGTTGTTGTTTTTTTGCATACTTTATTACCCTCTTTTTACCCCGTTCTTCAGTGGCCAGGGCCCCATAGGATGATGCCCACAGGACACTGTTGAACCATTCTCAGTCCAGCAGTGACACTGATGTGTTTAAAAACTCCAGCAGCACTGCTGTGTCTGATCCACACATACCAATACAACACACACTAACACACTACCACCATGTCCACGTCACTGCAGTGATGGAAATGATCCATCACCCAAATTATATCTCCTCTGTGGTGGTCCTGTGCGCTCCTGACCAATGAGGACCCAGGGAGGATAATAAAAAAAGTATGTAGAGAAAGTGCTCGTATGTTACCGAAGGTTTACAATGTTACCAGGTTTAGAAATATAGGGTTCTGAACATTGTACATAGGACATTGTAATTTTTCAACTCATATTTATGTATATGTGTATATATGCATTTTTAAGGGCTCTCTTGGCCCACTGGGGGGTCGCCTATGTGTTGGATCCCTGGTGATTCCAAGCCATCCATTACTGGAAGTCATGGAGTGCACAGTTGGCCTAGCTCTCTGTGGTGGGACAGGAATACCCCCCCACCACCACCCCCCTCCTCTTACAATCACTAGTGTGATGCTAACTAGCCAGTGCAGGCATCTGTTTGCTCTACAGTTACTCTACTGGTTAGAATGCTCTAAGTATTTTCATTTTAATGGAATGGCATTATGGCATGTGGCAGTTTTTAAGGAAGCTGATGTCTGACTTGATGTAACCCGACAGCCTGGTGTTAAATGGAATTAGTACATATGTGCCTAAAAAACAGTTCAAAATTCATACAAAGTGTATGATGTGCACACATTACTGATACAACACAGCCAAGTAAAAATCTAATAAACAAAGCACTGAAACTTGCACATGTATTTTGGGTTATAGAAGTCTTTGCAGACTTGTATATGCAGGAATTGTATGTAGTGTAAGAGAAAAAACATCCATGTCATGTACTAAGTCTTTAGTACATTATTATTAGTAATGTATATTTTAATGCCAACTTTTTTTAATTTTGCAACCCACTGAAGTAATAATAACTGCATCAAACTTATTCTTGGTTTGAACTTCACTCACTATCAGTTTGTGATGTATGAGAAAAGAATCACGAAGCATTCACATTTTGTCACCTTGCAAACACAAACTTTGAGTTTCCTGAAAAGCGCTATAAAAATAAAATGTATTATTATTATTTTTTTAATTGCGATATTATTAAGTGATGGACCAATACAAAGTGGCACAAAATAGTGAAGTGGAATGAAAAGGATAGAGTTTCTATTAAAAAAAAATCTGAAGTGTGTGATGTGCAAAAGTATTCAGCCATGCTATATCGATACTTAGTAGAGCCACCTTTCACTAAAATATCAGCTGCAAGTGTTTTGGGGTATCTCTCTACCAGCCTTGCACAAATTTTTGCTCCTTCTTCCAGGTTGATTGGAGAGCGTCTGTGAACAAAAAAATGTTCATGTCTTGCCACAGAAGCTCAATAAGATTTAGGTCAGGACTTGGCCATTCTAGTATATGAATATTTTCCACTGTAGCTCTGGCTGTATGTTTAGGGTCATTGTCTTGCTGGAAGGTGAATCTTCTTCCCAGTCTCAAGTCCTTAGTGGCGTCTTACAGTTTTTTCCTCAGGATTTACCTGCATGTCCAAACAGCATGATGCTGCCACCACCATGTTTCACAGTGGGGATGGCGTGATCAGGATGTTACTTTTCCATCACATTTTGAGCTTTGGATTTAGGCCAAAAACTTAAACTTTGGTCTCGTTTGACCACAACACCTTCTTCCACAGGTTTGCTGTGTCCCCTACGTGGTTTATGGTAAACTGCAGATGACACTTATGTCTTTCTTTCATTAATGTTTTTTTTTCTTGCCACTCTTCCATAAAGACCAGTTTTGTGGTCATGTGTTGGTAGGTTTGCAGTTGTAGAAAACCTTTTTTTGCTTTTTTTGTGATGCTGAAAGCTTGGTATATGTTTTTATAACCTAAACCTGCTTTAAACTTCTTCACAACTTTATCTCTGACCTGTCTGGTGAGTCCCTTGGTCTTGATGACGCTGTTTGTTCACTAGTGTTCTCTAACAAACCACTGAGTCCTTTACAGAACAGTGGTATTTATACTGAAACCAAATTACTCACAGCTGGATTTATTAAATCACACTTTTCAGGTTTTTATTTGATTCATTTTAAAAACTGTGTCATTTATGTTTCACTTCACAATTATGTGCTACTTTGTGTTGGTATATTATTTAGAATCTCAATATAATACATGTATTGAAGTTTGAGGTTGTAAGGTGACAAAATGTGAAAAGGTTCAAGGGATACTTTTGCAGCCCACTCTATATCAGTAGTATAATTTTACATATTGTTTCTAAGAGTTTCTAAGCTCTTCTCAAAATTACCGTGACCTTCATGGAGAAGCTTGTGACCAATCGTATGTTTGTTCCATTCCTATGGCATTTCGATTGAGAATCCAGCTGACTCGGAGGGACATCTCCTGTCAGCTGTGTGAGATACGTGTGTGAGAGTGCGCAAGTGTGTGACATACGAGGGGACGGTGGCAGCTGTCTCTGCCGGCTCAGCCCGTCCCCAAATGGAATGAGAGGCAGAGGATGAGCTCGCCATGACCGGGGGAACACCTGCTGTGTCATGTCTCTCTGCACGTACTCCCCTAAACCAGGAGAAGTGCCACATGTGAAAGTGCTGCAACAGCCTGAGCTCGTCACCTCCTGCCCCCTGGCCAGAGATCTGTAAATAAATTAAATAGTAGTCCTCAGTTAACCTGCGAGATGTTTACTGAGCACAGTCGCTGTGTCTCTTCGTTATCGCCGGGCTCGAGCCGACGGTGCTTGAGATGGTGTCTTTAATCAGGGGAATTATTAATGTGTAACAGTTTAATCAGCAGTAGAGAAGCAAGAACAAAGGGCTTGTCCGAGCTGAATGTCCAGGTGAGCTCGCTCCCACGAGTCTGCGCTAAGCCTTTTAGTGACCTTCCGTCATTCACACTTTCACTCAGTGCTTTATGACACTGTACTGTACATGCCTCTGTTCTGTACTAGGATGTCAGGGTGTGTGTGTGTGTGTGTGTGTGTGTGTGTGTGTGTAAAGATAGCACCTGTCTTATACAGAAGCATCAAAGAAAAGTACTAGACCAAAGTTTATCACATACATAGTCCTATATCAGATTAAATCATATTCATTGATATTTTTACCAACTTTACAAAAATGTGATCACAGGACACTGACAGGAGTATCCGACAAAACATTTAAAGTCTCATTCATTCGTTTTTTGTAAAAAAATAAAATAAAATAAATAAATAAATAAATAAATAAAATAAAAAATATGCTCCGGTGTTTCTGTATAGCCCTGCTTTATTTCACTGAATGACTTGTCACTAAAGAAAGACAGGATTTCGGCTCTTGCTCATGAATATTCATTATTCAAACATATCACCTCTGATTGGCTAACGGCACTGCAGCAGAACGTACTACCTGCCTTTCCCCACAGTCAATTTTACCGCTCCAACACTCAAACGACAAAATGTTTAAGAGATACAGCCTTAGTTTTAAAGATCTGAAAACTTCACTTAACTTTGGACTCTCAGCGTCGCTCAGCCGTGAGACGCCCCGCGGCCGAAATAAATGTTATCAATGTTCAATTAAAACTTAGTTACTTACTTACATAAGATACTAGCTGCATCTTATAAACGGAAGCTGTAAAACTCTGTACCTAGCTAACCATGTCAGCTCTGCTGTAGCTCGGGTTCAGCATTGTCTGTGGGCGGTCCCAAGCCGAGGTGGGCGAGGCCTTGAACTCACGAGTTGACGTAGAGACAGAACTTTTTCTGATCGACTTGTTTTTCTCAATATTTTTTTTTCTTAGCTACTGCAGACAATGGAGGTTGAGGAACAGTTTCATAAGCAGCATGAATTTATAACTCTGGAAGACCTGTAGTATTTCACAAAAGAACAAGAAAAAGTGGATTTTAGTGGAGGGAGACCTTCAACATTTGAGGAATTTGAGGAATCCCCCATTGGGGAACCAAGGCAAGGAAAATAATCTGTGATCTGTGGTGGATGATTTGGAAGCCTGGAGTCCAGACACTTCCATCAGTTTGGCCAGACAAATGGAATTTTCATCAGAATAAGGCCGGGCTGGTGGGTAGTCAGTAACTCTGAGGATGGAATTAGTTTTGACCAGATTCATGGAGAACAGAAAATATGAAATATTATCAGATTGTGGCAAACTAATGACTCCGACAGATCTGAATAAAACATCCTAACTAAAGAGAGAGAGAGAGAGACAGAAGGTAACATAGACACGGAGGCTCCCTTAAAACAGTAAACACTGACATCCATCCACTCAATCCTCAACAATCCTGAGTAATCACATGCGGACCAATAATACTGCTTATAAAAATGCAAGATACCTACTGGTTGTGTCAGCAATCGTACAACTGCTGGGATATACAGATATGTCATTTCCCTTTCAGTTTTTTTCTCCTTCAGTTTCTGAAATGAAAGGGAGTTCTGAGACACGCTGTACAAAGGCAGTAACTAAAAATACGACTTTATAAAAGTAATAATGCAGTTTCCACATTAATTATTTTACCCATTTTGATCACCATCCTACAGTCCACTCTTCTTACACAGCTTGTTGACTTAAAAATAGCATTTTAAACTGTATTTAGTGATGTAAACATGACGTTGCTAATGCTTAGAAGGTAGGATACTTTTTCATATTGAAATATGGATTAAGTACAACCCCTCCCACCAAAAAACTATTAATGTAATTGGTATCATAATATCAAACATTATTAACCCATTTATGCCCAATTTTTTCCCAGATATGCAAATATGCAAATCATTATTTCCTCCAAAAAAAAAAGAGAAAAGTAGATGAAAAAGTGTCTTTTATTACCGGTCACAATTGTGACTGGTGGGATGATATGCGTACTCTCAATGAAAGGTTGCTCAAATAGTTTTTTTTGTTGAAATAAGGGCCTTCTGACAGCAATCACTAAAACAGAATACTTGATCAGGAACTTGGGATTTTCCACACCACAGGAACACTAAGACCAATGGCAAACTATGATCAAAATATGTTAACGTTGTTTGTTTATTTCAAATACAAATTGCAACAGCGTCACTTTAGTGTAGCATGTATTGAAACATTTATTTGTAAACATTTTAAATTGTACTTTAGTGCAAATATTTTAATGTTGGTATAATATTTTAGTACAACATTTGCAACAAAATGTACATTGTAATTGGAGCTGTGCGATATGGCCCCAAAAAAAAAAAAAATCAGATTTTCGATTTAAATCAATTTTTTTCCCCTACTAAAAATCTAATTAAAGATGATAAAGATATGGTTGAAAACTATTTTTTATTTATTTAGTTTTCACTTAAATGTCCTCTTTGTGGTTTAAAGTGCATCCAGAAACAAGCAAAAAATCAATTGTAAACAGTGAGAACATCTAGTAACTTTTAGAAAGCTAAACATAGTGACTCAATGCACCCTCAAACTTAATAAATAAATAAACACACCCTCAAAAAACAAATAGAAATAAATAAAATGGTGCCCCTTTTGATAAAACATACAAAATAGAAAACAAATACAATTTAATATGCTATTAAATAAAGAGCTTTCCCCATTGGGCTTGAATTGCAAAACAAAGCTTTTAAATAAGTGCCAGTGTTCTATAAAATGAGATCTTTTCTCATGAATATGCAAAAAAATCATAAACTGTAGTGCATACAGAACCTGGTACACGGTTGGAAGATGTTTCAGGGACAGTTGCTTGTTTTACTTTGGATGGTGTGCTAGTGCTGCTGCTGCTGCGTTCATTCCATTGGGAGCAGCACTTCTCCCACTCCGCTTCTGTTTAAGGTATAGAGATAAATTTGTCGCGCTGCTTCCTTTAGAAGCAATCGGTTTAAACACACGTTACAGCGAGGACCTGTTTGATCTACGTCCGACGCCGCAAAACCGAACCACAAGCTCCACCATCATGTTTTGTGTGTGTTGTGTGGGGTGCGCGCGGGAGGTAGAGAGAGGGGGCTGGGGGTGCGCGCGCGCGGGAGGGAGGGGCGGGGCTGGGGGTGCGCGCGGGAGGGAGGGGCGGGGCTAAGCTCAGTCTGAAGTATGGGAGCCCACAGGAAAGCGTCGGTGGTGAAAATTAAAACAAAAAAAAAATCGATTTTTATAAAAACACATTGTCCTTAACTGTAAATTCGAATTAATCGATTAAATCGATTAATCGCGCTTCTGTAATTGTAATAATACTTTTGTGGGATTCATTGGCCACTAGTTGAGAAAGTATTTTGTGAGAAATCTTAGTTTGAAAGACCATGTTCCCCCTAACACACGATTTGAGACGCACAACCTATTGATGTGAAATCTTAAAATGAAGGGCTAGGGCTAACTGATAGGGCCAAAAAAAAAGGTAAAATAAGGAAAAAATAAACCCCCAAGTACTTTATCTGATGCATTTCAGATCAAACCTCTCTAAATGTCTTTGTTTTCAGATCATGGAGAAAATAAATTAATCTAAAAGAATAGAATCTACTCTAGTAGTAAAAACCAGTGTGAAATGTTACAGAAATCATGTAAGGCAGAAAAGCAAACAACACAAAAATACAAAGTAGATCAACAACAGTATCCATCTGTAGACTTACATAAAGGAATTCCACCATCCCCCCATAACTTTATGTACATAAGAAAGAGTTGAGAAGAAACAAAAAAAGTCAATTAGGGTGTTCTGTACCCAGAATAAAAAAAAAAATCATTTAGATTTAGATTTGGTTCGTATGTCACGCTTTTCTCATCACAACTGAAATTTCCATTAGCTGAGGTGTCCACATAACTTTCTGTGCGGTAACATTTAGAGGCGTTAAACTAGTCAGGTTTGTGGTTCCTTTCAGCACCACTATAAACAATTCTGAATCAGTTCATTTCTCTAGAAACATTCTCTCTCATTTCACATCAAATGCCCCGAATGACTGTTCAAATCCTAATGATTCAGTCATGCAGACGCTTTGAATAATGTGGGGAATTCCCCTGTGCTAAGTAGAGCTTAGCACAAGAATTTCATTTGTCAAGTTCCAAAGATTTTTAAAATGAAGCTATTTAAACACGTTTGGATATATACCAGAGGATATTCTGTTCCATTTTGTTTAATTTTGTTCAGTTTTCTTTTTAAATAAGCAAAGAAAAAGCTTTGTTAAGTTAAACTTTGTGTGGTTGGAGTAGGCTGAGATTAAGGCTGCACGATATTGGCAAAAAATAGGCATTGCAATATATATATATTTTTTTTTCGATATACAGCTCTGGAAAAAAAATGAGACCACTTACAAATGATGATTTTACCAAATTGAAAACCTCTGGAATATAATCAAGAGGAAGATGGATGATCACAAGCCATCAAACCAAACTAAACTGCTTGAATGTTTGTACCAGGAGTAAAGGCATAAAGTTATCCAAAAGCAGTGTGCAAGACTGGTGGAGGAGAACATGCCAAGATGCATGAAAACTGTGATTAAAAAAAACTCTTAAAACTTTAGAATTCTGAACTTGTTTTCTTTGCATTTCTTGAGGTCTATAAGCTCTGCATCTTTTTTTCAGCCATTTCTCATTTTCAGCAAATAAATGCTCTAAATGACAATATTTTTATTTGGAATTTGGGAGAAATGTTGTCTGTAGTTTATAGAATAAAACATTTCATTTTATTATTGTTCATTTTACTCAAACATATACCTATAAATAGCAAAATCAGAGAAACTGATTCAGAAACTGGAGTGGTCTTAATTTTTTGCAGATCTGTATATTGTGGTAAAAAAAAAAATAGTAATTGTGCACTCCATACTGACAAATAAACAATATTTGCCTGATATAATCGGTCTCTTGTAGATATTTATTGGAATATAAATGGTGTGAATTTTCCTTGTGTTCCAAATGACAAAAAAAGTTGTACACTAATAATTTAATTTGCCTTACATTACATTGCACATTCTGCGATGTAACTATTGCACATGCCAACATAATGCGATGATGATCCTTAAATTAAATATTGTGCAACCCTAGCTGAGATGATAAAAAAAGAAAGTATGAGTCCATGCATAACTTTTTGCTGTTAGCATATTCTTTTAGCTTTTCTCAACCATGTTGTCTCTATTTTCTAGGTTCACAAACATCATGGTTCAGTTTGGAGCACCATTTGGACGTCATGGTTCAGAACTATTACGATGCAACAGGAAAAAAAACCAAGAACTCTCCCAGGTTCCATCTAGGGCTGTACAATGCCATGTGAGGTAAAGTGCTGAGATAAACTTTAGCATTTTTATTGTGTAAGTACTTGTTTATTTTCTGTTGGTCTGTTTGTCCAAATTTGATAAAGGTGAGAGATAAAGAATAAGAAAAGATACAAGTGAGACACTCTCTATACACATGGCAGAAAGAAAATGAAGAAGGAAGATTAAAGAAGAAGTGACTGTTTTAAAACTCCCAAATCCACCACAGTTTCCACAAAATTGTATAAATTCAACAACTCACAGTTTACGTGCTCTTGTGAAATGACTGCATTTACCCTAATAGCATGTAAAACACATTTCCTAACTGTTACCCCCATACCATGAAAGTTTGCACAAATACACTGACCATAACACCTATTTTTTTGTATAATTACATGAAAATGTATGGAAATGTCTCTTAGTGACTCTTTTTAAAATGCAGCTCTCATACATTCAGACTTAAAGATCTTAGAGAATTATGTTAAACCTGTATCTTATCATGTGCTGAATGTGCTGCTTTCTCTCTCTCTCTCTCTACAAGCTTCCTTATTTCCTGAAAAAGAGCTTTCCTTTCAAGCACTTTCTCAAATGCCTACAACGCTATTGTAACCACAGCGGAGCTCCCAGGACTCTCAGCACAGCCTCCATATGTTCAGAGGATTGTTGAACTTGAGAGCGGCACCAGGATCCTCCAGGAGCCCGAGGGCCGATCAACACTCTGTCCTTTCTGGACCCTTCTCATGCCCACGGGCCACTCACAACCCCTATATACACAGACCATCATCTGTCTACCACACAGCTCTTTCTCACAGGAGCTCATCTTTCCCTCAGCTATTTTTAGACTCTTCCTACACTACTGCTTTTTTCCTTTTGTCAGTGATTTTTTTTTTTTTTTCCAACACATTTCTATTCGAGAGAGTGATCTGATTTTTCCTCTTTCCTACTGTCTGACCATTGTTCTTGATCAGTTGTTCTACACCTTTTTACACTATATACCACCTGTGATTAGTGCTGGGCGATATGGGAAAAATCATATATGACGATATGGAATTTTTTTATATCACGATAATGATATATATATCGTGATATACTACATTTATATAAATAAATTATAAATAAATTAACAAACACGAAAATGAGGGTATTCAATCTGTAATTTCAGTTCGTTTTAGTTTTTTTCTGTTTATTACTGTTTTTATTAGTTTCAGTTAAGGAGAACTTTCACTTTCAGTTTTCTTCATTTCGTTCCTTTTCGTTAACAGTAATACTTGGTTACTTAGCTATATGGTGATTATCATGCCATAGCTTTATAGAAAATAAAAATAGAATAAAAAAACAGATGAATACATCAGACTATTTCCTGGAACCCGACCCGGCCCGAGGAAAGTGACGCGCTCCTCCGCATGTTTAAAGCACTGCAGGTGGAAAAGGGGATTTGGCGCTTCTTCTACTGCTTACGGGCTGCATGACATTCAGTCTCTCAGCCTGCCAGTCAGACTACAGTGTCAGCATATAAATCGCATGCGTTTTCCTACAGGACAAACCATTCAAACGTGCGGATGAGCTCTCCACACCCGATTAAAAAAAATCACACAGTGGCTGTCTGGCCTAAAATAGTTAGATACAGCTATTCAATAAATAAATTTACATTCATTAAAAAGACCAGTGAGAAGTTCTGTATGCTAAATAACAAAGAAGCAGCAACAAGCTAGAAGCTAATAAGCTAATAACAACATTTAATAAAAACAGAAAAATAGATATAAAATAGGAAAATAACCAACTAAACTGAGCTCAAAACGCTAAAAGAAATATAAGCTAACAAATTCTAAAAGATCAAAACGAAATAGTGAACACTCAAAGCAGTAGCTTAAAGACAGAATATAAAGCTTTACCAGCGCCATGAGACGGGACACCTATACAGTAGAACAGAAGGAGCAGCGGCAGCGTGACGGTTCTAGTGAAATAATTAAAATGTATAAATACACAACAGAGCGCCGTGTACCACATAAAATCAGTCCAAGATCCTCACCAAAAATAGAAAACCAGGATAGAAACCCAACCCTAACGCAATCACATTTTATCATAGCCCACTTTATATATTTGCATAAATAATTAATGAAATTACTGTAGAAACAATAGGGACGATAGAAGGTAAGTAGCACAATAAACACTTTTCTATCTTCCCCACGATATTTATCATCATATCGCACAGCACCTCCTTGTGATTAAACTAAAACCTTCAGGTACAACTTGCTGAGGCTACTAAGACGGAGTGGGTATTGCTACTGATTTCCCTGTTTGATTCGATTCAAAATGATTAATTTAGGGAAATTTCAGTTACAATAAATAAAAATTGTAGTTTGAATCTGAAATGTTGTAAATATACAAGGAACAGGTAAACTTCCATTATTGAAATATTAGTGTTTATATTGTATAGACTTAACACAACAGTTACATTTGGTTTTTTTTCTATCATTTAATGTAACTTTGTTAATGGAGACACCGTGCTTCACATCTCTCTTCAGGTTTGGAATGACCACTTTACTCAATTGTTTAAGTGTGGGTAAAACATAACATGCTTCCTGAACATTTATGAAGCTTCAGAAGCCTTCGTTTTCAATAACGCTGTATAAACATATATACTGACATTTTAGTTATATAAAACAAAAACAGAACATGCTTCATAAATTTCTAATTTATTTGCAAATAAATGCTAAATGCTAATGCGCCGGCGGGGGTTAGTTTAGCGCCCATTCCCGTGCTAGGGAAATTACGTATAAAACTTTCAAATAGCATATCAGCTTGTTCATTAAAACAGCTTGTCATGTTTTTTTTTTTTTTTTAATCTTCTTAAAATTTATCTCACATTCCTCCAGTAGAGATCTCACAAATAGAATATCTGCTTTTTTTTTTTTTAATTAAAAATGGTTATCCATAAGAAGTTAAAGTTTATTTGCTACAGCTAGCTAGCAACAGTGTTTATTACTGGGGGCTTATTTACGAGTTTATCAGAGCAGAGCACAGGGCAAAGCACACGCAAAACACAAGGGCATTTGGAATTTAATCCAGATTTAATTTTTATATTGGTAGAGCTGTCACTAATGTGTTAGCTATGCTAAGCTAACCATAAAGAACGGGGTTCTAGCAGAGGAGGCTAATCTTTTCATTCAGAACTACGTTCAGGTTCCATTTAACTAGCCAACCAGTCTATACTTCTGTTTAATATACAGTGAGTCCAAGAAGTATTTGATCCCTTGTTGATTTTCTTCGTTGGCCCACTAATAAAGACATGATCATTCTATACTTTTAATGGTAGATGTATTCTTACATGGAGAGACAGAATATTAAAAAGAAAATCCAGAAAATAAATCTAAGGAATATATATTAATTGATTTGTATTTCATGGAGTGAAATAAGTATTTGATCCCTTAGTATTCATTAGCAGTTCTGGCTTTTACAGACCAGTTAGACACTCCCAATCAACTTGTTACCTGACCTGAAGCCACCTGTTCTCACTAATCACTTGTGTGAAAAACACCTGTCCACAGAATCAGACAGATCACACAGATTTCAAGTCTCCAACATGCGTAAAACCAAAGAGCTGTCACAGGACCTCAGAGTCAGAATTGTTGACCTTCACAAAGCTGGAATGGGCTACAAAAAGATTAGTAAGGTGTTGGATGTGAAAGTAACAACTATTGGTGCAATTATCAGAAAGTTTAAAGAGTATAACATGACAATCAACAGACCTCGGCCCGGTGCTCCAAAGAAGATTTCGCCTCGTGGGGTGGCAATGATGCTGAGAACGGTCAGAAATCGTCCTGCAACCACTCAGCAGGAGTTAGCAAATGACCTGAAGGCAGCTGGGACCACAGTTTGCAAGGAAACAATTGGCAACACTTTGCGCAACAATGGATTCACATCCTGCAGTGCCCGAAAGGTACCCCTGCTGAAGAGAGCACATGTGGAGGCGCGCCTCAAGTATGCCAATGATCATTTGAAAGATGAACCAAGTTATTGGGAGAAGGTTTTGTGGTCAGACGAGACCAAAATTGAACTTTTTGGCCTCAACTCCACCCGCCATGTGTGGAGGAAGAAAAATGCTGCCTATGACCCCAAGAACACTGTGCCCACCGTCAAGCATGGAGGTGGAAGCATAATGTTTTGGGGGTGTTTCTCTGCCAAGGGTACAGGGCTACTTCACCGCATCACTGGGAAGATGGATGGAGCCATGTACCGCACAATCCTGAGGGACAACCTCCTCCCCTCTGCCAGGGATCTGAAAATGGGCCGTGGTTGGGTCTTCCAACATGATAACGACCCTAAACATACAGCAAAGGCAACAAAGGATTGGCTCAAGAAAAATCACATTAAGGTCATGGAGTGGCCCAGCCAGTCGCCAGACCTCAATCCGATCGAAAATCTATGGAGGGAGCTGAAGGTCAGAGTTGCCAAGCGACAGCCCACCCACCTTCATGATTTAGAGAGGATCTGCAAAGAAGAGTGGGCCAAAATTCCCCCTGGTGTGTGTGCTAAACTTGTGGTTAACTACAACAAACGTCTCACCTCTGTGCTTGCAAACAAAGGCTTTGCCACTAAATATTGAGTGTGTTTGGCAAGAGGGATCAAATACTTATTTTCCTCATTGAAATACAAATTAATTAAAATATATTCTTTAAAATTATATTCTGGATTTTTGTCTTGATATTCTGTCTCTCCATGTTAGAATATATCTACCATTAAAAGTGCAGAAGGATAGTGTCTTTATTAGTGGGCAAACAAAGAAAATCAGCAAGGGATCAAATACTTCTTGGACTCACTGTGTATATATATATATATATATATATATATATATATATATATATATATATATATATATATATATATATATATATATATATATATATATATATTACCTACATATACATACAAATAATCATGTGATACCCTAAAATTAATTTTAATGCAGACACTATTCGGAATTGTGGAGTTCCACAGGGTTCTATTTTAGGCTGTATGTAAAAGACACAGCTTGAAACCACTATTTCAGATCTTTCTTTTTTATTATTATTCCTGTGCTTCATGCTTTTCATGCATGTTTTCCATCCCAGTTTAAAGCCTGTAACAGCAGGCAGATGAAGGTGCTTTAGAATGAGCCTTTGATGCGTTTCTCGCCTCTGCAGTGCTAAAGCTCCCTAGTCAGCAGCAGATATCGATCAGTGTTTGCACAGGGGCATCCGCATCATCGGCCCACGTGACCCACGCCTGGGTAAGCAAGTTCGCTCGGTCATTTGAGGTGCCAGTCTCCCGTCTTTTTATCCAATCGCGGCCTGGCTGCGCTCCAGCGCAGTGCTTACAGAGGCAGCAATCGGATCCCGGGCGTCTATGTTTATAATTCTGCACAAAGCGCAGCCCGCTGCAGCTGTTTATGCTCTTGTGCGGTTCTGTTTGGACTCACTCACTGAAACTCTCATTTTTGGATGGAGCTTTTTGTGCTCTGGCTTGGATAAACATAATGATGTTCATTTCTTTGAGAATAAACTGCTACAAGATCCTCAGAACTTAGCTTGAAGCCATGTCTACTCATGTCCTTATGCTTTATGTAGTAATTCTATAGGAGGGAATTGCTATCTCACCACTGGCCCTCTGTACATTTATGCTTTATTAACCATTGTGTATTAAGTGTCACTTGTTTACAGACCACACCCAAAAAGTGTGACAAAGCAAACTTAAGCATCAGCATCATTTTACACTCGGATAAACCTGCTTTGTCAGTTCTGAAGTGTGAAGGAGTAAGTTGAGACTAGGTAAGAGATACCATGGCTTTGAGCACCAGTAGGCTTATCATAAGTGCTGTCACTATATTTTATATATTTTTATAACAATCATTTTAATTAAACATCAATTACATGTATACCCTTTCTGAGATTTTAGATATAATTTACTGACATGGGTTGGAAACTGAAAGGGTTTCCACTACGTAATAGGGCAGCAACTAATAATTATTTTCGTAGTCGACCAATCTAATGATAATTTTTCAATTAGTCAATTAGCTATTCCCTTTGTATTGCTCTTTTGAATTGCCTCTGTAATCCGAGTTGCCAGGTTTGCAGTTTTCCTACTTAACTAGGCTTGTTTGATAGTCATACAATACAATAAAAATACTTCTATATTTATCAAGCCGCCAAAAAGCCTTAATTGCAAACCATTCAAAAATTTAAATGTATTAGGTTGTGAATGTCTTTGGCAATCTTAGGCCCTGTCCACACGAACCCGGGTATTTTTGAAAACTGAGGTTTTTGTCTCCATTTTGGCCTTCCGTCCACACGAAAACGGCATTTTTGGTCACTGAAAACGGAGGTTTTCGAAAGCGCCTCCAAAGATGGAGATTTTTGAAAACTCCGCTACATCAGAGCCGTGTGGATGGGGGAAAACGGAGTTTTTTGAAAATGCTGACGTCTGCTTTTCCTTTTCGGCGCAACAACAGCGAACTCTGCCCGTTTAAATTATATTTACACCCAGCTGATCCAACTAATGAACTAACTGCCCTCTCTGTCAGAACAGCGCGGAATTACCCAGAACCAGCTTTAAACGCTGTAACACGTTTTACCAGTGTAGCTGAGACCAGTGATGGTAGCGTGTTTAGCTGTTCCACATGCTACTCTATCAGTATGAGCTTTAATTATACTGATCCAACACCACCCTGGATATACTGACAGACCAGCTACACCAGCAAACTCAAAATACATCATTTACTGTTACTGGAGCTCCTCATCCAGCCTGTTTCCTCCCCAGCCTCTCTGGATTTTACAGCGGGTCAGTAATGTGGGTTATAGTGATTTGTTTATAGATTCTGATAAATTATATTATACAGTGAAAAAATAAGATGTTTGGTGTTTGTTTCTCGTTATTTTAGTAATTACGTTAAGCCAAGTTAAGATTCGTCCTTATAACAGACTTCAGTAAAAGGAAAGAAAACCCACATTAAGCATTTTTTTTTAAGTGTTTTAGACTTCAGTTAGCTGGGTTAGCTCTGTGGTTTTGGAGTAACACTGTAATTCTAGTTTTCCTGCTGCATCACACAGCTCGCCTCAGTGAGGGCAGATAGTTAGTTGATTAGTTGGATCAGGTGTGCTGTAATCAGTATAAACCAGTAACCGTAAAGCCTGAAACAGGGACAGCACCTGGATTGGTTCTGTTCTCTCTGCAATGTGTGGATTAATAACATGTTAACAGTTTAATTTAATGTTACTCTCACAATATTTTACACAGCGGAGGTAACGTTACTAAAATGCGCTGTGTGCAGTTTTTTCTGATCCTCCTGACCTGAGGTAAGTTACAAACCTTACTGCGAACGGTAAAAAATGGTTGGACAAAAAAAAAAAAAAATGTAGTTTTTGCTGAGGAATGACGAGAAAACGTCCAAATGTCTAGAAAATCGCTGTTCATTCCAGCGTTTTTGGGTGGTATGGCGTTTCTGTGTGGACGGGGATATTTCTGAAAACGCTGCTCGTGTGGACGAAGATATTTTTAAAAACGCCTTCATGTGGACGGGCCTTAGATATTGGGTTAGTTTAAGCTTCTGATTGGCTGGTTTTAGACAGACTATGGACAGGATATCACTTCAAAGACAGCAGAAGCCTCTATATGTGGGATTTAAATTATGTGAATATGTTTAAATGTATAATGAGCTGATGTACAGTGAGTGTGGATGTTGTCTTGTCCCTTATCTGGTGTGTTTATATTTTTGGAGACACAGAGATAGAGGTGCATGTGTGAGCTAATTACCCCTCCCACGGGGAGTAGTTTGCTTCATCACACATTAATGATGCGTTGACAACAAAAAAATCTATGTCAAAAGATTTTTATAGTTGAGATTCCTCATCTGTCCTCTCTCTTCCGGCGCCACTGTTACCTTTCATTTATTTAGCTGCTTCTGCTGCTCTTAGCTGTGAATGGAGGTGACGTTTGTAAACAACGTTGGCCGCTTACGTCACAGGTTCGCTGGTTCCAGAACGGAATGGAATCGGCAGTGGAAACGCAAAGAATCGTTCGGGAACCTGGCACCAGCACCTGCAGTATGCCGATGGAAAAGCACATTGGAAGGAGTTGAAGAGTCTGGTGGCTCTCGGAACAAAGGATCTCCTGAGCCTGTCTGTGGAGCAGCTCTGTGACATGATCCATAACTGCTCCTATTATCCATAACGCCAAAATGTGTTATTTTATTTAATTTGTGTGTGTAGAGCATACAAATAAACTGAACCTGGTGTATTTCGGCTCTTTATTGCCAGGTTTTCACGTAGTGTAGAGTGTGGCTCTGGCATTGGTGCCAGAATCCTACAGAACTTATGCACTTGACTTAAATTCAAATCTATTTATAATCAAATTTCTGCAGATTTTTTCCAAGTTGTCGTGTAAACAATATACTGATTTTTAAGATTGGCAATCACTGTAATCCTCAGTAACGGTATTTTTCAGTGCATTTACAATACCATTCTCACTCAAAGTTTTTTATTTTTTATTTCTCTCTACCTACATTGTAAATGAATACAGAAGTCATTCAGACTATGAAGGAACACATAAGGAATCATGTAGTAACTTCAAAGTGTAAAACAAACCAAAATACTCTGTGAAGCATTTAGATGCGCTTATCTGGTGTTCTATTAACTTGTGGTTTCTAAAGCTGGTAACTCTGATGCCCTTATCCTGATGAGAGCCAGTTTCATCACAGTGTTTTTGATGGTCTTTTGAGAATACTTTCAAAGTTCTTGAATTTTTTTGTAGTATTTTTTTTTTTTTTTACATGTTGAGTAGTACCCGTTGAGTATTTCTCACCATAATAAGGATTAGAACATTACTCAAATATAGCTATTCACTGTGTACCAACTCTACCACAACTCTACCATCACAACTTTACAACTGATGCTCTCAAACACATTAAGAGATAGCTGAACATAGCAGCTGTGTGTAGCCTAGTATGAAGATGATCTGTGCAGAGACTTAAGAGAACTCAAGGCAAACGTCCTACTAAGCTTCTTTTAAATATTTTTATTTGTAATAAAATACATTATTTTTAATGGATATATATGCAGTTGAAACAGGGAGCCTAATGCATCCCAAATTTATCAACATTTATCAACATTTTAATTTAACATTCTGGTGATTATAGCTTTTAGAAAAATGTGTATTGGGGAGGGGGTTAGTGTACTATAGACTCTTGTGGCTCAGCCTAAGCTTTTGTCCTTAATTGCATTTTTTTCCCCTCTTACATTTCTTTTACTTTTATACTTTTAAGTAGTTTTGAAATCAGAACTTTTACACTTGTACTTGAGTAAAAGCTTGAGTTGATACTTTAACTTCTACCGAAGTATTTTAAACCCTAGTATCTATACTTCTACCTACAGAATAATGAATATGAATACTTTTCTCACCTTTGTTCCTAGTAATCTGGTTTAATTTTGAAATATTAATCTATTTTCTCAGTTATTTGCTTATGACAGTTATTTGCTTACATAAACACAGAGGATGTGTCCTCCTAAAGTGCTTCTGTGTTTATTAGTGCCTCACTCCTCTTTGATGCTGTTTGTGGTTTTATGACTGAGTTGCTTCACCTCCGATTTGAATAAGTGGGTGGTGAAGTTTCGTCACAGACGACACTCAGGACGTTCTCTCCTGGAACTGCTAAGTTGTTGTGGCTTGCCTTCGTTTGGTTGGTGTTGAGCCAGCGGTGGGCAAGCTTCCAAAATCTACACGGCATATCCAGAAAGTAATTAAGTGTGTCAAACTTGTGCAAGTCTCAACGGTGTTGGAGATGCTGAAGTAACTGTCTCACGCGAATGCCGCTCTCTGTCAGTTACGCAGTGTATGCAGTTATTCTCATGGTTTCGTCGTTGAGATTAGCTGGATACACGCCCACAAATGGTGCAATTATACGCTATTCTGTCTTTGAATGCTTTTCTCTGGTTCTTTTTTTTTCTTGTACATCTTGACTTCTTTAACAGTGTGTCATTTTACTTTGCACAATTCCCAAATCATAGCGAATACTTGACCCATTTCAGTGACCCTTTTACCAGAAAACAGCACAAGCCCACACGACCAGGAGGCGAATCCGGGAATACAGGATTTTCGGGGCTTCGTGACATGACTGTGACATTCTCAGATTTCACACAGCCGTTCAGCAGCTGGTGGGTCGCTGCCAGCCTGTTTTGAGTCATGCGAAGCCTAAAGTCACCTGACTCGTGTAGGGGTATTGTTGCTGAGGCTGGTCTGAAGACCCGCTGACATTTAACTGAAGAAAAGCAGCCGGGCCACGTCAATTGTACGTGGGATCACAGGAACAAAAAGGACTTTCTCCGCTCCAGTTGTTCAAGGTAAAGACTGTGTCACGTGAGGGTTTTGGCTTGTGGATTCAGATGGAATCATCAGGAGACTTATGTAGGACTTTATTTGGATCCTGTACATTCAGGAGCAGTATACAAACACAGATAGACACCTGAATTTCTGACATTATGCAATTTTCCACTATGCCCACTTTCAAGACGCCTTTAACATCCTCCAAATAAGAAGAGCTGCGTCTTTGGTTGAAGGTGTTCTATTTAAAACATCCACCCAAAAATCCTTCTCTTACAGTTTTTGTGGAGGGGAAATTCTTTTAGAAAGCATGAATAAAGCAGATATGTCTGTGCTTATGATCTGGGATCTGAAAACACACTAGTCTGAGTTTCTTTATACCTGGAGCTTCATACCTGAGCCATTTCTCTGGGTAAGGATGTCCTGGTGTTGGTTCCCTACCAAAAAAAACAAAACAAAACAGAAAAAACAGCAGACATTTGGGTGTAAGTTATTGGATAGTTTAATTAAAACTATGCATTTTTCAGGTTTGAAAAATATGTTTGCCCCACCCCCAAATAACCACTTAGGGGCCCTATCGTACACCCTGCGCAAGATGTGCATTGTGGTCTGGAAGTGAAGTGTGTTTAGGTAAATTTCTGGCGTGTTCCTATTTTTGCGGCGGAAAACAATGAATGAATGAAATTAATCTATACAAAAGTCAATCTTCCATTCCTATGGGTGTGTGCTGCGTGCCCAGGGCATGTACACCCCCACTCATTAAACACATATGCACTGCAGAGCGCAAACCGGACTTAAAATATAACTCAAAACTCAAGAATAAAGAATAAAATAACATTGCTCTTCCTGCTGGCATACCTTCATAGTGTGAACACGCACTTCAGTATCTTCTGCTGAAACCCACAAAGCGCCGCACTGTTAAAATAGTCAGAGCGCACCTGCCTCTTAAAGGGAATGCTCTTCCAGTGTGAACGAGCATGTCTGTTACCTCTGCTGAGAAGTGCAGAAGAGCTGCGCCATTAAAATAGCCAGAGCTTAAAGTCAGAGTGTACCTGCCTCTTAAAGAGAATGCACAGTCACCGTTACAGCGTGAGCGAGCATGTCCTTTACCTCTGCTGAGAAGTGCAGAAGCGCTGCGCCATTAAAATAGCCAGAGCACAAAGTCAGAGCGCACCTGCCTCTTAAAGAAAATGGCGCAGTCATTGTTACAGTGTGAACGAGCATGTCCGTTACCTCTACTGAGTATTGCAGAAGCGCTGCACCTTTAAAATAGCAATCCACCAAAGTCAGAGCACTTACTTACTCCAACTCCAGATGCGTGATTCGCAATTGACTGGTGTGGTATAGATAGCTAAAACAGGGCTCAAGGAATTAATTAGGATCTGTGATTCGGAACTAGTGTGAATGCTTCTTTTAGCAATCAGACATTCTTTCCTCAGCCATCAGAAAAATACTGAGCAGCAAAAGCATCCATGACAGAATAGAATGCTATTTTTTGCATTATTTTTTACATTGTGTTACATAAAGGTACATCTAAATTGGAACTTTCTGGTCCCATTAACATGACTCTTAAGAACCTTATATCAACTATGAAGCATGGTGGTGGTAGTATGATGGTTTAGGGGTGCTTTGCTGCATTAGTACCTGGTACCATAAGTCTTCCTATTATTGAGGGATTTATAAATCTTCTAAAGAGCATGTCAGGTCATCTGTCCATGAGCTGAAGCTGAAATGAAACACATAATCCATTGCAAACAAGCGAGTGTATGCAATGAACAATGATTCAACAATGAGAAATGCAAACTTAAACCTAAATGACCTAAATTACCTAAACCCTGTTTAAATGTTGTCTCAGGACTTGAGTCAAGACCTGTAAACGTCACTTTGAAGCAGTTCTGTAAGGGGAAGGTGGCCAAAATGCCTTAACTCTGATGCTGTGAGACAATAAAGAACAACAACAGAAAGTGTTTAGTTGCAGATATTGTTTAGATGAAGGTAATATAACTAATATTATTTAAATAAAATCAGATCACCATATGTTTAAATATGTAAAGCACACAGGATGTTCTTCTGGAGTGTTGTAATTTGTTTCACATGACTGTATTCAGGAATTCTGACACGTTCTGACACTGTATATCAGGTGTTTTGCAGTTGTTTGTGAAGCAGAGAGGGGCCTTCCTTTCCCAGCAGTCAAACTTGTATTTCATGCTGCCTTGACCCCTGTTGACCACTTGTAGGAAAAAAGAGGATGAAAGAGACAATCTCTTCTCAGCTGTGCACCAAATTCCTCAAGAGCAGCACAGACTTTACTGTCGTAAACGTGCCTCAATCTGTTGAGGCCTGCTGAGTTTTAGCTGTGTTCATGCAGCGCAGAAACCTTTTAAATAGACTTGCTGTGTTCACAAAGAGGAGTTATTTAACTACAGTTACAGTGGAAACTGGTAGTCAAGGTTTGATCAGTGTCTTTTACTGTTTTATTGTTGTTTTGTATTGTTGTATCTTATTTTCCTCAAGTTGACAAAAAAGCATATTTCTCAAATTTTAACCAGATGTTGAACTATGTCCATGTGGTTAAAATATGTTGTGTATACACTGGTAGGGCTGGGCATATGCCGTATTTTTCATATTATAAGGCTATCAATAAACGTTTATTTTCTAATCAGTTTTCGTACATAAGGTGCACCAGATCATAAGGCACATTTTAAGCGACATTAGTAAGGAACAAGGGTGTCACCATGTTTCCCTTCTAATTCAGCAGGTCTCGCCGCTTGAGCACCTAATTACAAAAAACTGTAATTCTTAAAAATATATATTCAAAGGAGTCAAAGGAGCGCTGGATGTTAATCTACACAGATTTCTCTTCTGAAAACCGTTTATTTGGTTGAGTAAAGCGCTTCTGTTTATTTACAGTAAGCTTAGATTTCCAATATTTTTAACAGCGCAGTTAGCAGCAACGCTAACTACAGCATAGCGCTTATGCTACAATGAGGAAATCTGAGTGTTCTGGTAAGCCAGGGCGCTATTAGCTAGTAGTTCATACCACGTAGAAGAGCTAGCACTGTGGTTAGCGGCTAATGCTAATACTGCTTCAGTCTCGGTGCTGGAAAAATACTTTGCTGGAACTATAACGCTGTACTTCAGCGGAGTGGCTGTATTGCTTTTAATACCTATCTGGAAAAAAACTCATACATAAGACGCACTGAATTATAAGACACACTGGCAATTTTTGGGAAAATTAAAGTATTTTGAATGCGCCTTGTAGTGTGAAAAATACAGTACCTGAAAATGAATGACAACTGGCATTCAGAAAACTCACATATCTAACTATACTTATGCTTATACATATACACACATACATAAATATACATACATATTAATACATACACATAAATACATACACACACACGCACAGTTACTTCTATTCTATTGTTTTTTGCAAAAATATGTCATGTGTTACGGATTATGTCATGAAATGCCTACCACAATGGAGGCAAGAAACCGCCACCATGCCCCTGCGATCCAGAGGCAGATAGGGAAGAACCCAGTGGACCCAGACCATCCACAGCCCATTAGGAGCCCAGAAGACCCGCGGCCACACATCCCGATGGTAACCATGCGCACACCCCAGATGAGGACGGGGGAGACTCCAGACGAAGCCCCCATGGCAAAGAGCAAGAGTCCAGAGAGCCAAAGGAAGCGAGCAGCCCACCCCCCCCCGGCAGGCCAGCACCCCCTGCACGAGCCGAGCATGCGGCCCCAGATTAACATTCAGCGCTCCTTTGACTCCTTTGAATATATATTTTTAAGAATTACAGTTTTTTGTAATTAGGTGCTCAAGCGGCGAGACCTGCTGAATTAGAAGGGAAACATGGTGACACCCTTGTTCCTTACTAATGTCGCTTGAAATGTGCCTTATGATCTGGTGCACCTTATGTACGAAACCCCAAGCACCCGGGAACAGCCCGACACCCGGCAGCCCCCCCCCCCCCCCCCACGCCAAGGGGGCCCAAGCCACCCCCAGGCCACGGCCACCAAGGGGGCGGGCCAGAGACCACATTAGGGCATCCGGCCACGCACCCAGGGACCCACGGACGCCCACCCCCACAGGAACGGCAGTGACGATCGGCGGAGAGCAGAGTGGAGCGGTAGGGGGGGCAAAAACCCATAGACATAGAAGCAATGCAGAGAAAAACGCCAAATGAAACATGCTATATTTGTTGCTTATTACAATAACTGATTGTTAATCTTAATCAAGATAAAACATTAAATTAAAGGAGAAATCCAGTGTAAAATGGACTTGGGTTGTAGTCAATCATGATAATGAGTACAACCTTTTCACCAATAGCCCACTTTTATTCACCCCCAGCATTCTGAAATGCAGCGCTTTTAGCCAATGCGCAACAGGCTTACAGTGCTAGTGATAGGGGCGTAGGGGAGGAGTTCCCCATGCAAAGAAATAGCTATTTTAAAATTAAATCATGAGAAGTCGACTGAGGCACCATGTGGCCTCAGTTGCTCGATCCTGCTGCTTTGTGCTTTATAACATCAGAAAAATTAGACTGTTTCTGACGCAACTCCTGGTACAAGCAGTCGTCATCTCACGCCTCAACTACTGCAATGCCCTGCTAACTGGCCTCCCGGCCTACGTAGTAAAACCACTCCAAATGATCCAGAATGCAGCAGCACGTCTGGTCTTCAACCAACCAAAACGGGTGCATGTCACCACACTGCTCATTGAGCTCCATTGGCCACCAGTTGATGCTCGTATCAAATTCAAAACTCTTACAATTGCCTACAAGGTGATGACAGAACAGCTCCTTCCTACCTGCACTCACTCCTGAAGGCTTACGCTACCTCCCGGCCGCTGCGCTCCTCCAATGAACGTCGCCTCGCTTTACCAAACAAACATTCACACAAAGCAATCCAGACTGTTCTCATACAGAGTTCCCCAATGGTGGAACAAACTACCTTCCACTACCAGATCAGGAGAATCTCTCACTATCTTTAATAAACTCCTGAAGACAGAGCTCTTCAAAGAGCACTTACTCTTCTAACACCTCTAACAAACTAACTACTTCTAACCTCATTTCCTTTTTCCCCTTCTTCACTTCTCTATCCCTTTATTTTCCTTCGACCTCCTTTTAAGCGCTACCTAAAAAATGTTTTACCTTTAACTTCTATTACTTTTGTACTTGACTATTGTAAGTCGCTTTGGACAAAAGCGTCTGCCAAATGTAATGTAATGGGTGATTTCTTTGCATAGGAAACACTATGCTCCTATCACTGGCATTGCAAGGCTGTTTGGAGCATCGGCTAAAAGCTCTATATTTCAGAATGCTGGGGATGAATAGAGGTGGGCATTATCATGTTTCACACCAGTTTGAGGCATCTAAAAAACAGATGCAATTAATCATATACATAAAAACAAGGATTGTTTTAAAAAAAAGTGGATGTGTTCTATACCACCTGATTAAACATGACTAAGCACAGTTTTTTTATTCAGATTTTATTAGAAATTTTGCCCTCAGTTTTAAGAATGTTCGCTTCTCCTCGTTAATACAGATACAGGTACCTGGCCATTTGTGACATAACTGGAAATAATGGTCTGATGGTGTTGCAAAGATGGCTGCTGAGTTGTTACAGCCTAAGGTTTCTGGGAAATGAGCACTTGTCATATGAGTATATTTACTCTAAAAACATGAACCGTTTATTTACTATGTGACATTTTGCACTGAACCGAGACTAGGGCTGTCCCTAACGATTATTTTTTAAACGAATATTCTAACGATTATTTTTTTCGATTAGTCGACTAATCTATTTATTGAGAAACATATTTAAATAATTGCTATTTTACGTTTTAAAGCAAACGATAAATTACTATATTTATATATAATAACAACAACAACAACAACACAAGCCTACTAAACCAAACCCCACACTTATAATCACTTACATGTACAACACGTTTAGATCTATAACGCTAAAAATGGATAAGCTCCCATACACCACAACCGTGTGTTGCACTGTTTTCTGTGACCGCTAGATTTTGTGACCACGGGCAAGTAGTTCTCAGCAGACCGGTGCACTGGCCGATTCGAAACGTGTTCGTTTCTAATGTTTACCCCGACTGGCCAAAACGGTTCAGTTTAGGGCTGAGGGTAAGGTGTAGGTATAGAAAGCTTCCGTTTTGCCAATGAACGCTCATAACCGTGAGCACTGGTCACAAAATTCCGACGGTGACAGAAAACGGTGCAACACCGCAGCGCCGACGGCGCTAGCTAAAATAACTTAAGGCAGCTAGCTTAGCTAAACACCTGAACTTATGAATAATGCTACTGTTTCTGGAAACTGCGAAATGCCATGCACAAATATAAACCAAAACTGTATAATTTCTGCCTGTGGCAGGTTTAAAACCTTTGGTAGACAGCCTTAAGTCTTTATAAGGACACCCGCGGAGACCCTGATGTAAACGGTAACTTACTGTGCGACCCTGTTGACATATGGCAGAGGACCACATTGTTGCCCTTTTGCGTGAAATGCTCCCAAACTTTAGATGCCTGCTGGCGTTTTTTTTGTAGCTGGAGATTGCTCTCCGGAGTCCAAGCTCTCTAGAGCTTAGATTCTCTGCCCGAACCCGACATGACCCGAGGTCCGACCCGAAATCCGACCCGGGCTCCAGAAAATAGTCCGAGATGTAGGCGTCTGTTTTTTAATTATATTTTTATTTTAAAAAAATTACGAAAATAACGAAAACTGAAAGTGAAACTAAACTAATTTATTTATAAGCGCCGTTTTCACTACCGCAGTTCTACAGCGGGGGTGTTGTGCCGATTCTGTCCGCGAAGCGGGAGTCAGATTCAGCAGAGAGTCGGATTCGGCACAAGCGCGGCGGCACCTCGCAGTCCGCGGTGTCAGTTGTAAGCGCTCGCGCTAGCCGAAAAATACAGCAGAAAACACTGAGGGAGCTGCAGAATTATGAATGGGACTAGAATATGAGCTCTCACCAGAACAAGCGAATCTCTCTCTCTCTCTCTCTCTCTCTCTCTGTGTGTGTGTCTCTCTCTCTCTCTCTCTCTGTGTCTCTCTCTCTCTCTCTCTCTGTGTGTGTGTCTCTCTCTCTCTCTCTCTCTGTGTCTCTCTCTCTCTCTCTCTCTCTGTGTGTGTGTGTGTGTCTCTCTCTCTCTCTTGCACGTGAACTCCTCCGCGTTTGACTTGCAGAACTGTGTTTAGCTGTTCTTAAAAATCATTTTAATTAAATAATAGTTCTATGCTTCTATGTTACCGTGTTAATTAACATAGTTCTGATCATATTTACGACGCGCCGACGCACGTTATGCAAATCGATGTATTTTCGTAATCGATGACGTCGATTATGTCGACGCGTCGCCCCAGCCCTAACCGAGACCCTGATGTTTGTGATGTTTTGGTATGATTACACATACCATGGCACCCCACTATGTCTGTGTGTTTATATATTGTTTATATTGATGTATGTGTCTTCTGTCTGTTTTTGTAATGAATTATTTTGTAAAGTTGAACATTTGCAGAAAGTGATTCATGTCCTGAATGATTGCTAAATACCTTTATTACTAATATAATCAATAGTGAATGTTCCTGTGGTGAGCAGGCAGGCGGTAACTGAGTGAAGTCGTTCAGTGTTATTTATTTGTTTAGTGTGTTATTAACTAATTGTACTGGTCCTGGCACCCTTTGACACGGTGTGCTGTTTGTTGTTGGGTCATTACTTCCTTTGAGGTTGTAAAATCTCTTTTATCAGGAGTACTGTGTGTGCTTGTTTGACCTTGTCAGAGAAGGTGAGCTGAAGTCAGGTGAGTCTTTTTCACAGTGTAAACATGCTGGAGAGCGGAATCACATGACCAGTTATTTATTACCACACAGCATATCTGATTCTTCTTTTTTTTATTATTATTCTTCTGATGCTGATTCTTCTGATTTCTTCTTCTTCTTCTTTTTTTGATTTCTCTTCTTCTGAGTCTGATTCTTCTTCTTTTTCTTCTTCTGATTCTTCTTCTTATTCCTAAATCATCTTTTTCTGATTATTCTTCTTCTGATTCTGATTCTTTTTCTTCTTCTTATTCCTAAATCATCTTTTTCTGATTATTCTTCTTCTGATTCTGATTCTTCTGATTCTTCTTTTGATTCTTCTTTTTTCTGATTCTTCCTCTTCTGATTATTTTTCTTATTCCTTTTCTTTTGATTCTTCTTCCTCTGATTCTTCTTGTTCTGATTCTTCTGCTGATTGTTCTTCTGATTCTTCTTCTTGTTATTCCTTTTCTTTTTATTCTTCTTCTTCTGATTCTTCTTATTATTCGTTTTCTTTTGATTCTTCTTCTTCTGATTCTTCTTCTTTGTCTTCGTCTTCTTCTGATTCTGATTCTTCTTCTGATTTTTCTTCTGATTCTGATTCTACTGGTTCTGATTCTTCTTCTGATTCTTCTTCTTTTTCTATATTTCTTCTGCTGTTCTGTTTACTTCTTCTGAATCTTTTTGTTCTTTTCTGATACTTCTTCTCTTTTGATTCTTCTTCTTATTATTCTGTAAAAGTACTGATTTCTTTGCATAGGGAACTTTATGCCCCAGTCTCTAGCATTGTAAGCCTGTTGGGAGCATTGGTTAATGCTCTCATTGTTCTCATTATCATATTTCACTACAACCCAGATCTATTTCACACTGGATTTGCCCTTTAAATGATGCATAATAAACATTAAGTGCAGTTTTTATCAGATTCTGTTAGGTATTTTACAATAATTACAAAAAGACCGCTTTAACATGATCACACTATCGATCTTTTTATTGGTTAAAAAGTTGACATTAATATTGTATATGAAACGATACAGCACACCCCTAGTTGGCGCAAAGTTTTATAAGCAATATAAATGTCCGCTACTGTCAGCAGTTCATTGAGTGGCTGAAGCTATCGAGCCATTGTGCATTGTGTCAGAGCAGTTACAGTCTGATTTATGCAAAGCTGCATTGCATAGCACGCTTCAAAGCCGAGGTCCTGCTCACACACCACAGCCTGACATAACGGGCCAAGCTCCCACTATGGAAGCATTATGGATGCGCTGGGAACGAAGTGGCTTCTATTGAGAGACAAACAAGGAGCCTCAGTTCAGCTGAAATCCTCAAAAATGCCGTCTTCCAGCCCCGGCGCTACACCTCCCAGCTATTTAAAGAGCCTATCATTGTTTAGGGTTGTTATAACAGTTGGCAAGCAAGTGTTTCTCCTGCTGTGGGTCAAGTGCTTACCATGCCTCAGCCAGAGGGAAGCTTCGGTGAGGTCAATAATCATGAACAAAATCACTGTGGGCAGAGTAATCCCCACTAAAATAAGATTTTACTTCTGTTTTGTTTTTAGATATTTGTTGTGTTCCTCACATAATGTTGCTATTATTAACCTATAGTTAACCAGTTTATTAGTCTTCTTTAATGCATGTCATGTGTAGATGTAATAAATAGGGCTGTGAATCTTTGGGAATCCCACAATTCGATTTAGAATCGATTCTTGGAGTCACGATTAGATTTTTTTCCGATTCTTTCAAATCGGTTGGATTTCTTTTTCTTCATCCTGCATACTTTAGCGGCGCAACAACAAACACTAACACGGCACTACACGCCTCTCTAGCCTAATAGGGAGAGGCAGTAAGAGCAAAAACTTTCCCTGTCCTGTTGCTGCTGTCTCGCTACACTCACCTACTGTCTCGCGGAGCTTTTTAACTGTCTCGCGGAGCTTTTTAACTGTCTTGCGGAGCTTTTTAACTGTCTCGCGGAGCTCAACAACTGTCTCGCGGAGCTTAACAACTGTCTCACGGAGCTTAACAACTGTCTCGTAGAGTTCCGCAAGACTGCATGAGCCCCGCAGTACACTTAAAAAGCTTCGCCGTACAGCAGCTGCAAAAAACAACTATTTTTTAAAAATGAGAACAGATTCTAAATCGTTCAATGTTAGAAACGCGATTCGAGCTCGAATCGATTTTTTCCTGCACTTCTAGTAACAAAACATTTAATTGATTTGTAGCTGCGTTTGTAGCCACATCCCATGTAGCTCGAATATTCCTGCAGGTTCTGGAGTAGGGGTGTTTGAGTGGGTGTAAAAATGGTAATCGCATTTGGGTGCTGACTAAAACAGAGACCTATGAGACGAGGGAGCTTCGGCCCGGTTCCTAACTAATTTCATGTGATGAGAACCTGATCCGGTCTTAATCCGACCCAACCATCAAATATACTCCTCATGTGTGATTTAAACAGCTATTCAGGAGCAGTTAAACTTGATTTATTAACCAGACAATCACTACAGTTATGAACAAACCCAATCTCTGCTGATGTTCCATGCTAAGCTGTTTCACACTGAATGCAGTATATGGAGCATGCACTGCTCACGATCATGCAACTCTGTTGGATCTCTGGGTGGACATCCTATTGAAAGCAATGTGTTTGAAAGCGCAGCAACAATATTTTCAGCGTTCACTGTTTAAACTGCTTAACACTGCACAGCTACACATGCTTGTCTAAAACACTGAACCTTCTTGCTATATTTACAGTATCTTGATCCTGTGCCAGACAGCTCTGACCAATCAGAGAAGATGACATCCTAGCATGGTTGATTGGGCCAAATTTTGTTTTTAGGTGTTTAGGTTTGTGCCTGTGTGAAAACAAACCAAACCAAAAGGGAAGAAAAGCTCCAAATAAAACAATCTTATCAACTGATTTGGACCAGAGAAATAATGAACTAAAGGTGTGAAAATGACAAGACAAGGTCTTGAGATTGCAGCAGTATGTGAACTGGCGTTGTCCTGTTGTAATAGCACACAAGAATGTGAATTTAAAAAAGTAAGGCCACTGGTTGTAGGACTGTATTAATGTAAATTTAGGTCTCCAAAGTGCTTGTAATGAAGACCAAAGGTGATTTGGCACCATTTTCTTAACACCAGGAAATTTATTGAAGATGAAAAACACAAATCTGGACACCTGGTGCTATAGCTATGTGCTTTACTTCAGTGCTTTAGTGAGGCTATGTCTGCGTCAGAAATTATTATTATAAATGAGTCATATCTATGTATGAGGATTTGTCTTTAAAATGCCGATCTGAAGATAAACACGTACAGTTCGGTCTAGCAAAGAAATAGCTGGTTTGGTCTTGTGCAGTGTTCTCATGAGTTTATGTTTACAACCCTGTTTACCTCAACTGGGCAACTCAACCAAGCAGTAACCCATGCTTTTTTAGGCAGAGATGCATATGATTTCTGCGTTTCAAAACAAAATATAATTGTTAATGAGCGAGATTCATGAAATTCAGTTACTTTTTTTTAACGTCCACTTTCAGCGTAGCATCAGTACACTTTATTTTTTTTTTATTTGCTAAACACAAAGTAGAGCTGGGCGATATGGCCCAAAAAAAAAAAAAAAAAAAGATTTTCCCCTACTAAAATCTCCTAGAAGTCGCTAAATGATGTCATCGCCTAATTTGCATAATACATGTTTTTGAAGCTGTAAAGGATTAACATTGTAAGAGAGAAAAAAAGTGAGTAAAAACATTCTAAATATGTTAGAAATGATACAAAGGAACTCCAACAAATGAACAACTTCTGTTGCTTTTTAAATACGCAGTGCGCGCGGGAGAGAGGGGCAGGGCTAAGCTCAGGGGAGCGTCGGTGGTAAAAAAAAAAAAAAAAAAATTTAACTCAGAGAAAATCGATTTTCATAAAAACACATCGTCCTTAACTGTAAATTTGAATTAATCGATACAAACGATTAATCGCCCAGCTCTAACACAAAGGTTTTCATGGGGAGTCCATATATAAATATTACAACTGACTCTTATTATGTAGAGAGAACATTTCTTTAAAATGTCAGGAAATGAATGGTGTGATAACTAATGTTTATAACTCTGTTGACCCTAACTGGGGACTCAATCGTATAATCACGCATGATTTTTGGAGTAACAGCAGTGCCGGCACTTCAGCCATGCGGATCACACACTGCGCGTAGGGCACCAAGTGCCTGGGGGGTGCCGTGGGGTGTCCAAATTTTCATTAAACCATATCTTTGGGTCTATATAAGTATTGCACTCCTTTTTATCCATCATTAGTGATTCATTTGTGTGCTTTCATGCCTCTCTCTTTGTGTACATCAGTCAGTTTCTTTCTGATCACTACAGGCTTTGCTGCAGCTGATTTTGATTCTCATGAGAAAGTTTCTGTTTTTTGTCAAGAGTGATTTTAATGAAGTAGACACTCTTTTTAGTTGGAAAGCAGAACTTCACACCCGGCCTGGTCCTCTGCTGTTATGCCGGAGCCCGGAGCTGTGCGGTTATTAAGCGTTCAGTGTTGAATAAGCTCTTTGGAGCGTGCTTGTTAAAGATTTTATAGCTGTATTGAAATGTGTTTGCGTGTTCTGAGAGAGTGAAGTAATACTGTTCAAACTGACTTCAAAAATATGTCTTGGTGATGTGCCATGCTAAATGACTGGGGTTAGGTTGGATGACAGTTTGCGAGTGTGAGTGTGTGTGTGTGTGTGTGTGTGTGTGTCAGGGGAGTCAGATTTTGGCACAACACCTATTCATTTTTTCTCTGGTTTGTTTAAATACTGACTCAACTTTGTGTAATTGGTGAAAAAGTCTGAACAGTCTTAAAAAAAAGTTTTACACTGGTGGGCGATATGGCCTTAAAATACTGTCACGATATTTCATGGTATTTCGCAATAACGATACTCTGGGCTATGTGACAAAACACTGAATAAAAAAAAGAAAGAAAACACTACTGCAACAAAATGAAAATCCAATTTTACTATTGCATACTATATGATATGTCACACCTCTAACTGAGATATTTAAAAATGCACGTTTTTTTTTTCTTCCTATTTTCTTCCCAGTTTACACGGCCAATTAACCAACTCACTCATTACGACTCGCCCTACCACTAGTGAGGGTGAAGACTAGCACATGCCTCCTCTGACACATGTGAAGTCAGCCACCGCCTCTTTTCAAACTGCTGCTGATGCAGCATTGCTGAGTAGCATCACAGCACACTCGGAAGAAAAGCGCAGTGACTCAATACATCAGCTCACAGACGCCTTGTGCTGCGGACATCACCCTTGGAATGATGTGGGGAGAGAGTGTCATCTGCCCATTCAGAGAGAGCAAGACCAATTGTGCTCTCTCAGGGCTCCGGCAGCTGATGGCAGCTGACTACATGAACAGGATTCAAGCCAGCGAAAAAACAAACACAAATTGTATCAGATATGTAACAACGATACGATTAATGCACTCCAAATATCTCCTTTAATCCAGGATTAAAGTAAAATAAATGATACTGATACAGATATAATTTGTCTCTGGTAGACAGCAAAAAAGTAGTACCCTGATGTGATAATTAGGGGTGGGAGTATTTCAGGGTTTAATATCGTTCACAACATTAAAAAATGTTGGCGATACTATTGAGGAGTGTGCAATAGGAGTGTGCAATATTGCACACTCCTATTTTTGATCAGACCAAACTCTGGTTCTTTGTTGTGGACCAGGCTGTAGTTCACGACCCCTTTCACACCTGCTATGTTGCTTTGGACCCAAACTGAAAAGTCAGAAAGTCCAGACCAAATAAGGGGGTGTGAATGACCCTCAGTTCCAATAAAACAAAGTCAAGATTTAAAAAAAAATTAATGAGGTTGGGAATCCACGCAAATGTGTTTTTTTTTGTTTAATGTTTTTGAGTTCTCGCCACCTCCCACATAAAACAGAGAGAAAGGAGAGCAGGCGAGTGAGCGTATGAAGAAATGACAGTGTAGGGCTCTCTCACTGACTCATCTGGTGCTCCCCAGATAAAAGTTTGAATTGTGGGGAGAATTTTGAGTGGGAGGTTTGATGGCCTCTGTGATTTCCAGCCCCTTTTTACTGTGAGTGTGTGTACATGCGTCTGAAACCCACACATGGTTGTTTTTTTCTCACCCTATTCAGTGACTTTGACTTGCAGGCTCCTGATTGGCTGGGGGTGCCGCTGTTGTTGGCGGGAGGTGTAGTGTTTTCTGCGTGTGTGTGTGGTTGGCAGAGGCGTGCTGGTAGTATAGTTCCGCTCTAGCCCATGTGGTGTAGTGTTTGTTTACCAGTCTCAAAGTCTATCCCCTCTGTGCGTGTGTGTGTGTCAGAGTGTGTGTGTGTGTGTGTGTGCTAGTCAGTGTGTGAGTGGTTGAGTTTAGTTTTCACACATGACAGCATTCCAGCTCATTGACACTTAAACACTGAGCGGCCTTTCCCCGTCTCTGAACACAGCTTCACCTACTCACCTCTCGCTCAGTCAACACTTTATAAATAACTTGCTCCAATTCCCTGCTATTGACTTCATTATGTAAGAAGCTAAGAGAGACTCATACTGCGAGAATCAGCCCATCAGAAACCACCTACAAGTCTGGAACTATGTGTTTTACTATATTTTTTAGACTATAAGGTGCACTAGATTATAAGGCGCACTATTAATTAATGTCTGTTTTGTTTTTATACATAAGGTGCACCAGATTAGCAACACTTGTAAGAGTGAATACTTGATGTGAGCAAGGCCTTGGGTGTCACCATGTTTGGGTGAGCGCTGGATTTTAATCCACACAGATTTCTCTCCTGACAACTGTTTATTTGGGTAATTGAAGCACTAGCCAGCCACAGTTAGCAAATGCTTAACCAGCCGTGGTTAGCAGTGCTAGACAGCCTCGGTTAGCAGGGCTAGCCAGCCTCGGTTAGCAGCGATAGCCAGCCTCGGTTAGCAGCGCTAGCCAGCCTTGGTTAGGTCTCCTAAAAACTGTTTATTTGGGTGAGTAAAGCACCCACAGCCACAGTTAGCAAATGCTTAACCAGCCTCGGTTAGCAGCGCTAGCCAGCCTTGGTTAGGTCTCCTGAAAACTGTTTATTTGGGTGAGTAAAGCACCCACAGCCACAGTTAGCAAATGCTTAACCAGCCTCGGTTAGCAGCGCTAGCCAGCCTCAGTTAGCAGGGCTAGCCAGCCACAGTTAGAAGCGCTAGCTAGCCACAGTTGGCAAATGCTTAACCAGCCTTGGTTAGCAGCACTAGCCAGCCTCAGTAAGAAGCGCTAGCCAGCCTCGGTTAGCAGGGCTAGCCAGCCTCGGTTAGCAGGGCTAGCCAGCCTCGGTTAGCAGGGCTAGCCAGATTCGGTTAGCAGGGCTAGCCAGCCACAGTTAGCAAATGCTTAATCAGCCTCGGTTAGCAGCGCTATCCAGCCTCAGTTAATGTAGTCCATGCCCCCGATAGTGGTAGACTGAGAAAGCTTGAGTGTTCCAGAAACCCAGGGCACTCCCAGCTAGCGTTCGTCCAGACTACAGATATACTCCGATATACTGACCTCTGAATGACAAAAGAGCTAGCACTGTGGTTAGCGGCTAATGCCGGACCTGTTTAAACTTCACTGAAACTCCCTTATCATTCTGTACATCAGCAGCTAATGCCCCCTGACAGAGCTACACTAAGGGAAAGGGTGATATTAGCTACTGCTCCTTACGGCATTTTTGGAAAATTAAAGGAAAATTGCGCTTTATAGTCCAAAAAATATGGTAAACCCAGGATATTTCAAGTTTGTCTGGTCTACTTCATTTAATTTAATACACATCTATTCTTGCATTCTAGACATACTGCTTCCATAATCTCTGATCGCTCAGACTTTCATTCAACAATGATCAAAATCTGATCATCAGTCTCCAAAGACTGGAGAGCCTGAGGGTCCAACATTCATCGGTATGGGGTCGGACAGGTGGGCAGTAAGTAAATCGGAGGAAGGCAGAAAGATGGAATTAGTTTTGACTGGATGAAGATGAGTATATGACGTTGACCGGAGGTTGACCCTTAAAAAGAACAAAACATTTTCCAAAAGTGCCCATGTAAGAATAGCATAGCTACTGCCTGAGAGTACATACAATACAATACGCTTGTGTTCTTGATGTGAACCATTTAGACTTCATTAAGGTACAAAATGCTGCTGTAGTTTATTTTAAAGCTGCTTATTATGTTATGGTAAAATCTGAAACAACCTTATAGATTTAACTGCATGGTCAGCAATGTTTTACTTTGAGGCCAAAAGTTTGGACACATCTTATAATTTAATGCGTTTTTTTTATTTTCATGACTATTTACATTGTAGATTCTCACTGAAGGCATCAAAACTATGAATGAACACATGTGGAGTTTTATTTACTTAACAAAAAATGACCTGTCCTCCACAGTCACCGGACCTGAACCCAATCCAGATGGTTTGGGGTGAGCTGGACCACAGAGTGAAGAAGGCAAAGGGGCAACAAGTGCTAATAAACACCTCTGGGAACTCCTTCCTTCAAGACTGTTGGAAAACCATTTCAGGTGGCCACCTCTTGAAGCTCATTGAGAGAATGATGCCAAGAGTGTGCAAAGCAGTAATCAGAGCAAAGGGTGGCTATTTTGAAGAAACTAGAATATAAATATGAATTTATATTATATGAATATGAATATATATTTTCAGTTATTTCACCTTTTTTGTTAAGTACATAAAACTCCACATGTGTTCATTCATAGTTTATCCACAATGTAAATACTTATTAAATAAAAGAAAATGCATTCAAAAAGAGAAGGTGTGTCCAAATCTTTGGCCTGTACTGTATAAATGTGTTTAAAGTGTTTAAAGATGAAAATACTGTATAGTTCCCAGCTTTCTGAGTGGAGCAGTGTGTTGTTCATAATAAGCAAACAGTCAAAGAAGAGGGCTTGTTTTGATCATGGTCACTTTATTATCAGCCCTGTAAAAGAGCAATAAAGCGTTACTGACTGAATGTAGGTCAGAAACTCTTTCTTATCTTCTGTCAAACATTTGACAGAAGGGTGTGTGAGTGTGTGGTGTTTTTATTTTTTCCAGTAACACCAACACCACTACAATGCCAATAATGTCCCTTTTTATCTAACCCCTAGAGAACGGAGCGTAATGAACTGTTTGTTTTTCTTTGGGAAATCTGTAAGTGTGGCTTCCCCTGATGCCCTCACACACTTGGCCCGCACTGATAAACTGCCAAACAGACAGTTGTGAGTCATGTCGGCCCCTGTTGAGTGTGCACAGTTCAGATAGCTCGAGCCGTTGTGGTGTTTGTTTAGGCTGGAGATGCCACCGTTTAAACGGATCTGAACCGTGTTATGAGTCAGCTTTGTTTACAGTAAATCTCCTCCCATTAAAATCCATCGAGTGAATGTATTTAATCTCTCTGCCCTGCTTCTTATTGGCTGTGTGGGAGATGCCCGTTGTTTTGCATGCAGGCGTGTGACGCTTGTTTCAGTGCTGGATTTGAGTGGGTGCGACTGATCTAGTCGTGCGTATTAATGAACATCAGTGTTTACTGGCAGCCAGCAATTCCCCTCATTTTCCCCTCAGTATTCAAATGAGCTTACTGCGTCCCTAAAAAAAGATAGCCAACAGCATTTTAAATATTTTTATGTCTGTTTCATGTTTAAACTTATTATTAGATTCATTATTTAGTGATTAATGTGACAGAAGAATTAGTTTCTTGTTGTTGTTGTGGGTATTTGGGTAAATTAAAAAGTCTTGCAGTGATGCTAATACAAGTTATCATTTAACATCACCATTATTATTTCATCATCTTTTTTTTATTATATTATTATAGCAATCAAATTTATATTCCTTTTAATTTTTATTTCCATTTTGCTGACTAAACTGTGCTTCTCCTGACATACGATTTATTTTATTATATTGGTTTTTTTTTTTAAAGATTTTTCCTTAGAAGCATGAATGGAGCACCACCTTCTAATGTCAAGATGATAAAAACACTAGTAACACCCAACCAACCACATTAACCGCAGTATCACCTCAAATTAGCAACCATCTAGCAATGCTGCTATCTTACCAATGGTGCTATCTTTTACCCCACCAACAGTCTATTTTCACACCTTCCACCTGCATTGTTTAAATAGCAGCAGTGCTTGTGAAAATCTCTACGTCGATGGGCGTGGCTGCTTGGAAATTACATCTTTTCAGGGAAATTTCTGGTGTATTGCCATCTTGGCAACACAGACGCACCACTGTAAGGCAATATAGACAGTTGTCAACAATCAGGCATTCATAGCTATCTTGGCAGTGAATTGTCACAGGACATGCAGCAGTGCACAAACACATAGTGCGTGCCTCTTGGCACCTATACAAACATTTACATCATCAGTAACCAAAATACAAAATACAATTATTCTACATCAACACAATATACAAATTTAGGTCATTGTCATATTACTTAAATTGAAAAAATGAGGTCATTTTCCTCTGCTTAGAAGCATTGGGCATTGGTAGCTGCACCGTTAAAATAACAGTCTGCCAAAGTCAAAACACACCTGGCTCTTAAAGTGAATGGCATGTCACACACTGTGCGATTAGGTAATTTCTGCCATGTTACTATTTTAGCGGAAAACACAGGAGCTCCACTGACTGAAATGAACCTAGACAACAGTCAGTCGTCAAAGTACATTCCTATAGGTGCACCCAGCGCGCGTACACCGGTAAACACACATACAGAGACATGGACACGACAGAATAAACAATAAATAGCATTGCTGTTCCCTTAAATGAGCTGCTGGTGTATCTTCACAGCCTGAACGTTAAGGTCGGTGTCCTGATATTTTGAATAAGATAAAGGTTACCAGGAATAATTAAATTTAATTATTTAAAAATAAGACTGATATGAGCACCGTTTATTGAGGTAAACATACAAAAATAGTCAGACAGCTTAGCATGGATTTGCAGAGGTTCCTAATTCCATTAACCTCCCATACATTTTTTTAGTTGGGGAAAAGTCTGAAGGTCTTCAAGGCGATGGTCTGGCATCATATGAATTCCAGACTGAGACATCTGGCATTGCATTACACCTGCATTATACACTACTTCTGTTTGTGTAGCTCGAAAACTATTACCCATATTAGTATAAATCTATAATCATCTATTGTTCTTGGACATGTTATCTTCCTTCCGTATAGCATTCCAATCAAACCCTGTGACTGCGGTACCTTCCACAGACACCGTTATCTGCTGACTGAATAGTGGGGCTTATGGAAGCTTGAATGCTCACTCAGACTGCTGCAGACTGTTTGTGTGCTCATAACTTCACTGAATGGTGCTGCTGGACTCTGCTGATATTTGCTGTGTTATCAGCTGCAGGCTGAGGATTTTCATTATTCTCATCTCAGGGACTCTGAATGCACTCTCCCCACAGCTATTATGATTCTGCAGAAGTGATCTTGTCACTACTACAGAATAATGAATAGCAACTAGTAGCGCTAGCATGAATTAGTGCTGTAATGAGATGCTTGCGTGCAATCATACACACACAGAGATAGCGCTGCTGCAGCATAGCGTGTTTAGCAGCTGAACGCTAGCGTGCACAGCAACAGAAATAGTAACTGTCAGAATAACCGTAAACAAGTGACAGAAATGGATGTGCATAGCTTTAGTGATGTTTATTGTTCATATGATGTTTATTCAGCCTCATTCTTTTTTTCTGTTTTTGGGTCAAAATCTGGGACTTTGAGTAAATAAGAAAATAATGTACTGTATTTTTCGCATTATAAAACGCACTTAAAATCCTTTAATTTTCCCTAAAATCATCTTTTTCATCTCTAATTTATCAACTTTGTGTATGAATTTTACCAGCCAGGTATTAAAGAGCAGTAAAGCCACTTCACTGAAGTCCAGTTTAGTTGTCCAGCACAGAGGCTGGAGTAGCATTAGCATTAGCTGCTAGCCGCACTAAGGGCTAACTCTTTTACCGTTTAGAGGTGAATATTATCAATCTGTTGTCTGCTGCTAACCCTGGCTGGCACTGCTGGAGCAGCGTTAGCATTAGCCGCTAACCACGCTAAGCGCTAGCTCTTTTGCAGCTCAGAGGTAAGTATAATTGAACTGTAGTCTGCGTGTTTACTAATGTAAAACAATCTACATGGAATGAACCGCTAGCTAACATTGCATTGTCTTACTGGAACACTCAGCGTTCCTCAGTGTAGCGCTGTCAGGAAGCATTTACTAGCTCTAACTGCGGCTAGCACTAGCGGTTAGCCCCTAATGCTAATGCTGCTCCACCCAGCTTTAGTGTTGAAATCTGGAAATCTTATATTACTGTAAATAAACGGAAGCGCTTTACTCACCCAGATAAACAGGAGAGAAATCTGTGTAGATTAACATTCAGCGCACATTTCACTTTAAAATATATATATATATATATATATATATATATATATATATATATATATATATATATATATATATATATATATATATATATATTTTTTAATTACAGTTTTGTTTACTTAGCTTAGCTTTACATAACCTGGTTGTTGGTTGCCCCCCACACAATACTCAATTTTGAGTCGATCTTGGCCAACTCTAGTCTGAACCAACTCCATCAGCAGCCAATGAAATCTGGCCTTACTGACCCTACTGAATTAACCATTTATCTATAACAAAAAAGCCCACAGTAAGTCACAAACAGTAATTACAGGTTTATTTTCAAATTCTGTTCTTATTTTCCATTCCTTCATATAACGTTAGCTATGTTAGTTCAGATTCTATACAAATCGACAAATGTAGTGTAATATATCCAGTCTGTTCATAATTTGCTCCCACTTTAAAAGTTGTGTACTGTGTCCAAGGGTTGAGACATTTTAATTTAATAATAGGAATTTAATGTTAATAAAGAATCAGTGATAGATTGGCTAAATTAAATTTGCGTGAGTGTGTGTGCGTGTTTGCATGCATGTTTGTGTGAGAGAGAGAGAAAAAAAGAGAGCGTAAACTTCAGTATAAATATAATCAACCTATTTAAACTTAACAGTAAGTGATGCTGTGTTGCCTTTAAATAAACATGCTAATGTGTCATCAGGCTTAAAAGATTAAAAAACAGGAAATTAAACTTTATTATTTAATGTAAAATTCACATAAAAAGTTGAATGTAAATCAGAACTGGAGTCATTAGGTTTGAAAAAAAACCTGTTGTGTAGTTTGTATTTGTTTTTATAATATTCAAATTTGACACAAAATATTGTTGTTGTTTTTTATTGAATGACTATATATGCATATAAACATATGCATGCAGACACATTTCCAGAATTACAATGATTTCTGTTGCTTTTATCTTCCTAATGGTATCTTTACAGGAGGAGGGAACAATTTCATTTGCAATATAAATGAATGATACATATTCTATGTAAATTTATTTTCTATTATTTCCATTTCTATTGTCCCTTGTTATGTTGGATTATTTCAAAAATTGAACAGTGTCACATGATGGAGATACAGTGTCCAACAATTGTTCAAATGCTCTTACAAACAAGAGTCATTGGCAAGGCAGTTTTTTTTTCCAGTAATAATTAATCATTTATAAGATGGTGATGATAATGGTGTTGCACATTTACGTGTACAGAGAGAAGCTCAATAATGAGAGGAAAGAGTGATGTGAAGAATTGAGAGAGCACTGATGTGAAATCAGCTCCTCCAGCAGGACTAAAATAGAGGCAGCTTGAGAGTTTGATTTCCTGTGTGAAGCACAAATTCCGCTTTACGCTCGTAGTATCAGAGGAGGTCAGTGGGTTCACAGCCCTGCTGGCTGTTTCTGTATTGTCCATTCATAAAAAAAGAGGAATAAATAGAACAGTTGTAGAAGAAGGTGAAGAGTTGGCGACATCTGCCTGATATGATCATTCATTTGGATGCGTTTTCTGTGTTTTTACAGGATGTGAAACCTGCAGTTTGAAAGTTTGACTGTTATGTGACGGACTGGAAGGACTGAGGATGGCAGTATTCTGACAAGATCAACAACACTTTCACGAGGTAAACTCCCAGTCTGAACAATTAGCAGCTTCTGATTTACACCTAATACACCCTGCTAATGCCTTTAGACACAATAGTATTATCATTAGGCTATTTGTGGCCCAGTGGACGGACCACCGTGCAGGCCTCATGATATTAATGAAAGTGATGAAGGTCTCATATCCTCTTTCTTCTGTAGAGGCCCCCCGTTTACGAGAAACCTCAGTGTTTTCAGCCTATGAGAGGAGCAGAGGGCAGGGGGACTCGAAGGGGGAGTGCTGTGGTTTCCTGTCTGAGTTTTGCTTTTACTTCTACTGAGAAAGGTGAGAATACATAGTAGCTTTCTTTGAAATTGCATGTGTCACACCCTCAGGTAGCTGCAGAAAAGCTTGAGGGTCAGTTGTTCTCTAAGCATCGACTTGTGACAAATGGTAGATGCTTTTTTTTTTTTTTTTAATAAATGTTGAAGCATGAAAACCGTGGTGATCTAAACACTAGGTCTTTTAATATTGTTATATTTTTTAAAACTATGACTTCATGAAATCATTTTATTTTATTTTGTATTTGTAATTGTCTTTGTTTGCAGTTTATATGCATGCCCTAACTGTTCTACTCTTTGATATTGTGTTACTTTTTTGTTGCATTTCATTATTTTTGTGTTACATTATTGTCATTATAAGGCTTGGTAAAATAATGTTGTTTGCAAAAGAGACAAATCTTTATGAAATTTGTGTTATTACTGAGCTGTGTTTATTTTGTAACTGAAAATTGTCATGTAAAAAACGAGACTAAATAAAAAATTCATACTTGGAAATGAAAACTTTGATGGAATTGCTTGACTAATAATTGTGGCAATTTTTTATAATATTTGTGCTGTTTTATTCAGTGGCGTGCAGTTAATGTAGTGGGTACCCCTTCTGCAACCAGGCACGTGAGCAAAAGACATTTTAAAAAGCTTTGATTGGTCAGTACTGCTGTCAGTCAAATAAGAGTCCTGTAGCAACTGGAAAACACTAGGGGTGTAAGAAAATATCGATACACTTGAATATCACGATATTAGGTTTCACGATACTGTATCGATTCTCAAAAAAACGCTGTATCGATTTTTTTTATTAAGTGTGTTTTTATTAAACTCCCTGCAGCTAGATGGCAGAAAGTAGTTACCTTTGTGTTGTTTATTCACCTGGCCGCGAGATGGCAGTGCTGTGATCTATCTTGATCCATTCGGTGCCTCCAGTACACTGCAAGTAAGTACAGCGCTGCATTAGCATTAGCACCCCGCTGGCGATGGCAGAATCTAAACGCGTTAGGCTGGCTCCTGGGGTGTACAGAGCTGAAGTGTGGGCTCATTTTGGCTTCCACAATGAAGAAGGCAGAGTGTTTAAAACTGTTGAAAAAAGTGACATGATATTGGGTGCTATAGGACCTGTTAAGTCTAATGGAGCTCCCACCGTTCTGATTGTTTACAAATGAAAATTTTTCCACTTTTTTTTAAGTATCGTGATATATCGCATCGTGAGCCCTGTATTGTGATATGTATCGTATCGCCAGGTTGGTGCCAATACACAGCCTTAAAAAACACAGACTAATGCTTGGAAATAGTTGCTGTTTTTTTATTTTTAGTTAATTTGTAAAATAATATATGCTTACACTTACAATAATTATATTATATACTTCCTTAAAAAAATATATATATATATATTTACATGCACTTTTTGTCACCCCTTCTCTAGAAGGACCTCACTGCACACCACTGGTTTTATTATTGATCAGTGATTGGAACATATGACTAACATTTTAAACCTGCCGCACCACGCAGTATTCTTATGCCTGTGAGAACAGCGGTGTGCCCACTGAAGGAGTTTTCACGCCTGTAGTTGTTTTTTTTAGGGTCCGGATCAGTTGATGAGTTCGTTTACTTGGAGCATTTTCTCCCTAAATACACCAAAATGCTTTCCAATAAACCATATGAGCGCAATGTCACCTCTGATTGGTCAGAGCTGTCTGGTGCATGAACAAGAAAGTAAATATAGTGAGAAAAACCTGTGTTCCTGCACGTATATATCTGTGCAGTGTGACGCTGCTTTAACACTGAAAGGAACAAAAACTGCAACTGCGCTTTTAAACACAGTGTTTTCAATAGGACATGCAGCACAGATGTACACGTAGTAAATGGAATCGTTTGGCTGTGAGCAGTGAATGCAGCACAGACTGTGCGTGTGTACAGAGCATGGAGCAGAGACAGCGTTTGTTCATAGATGGGGCTAAATAGTGCTGATGTGAAAACACCCTGAGACGCACACAATCTCTCTCAAAACTCCAAAACACTGAGAGGCATTTCTCTCCACCAAGACATTCAGAAATAGGTAAGCTAATGATAAGTTCAGATGTGAGGCAGGTTGTGCAGGTAGCTTAGCTCTAAGTCTAAATGGAGTCTGTGCAGTCTGTGATCATTAGCTAAGGTGTTTAGGTTATATTGGCCACAAATGCCTCTTGAACTCAAACGGTGAGACACAATTTATACAGCCTTCACTGCACTTTACACACTGTTAATCTAATAAAAGTAACGAGTTATGCACGGTAGCTGTGATGCGCCTGTTTAAAAGAAAGATTACCGGATTAGAGTAACGTGTGTTACTAAGTAACATGTTTCGGTACCACTTTAAAATAAGACTACCTTTATAAAGGGTTTATAAATGGTTTACAATTAGTTTATTAATGGTTACTAATTAGGTTTAATAATCAGTTATAACACATATGTAGAAAGGGCAACAATGACTTGTTGTTTGTTAAATAGTGAACCCACAGCCATCTGTATTGTTGCAATTTCGACATATGTTATAACTGATTATTAATGATTTTTAAGGCATTTACAACCTTATTAGTAACCATTAATAAACTTTGTAAACCATTTATAAACCCTTTATAAAGGTAGTCTCTTTTTAAAGTGGTACCCATGTTTCCGACATTACTGATGTGACCACACATAGTTGACAGCAGGTGCATCTGCTGTACCCTTACAGAAAATCCCTCTGTGTACATCAGCATAGCTTAGTAAGTCTGTAGGTTTTAGTCTAGTCTAAACTATTAATAAGATTTTGAGAGTCCACAGTTTAAATCTTTTCTGTTCAGTGGTCCTATGGTGGTCCCTTTCATAGTGATCCATTAATGAATGGGTATAGAGTAGAACTGCAACGATTAGTCGACGTAATCAACAACATCGACTATAAAAAATTGTCAAAACCTAATTTAATTGTCGACACGTCGTTAATGTGTGATGGAGCGCGAGAGTGAAGAAAAAAAAGGGGCGAGCGAGGAAGACGCGTGCACACACATTGAGAAATAAAGCATCCTGATTGACCTCACCTTATGCTTATTCAGCCAGTGAGGTTTCAGTGTGGGCGGGACTTGCAGCGCGAGAGAAAAACGGTGGTTTCGTGAACACAAACAAATTACATCTGAACTGCAATACTCTAGTCTGGATATGGTTAAATATAAACTGCACAGTTTAAACACTGACTTCTATATTAATTGTGGTGGGGTTAAGCTACTGCAGAAAGCTTGATAAGGTGGGTTTTAACAGGATTAACTCCTTCATTAACATTACTAACGCTAGATTAGTAGCTGGCTAAGTGTTAGGAAACTACTGTATTCTGTACACTATATTAAAATTGTTATAGTAACTATATTATATACAGCTCTGGAAAAAAATTAAGAGACCGTGATTAGTTTCTTTGATTTGTTCTTTGAATATCTTTGGGATATAATCAAGAGGAAGATGGATGATCACAAGCCATCAAACCAAACTGAACTGTTCAAATGTTTGCAGCAGGAGTAAAGGCATAAAGTTATCCAAAATGTACTGCACAAATGGTCTTAGGCCCTAAATGTTTAACAGTGAATGTGCACCAAAAAAGGATGCATTGAATGAGGAGCCTCACCACTGGAAAGTGCAAACAGAGAGCATGGCAAAAAATAATCGTGACTAATCGACTAATGGAAAAAATTATTGGCAGATTAGTCGACTGCTAAAATAGTTGTTAGTTGCAGCTAGGCATATCTTCCAATTGTGTACCAGGTTCTGTATGCACTACAGTTTTGGGTTTTTTTTACAGATTTTTTTTTTTTGCATTTTTTTGTTCAGGGGAAAAGATCATATCATTTTTAAAGAACACTGGCACTTATTCAAAAGCTTTCTTTTGCAAGACAAGCCTTATTGGGAAAGATTTTTACTTAATAGCATATTAAATTGTACTTGTTTGCTCTTTTGTCACTTTTATCAAAAATGGCACTATTTTATTTATTTCTATTTGTTTTTTGAGGGCCTGTTCATTTATTTACTTTTTAAGTTTGAGGGTGCATTGTGTCAGTAGCTAAACTATGTTGGAGAAAGCTTTCTAAAAGTTACTAGATATTCTCAGATGTTCACATTTTTTTTGCTTGTTTCTGGTTGCACTTTAACCACAAAGGGGAAATTTAGGTAAAAACTAAATAATTAAAAACTTTTTAACCAGTTCTTTGTCATCTGTAGTTTTAGTATGGGGAAAAAATTGATTAAAATCAAAAATCGGATTAAAAAAAAAAGATTTTTTTTTTTTGCCCATATGGCCCAGCTCTAGTTGCAGCCCTAGTATAGAGTACGGCTGACAAACAGCAATAGATATGCAGCAATATGTAGAAAAGTAATGTAATGAAAAGTGTGTAACTGTAATGCTGCAGTGTGCGCTTATGTGGGAGGTAGGTGTACTTCCTAATATTCCCAATCATGTAGGAACAAGGTATGTTGTTCTAATAAGCTGCCAGTGCGTTTGTATAATGATATTTGAGAGTGTAAGAGAAAGTACACTCTGTCTCTTAGTTATAGGATCCAGTGTGACGCGTTTCCCACCGAGCCGAGCCGGGCCGCACGGGAGAACAGGCCCAGGCCGGTATCTCTCCTGCACTGAGCTGTAGCGGGGAGATAGTGCTGGAAGCTGCACTATGACTCAGCTGCCTCAAACTGCCCTGTTCTCTTCCTGAGAACTGAATCTTTCTGCCCCTCCTACACAGGCCATCCCGGAGATCCCGGCGTTATCATGCTCCAACAGCCAAGAAATCTGTTGGGAAATAACGACAGTGATTTAAGAAAGAGCCGAAAGTATGTCCTTGGCCCAAACTCAGCTTCGTGTTTTTGAAGTGTTTACAGAGAGGAAAGCCCAGATGTCCAGCTCTTTCTGGAAAGAGTCTTCACACCCCTGTCTATCAAGTCTGCACTGGAATTCCGAGATAATACAGTGATCCTTTAAAAAAGTCCCCTTTAATATCACTGCTTTAGCTGCTTTAGTAACTTCAACTTAAAAACAGTTCTTTTCTTCACACTTCTTCACCTCATCACTGCACCTCAGCTAAAGTCTGTCTCACATCTCTCAGCTGCTGCAAGAGACAAAACAAAGAGACGCACAAAAACAAAATGTTACAGAGGCTTCTATCAGGTGAAGCCAAACCAGCTGATAAGCTATCAGTTCCTCCTATCAGCTTCACAGCTGCAGAGTGCGTCAGGCCCCGCCCTCCTTCCTCTCCGCCCATCGCAAAATATTTAACAAAAAAAAAAATCTATTTAGAACTTGATGGAATAAACAGTAACAGTCTCTCAAAAGCAAAAATGGCCAGAGATTTAACAGTCTGAAAAAAAGCGAGAAAAAATGTCCAACATAAAATGCAGAAATGTAGAGATTTAGAGAATCTTATTTGATGGCTAGCCTTGTGAAATCGGGCTCTAATGCCTAACAGTTTACCCTGCTTTATGATCAGGCCCTGGCTGCGTCCAGAAACCCCCAAAGTGTCTCCTTTTTCCTACCGATCCTCCTCCTCTCCTCCGTGACCCGGAAACTGATTTCGTGACGCCATCTTGCCGCCTGTCCGAATACCGTAGGAGACAAAAGAAGCCGCTTAAAATCCTCCTGTAGGAGGCTTCCAACGGAGGGTACATCAGTGTATCCTACTCCGGAAGACTTTTAACGATTTTCCAATGACATCACTGCATTCACGCCCACAGAGCACGCGAAAATGGAGAAGGCAACGCACAAATATACGTCATAAACATATTGATTAACTAGGTTCCTTATCTAATTATACAGCCAGTAAAGCACTAATATATTTTTTTGTTTAGTTTAGTAAAACTATATTAATGATCCCGTATTTGTAACATGATGCCTGGCCAAAATGCCTGGGAGTAAGCAGGATTTTATTGGAATATCTGAATATCTAGCTGTGTGTGATAGTAATGTTCCATTGATGCTGTTTAATCAAATATCTTTTCACTTCAACATGTGTGCAAAATATAATATGTATTATTATATTTATTATTTATTAAGATTTGTTATTTGTTTTATTACATTCAATGAAATCATATTTTACTATTAAAATAATTAAATATTTACATATGCAACCTTCATCAATGGCTAATCAGGCTGCACTTTGAAGCTTGATCTCTAGAATTTGGAATTGTGTTTATTGATCTCTCGTTTTTATTTTTGTATGTGGAGCTTTATCCAGAAGCTGTGATTGGCTGGGCAGTATCCGGCATGTGCACCTTCTTCCGGGTAGGAGAGGAGGAGTAGGAAAGTAGGAGTAGGAGAGGAGGAGTAGCAAAATTTCTGGACGCAGCCCCTGTGTGTGTGCGTGCATCGCCATTGACTGGTCTAGGTGGCGTCTAAACTTTGGAACGTGCAGGCCTGGAAGCAGCTACACGCCATCACCTTAGCTGTTTAATTCTACTTTTATATTTTAATATCTGCATAGTGATATCGGAGCCGCTGCTGTTCTGTAGGGTTTGTTTTGAGTTGTTTTGCTTTCGTTTGTTTGTGTTTCTTTTTATTTATTTGTTTATTGATGGTTTTTGATTTAGAATTTGTGGTTCTTTTGACATTTTCTATTTTTGTTTTTGATTTATTTTTGGTTTATTTTGTTACATTTTGGTGATCATTTGATACTACTTCATGCTGTTCATTTTCCTTTTTTCATTTGGTTGCATAGTTAATGTGATTTTCTTTTGAATATTTTTAAGAAGTCGGTCTTTTGCGGGTAATTTTGGCTGTGGGGCATCCTCGTGATTTTAGTGGCCTGAGAATTATAAATTCTAATTGTCTCTCTTTGTTTTCATAGGACACCTGAGTGCTTGTGCTACACTTCCGGTGGTGGGGTGCTCCAGTGGATGCTCCCTTCCTGTCTGTTCACTCGTGGTTTGGCACCTTAATTGCTGTGGTGTGAGTTCACGTGCACTGCACTTTTGTGTGTGTCTGTGTGTGTGTGTGAGACCTACAGCCAGTAGCCCAGCTTTTGGAGCTCCTGTGTAATTTTCTTCTTTCATGTTTTTGTTGATTTTACTCAATATTAATAAATTAGTGTTTTTAATGAATGTTTAATTAATAAATCTTCCTGACTTAAGTTCACGTCTCTGTATGTTATTCAGACTTACAGTTGTGGTCAAAAGTTTACATACACTTGTAAAAAAACATAATGTTATGGCTGTCTTGAGTTTTCAATAAGTTCTACAACTCTTATTTTTCTGTGATAGAGTGATCGGAACACATACATGTTTGTCACAAAAAACAGTCATAAAATTTGGTTCTTTCATAAATTTATTATGGGTCTGCTGAAAATGTCACTAAATCTGCTGGGTCAAAAATATACATACAGCAACATTAGTATTTGGTTACATGTCCCTTGGCCATTTTCACGGCAACTAGGCGCTTTTGGTAGCCATCCACAAGCTCCTGGCAAGCTTCAGGTCGAATGTTTGACCACTCTTCTTGACAGAATTGGTGCAGTTCAGCTAAATGTGATGGTTTTCTTGCATGAACCCGTTTCTTTAGCATTGTCCACATGTTCTCAATGGGGTTTAAGTCAGGACTTTGGGAAGGCCATTCTAAAACCTTAATTCTAGCCTGGTTTAGCCATTCCTTTACCACTTTTGATGTGTGTTTTGGGTCATTGTCTTGTTGGAACACCCAACTGCGCCCAAGACCCAACCTTCGGGCTGATGGTTTTAAGTTTTCCTGCAGAATTTGGAGGTAATCCTCCTTCTTCATTATCCCATTTACTTTCTGCAAAGAACCAGTTCCACTGGCAGCAAAACATCCCCAGAGCATAATACTACCACCACCATGCTTGACAGTAGGCATGGTGTTCCTGGGATTAAAGACCTCACCTTTTCTCCTCCAAACATATTGCTGGGTGTTGTGGCCAAACAGCTAAATTTTTGTTTCGTCTGACCAGAGAACTTTCCTCCAGAAGGTTTTATCTTTGTCCATGTGATCAGCAGCAAACTTCAGCCGAGTCTTAAGGTGCCTTTTCTGGAGCAAGGGCTTCTTTCTTGCACGGCAGCCTCTCAGTCCATGGCGATGTAAAACACGCTTGACTGTGGAGACTGACACCTGTGTTCCATCAGCTTCCAAATCCTTGCAGACCTGCTTCTTGGTGATTCTTGGTTGACTCTTGACCATCCTGACCAATCTCCTCTCGGCAGCATGTGATAGCTTGCGTTTTCTTCCTGATCGTGGCAGTGACACAACTGTTCCATGCACTTTATACTTGCGTATAATTGTCTGCACAGTTGCTCTTGGGACCTGTAGCTTCTTTGAAATGGCTCCAAGTGACTTCCCTGACTTGTTCAAGTCAATAATTCGCTTTTTCAGATCCACACTGAGTTCCTTTGACTTTCCCATTGTAGCTTTTGTAGCTGAGTCTAATCACTGGGTCAAATGAGCCCTATTTAAATGGGCTCATGAGAAGTCAACAGCTGTAGTCAATCAGAATCACTTACAAGAAGTGAAGAGGCCATGACATGAAGCTAATTTGATTGACACAACTCGCTACATCACCAAAATTGACAAATTTTGTTGCTGTATGTATATTTTTGACCCAGCAGATTTGGTGACATTTTCAGCAGACCCATAATAAATTTATGAAAGAACCAAATTTTATGACTGTTTTTTGTGACAAACATGTATGTGTTCCGATCACTCTATCACAGAAAAATAAGAGTTGTAGAACTTATTGAAAACTCAAGACAGCCATAACATTATGTTTTTTTACAAGTGTATGTAAACTTTTGACCACAACTGTACCTGTGTAAGTGCCTTCTTTTATAGTTTATTATTCTAAGGTATTTCCTGGGGTGAAACCCCCCAGGTGGCGTAGTCAGGTTATTACCATACCACAGGTCACAAATAGTAATAATCCAGGGTTACATGTTTCTGTTGCCCACTTTGCTCCATCATCCTGTTTACAGCTGGTTGTTTAAATGATACGGATTAGATAGCTAAATAAGGGCAAAAACTTAATCCCCTATTAGCACAGGATCATTCCACACACTGACAGCAGGTGAACAGTGCTAGGGAGCTGCACGTTCCACGGCATTGACGGACTTGGCTTAGCCTGGTAGTATATTAATGAATCGTGCTAACGGGGAATTAAGTTTTGGACTGCACAGGATTTTGATTGTATTTGTAATTGACAAAACATTCAATTACTACGCTTGATCCCTGCCGACCCTTAGAGAATGGATTCCCTAAAGGACCATTTCTCCATAGCTATCCCACTTTTCTGGTAGGCTATCCAAATTAGCACTAGCTAGCTGTTTAACTAACTAACCAACGAATATTGGTTACATAAACAAAAAAACATTTTTTTTTTTTTTAAAGATAGTTTAAGATCACTCACAAAACCTGAAAGTATCAGCCAATAGCATTCGCTGATGGAGATGACCCGCCCACAATCTGTCACAACCATGCCTATCTACACTCAAGTGCAAAAACTTCAAAGCAAAATATACTTGAAAAGGAGAAAAATGAAACGAAATATGAATACGATTTCTTATTTTGTGCTCGCAAGTGTTACAATTGCGCTTGTGAGAAGGAAATTTACACACGCAAAATGTTAAAACTCGCAGGTAAATTTTTTAGCCAGGTGTTTTAGAAAGTAGAAATCAATAAAAGTAAAAATCAATGCGTGGGCTCAGGAGCACTTCCAGACATCACTGTCTGTGAAATCGGTGCAATCCAAAAATTCTTAAGTAAAAGGTGTATCATGCAAAGGAGAAGCCACATGTCAGCAAATTGCAGAAATGCAGCCATCTTCTCAGCTCCAAAGCTCATTTCAAATTTCAAATTTTTTAAAGGTTTAATTTGAACACCTCATCGTCATGTGTTTTACATTCTATTGTGAATAAATTAAGGGTCTTTAAGATTTGCAATCACAAATCATTCTGAATTAATGTATATTTGTTTGCATTGTACAGTGTCCCAACTTTTTGGAATTTAAGGTTATAGAAGTAAGGCTTTCTGTAAATAAATGTGCTGTAAATAGATTTTCTGAGACAAAGCCAAAATGACATTTTTACAAGTTATGTTCACTTCCTATTGAAATGTGGCCTGCCAGTGGCATTTTTTCCACTCATCCTTGTCTGCACAAGCCCCTGTCAGGAGCATTCTTTTTTTTAATTGATGGTGGTACACACTTCCTCGTGCCAAGGAAGGCCACACAGCGTTTTCTAGACTAGTCATTTCTGAAGTGCAAGGCCAAGAGACAAGGTCGCATTCCTCTGTCCCAAGTCTAAATACAACATCACGGGCATGCAGCTGACTGGAGCCGGCAGCAGTGGCTCTTACTCAAGACATGGACATTTGTGTTGCGCCAAAAAAAACAAAACAAAAAAAAAAATGTAAAAATGAAAATAGATCTTCATTCGTGCCTTTGTGTTTTAAAGTGGTATAGATTAGCCTAGATTTGCAGGCATCAAATTAATCAGCTAGTTTTTTTTAGAAACTTTCAGTATTTTAGGATAATTGGGCCAAAATTGAGGACAATTTGTCCCTATTTACAATTACGCTGTGTCCCAATTTTAGGCTGTCCCACAGTTATTATAGTGTCTTCCTAAATGTTCTGTGGTGTGTGGTGTGAATAATCCAATCTAATCATTTTAAAATGCAGTATTTCTTACACTTACACAACTTACTGTTTTTTATTACATTGCAGATTACAACAACCCAAATTATTTCCTGTTTTGTCTGGTCAACTTCCTTTTATTCATTATTATACATCCAGAAATGCAAACCTTTCCAAAAAAAAAAACACTTTGTGACGTTGCCATTCCTTCTCACAGCACTTTAAAAATATGTTTTAGCACCAAGTAATTTAGTTCCAAGTAATGAAGTGTCTTATGTGTAGGCCTGTCACGATAAGAATTTTTCACGGACGATATATTTTCCCAGAAATGATTGCGATACACAATATTTTTGTAATATTAGGACTTTTAAAGGCTACTGACATAATGATAACAGAATAGCATAAACAAGCAATTATACACAGCAAAGACAGCAAAAATTAAAATAATCATTTTTTATAATTAGTTTGAGATTTATATACTCATTTCTTCACCTACTTCAGTCCACACTGTGTGTATGTTGTGGAGTCACAGTTATTGAAACATACATGGCTAAAATACTTTTCACTGTTATATATGTGAACAAACATACAAATAAACACAATAGACGATATCACGATGATCAACATTTATTGAGGTCATGTTCATTTGCTGTACGATAAATCGATATTGCAGTTATTGTGACAGGCCTACTTATGTGTTTTAGATGTGCAATAATATGCAGTGGTGGGTGTTGTTGCATTTTACTTTTTAAAAATTCTGAACACATGCTTTATTGGGTACAGGGACACACCTTTCTAATGTGTGCAGCATATGTTTTTTCAGTGTCTTGTTAAAAAAGGTAAAGTTTTCCCTGGAAAAGATGTCTTGTCTTCGAGGCAGCATATGTTGCTCTAAGTTGCTGCATTAATGCTTAAATCACATAAGCAATCCCCGTACCATAACAGACCCTGGCTTTTGGAATTGTTACTGATAACAGTCTGAATGGTCCTTTTTTATCTTTGGTCATCCATTTCTTTTTTTTTTTTTATAATTTTATTTCTATTTTTTTCCATTTTCTCCCCAATTTACACGGCCAATTACCCAACCCACTCATTAGGACTCCCCCTATCACTAGGAAAGCCCCAACACACCAGAAGGGTGAAGACTAACACATGCCTCCTCCGATACATGTGAAGTCAGCTGAGCAGCCAGTGCGCTTGGAGGAAAGAGCAGCGACTCGGTTCTGGTACACCAGCTCACAGACACCCTGTGCTACAGACATCACCCTAGGAGTGACTTGGGGGGAGAGCACCATCTACCCACCCGGAGGGAGCAGGGCCAATTTTGCTCTCTCTGAGCGCCTGCAGCTGATGGCAAAGCTGCATGAGCGGGGGTTCGAACCTGCGACCTCCTGCTCTTAGTGGCAGTGGGCTCTAAAATAATATCACGATATTTCAGGGTATTTTTGAGATAACGATATACTTGGCGATATAGGAAAACAAAAAGAAAAAAAATGATTAATTTCAGGAACATAGTAGTATAACAAGAGTATAACAGCATAATGTGGCAAAATAAATAATATAGCATAAAATAATATAATGCAGCAAAAAATATTGCAGAATATTTAGTGCGTGCATATAAACTGCAAACTAAAACAATTATACAAGAAATACACTTAAAGCTTCACAGTAAATAATAGACTACTGTTAAGACAGAACATCTCTATTATCACGATATGGATATTTAATATCACGATATTTCTGTGTCACAATATATTGTATACGATATAATATTGCCCACCCCTACTGATTTAGGTTTTTTTACAGTGCAACTGTGGGCTCAGTCAAATCATATATATTACACATTAAACATCTTGTACATCTTGTCATATGAAATGGTTCTCATATAAAAAACTGAGTTAACATCGCATGTCAAAGCCATTAACCGGTAAAAGCTGAGAAAGAATGTCTGTGGCTGTGTTCCAAACCACACGCTCCTATACTTTGTATACTACGCTGATTAAGACACGTCTTATTGTGGTAAAGTGGTGTTGGGAATACAGCCTGTGCTCTACAGTCATATACAGTAGCTCATGACAAAATGTGCAAAATGTTTTTTTAAAGGGACAGCTGGTCTGCACTCTGAAAGCTGGTGGTGCTTTATTTAGGCTGAATTTTAGAGGATTTTTTGGAGAACAGTTAAAAACAACCGTCATCATGTTTAGTGTCATTGTGTGTGGGGTGCTTTAAGCATTTCACTATGAAAGAACACAGCTCTACTTATGTTTACATTTTTTTATAATTTAATTAGACAGATTAATGCGATTATTGATCTGGTTCAATGAAATATGTTGCTTTGAATTAGTTCTAGTCTTGTGCATATTGGAGAGCTTTAAAATACAGCTAATCTCAGTTTTTAAGATATTCTGGTTAAATACGGTATAATGACATGAGCAGCTGAATTATTTATATTGTTTTTCACACTATAATGCGCACCATATTATTATATTATATATATATATTATTATTATTATTATTATAAACGTCTATTTTCTAGTCTGTTTTCAAGGCACATTTATGTGACACTAGTAAAGAATCGGTGTGTAGCCATGCTTTTCTACTAATTCAGCAGGTCTTGCCGCTAGTGGCGTGACATGTAAAGCTAAGCTAAGTAAACAAAACTGTAATTCTTTAAAAAAAAAAAAAACAAGCACTGGATGTTAATCTACACAGATTTCTCTCTATTTGGGTGAGTAAAGCACTTCTGTTTATTTACAGTAAGCTTAGATTTCCAGATTTCCACTAAGGCTGGGTGCAGCAGCATTAGCATTAGCGGCTAATGCCACCCGCAGCGCTACACTGAGCAACCCTGAGTGTTCTGGTAAACCCGGGCAATATATATATATATATATATATAGTTTGTTCCATGTAGCTTGTTTTTACATGGTAAACATGCAGGCTACCCTCTGATAATACTCACTTCTGAACAGCAAAAAAAGCTTGTGGTTAGCGCAGTTAGCGGGTAATGATAATGCTGCTCCAGCAGCGCTAGCCATGGTTAGCAGCAGGCTACAGGTTGATTATACTCACCTCTGAACAGCAAAAGAGCTAGCAACTAGCACGGTTAGCGGCCAATGCTAATACTTTTGAAGAACTAAACTGAAACTCCTGTATGATAGCTTTCCTGCTCTTTACAACCTGACTGGTAAACTGTATACATAGTGTGCACTGGGTTATAAGGCTCACTGACTATTTTGGGGGAAATTAAAGGGTTAAAATCTTTGGAGTTAATGAGTTAATTAGGATTATATATTCGGTATTAACTTATACCATGATTAGGGTGTATTATTGGTTATTAGTTAAGGAAACAAGCTATGTTTAAGCACTGGCAGCTCTTCTCAGCAGAGCTTCAGCCATTAATTTCATGAACTGGTTTGTCATGAAGGTATGTCATGATAATCTGTGTGCATTATAGCCTTTAAATCTGCTAACTGCTGTTCCCCCAGTCCCATTTCCACTCTCAGTGTTGCCAGGTATAAACAACAGCACGCTACTAATGGTGTTTTCACACCTGTAGTTCGTTTCTCTGGTCCGAATCAGTTAATGAGTTCGTTTACTTGGAGCGTTTTCTCGCTCTGTTCGGTCTGGTTTCACATAGGCATAAATGAAAACGCACCAAAATGCGCATCAATAAACCACGCGAGCAGCCTGTGTCCTCTGATTGGTCAGAGCTGTCTGACACGGGAGTACGTTAAATATAAATATACGAAAAAAGCAAACACAGCGAGAAGATTTAGTGTTCCAGCGCAAATATCTGTGCTTTAACACTGAACGCTGAAACGCTGCACTTTCAAACACAGTGTTTCTACGTGCAGCGCAGAGTTACCGGACCGAGTCCACCTCCTCTAGCTGGTCTCGGTCCGGTTCTTTTGATCCGCACCCGAGTGCGATTACTGTTTTTACACCTGCTCAATCGAACCGCACTAAAGTTACAAACGGACCAGAGTTCGTTTTAACCGGACCAAATAGTGCTGGTGTGAAAACGCCCTAAATTGCTGCAGCCATGGGAACGGGCAAGTTGGCTATTTTTCATCTGAACAGGTAATCACTGAGCTTCAGTAAGGTTGCTAACCATATCTGGGTAATTTACCACCGCCACTGGTGTAGTAGAGATGACATTTTGGACACTGAAACATATATAAACATATACGAGAGGGAGAGTGAGACCAGGTGTGCTCTAAAACTCTTGGCTATGGATGGAAGTAGCATCACTGGAGATTTAAACTGCAATGTCCAGTAATTACATAAGTTGGACAACCTTGGTCTCAAGAGCAGGGATGTCTGATCTTATCTAAAGAACCAGTGTGACTGCAGGCTTTCACTTTAAACAACCAGCCAAACAACCTATGTTTTTTAGAAGCGTAGTCCATAACCAAGAAAAGCAGCAAGATTATAGCTGTATCTGAAACTGGAAGCAGCTCGCTGACTTGATTTCTTGCTCACCGCTCTATTTTAAAAGGCAGTAAGGTGATGAAGGTCTTTGCAACCAAGTCACAAAGCCAACAATACATCCTGACCTGGTCAGAGTATTTACAGCTCACTGCTAGACCGGAGGGCTTTGCGGTGTGTTGATGATGTGTTACCCTTTTCACCCAGTTAATAGAAAGCTAGATTACTAAACTTGATTCACAAATGACTGAGTACCTTTCTTTCTCAGAATCTAATTCTGCAGCAATTCTTACATTTCAGATAGAGTCGTGTCCTGTGTTCTCAGTTTATCTTTCGAGTATATGGCAGACAGGTTGTGTGCATTTCTCAAAACAGTTTCACCCCTGAATAGCATAAGATTCTGAATATTTTATGCCTCATTCTTAGAAACAAAAATTAAGGGGTTTTTAGAACCAGTCAGAATCCCGTTCCCCTTCGCAGACACCTGTGCGCTGTGGCAAAATGAGTGTAAAAAAATCTTTAGAAACTTCTTACAGTAAATAAATTATTTCTTAGTTTAAGCATTTTTTTGTCCATACTGCTGCAAGATGCACCTGCATGCAATGGGGAGTTTTATTTTATCGCAACACCAATTTTCTTTTTTCCTCTGGTCTGTTAAAAAGACTGCCTCAATTTCCTATATTTTGTCTGAAAATCCAGAAAAGTTCAGTTAAGTGAGAGCACCATAATTTTATTTTTATCGAAGATTAAGGTCAAGGTGAAACAATCTGACAACATTTAATATGAATTAATACTGCTGAAGAAGCGTTAGCGTTAAGTGCGCTAATGTTTTAATGTTTTGTCGTTCAGAGGTGAGTATTATCGACCTGTAGCCTGCTGCTAACTCTGGCTAGCACTGCTGGAGCAGCATTAGCATTACCCGCTAACTGCGCTAAGAGCCATCTCTTTCGCGTTCAGCGGTGAGTATATAGCGCCGTAAACACGCAGGCTTCACACCGATAGATGTCACCTCTAAATGCCGAAAAACTATGCTTATCGTGGTTAGCAGGTAATGCTAATACTGCTCCAGCAGTGCTAGCCGGGGTTAGTAGCAAGTTACAGGCCAAGTATACTCACCTCTGATCGGCGAAAGAGCTAACGGGTAATGCTCATGCTGCTCCAGCAGTGCTAGCCGAGTTAGCAGCAAGCTACAGCCCGATTATACTGACCTCTGATAGCTAAGAGCTATCTCTTTCATGTTCAGAGGTGAGTTTTATGTATGAAAATAGACCAGAAAATAGAAGTTTATTGGTAGTGCCCCTTATAATCCAGTGCGCCATATAGTGCGAAAAATAAAGTAAACCAATCCTTATCTGGGCATACAGTCATACACACACATTCGCACACATGCATATATACATACATATATATACACACACCAGGCCAATTTAGAGTATCCTATTTACCTGATCTCCGTGTTTCTGGATTGTGGGAAGAAACCAGAGTCTTCAGAGGACACCCACATAGATATGGGTAGAACATCAGAAAATCTCCACCCAGATAGGGACTTGAACCCAAGACCCCAGCGCTAGAAGGTGCATGTGCTGCCTAATTAAATAGAGACTTGATTATTTATCTATATGGTACTACACCTACTGTCTACAACTGAATTTAAATATATATGATCAAGAGAAGTGAGGGCTCAACACTGTAATGGAAACTGTGCCAAGCTACTTTACAGTTGAAAGCCGTGGCCTGCAGTCATCCGTTTATTACATTTCAACCTGCACTGTTTGGTTTGGAATGGATTAACTGTCGTTCTACAAGTATAAACATCACATTAATATCTTTATATATGTGTATTAATGCTTACCTTCTGGAGCTTGTGGGTTAATATTGACTCAGCATTAGTCAGAACTGGTAGAGATGAGTGTGAAGTGGAGATGAGCATGGGGTCAGACTCTCCCTGGCATTTGTTTTGGTTAGGTCATTGTGGGAGAGTACTTTAATGTGTTTTTTGACCTGGTTGCCATGTCCGAACGCACTGGTTTCCATAACATTAAAACAACATATTAATTCTTAGTCTGAGTCCAGTCATTCAGAAATAAGGGAAAAATAGTTTTTAGCATGCTGAGCTGCAGGTGAGATTTCACCTAGAATTGTTCCTCCTGTTCCTCCACTTCCTCCTCCAGCTGTCCTGAAGGCAGTTTTAAACAGGAGTGGCTCCTTAAAACAGCAAGCGTGAAAGCACATGAGGTCAATGGATAGCAAGCAAATATCATTATTGACCTTTAGATTTATTTAATCCTATTTTGCCGCTTGCAAATAACTATTAAAGGTTATGTACACAGCAGTTGAGCATGTCTTTTAATAAATATTTAGCACAGGTAATACAAGCTAACGTACTTTAGTAGCATAAAGAAGCTCTCCTGGATGCAATAGTGACCAGCAACATATAAATACATACTAAATTGCATTTTCTTACTTACAATTACACTTCTAATAGTGCCTTTTTGCCTTTCAAAGCAACCAAGGATGCTTACAATTACATTCCACACACAATCATTTACACTCAGCACTCCAACCAGTCAACACACACCAGTAAGAAGTGGCAGCCAATGGTGCACAGCTTACTCTTAACCGGAAACAACCGTCCACCTGGAGGACTGCATCAACCACTAAGGAATTGACCCAGTGCACATACCAGTGCAATTCCTATTTCTGTTTATTTACAGTAAGCTTAGATTTCCAGATTTCCACTAAGGCTTGAGCATTAGCAGCTAGCACTAGCTGCGGTTAGCACAATAAACACGCAGGCTACAGGCTGACAGATCTGACCTCTGAATGGCAAAAGAGCTAGTGCTTAGCATGGTTAGCGAATAATGCTACTGCTGCTCCAGTAGTGCTAGCCGGGTTTAGCAGCAGGCTACAGGCCGATAATACGCATCTCTGAACGGGGAAAGAGCTAGCACTTATTGCAATTATTGGGTGAGGCCAGTGCTGCTCCAGCAGTGCTAGCTGGGGTTAGCAGTAGGCTACAGGCTGAAAATACTCACCTCTGAACGGCTAAAGAGCTAGCAGTTTGTGGGAAATACTAATGCTGCTCCACCAGTGCTAGCTTGGGTTAGCAGCAGGGTACAGACTGATAGATCTTACCTCAGAATGGCTTGTGCCTCAGTGTAGCACTGTCAGACGCCATTAGCCGCTAACTGCGACTAGCTTTACTGAAAATCTGCAAATTTAAACTTACTGTAATGAAAAATGCTTTACTCACCCTAATAATGCGTTTTCAGGAGAGAAATCTGTGTAGATTAACATCCAGCGCTCGTTTGACTTTAAAAGAAAATGTTTTTTTGTTTTTTTATGAATGACTGTTTTGTTTACTTAACTTAGCTTAGCTTCACCTGCTGAATTAGAAGGAAAACATTGCGTCACCCTTGTTCCTTACTAGTGTTGCATAATGTGCCTTATAATCTGGGGCGCCTTATGTATGAAAATAGACCAGAAAATAGACATTCATTGATAATGTGCCTTATCGTCTGGTGCTCCATATAGTGTGCAAGAAAAATACGGTACTACATCCTGTCATCATCAGCTATAAAGGCGGAGTCTCTGTATACTTTACATGTTAACTGATTTGTAGATTGTTAGTTACGAGTTTTGTGAATTGCTTTGTCAGGTGTTGTGACAGATCCTCACTCTCTTATCAGAATCCGACTCCTCTTCACAGATGTGTGTGTCTCTGCCACAGCAGAATGAATTGTCCATTTTAGGCTACATTATTAGATATTTAGGTTAAAGCTGTGCTGAAAGGCTGCATAGTAGTTTGAGTTTGTAGCCTCTATGCTGTGCTTCAATATGTTTTAAAAATCACTCAAACAAGTGAAATAACAGATTTTAAAACTGATGTAAAAAAATGTGTAAAAAAATATTAAAGTAATATTAGCAAAAGGTATGCCCACTCTGAATAAGAGTAAAACAGTGTCAGACATAGTTGCGTTGCATGAATTCATAAAGCAGCTCTGTTTGTAGCCTGATACAAATACATGTTATAGATGTTTAAAGGAGGAAGAACCTGTAACCTAAAGAATTAGAATTAGAGCTGTTATTTCAGAGAAATTCAGAAAATACATATTAAAGATGATTTCAATAAAAAATATTTAAAAAATCAATTGAACTACACAGAGCAGACACAAATGGTGGAGTTAATAACAGACACTAAACTTCTTATATTTAATATGTTGATGACACATAATGCTTCTCTCTAACCCCACATACATAAATTACAAGACGGTTGTGCTCCGCTAATTATGAGGGGCCGGTCTTAACAAAAATGTCAGAGCTGATTTTTCGTCCCGATCCAGCCCTGCACACAGGGCAATTTACAGGCATTGAGTCATCAGATCTGCTTTTCTTCCCGGAGGAAACCCACACAGACTTGGAAATTCCACTCAAATATGGACTTGAACCCAAGACCCCAGTATACATGCTTAATGCCAAGGTTCAGAGCAGGAGACTTAGACCCTGTTTACACCTGGTCCCATCATGTGACTATTATTAGTGTGATTGCAGTAATGCAATCACAGTATTGATCTTCTTAAGTCTTATTCTTCTTCTTCTTCTTCTTCTTCTTCTTATTATTATTATTATTATTATTCCACCTGTTTTTTGTCCGGTTAACTAGTGCCGCAGTTTTCGAAATATCGACTTCGTTCAAAAGAGAAAACGTGCGTCCATATCGGGAATGGTGGGCTTGTATACAGCTTTCCGATCGGACTTACGTTTTTCGTAAAAACTTCGTAAGTACGCGTTTTTTTGCCCATTGAAAATGAATGGGCAGAACTTTGCACGCCCGTGGACGTCGCAATTTTTGAAATACGAAGATGAAACCAATTGAGGACCTGTAGAACTTATTGAGCTCTTTCCGAAAATATGCGTTACGAAAAGTTACGTCGTACGGATTTCGTACGATTGTCGTACGAAGTGGCCCCATTGGAATGAATGGGGCAAATCGGAGGACGGCAGCTAGATCGAAGGACAGGTAGCTAGAACTCCAGTACTGTGTGTAATGGAGCAGCTATGGGATAAAACAGCATTAGGTCAAAAGTTTGGACACCCCGGCCCCCCAGTACTGTGTGTAATGGAGCCACGGGTCAAAAGTTTGGACACCCCAGAGCCCCAGCACTGTGTGTAATGGAGCCACGGGTCAAAAGTTTGGACACCCCAGAGCCCAGTACTGTGTGTAATGGAGCCACGGGTCAAAAGTTTGGACACCCCAGAGCCCCAGCACTGTGTGTAATGGAGCCACGGGTCAAAAGTTTGGACACCCCAGAGCCCCAGCACTGTGTGTAATGGAGTCACGGGTCAAAAGTTTGGACACCCCAGAGCCCCAGCACTGTGTGTAATGGAGCCACGGGTCAAAAGTTTGGACACCCCAGAGCCCCAGTACTGTGTAATGGAGCCACGGGTCAAAAGTTTGGACACCCCAGTGCCCCAGTACTGTGTGTAATGGAGCAACTGGTCAAAAGTTTGGGTACCCCGGTCAGCTCTGCAATCACACTCGCAGTTTCTGTAGGAACTGCAATCTAGTTTGGATTGTGTTCTTATATTGGTTGGAGTTGGGGTTATACAGGGAGGGGTTAGATTGTTGAATGGATTTTGGACAACAACAAAAAAAAGGTCACACACTCTAAACTAATGTTTAATTGGACCACCTTTAGCTTTGATTGCAGGACGCATTCACTGTGAAATTGTTTCAATAAGCTTCTGCAATGTTACAAGATTTACTTCAATCCAGTGTTGCTGAATTAATTTTTCACCAAGATCTTACAGCAGCATTGATGATGGTAGAGTCTTCTCCAGCACATCCCAAAGATTCTCAGTGAGGTTGAGATCTGAACTCTGTAAACTCTCAATCCATGTGTGAAAATGATGATCTCATGCTCCCTGAATCACTCTTTCACAATTCCAGACCCATGAATCCTGACATTGTGATCTTGGAATATGGCCGTGTTCATCAGGGAATAATAAATCCATTGATGGAATATCCTGGTCTATATTCAGTATATTCAGGTAGTCAGCTGACCTCATTCTTTCAGCACATACTGTTGCTGAACCCAGACCTGACCAAATGCAGCATCAACCCCACATCATTTACTTACTTAAATCCAGGTGCTGATTCTTTTTTAGCTCAAATAAATTTCAGACCACTTCTTGAAGTGGTTTGAGTAATAATCCTGATTATATTGCGTTATAAAGGTGTAAATACACTCTTTTTTTCAATCTTACTACAGTTCAACTACATTCCCTTACATCCACACCCCGCCCCTCCCATCCCATCCCAGGCTGTTGTCATGGCAACAGCCTCAAATCCAGACGTGGCTGAGATAAGGGGGGGGGGGGGGACTGTGCGTACGCGTATTTCCAAGATGTAATAAGATGTACTGGTTCTCAAATGAGAATCTGAAGGATTATGCGCATTCACATTTACCGCCCTAATTTTTACTCACAGCTCCATTTTTAAACCTGAGAAATCTTCAGCGCTTGTCTGAGGCCGGACACTCCTGTTATATCACAGTCGTAAATAACGCTCCTGTCAGACACTCTTCCATACATTACTACCTATATCTGTAGCTTCCTAAGCCCCCGAATCCATCTTCACTCCTTTCCTCTGCTCTGATCGTGTGGAGTGAGCGCATCGCCGCCCAACACAAACTTCTAGCTGACTGATTTCAGCTATGCTCTCCAGGGGAGTCTCTGCTACATTTAAGCAGGAAACTCTGTGAGCTCCACAGCTGGAAGAGCTTGGCTGGGACGCACTGCGTAGAGAATCCCCTCGGTCACGAGTGATGAAATATATCCTGGCCGAATGGAGAGTCTCAGCTCAGCGCCGCAATTAGCACATAGCCGGGGATTACGCTTTCAAACCAGCCAGACGAACAGCATCAGTTACTGTGCTGAACCCTCCCCGCTCTGGAGACACGCGCTGCTTTTCTTTTTCAAAAGTCATGGTCAGTAGTGGAGGAGTGTTATGAGCCTGTAGAGAACTTGGAGGGGAAAACATGAACTTTGCACAGCTGAATGCATCTGAAATGTGTACAACACTCTAATAATATACAACATATATGAATTTTAACAGTGTGAATTTGGCAGGTTAGTTCACAAAATGTAAATGTACTAACTAGGAATGTACAAAATATTAATAGTACTTGGTGTTGGTGGACCGGTTGGTGTTGGTTAGTTTTTACAGAACATGTGTTTGGTGATGTGTAGTGTTTGGTGTCTGCCATACAAAGCATCTAGTCTAATGGCCAAACAATCTTTTGGTCTTTTGGTCTCACCAGTTGGTTCTGGACTCTCTAGAACTTGGGCTACAGGTGTCTTCTGTAGTCTCTCTTTCATCTCAGCTGCTACAGTGTTAAACTTCTTCAGATTAGGTGTAAAGCAACTTAATGGCTCCCTTATTAGCATGCATGGTCACTCAGTTTGTGAGGATGAACTGCTCTAGGCAGAGGTGTCAGGTATAGAGTTGGGTATGGAAATTTAATACCAAGAAGGTACCAACATAAATGTCCAAAATAATAATAATAATCTGTGCCAAACACGAAGAGGGCACACAGCAAGGCTCTGTGATGCACACAAACTTTCTGTCTGGCTGCTGTCTCTGCTTCTCGTGATGTCTTTCGCTCACTTTGCTCTGTCTCTCGTTTGACTCACGTTGTCTCCCACTCCACACTGTCTCTCATTTGCTTGTGCTGTCTCTTATTCACTTGTGCTGTCGCTGCCTCTCACGCTGTCTCTCACTCTCTCACACTGTCTCTCGCCCACTTGCGCTGTCTCTTGTTTACTCACGCTGTCTCTCCCACTCTTGCGCTGCCTCCTGCTTTCTCGTGCTGTCTCTCCCTCACTCGCGCTGTCTCTTGTTCAATCAAGCTGTCTTTCCCTCACTTGTGCTGCAGAGCTCCATTGAATTCTGGGAACTACTGTTACCTTTATTTGACAGTAAATCAGTTCTTTGTTGAAAAGCATCATTTTATTGGTCATGATTTCATTTATAAGGGGAAAAACTGGTAAGTTATATAGGCACTGTATAAAGCAGGAAATATGTATGTTCACAAGCAAATTTACAGTGGATTAAAAAACAAATAAGGTTTAAAGAGCTTTGATTTAGTTGCATATGAATCACTAAAACCCAGTCTGTCTCTGAAATAACAGTTAGACCTGTACATTGAAATCAAACTAAGCACATAAATTTGATTTGACTGGAAAATTATGAATTTGAGCACAGCCCAATAAAAAATGAAGCAGCATAATCACCATATTGTGTATGTCATGCCGTCCTACTATTTACAGTGAAGGGTAATTTAGTTCTCACTCAGCTTCCCCAGCCGGCCCTCCCCCGCCTCAGATTTGAATTGCTAATGCGGAGAGGCCGTGTTTGTACAAATCAGAATTTTAAAGGCATTATCTCTTTGAGGTCTTATTCCCTCGCCAAACATTTAAACTGTTCAGCATGGAATCTCTGTCTGACTCTATAAGGTCAGACAAGCGAGCAAACACACTTCAAAGCAGCGCTGTTTCCTCACTTTCATTAGTCAAGTTAAAGGGTCTTTAGCGAGCCCTGCGCAGTTCTTCCACAGTCTGAGATCATCACGTTTCCACTGCTTTTATTATCTTTACTATCACTCATTTAACCTTTCTGTACTCAACTAATAAATGTGTTACAGAAAATCATACTTATGTCCAAATTGGATGATGTAGGTCTGGGTTCGGCAATTAAGTTTGGCCGTGGGCCAGATATTTTCCAAGCCATTACGTGGAGGCCCACAAAAAAAAAAATCTGTTTTGTAAAATGAAGTGTAATGGGATGAAGTGCTACAGACTAGTAGCTCTCCAGCCCAGAGGGTTGTTGAAATCAATTGCAGAACAGTTGATCTCAAAGCAAGTAAACCCAAGAAGAAAGGTACAAATAAATAAACACACCGCTCCTTGTGAGGGATTGACCCCAGGGTTGCGGTCCAATACACTACCGCTGCCCTGGCTAGTGAATTGGGACACAACTGTGGTAAAAAATGCTCTTGTAAGGAGATAGGGAGCCCAAGAATGGGCGGAAAAACAAGTCACGCCGAGCACGACAAAAAAACAAAGGGGAGGAATGTACACAAAAGCTTGCCAGAGAAGCGTTTTTTAATTTTTTTATTGTTCAAACAACCTCACGGGCCAGATGTTTCACACTTTCGCGCCACATCTGGCCCATGGGCCACCTATTCCAGACCCCTGATGTAGTGCATAATTTAGTTCTTGATTAACACATTTGTGGTGGGAAGTTTATCATGGTAATTTTTGGCTTGTAGTGAAAACTTTGTACTGAATGTTTGTACCATTTTCTTTATTAGACGCAAAACTAAACAAGAATTTTGTGCACAATTCTATTTTTTAGAGGGTTCTGGAACCAACACAAGTCCAATTTAGCATACAGAGCCTTCTAGAGCTCACTAAATTCAACTTTATCAAGCTGAACTGCAGTTTGCATTCCACTGCATGGCCAAAGAAACTGTGTTCTAAGAACACTGCTTAATCCATTAAGCATGGTGATGGTAGCATCATGCTTTGGGGCTGTTTTGCTACCAGTGAAACTAATACATTATACATAGTAAATGGATTGTGATAATGAATTTGAAGTGGTACTCAAAACTCAAACTTTCATCTGGACAGTCAAAACTTGGATACAAATGGGAGTCTTAACATGTGGTAAGATTGATAAAGTAGACTTACATTTAAAAAATTATCTTTACAAAGTGATGGACTGTGCTTAAAAGTAAAAAAACAGTAAAACAGACTGAGGTTCAAACCCACCCAAATGAATCAACCAAAGAAAGAAAATGAACCAGAGTCCAATTAAACCAGACTAAACCATGCAGGTGTGAGCACGTCTCTTAGGAATGATGCTGCCACTGCGTTCCACAGGTCTGTGAACTAGAGATGGTGTGATGGTATGGGAGAATTCCAGTATCATCAAGGGAAAAAGGATGAGTTAAAATCTCTGGGGTTCTGTAGAGTAGTCTGAGAGTAATAGATCTATTTTTAGATGCTCACTGCAAGAATATTAAACTGGTTTTAGCTGAAACTCATTCCTCATCATTTCAGTGTGTGTCTCATAAACGAATAAGTGGTATTATTCCATCTCCTGATAAAATGCGTCTGTCAGCAGAAGATGGGAAATAATGTTTACGTGAGAGATCTCTTGTTCAGCGCGTGTGAAAGTCGTGAGAAGTGATTATCTCAGCTCATCACAGTGTATAAGAGGAGCCTCACAGCTTTCAGTCTCAGATGGATTCTCTGTAATTGGATGTAGAGATCTGAAGATCAGATGTTCTGGACGGAGGAGTGAGAGGAGAATGGGCTACGTGGCCTTTCTCTGGAAAAGTAGGTTGTTGTAGAATCTTGTCTGAGACGTAACAATGTTTTTAGTCATGGAGAGAAGCTGCTGCCTCTAGGACTGTGTGAATACAGTGGGAATTTTTCTGAACAAATCAGATTTTTTTTAGGCTGTTCATACTGTGCATTCTACTGTGACCTATACCTGGCATCAGTCTGAACATCTGAACATGCCTTTATCAAAATTAATAATCCATGCATTTAAGCTTTCTGTTAATAAAGCACTTTTTAAACTACAGTGGTGTGAAAAAGTACTGACCCCTTTCAGATTTCTTGTATTTTTTTGCATTTTTGTCTTACTTGATTTTTTCAGATGATCAAACCATTAGTATCAGACAAATATAACCTCAATAAATATAAAAATCACTTTTTTATTTAACAAATTATTAATAAATAATATCCCTCTATTTGTGCACACACACACACTTACCAACACCTACAAAAATACACAACAAAGCAACACTTTGTATTATTTAGGAATTTAGGAATTTGTTTCTTCTTCCCCATTAATCACTAAATCACTCTCTACCAACAGTTAATCTTTTTTTTATTTCTAACCATTTTGGTTTGATTTTTATTTTATTTATTATATATTTCCCCTTTTTTATTATTATTATTATTATTATTATTATTTTTTTTTTTTTGTGAGTCTCATGTTTGCTTATGTCCCTATTTTTCCTCAATGAATATCCAATAAAAAAGGGTGGGTGGTGGCGGGGGGCGGGGGGTGGGGGGATATTAGAAACAGGTGGATTTGTCCCCCCCAAAAATGATATCAGTTCGCTCAGGTCAGCTGTACTATTAATGAGGAGACAGACCGGACCAATCACGGAGCCGGTTCAGGTATTAAGTCACGCCTCAGTAGAAACAGCCAATCAGCTTGCTGGTTTTGCGGCGCGCGGAGCAGAGGCAGTTTGCTGTTGGGGAAGCCCCGCCCCCTCGCTGTGAGATTTAGCAGCGGGATCGGGACGCAGCAGCTTCAGCTGATTTTAAAACAGATATGGATATACGGAGAAAGGTAACGATAGGCTAACCACTGTGATGATATGTTTCTGATAGCTGGTTAAAAATACACGTCTCTGAATCAGCACACAGTTTAAACCCACTGTGATTAATAAACTGCAGCTGTGTTAGTGAGTTAGCTTAACTTTGGAATTAGCTAGATTGGGAGTCAGGGTTAAAGGAAAAAAATAAAAAATATATGTAATGTTTCCCTGTACCTGATCAGCTAATCACTTTAATTTTCAAACTGTTTATTCATTTAGGATTACAGGACTTACTGTGAGCTATAATGAACGAAAATTGATTTAACTAACTAGTTATCTAGAAGCTGGATGTAGATGATCGCCAGAATTTCGTACAGTACTTTAAGTTGGTAGTTTAAAGCAGTTACTTAACCCCGATCACTGCCCTAAACTAGTGTTTTCCACCTGATCAGGTAATAAACAGTCATTTACTGAGTTTACCTGTTAAAATCCTTTAGCCCCCTATGGAGCCTAAATTAATCATGTATATCCACCAGAGAGAGCTCTAGAATATGCAGAACAGTTTTAATATGCAGTAGAATATATAAGAACTGGGTTGAGAAACACTGCTGTAACGTGACTTCTGTTCATTTGTATTTCACAGTAAGACCACATATCCTGACGTTTATAAAAGTCTCTATGATACGTAAAGTTACATTCTTTTACATAAAAGGACACCATCTTAAGAAGAGCTCTCAGTAGAAAAAAAATAAAAGTGCAGGAGAAAATGTAAATATACAACAGAATTGACATGCCAATACATAATAATAATAATAATAATAATAATAATAACAATAATAATAATAATCTGTTATATTATTTTAAATATTAGGTGATAACTCAGATTTTTATTTGACAAAAATTGACAGTTACAATATCACAAAAAATTGCACAACATCAAAAACATTTCATATCATATTACAATAATTATTAATATTGCCTCCGCCATGATCTGCTTTCTCTCACTCACTGAACAAATCCCGTCCGGGAGGGGGGAAAAACACTGCCCGCCCACACTAAAAACTGATTGGCTGTCTCACAGACTCTTTGCAGAGAACAGGCCAATCAGAACCCTCTCTGTTTTCTGTCTCTCCTTCCCACACACGATTAGAGAAAAAAAGTCTGTGGCCTGTGTGCGCGTTTGGGGCACTCGTTCTGAATTCCGGGAGATTATATGTGACTCGTGGGCATCAGGGAGCCACTACCGAAATGCGGGAGACTCCCGCAGCTTCAGGGAGACTTGGTTTGTCTGGAATGGCTTAAAAAAAAACTAAATGAAGGTTTTGGAGAGGCCTAGTCAAAGTGTGATTGAGATGCTCTGGATGATCTTAAACAGGACGTTTACACTGGAAAACCCTCTATTGTGGCTAAATTTTCTAAAGAAGAGTAAAACAAAATTCCTCCACAGAGATGTGAAAGACTCGTTTTCCGTTATCACTAAAGCTTGATTGCAGTTGTTGCCAAAACCAACAGAGCTAGATTGGTTTGGATAGTTTTTTCCTTTAATAAATAAAATTGTCATTTAAAATATGATTTTTATATTTACTCAGGTTATCTTTGTCTGATATTATAGTCCAGAAAAATATCAGTATTAGAGCTGGGCGATATGGGAAAAAATCTTATCACGATATAGTTTTCCATATCAGTCGATATCGATATGTATCACGATATAAATCAAATCACTTTGTGTCACACTTAAAGGTTTGTTTTTATTAGTGAGAGAATAAGGGAGTGATGGAAGTTTTATCAGAATATTTTTTTCTGTATCTCCATAATTATTAGGGCTGGCCCGAATAGCATTTTTTGAGCTCCGGATATTTGGCAGTAATTAGTAGCGAATATTCCAATATTAGTTTTTAAAAAAAACAAATTAATCATGAACGCGAGCCAGAACCCGAGCTTGAACGTCAGCCTGACTTCAGGCGCTGCATGAACTCGGGCTTTTTTCCAATTTTTTCCAATTTTCCATGACTGAAAAAAAAACTTGGGCTATAAGCTCAATATTAAATATTTCGTTTGTTTAGAAATTATTTTATATTCTTAAACCATGTTAAATTATATTAGATTAGTAGGGCTGGCCCGAATAGCGTTTTTTGAGCTCAGAATATTGGGCACTGATTGGCAGCCAATATTGGAATATTTGTTTTTAAAAAGACGGATTAAAAACTGATTAAAGTAAAACAAAAATTGCAACTCGGCCCCTTTAATTCACCACAAAGTTTTCCAAGACCCAGCCGGAAAAAAAAAGATTTCCCACCTTTTCCTCAGCTGGGTCGGGCTCAAAAAATGATTTGTGATAGGCTGTTTTTTGGTTTGTTTGTTTAAGCACTTAGGCTTTTGTACTGCTGCAGTGCAATATTTACATTTTATATTCTGAAATTCGTTAGGTTTTATTTCTTTTAGCATTTTGAACTTTTTTTCCAATTTCAAATTTATTTTTTTCTGTTCGTTATGTTCTATCGGTCCTTGCGTTTTTTGTAGTTGAAGTTGAATTTAATATTGAAGTTCAATATTTCTAATTTATATTTTGAAATTCGTTAGATTATATTTATTATTGTATTTTGAGCTCACTTTAGTTGGTTATTTTCCAAATTCATATCTATTTTTCTGTTATTATTAAATGTTATTAGCTTATTAGCTTAGCTTGTCATTTAGCATACAGAACTTCTCACGGATTTTTAATGAATGTTGATTTATTAATTTAAAAGCTGTACCTTATTAAAAGTATTTTAAGCCAGACAGACACTGTGTGATTTTTTAATGAGTTTATCTGCACTTTTAAATGGTTTGTCCTGTAGGAAACGCACACGATTTGTATGCTGACACTGTTGTCTGACTGAGGAGCTGCTTTCCGTCAAATGCAGCCTGTAGGCAGGAAAAAATCCAGCCAGAACCGACCATATCATGAGCCAGTTTTAAAGCCAGTAATTTAGTAGAGCATTAAACTCCAAATCTGAGATGTACCTGCTGTACTTCTTAATCTCTGCCCCCAAAACGGTCCATTAACTTGCTTGACAGACGCGTCAAATCCCCCGCGAGCACGCGCGGCGCACAGCGCACCGATTAATTCATGCGTTGAGCTTTAAACGCGCAGCTGAGCTGTAATTGGGGAAATATCACAAAAATCACAGTGTGATTTGTTACATTAAAAAAAAGACCATTTTCTTCCGCCTAATCTGAGAGGAAAGCGGTGTTCTCGACCGGCCCGAGTTCATGCAGCGCCTGAGTCAGGCTGGCGTTCAAGCTCGGGTTCGGGCTCGCGTTCAGGCAGATAATCTAAATGATAAATGATTTTGTGTTTTTGCACTTGGGCCATAAGCTCAATATTAAAAAGTTCGTTTGTTTAGAAATTATTTTATATCCTTAAACCATGTTAAATTATATTAGATTAGAGGAAAGTCATTTAGACATCATTCTTAAGGTGTTTTTGTCCTGTTACCGCTCCGCAAAAAAACCTCTTCCTTTAATCCGCGCCCCACATACACATTTTTGCAGCACCTGCCCCGAGGTCCTAATATAAATTGAATTAATTACATTTAGTGCTTAAAATTTACTTAAAATTTATTTAAAACGTGATGAACAGTGCGGCCGTTTATTCCCAAAGTACAAACACTATGGTTGTTTGCGTGTGTCGGGCCATACTCCACTATTCTTTAGGGTTTTTTGTTGCATGCATGAGAATAACTATTACAATTTTCTTAACTATTTATTAATTTGCTCCAGCGTCTTCTGGATTGATTACACGTTGTGTTTTCGTTGTTTGCCGCGCCACTTAGACGGAAATGGAAATGAATGTTTATCGAATTCTATTGCACAGGCTTATCATCGTCATCGAGGGAAAAATTATCGCGAAACAAATCGATATCGTTATATCGCCCAGCACTAATCAGTATGATAAAAAAAATGACAAAAACAAATGAAATCTTGTAGGGGGCAAATACTTTTTCATGACACTGTATTTTAACAATCTCTATTACGTTTATTTCCCAAATATACTCATCTTTAAAAAAAAAAAAGTTGCACCCAGAACTCAGAGTCAACTCTGTTGAAGTGAACTTGGTGGGTAGTCCTGCCAGACGAGTGAAGATGACCAACAAATCTGTAGCACTTTTGGTCAGCGTCAAGATCGATGGTTTGTTGTCTAAAAGACCTGGTGTCATAATGTGATGTGCAATTTCATATAATGACTAAATTAGTCTTCATTACAGACACTTTGACAGCCCATCACTAGTGAGGTTCTCTAACTAGTGGCCATACCTTTTCTGAACGTGAAAATACTGGTGCACTATTCCAACAATATGATGCTCGTCCACATACTGCTGAAAATGTGTGTGATGCTGTTGGACAGGCTTTACACGCTTCATATTTACTGCAAAATCAGCAGGAACTGTGTGAACATTCAAGCTACAAGAGATGGATTATCACTGGACACCCTTAGGAACCTCTACAACTCCATGCTGAGATGACTGGCATGTGTCTACACATGAGTTATGCACTTTAGTTGCATTTCAATTTCTGTACGTGTTGCTCAGTAAATATGACCAGGCTAAATTCGTATTCATTTATGATGTGAATCTGATATGTATTGTATTTCAATACAAAATAGATCTGGATAAACGCAGCTAACGTTTCTGCGTCACAAATGACTAAAAAGTTTGTATTTTTGACTCTTTTTTTCTATGTCTATGTGGAACTTTTGTGTTTGTCTTGCTTTTTGCTTTGCCTGAACCGTAATGAATATCATACCTTGTGAACCGAAGTGGTCGAACATGAGAGATGATCCAATCTAGCTTAGATTAATGTCCATTTCTAGCCATTCCAACTCTTTCCTGAAGTGAATGAACTGTAACTGAGCATTTAGAGATGAGAGTGCAGTGTTGGCAGGCACAGTGAGAGGAATGGAGTGGGTGAATTAACGGAGAAAGAAAGTGCTGAGACGTGGACTAAAGAGATGTAGAAGAGCTGAGGTAATTCAGTGTTGGCCTCAGTCCAGTCCTCACCATCTCCTTGATTGAGTCTCACTCATCAGCCAAATGAATGGAGCTCACATATCAGATAAATGCGTACAGTATTACAGTGTGAGCACATCGGCCTTCTGTTCATCTTCATTATCATTACCTGGCTTTACTTACAAGTGTTTAAACAAAGTTGTGTTCAATTACAAAAAATGCAGCAGACTTTACATGTGAAATAAGCATGTGTTTCCATCCTCTACAGTTACGCGAAGAATTGAAAAATAAATAGTCTCCTATTACTTAGGAGCCTATTTAATTTTTAAATAATTTTATTTCTAATTTTATCCTATTTTCTCCCCAATTTACACAGTCAATTACCCAACCCACTCATCAGGACTCCCCCTATCACTAGTGATGCCTCAACACACCAGGAGAGTGAAGAATAGCACATGCCTCCTCTGATACATGTGAAGTCAGACTCCGCCTCTTTTCAAACTGCATCACAGCGCACTTGGAGGAAAGCACAGCGACACGGTCTTGATACATCAGCTCACAGACGCAGCCTTGTGCTGATCGACATCACCCTTTGGAGTGATGTGGGGACAGAGAGCGCCATCTACCCACCCAGAGAGAGCAAGGCCAGCTTTGCCCTCTCAGAGCTCTGGCAGCTGATGGCAAGCTACATGAGCAGGATTCGAACCTACGATCTCCAAATCATTGTGGCAGTGCGTAGCCCGCTGGACCACTCGAAGCCCGCAATCTTTTTTAATCAATGTGTACATCTGAAATAACCTTTAAAAAGGATGTGTGTTGTGATTGGTCCATCTATTGGGCTAGTCGTTTCCAGTCACTATACACCTGTGCCAGCTGACAACAGATACTCCATTACTTTATTTAAAAAGCTTCGCAGAACAATTGGAGTCTATGAGGTTAAACAGTATAGAGAAGTGTATGGGAGGGTGTACCGTGTAGGATAGGGAGTATAAGAGACTATAGCGTAGTACAGGATACTATAGAATGTAGGTACTACAGGTCATTGGAGCAGAGTGTAGGGCATTTACAGGGTAGGGTGAGGTACTTTAAGAGACTGTAGGGTTGTACGGGGTAATATAGTATAGTCTAAGATAGTATAGGGCAGTATATAGTAGAATAGTATAGGGCATGTGGTGTAGGTAGTATAGGCTAGTGTGGCAGAAAAGGTAGTATAGGGTAGTGTAGGAAAGTACAGGGTAGGATAGGAATTATAGGTAGTATAGGATAGTATGAGATAGTATAGAGCAGTATAGAGACAATATGGAGTACAGGGTAGTATAGGAAGTGTATGGTAGTATAGATAGTACAGGATAGTGTAGGATAGCACCAGGAGTTATATAGTAGTGTAGGGTAGTGTAGAATAGTATAGGCTTATAGGCTAGTGGAGCAGAGTACAAGGTAGTACAGGGTAGTGTAGGAAAGTAGAGGGTAGGATAGGAATTATAGGTTGTATATTATAGTATGAGGGAGTACAGGGTATTAGAGGATAGTACAGGTAGAATAGGACTTAAAGGTTTTTATATCATAGTATAAGGGAGCATAGGACAGTATATAAGAGTATAAATAGTATAGGGTAGTGTTGAGAGTATAGGGAGTGCATTGTAGTATAGGATATTGGGAGTATAGGGAATGTATGTAGTATACATTGGAGTATAGGGAGTGTATTGTAGTATAGAAGGAAGTATAGGGAGTGCATGGTAGTATAGGGTAGTGTAGGAAAGTGCAGGATAGGTAGGATAGGACTTTGTATAGCTTTGTATAGCATAGTATAAGGAGTATATGGTAGTGTAGGAGAGTGTATAGAGTATAGAGTACTTTAGAGTGTATATGGAGCACAGGATAGTATAGTATATTGGGGAGTATAGGCTATAGTGTAGGAGGGAGTGTATGGTAGCATATGAGGTAGTATATGAAAGTATTGAGCAGTATAGAGAGTACAGGGAAGTGTAAAGAGTATATGGAGAACAGGGTAGTGTAGGACATTGGGGAGTGTATGGTAGTATAGGGTAGTATAGGAGGGAGTATAGGGAGTGTATGGTAGCATAAGGTAGTATTAGAGGGGGTATAGGGAGTGTATGGTAGTATAGGACGGAGTATAGGGAGTGTATGGTAGTATAAGGTAGTATTGGAGGGGGTATTGGGAGTGTATGGTAGTATAGGACGGAGTATATGGAGTTTATGGTAGTATAAGGTAGTATTGGAGGGGGTATTGGGAGTGTATGGTAGTATAGGACGGAGTATATGGAGTTTATGGTAGTATAAGGTAGTATTGGAGGGGGTATTGGGAGTGTATGGTAGTATAAGGTAGTATTGGAGGGGGTATAGGGAGTGTATGGTAGTATAGGACAGAGTGTAGGGAGTGTATGGTAGCATGAGGTAGTATTGGAGGGGGTATAGGGAGTGTATGGTAGTATAGGACAGAGTATAGGGAGTGTATGGTAGCATGAGGTAGTATTGGAGGGGGTATAGGGAGTGTATGGTAGTATAGGACAGAGTATAGGGAGTGTATGGTAGCATGAGGTAGTATTGGAGGGGGTATAGGGAGTGTATGGTAGTATAGGACAGAGTATAGGGAGTGTATGGTAGCATGAGGTAGTATTAGAGGGGGTATAGGGAGTGTATGGTAGTATAGGACGGAGTATAGGGAGTGTATGGTAGTATAAGGTAGTATTGGAGGGGGTATTGGGAGTGTATGGTAGTATAGGACGGAGTATATGGAGTTTATGGTAGTATAAGGTAGTATTGGAGGGGGTATTGGGAGTGTATGGTAGTATAGGATGGAGTATATAATAATATTGAGTATAGAGAATACAGGGTAGTGTAGGATCTTGTAGGATAGTATAGAATACTCCCTGCACTACCCTATACCACCCTAGCAGTATGGAGCAGTATATTTTAGTATAAGGCAGTACAGGGAGTATAGTAGGAGTATAGTATAGTGGGGAAATGCTTGGTGAGAGCATAAACATTTCATTATGGTGTGTAACTCTGCATTTTTAGCCGTATAGATTAAACTAATTAACTAAAGAAACTGTACTTCGTATTTATGGACACTCAGGTGGCACTGATAGCTTATGTCACTATTTATTCTGAATCCCCTTTTCCATCACTCTTTTTAGCATTTTAATTTAGCAGTATTGTAACTTTCTACTTTGTCCAGGTATATAATCTTTTGGCAGGTTTGTCGGTGGTTTTTAAAATTTTGTTTTTTTTCCATGTAAGTTTGACATTGTCATTGCTGTCCATTACTACTAAAGAATGATGATGATTTGATGATAAGCCTGAGAGAGCAGTGTTGCCTAATTCTGCTGCAGGTTTCAGGTCAGACTGATCTTTTAGGTCACCAAAGCTTTCAAAGTTTTCTAGAACTCTGACGCTGCCTGAACTTCACATGCTGTAAACAGAGGACCACAAACCTGCAAATCTGCTGCCCACGCACGTCAATAACTGGCTATTCTGAAGGACAGAAGCTGCTGGACCGCTCTACTGTATCTAAAGCCAAAGGACGGAACAGGAGTCCTCCACCTGGAAGCAGATCCTGGCGTGCTGAGCGATATGACCTCACCTTAGCTGACCGAAGGACCTGGAGTAACTGGACGTTCTCCAGATTCCTCAGAAACGGAGGCGGCTGCTATCTAGGAACAGCTACTGGTGAAAGTTTACATGAACTCAGTTACCTGCGTCCAGCAGACTGTAAGAGGTTTTTATGCCTTTTTCAAATTCCACAAATGTGGAGAAAGGAAGACCTGATATTTTTACGCTTTGTGTAAGTGTGAATTCTACTGTGTGTAAATTTATATTTGATCTTACATGTAGTCTTTCATTACTTTATTTTTGGCTTGGTTGTACATGTCTCCTTATAAATAGGATTGTATTAATTCTATAATCTGATTAGATGAGCCACATTTGAATACATTGTGAAATCCTTACAAACTCCCTTACAAAAACGTTTGACTGTCATGTTAATATTATGCTACTTTTAATTAACATCACATTGTTTTTTTATATAAAAAAATACTACATAAAATATTGAACCTGGTGTATTTTAAAGTGTTCTCTTGTGTCATGGTTGTATTTTTTGCTTTGCCAATTGTAACACCTCTTTCAGCACTGATCAGAAACAGGGGTCTAGAGGGAGTTTACTGAAATAATTATGGATAACAAAGAAGCTAAAGGGTATTTAAATAAATAAAAAAATAAACACAGGAAATTCAGATAAATAGTATTAAATAAAAATACGCGATTAAACTTATATACAGTTAAATGTTCTGTAAACAATTAACAAGGTATCACATTTAGCAGATCTTTACACTTAAAAAAAAACTATACTAGCACCATTTAAGTATATTATTAAGCTTATTGTGCCATTGTAGTATTTGAGAGTATAGGATAGTGTAGCAGAGTGTAGGGGATTTACAGGGAAGGACAGGGTAGTATAAGAGATTGCAGGGTAGTACAGGGTTGTACATGGTAGTATATGAAATAATGTAGTATATAGCGTAGTATCTGGTAATAGTATAGAGTATATGTGGTGAAGGGTAGTATAGAATACTATAGGTTAGTATTGGGCAGTATAGAGAGTATAGTTAGTGAAGGGTATTATAGGATACTATAGGGCAGTATAAGGCAGTATATAGAGTATATAGTGAAGGGCATTATAGGATACTATAGGGCAGTATAGAGAGCATACGTAGTGAAGGGTAGTATAGGGCAGTATAGAGAGTATATAGTGAAGGGCATTATAGGATACTATAGGGAAGTATAGACAGCATATGCAGTGAAGGGTAGTATAGGGCAGTATAGAGAGTATATAGTGAAGGGCATTATAGGATACTATAGGGCAGTATAGAGAGCATACATTGTGAAGGGTAGTATAGGGCAGTATAGAGAGTGAAGGTAATAAAGGGTAGTATAGGTTAGGGTATGATGGGGCAGTATACTATGTGGGAGTATAGTGTAGTATAGGGAGTTTGTGATACTATAAAAGTATAGGGCGGTATAATGATTGTTTGGAGTAAAGGTCGTAAAGGGTAGTATAGGATATTATAGGGTAGTATAGGGCAGTATAGAGAGTATAGGTAATGAAGGACAGTATAAGAGAGTATAGGGCAATATAGGGAGTATATAGAGTATTGCTACTAAAGGGTAGTATAGGATATTATAGGGTAGTATAGGGCAGTATAGAGAGTATAGGTAATGAAGGACAGTATAGAGAGAGTATAGGGCATTATAGGGAGTATATATGTAGCCAGGTGGTGAATTGAGAATACACCTTTAAAATGTGTGTCTGTAACTTTAAGAAACACAATCAGAAGTGTTGTCACCCTGAGAGAGGAAAGGGAGGAGCTAAGAGCATGGTAGAGAAGGAGGCTCAAGCTGCAGTGAATGGTGGTGCTCCATTTTAGGATCCATCCAGAGCCATCCTAATGAAATAAGAGGTAAAAATCAGGAAATACTGAACAATATAAGGTTTAGTTGGCCTATAACAGTAGTAGATGCCTATATTGCCTTTCTAAACATGTATTTTGAATGAATCACAACCAGATGCGGGCAGATGGCATTGTTTCTGTGGGGTAGTGTGCTCCTCGTGTTCAAGCCTTGTATTTTTCTGGGTTACAGAAGCTGTTTGTCCAAGTTCTCTTGATGAAATGCTCAAATATTGTTGAGTAAAGCTGAGTAAATTGAGGTGAGCTTAAAAACAAATATAAAAAGAGCTCTGTTAATGGTATTAAGGTGGTATGTTATTTGTCTATTTTCTGTAATTAGTGCCACTACCAAATACTGTACTGTGTTCTAAGCTAGGGTTTTACAGTGTATTCATTTTATTTTTGTTATTTTGAGTACAATTTAATCAGAATAAAATACCCGGGAAAAAAAAGTTATTTTGTCATTTGGTGTGCGTCCTTTCCCCGGTGACATATAGAGTATAGCTAGTAAAGGGTAGTATAGGATATTATAGGGTAGTATAGGGCAGTATAGAGACTATAGGTAATGAAGGACAGTATAAGATAGTATAGGGCATTATAGGGAGTATATAGAGTATAGCTAGTAAAGGGTAGTATAGGATATTATAGGGTAGTATAGGGCAGTATAGAGAGTATAGGTAATGAAGGACAGTATAGAGAGAGTATAGGGCAATATAGGGAGTATATAGAGTATAGCTAGTAAAGGGTAGTATAGGATATTATAGGGTAGTATAGGGCAGTATAGAGAGTATAGGTAATAAAGGGCAGTATAAGAGAGTATAGGGCATTATAGGGAGTATATAGAGTATAGCTAGTAAAGGGTAGTATAGGGCAGTATAGAGACTATAGGTAATAAAGGGCAGTATAAGAGAGTATAGGGCATTATAGGGAGTATATAGAGTATAGCTAGTAAAGGGTAGTATAGGATATTATAGGGTAGTATAGAGACTATAGGTAATAAAGGGCAGTATAAGAGAGTATAGGGCATTAAAGGGAGTATATAGAGTATAGGTCGTAAAGCGTAGTATAGAGAAGCACAGGTAGTATATTGACAATATCAGTGCTGAAACTCAGAAGCAGCGGAAGGCTGGGGGGAGTTTACAGAAATGATTATGGATTAGGAAGAAGCTAAAGGGCATTTAAATAAAACACGAAACAAAGGACAGTTAGGTAAATAACAAAAAAATAAATAAACCATTAATCTTGTATACAGTAAAATCAACTATAAAAAATAAATAGATGAACAGATAAATGTTAAAGCTTGATTGATAAACTATAAAGTACCCTACACACTAGGGGTGTGACGAGACACTAATACCACGAGACGAGACGAGACACGATATTGGGTTCACGATAACGAGACGAGACGAGATTTAAAAATTAAATTTTAAAGAAAACTTTTTTTTTTTTTTGGGACAAAATCATATGCCGCAAACTTAACAGACTGGTTTCTCTCACACATTGATTCTATAAGGAATAGAAATGAGAATAAAAAAACTTTTCTAGGTCTTATATAGTGCAAAAAATAAGTACAAACCACAACCAGTCATATTAAGACTATGCTTGAAGTGTAAACAGAGACAGAACATTTTTTAAATATAGAACAGAGTTAAGGGATTATTAGTACAACTGCCTATGAAACAGTCACGTGTAGGATACACTTACAGTATTTACATATGGTTTGTGTCTTGTTGGTCACTCTGTTACTGTTTATTGTTTCCGTTTACTGGAGCCAAAATGCAGCCAGACATAAAACTTAAAAGTAGCAGAAGCATCTTCTATGCCAGGAGTATTTAATTATATTAAATACTTAAGTGTTATATCCTGTATTTTTACATCATTTGCACTGAATGATGTAAAAATATAGAAGAAGAAGAAGAAGAAGAAGAAATGCCTCTCTGGACAGATTTTGTTTACATTTATCCCCTGTCTCTCTGTCTCGCTCGGCGTGACTAGTTTCCGCCCGTTCTCGTTTTTTCCACCCGGGGGTTCGATCCCACGTGAGGAGCGGTGTGTTTCTTTCTTTCTTTTTTTTCTTACCGCGTCTGCATAGATCTGATTGACCGAACAGAGCGTTTGGTGATCTTACCCCACACGTGATTGGTCTGTGAGTTTACTGCGCCGCACAATTAAATCCTTCTCAGTAGTTTATCGGTTTGGGTCCGCATTGGACAACGTTTGGGTCCGGACCGTGGTCCGCCCATTAGTGACCTCTGTTCTATACTCTCACACTCGCTGCTACTGGGTTGCCAGATCCCTCTTAAAAAGTCCACATTAAACGTTTTTTTTTCTCCCGCGAGACAGGTTTAAGCTTGACGAGAAATATCGTCATATTTAATCTCGCGAGATCTCGTGGCACGATATCTTGTCAAACCTCTACTACACACTATTATATTGTGGGCCAAGAGTACAAATTTCGGAAACATATTTCTGGAAAGAAAGCCAATTTCCTCAGAAATGAGCTCAGATGATATTGAAGTGATAGGAACAGAAAGCAGTGTTTGGATGCAGCAGTCTCATTTTTACTCTGTTAAAAAAAAACTATTCACAGCATTTAAGTGAGTTGTTAAGCTTATTGTGTCGCGGAGGTGTGATGTTCAGGGCTTATCAAGGTTTAATTTCTCTTACCTCGCTGAACTCTGTAAGACCTCATGGAAGAATCTAGGTCTGGATTTCGGGATGGCTTTGTATGATGGAGATGGAAGCTGAACCCCCTCTTGTCTAGGAAGGCAGGCTGGCGGTGATGGGGTGTGAATTTTGTTACTAGAAGGTGATGGAGGTGGAGGGTGTAGTAGAGAATGTATCATTGTGACGGGGTGTGTTTTTTTCTCCCAAACTTTAATTATGTTTTAACTCCATATAATTATACAGACAGCTTCACAGACCCTAGAACAGAACCCTGTGGGACTCCACAAGATAATACGTCATCATCTATTCTATAGTAGTTTCTGCATCACTAATAGAATTAATAATCAATCAATCAATCAACCTGTATTTTCACTCAGTAAATACATTGAGTTTAACCCTCATTTTCAATGCAGCCAAGCTTATACAAAATTAAAGGGATTGAAAAAAAGGTTTAAATGATAAAAACAAGCAAACAATGTAAGATTTATTCAAGAAAAAATAAAATAATTAAAAATAAAAGGAAAGCAATAAAACAAAGTGATAAAAACGTAGAATAAAAAAACGTAAACAATATTAAATAAATGAAGAACTAAAATAAACACAATTATAAAAAAAGTAAACATTGGAACTAAAATAAATAATAGTAATAAGTAAAAAAAAAAAAAAAAAAAAAAAATATATATATATATATATATATATATATATATATATATATATATATATATAAAATAAAAGAAAGAAAGAAATAAAATAAAAAGCTAAAATGCCAAATGTAAAATTAGTAATAAAACAAATAAAAGGATTAAAAGTTAAACATAAAATTAGATTAATAAAATTATTAAAATAAAAAGCAAGGTAAAAGGAAAACTCAACTAAAACAGTTACAGGCTGTCTAAAGGGGGTTAGATATTAAAAGTATAAATGATTTAGTGACACCAGTGAGCTGTGAGTCAGTTTTACACTTTTCTTGTAGTGAATTCCAGCTCACGGGTGCACTGTAGCTTAACCTTTAGAACCATACGGACAGATTTTTCGTCCAAAATCGCACCTTGTGTTCTCAGCTTAACTACTCAGAAATCCCTTCACACATAAACATAATCCATATATGGTTAGAAAGGGCGGAACTTACTCTTTCTAAAAGAGCAATGCCATCCCAGTGCGGTAAAGCTCAATCTACAAGAAACCCATTGAGAAAAACAACTAAAAAAGTGAACTCTCCTTCCCCAACCAATATTATTTACCTTTAGAGCTTCAAACATATTTATATGATGTTTCAAACCAAATAATATCAGTAAATATCAGACTCAAAAGTGTCCACAGAAAAAGTGTGAAACTACCTGCTTTACTCAAACTCAAGCTAGGAATGGCACATTTTTACTAAGTAGTTATTTTGCACTAAGCATTTTTATTTATTTAGACTAAAAAGTTTACATTTGTGTATATAGTTTTCTTTGTGTGTTCTAATTAAAATACTGAAAGGCATAGTCTGCTCTGAGTGTCAGGGTTTTAATAATCTACATCTATCCTAGAGGTGTGATTATTGATTATCAAGAAAAATAAATCCATCTGATGCTGTTTCTCCATGTATTTTGTCAAAGTAATAACAAAGCATGTAATGAACTCAAATCATCAATATTCTTATGCTTTCAACTCATAAACACTCTAGTATAACCATTTTTGAAAAGATATCTTAGGTGTGAATATATTTAAAGTCTATATATTCAAAAAATAAAAACAGGCGCTTGGTAAAATTTTGACCAAAACATGATCAGTTCCAGGAAAATATAACAATTCTGCTTCCTTTTACATTTTAAATGATTATTTTTTGAGCAGCCGTATGTCTTCTGGAGTTAAAGAGATCAGGGCATGTGACTGTCTGATATAATTACTGTGTTATAAGACCTGAAAGAAAGAGGAACTGACAAAAACTGTGAAAAAAACACACCAAAACAGCCTAGAGTTCAAAGGGTCAAAGCAGATTTTCCCAGTTCAGTAAAACTCTAGGAAACTGACAGGTGATCCAGTCACTAAAGCGTGTCTGATAGTTAATGGTGTTTATATAAATCATATAAGATAAGATATAAGATGGCATAACTGAATAATGAACGGAATAATGTAATGGGTTTAAAATTTTACCTCTTCCACCCAAAATCATCAATGAGATCCTACACAACAAACAAATATACAAATACCTGAATACTTAATTTCTTCATAAATAAATTCACACAGACGTTCAGAACTGCTGCATCAGGCACGGCAACAACCGAGCTGAGCAGACAGTTGTGCTCCAGGCTGAGTGCAACACATGTGGTGCTGCATCTTCAAAAGCTGCTCCATCTGGGATAGAGATATCTGAGCTGTGTGTGATAGCCCTTACAAAGTCACAACTCTTCAGGGGTGAGAGGTTTCATGCTACTTTCACATTTCTGAAACAGAAAGTAGCATCTTTAGTGGCAACGTTTCCCCTTTTTGTGATTTGTTTTTCTTCTCGAAAATGTTTTCTCTGCCTGTTTTCTCATGTGTTTTTTTTTTTCTCTGAAAACTACACAGAATTTTAAATAAATGTATTCAGATCATGTTAAGTGTGTATTGTTGGTTATTGCATAATTTGGAATTTGTCTGCTTTTCCACTTCATCGCCACATTGGATTCTTTTTCCATATACTAGGTTGATAAATCACGACCAGAATGACACTACTACAGTGTTAGTATTCTGACGATTGGCTACATAACACGTCCAATGTATTACTATAAAAGAGGCCTAGCTAGTTGCCAGCCTATCAAATCTACACAAAAAGGGCACGGTCAACTCATCCAGGAGGTCACAAAAGAACTCAGAACTAAAGATCTAAAGAACTGCAGGTCTCACTTGCCTCAAGTAGTCATTTCAACATCACTACTACAGTGTTAGCTTTCCAGCTACTGGCCACATCACACATCCAATGCATTAGTAATAAAAAATAATCGTGTTCTGATGTCATTAAGACTTTCCACGGAATGGTTCTGAGGTCACCAAATGAGTTATGTGATGATGTGATGAGTCGCTGGTGTAGTGAAACCTTGAAAAGTTCAAATCTTCATTTGTTCGTTCATGCGCAAATGGAGACAACACAGAACACTGGTGAACCTTCCCAGGAGTGGCTAGCCTTACAGAACTATTTAAAAAAAGGGCAAGGTCAACTCATCCAGGAGGTCACAAAAGAACCCAGAACCATATCTCCAGAACTGCAGGCCTTAACCTGCCTTAGTGATTCTGGTTCTGAGGCCAACAAACGAGTGCTGTGGATTTTGGAGTAGTTACGCATATGTGTATATCATCACTGGTGAGTTGAAACCTTAAAAAAACACAAAATACTGGTGAACCTTTTCAGGAGTGGCCGGCCTAATGGAATTACTCAGAAAGGGCATGGACAACTCATCCAGGAGGTCACAATAGAACCCAGAACAACATCTACAGAACTGCAGGTCTCACTTGTCTCAGTGTTTCAAAATAATTATGAGACAGTTGCTGCTGTTAGATGTGTCTGGTCTCACATTCCATTCTTGCCCTGATTTCAACATTGCTACTACAGTGTTAGCATGCTGGCTAATGACAACTTCATACATCCACTGCATTAGCACACTGGATACCAGCCCACTGCAGCATTAGAAAGGTCTAGCTAGCCAATCATCATCTGCTGTTCATACTGAATGGTTCTAAGGCCACCAAACAAGTGCTGTGGATTTTGGAGGACTTCAGTAGTGAAGCATATGTGTATATCATCACTGGTTAAATGAAACTTTGAAATGGAGAAAACCGAGAACAGTGGTGAACCTTCCCAGGAGTGGCCGGTCTAGCGAATCTATTCCAAAAGGGCATGGTCAACTCATCCAGGAGATCACAAAAGAACCTAGAACCTAGAAGCCTATGTACCAAAATATTCTGAGGCCACCAAATAGGGTTGAAAACTGGACGCAGCCTGGTTTGTAAGAGTTTCAGACATTGGTGAACTGTGGCCCTTGTCTTTTTGTGACTTTGGCAGTGATCTCATGAAATGTCACAATTTGATGATAAGCCTGAGAGAACAGTGTTGCTCAATTTTGTTCCAGGTTTCAGGTTAGAATGCTCTTTTAGGTCACCAAAGCTCTTCTTACTTGTTTTTTCCAGAACTCTGACGCTGCCTGAACTTCACGTGTCGTAAAAATAGTGCCCGCATTGATAACGGGTGTGAAGTGTCCTCCACCTGGGGGCGGTTCCTGGCGCGCTGAATGATTTCATGACCTCACCTGAAAGAACTCAAGGACCCGGAGCCGTTCATGAACTGGACGTTCTCCAGATTCCTCAGAAACTGGGGCAGCTGCAATCTAGGAACAGCTCCTGGTGAACCCAATCACATGTGCCCAGCAGGCTGAATCGGAGCAGATGTTCAGAACTCACGCTGCAGAGTTTATGGTAATTTCATATAATATGATAATGCAGCAGCGTTTAGGCCCATATGTTTGAATAATTAAAATTGGAATGTGTAATATTGGTGAAACGGTTCCATTAAGGTTAGTAACGCAGGGCCGTTTCAGCGCAGCCCGGGTAAAGCCCAGGTTAATTGAATTGCTCTGGTGCAGGCGTCAGGAATTGAGATGACTCTACCTAGATTAATGCGAGGCCTAGGGGATGATGGGATAGCAGGGCTGCTCCAATAACAGGGAGAGGGTTCAGCGGAGGCGACACACAATCTGGCTAGACAGTTTTGTCAGTGGATCCCCTCCTTAATCCTCTTTGCCTGTGCATCACATGACCACGTGACCATACAATACGAGCGCCCATAACTCTTAGAGAAGAGGCAGGATTGTGCCTTTATGATTAATAAACATTGACTGAGAAATAAACACAGGCGCATGAATATCTGTCTGTTTTTGTCTTTTTATTTACTTTTACTGCTAAAATAATATGGCATGCAACCTGGAGGAAAGACTGGCTGTCATTTTATGTCATTTTTTTGTTTTGACAGGCTTTAGTTTTAGGTCTGCTCATTTACAGCACACATCTTAATATTGGTGTAGGAACCAGGGGGGGATATCAGAAATATCAGGTGGATTTTTCCCAATCATAAATTATACCACAAAAAAAGCCTCAAATTGTTTTAAAATAAACCTTCATTTTTGAAGTGCACTAAAATTTTGCACCCCCACCATGAAAAGCACACCTTCATGGAAGCACAAACTTTTATTTACAAACAGAAAAAACATGTAACACTGGTGAACCTTCCCAGGAGTGGCTGGCCTCCCACAATTACTCAAAAAGGTTATGAACAACTCATCTAGGAGGTCACAAAAGCACCCAGAACAACATCTAAAAAACTGCAGGTCTCACCTGCCTCAGAGTTAGCTAAAGCAATTATTTCCATTTTTTTAGGAATATGGTGCATGCACACTGATGAGAGGGGGTGCTTTTTTTAATGGCGGGGGTGCAGATTTAGGCACTACTATGGTGCGGAATTCAGCACCCCCACCAGGAAAAGCATTGTCTAAGTAAAGTTATGCCAAGAAGAAATGGGTGCGCGCTCCAGAGAGGGGTGCTAAATTCGGCACAACACCCAGCTTTTACACGCGAGGTCAGTGATGAGAGCAATGAATCGCAACAATGACAATATTCTGCAATTTACAAACATAAAAATGGCTTCTCGGTATTGCTTTGTTCTGCTAACAGACTGGGAGGGTTTGGGTTATCTAACATTTATAGTAACTGCTGCCAAAAATCTCTATAAAACATTATTAAAAGTTACATTTTTTAAATAAAGGACCCCATCGTAAGAAGTGCTCTTAGTTGAAAAAAAATAAGAACACAGGACTCAATGCTACTGAGCTTTTTTTTAAGAGTGGGGAAAATGTAAATATACAACAGAATTGACATGCTAATAATATGGCATAATAATGATATAATAATAAAAAATAAGAAAAAAAAATAATAATAATAATAACCAAATGTGTTATATTATTTTAAATATTAGTTGATAACTGATCAGTTTTTTTGTATGTATATAATTCAGACATTGCATGCATAATTTTTTCTTTGCTTTGATTTATTTTAGCAAATGTGTCCCCCTTAACCCTTTCAGCCCCTGTGCGCATTACAATGTACATGATTTGAAAAAATAAAAAATAAGAAAATGTTTTGTCACAAAACAGCAATTAAGTCCTTTTGTTATTATAGAATAGACTTATAGCCAAGCCAATGAAAAAATTTAAAAGCGAAAATTAAACAATGCAGCATAGCCCTGCCCACTGCACAAATTTGTACTGATTTTTTGTGATTTGGAACACTTTTTACTATGTATATTGTAGTGTTTAGGGATGGTTTGTGAACAAAAAGGTCAATATCAAATCTAAAAATAAAAATGTTGAGCACAGGCTTCCAATTCAATAGACATAAACAGTTACTTACAGTATTTTTTTTTTAGTTCATTGGATTTAATGTTAAGATAGATTTTATATTAATTAAAATATTTGTCTTCCTTTATGTGCATTAGAGACAGCATTATAATTATTATTATTATTTATATATTTTTTTAGCCACTTGCACATAATTCAGGTCTGAAAGGGTTAATGTCAAACCCACTCCTAGGCCTTTGCATCTTTAGTGCTTTGTTCACTTTGAGCATCTGCATTTACCCCTCTTTCATCCAGGCCACCGGGACATGAAGGGTGAAAGGCCGACTGACGAATGTCTCTTAAATGTCTCTCTCTCTCTCTCTCTCTCTCTCTCTCTCTCTCTCTCTCTCGTTGAGTGGTTCTGCCACTGATACTTTATACGGCTTTAAAGCAGAATCAGCGATCCATTTTGCCAGAGCAGGCATTTCAGAGATCAATATGGGAAGAATATCATGCACTCCGCACGCTCGCCCGGAGGGAGGGCTGTCAGGGAAGCAGCAGCTAGCTGATGAATAGCTGCACACATGGACATCCAAACCAGCGCTGTGGATTCTGGAGGAGTTAAGCTTACGTCTGTATCATCGATGGTGAATCAAAACATTGTAAAGCTAGTAAATTCTTTATTTCTTCATTCATATTTGATTAGGGATATTGGAAACAGCCCTGGCAATGCAATATACAGTGCTGTGAAAAATGATTTGCCGTATTACATATTACAATCTTGCATTCTTACATTTTCCAGATTAACAGTCACATTTTAATATTAGATAATATGAGTAATTAAAAAAAAGTAGTGTTTAAATGATCATTTCATGTATTAAGGGAAAAATCTATCCAAACGTTTCTGTGAAAAAAAGTTCAAAAGCAATTTCAATACTAACCACAAAGAGGTCTGATTACTGAGAGACCTACAGAATCAAAATATCACCTGAATAGAGCCTGTCTGACAAAATGAAGCAGGATGAAAGATCTCAATAAGCAATACATCAAGTCCTGATCTGAAGAAAGTCATTTAAAGACATCTGTCAGTCTGGAAAAGTTTTAAATGCCATTCCTTGGTTTTGGGACTGCAGTGAACCACAATGAGAGCTATTATTCACAAATGGAGAAACTATAAAACAATAATGTGTGACCAGCCTACCGAAATTACTCCAAAAGGGCATGGACAACTCATCCAGGAGGTCACAAAAGAACCAAGAACAACATCTAAAGAACTGCAGGTCTCACTCGCCTCAGTTAAGGTCAGCGGTCTTTTTTTACAATTATTCAACAAGTTACTCAACAATAAGTGACTAGATAGAGACTAAGCAAAAATATATCCATGGCAGAGTTCTGAGGTAAAAAAAAAAATCTCACCAAGCAGAACATAAAGACCTGTCTCACATTTGCCAGCAAACAACTTAATGATCCCAAAGACTTTTGGGAAAATATTCTGTGGACTGATGTGACAAAAGTGCAGCTTTTTGGAAGCTGTGTGTCTTTTCCAATTTAGCCTAAAACTAACACAGCATTTCAGAAAAAGAACATCATACTGGCAGTCAAACATGGTGGCGGTAGTTTGATGAGATCACTGCCAAAGTCACAAAAAGACAAAAGGCCACAGTTCACCAATGTCTGAAACTCTTACAAACCAGGCTGCGTCCAGTTTTTTTCAACCCTATTTGGTGGCCTCAGAATCTTTTGGTACAAAGGCTTCTAGGTTCTAAGTTTTTTTGTGACCTCCTGGATGAGTTGACCATGCCCTTTTGGAATAAATACGAAAGACTGTCCTCTCCTGGAAAGATTCACCAGTGTTCTCGTTTTCTTCCATTTCAAAGTTTCAATTCAGCAGCGATGATATACACATATGCTTCATTACTTAAGTACTCCAGAATCCACAGCACTTGTTTGGTGGCCATAGAACCATTCATTACGAACAGCAGATGATGATTGGCTAGCTAGACCTTTCTAATGCTGCAGTGGGCTGGTATGCAGTGTGCTAATGCAGTGGATGTATGAGGTTGTCATTAGCCAGCATGCTAACACTGTAGTAGCAATGTTGAAATCAGGGCAAGAATGGAATGTGAGACCAGACACATCTAACAGCAGCAACTGTCTTAAAATTATTTTGAAACACTGAGACAAGTGAGACCTGCAGTTCTGTAGATGTTGTTCTGGGTTCTTTTGTGACCTCCTGGATGAGTTGTCCATGCCCTTTCTGAGTAATTTCATTAGGCCTGGATGACATGCTGTGATTTATATACTGCATTATAAAAACTACAAAGCTTTTTCCAGATATCAATGATGCAACATGAGTGAACATGAGTGAAATAATACAGGAAAACTACAAAATCCTGCACATAAAACAAGACTTACACACAGTGCTCAGCCCAGTCCCTTTACACACCTGCTCTATGCCTAGTATCCCCCAGTATTTCACTGAATTAAGCCCATTTCCACTGTCTTTTGTAACTTTTTTTTGTATTGCTGTGGACGGTTGTAATCGGATCAGCAACTGAATTAAGCCTGCTTCCACAATCATCTCATAATCATCAGCTATGTTGCTGGGCTGTGTCTGTTTATGATCTGATCAGCAACACTTCTGTTATCATCTGAGCTTTTTGACGAGCAATAACACAGGAAGACACACATTATAACACCTAACAATTATGGTTACACACAAGTGCCCATCCCATTGCTTTCACCCATACTCTTAATTACCCACTGTATAGAATAGGCAACGCCCAGTACTCCGTGTACCCGATACTGGAGATAAATAAATTATATTGGGCAGATATAATGTGCCTTTGGTATGTATGTTATAAAAAATAAGAACAGTGAATTTTCCTTTAGTTTTAAGCAGAATTTATCTTTTTAAAGAATAATACACATGCATATTGCTGAAACAACGTACTAATTTTAATCTTGAAATAATAGAGATGCTTAAAACATTAAATACATTTTCTTCGGCAACAGCATTTTGCCTGCATGTATTGAAAGTATTGATACATTTCTTTATTTTTATCATACTAACATTTTTCAGATTATCAAACAAACTTTAATACAGAAAAACATAACCTGAGTAAATATAAAAAAAGCACTAGTTAAAAGATGATTTCATTTATTAAGGAAAAAACGGTCCAAACCAGTCTAGCCCTCTGTGAAAAAGTGTTTGCCCCCCATAGATTAACTGTGATTAATCACACTCTTTAGACAGCTGAGTTCATTTTCACTACTAACCACAACCAGGTCTAATTACTGTGAGCTGTGAACTGTAGAATAAAAAAAATCTGAACCATGAAGCAGCTAAAAGATCTCAAAAAACAACACATTATGCCCCAATCTGAAGAAATTTAAAAACAGATGAGAAAACAAAGTAAATCATCTGTGAGTCTAGAATACAAGTCTACAAAGTCATTTCTAAAGCTTTGGGACTCCAGCAAACCACAGTGAGAGCTATAATTCACAAATGGAGAAAACATGGAATACGGGTGAACCTAAATTACTCCAAAAGGTCATGAACAGCTCATCCAGGAGGTCCCAAAAGAACCCAGAACAACATTTAATGAACTGCAGATCTCACTCGCCTCAGTTAACAGGTCAGTGTTAATGATTTAATAATAAGAGAGAGACTGGGTAAAAATGGTCTCCATGGGAGAATTCCAAGATAAAAAAAACACTGCTGACTAAAAAGAACATAATGACCCATCTCACATTTACCAACAAACATCCTGATGATCTCCAGAACTTTGGGTAAATATTCTTTGTACGGACGTGACAAAAGTGGAACTTTTTTGGAAGGTATGTGTCCCATTACATCTGACATCTGACAACTAACACATCATTTTAGAATAAGAACATCATACTGAACGTAAAACATGGTGGTGGTAGTGTGGAGATGGTCTGGGGCTGCTTTGCTGCTTCAGGGACTGAACAACTTGCTGTGACAGATGAAATGAATTCATGAATTCTGCTGTTTACCAGACAATCCTGAATGAGAACATCCAGCCATCTGTTCAGGACCTCAAGCTCAGGTGTACTTGGGCTCTACAGCAGGACAATGATCCAAAACACACAAACCTACTCAAGTCCACCACTGAATGGCATAAAAAAGCAAAATGATGGTTTTGGAGTGACCTAGTCAAAGTCTGATTGAGATCAAAATCCCTTCACAGAGATATGACTCACTGCCAGTTATCTGTAAAGCTTGATTGAAGTTGTTTCAACTGTACCTCTACAGACTGAATGACTGTAAAATGATGGCTTAGGTCAAAAACCTTTTGAATTTCAAAGCCAGCATTTTGTGATATCATTAAATATACCATTAAATGCATCAGTTTTCTGGTTCCTATCATTGTTTTTGGCTTGTTTTATAAAGAAAGCAGCATAAGGCTGGTTGGTCATGGTCTTTGAACAGTTAGTGTGACCGGTGGACATTACTATTGAGAGTGTAAACTTGTTTACAGTGTGTGTTCGCCCACTTGACCCGTATGGTTCTATTTAAGTTTCCAGTGTGGTCTTTTTTCCCTTGTTTTTACTCTTTTTGCCTTGTTTTGCTCTCCTCTCTCCCCCGTTCTCTCTCTCTGTCTGTCTCTGCTCCTTATCTGAGGGCAGCAGGCCAGGCACACATGTCCTGGCGCTCTGAGAAAAGGCAATTCAGTGGAAACTGGTGGGTAAACACGGCGCAGAGGACGCCGCGGCACCCCGATGTCGGCAAATATTTGATGGCGGGTTGAAAAAGTGGCAGCTCTTTGAAGTTGAGCGAGGGCCCAGATTTGGCCGGAGCGGGAACAGGTGGAATGCGGTGTGTTTCTGAAAGTGAAGTGGCCACGTGATGGAGCCTAGATTAGGCCGGTGGCCAGTGTACTCACTGTGCCCAGCTCCACAAACCATTAGAGGCAGGGTCACCTGGGTCAGGGTGAGCAAGTTCATTTAGGCAGCCGTTTAGAACCTGCTGCTGCATTTCAGAACGCCGGACCGGATTTCTGGTAACTACAGTTATTCTGCACCTGCTGGATCAGACCAATCAGAAAACAGAGACAGGAGGCCCAGTGAGCGTCCCATCCTCACTATCAGTGACGCAACAGCCAAAACAACACAAAAGCTGATTCATTAGCAGCAGTTATTATTAGTGTGATCATGTGGAGTCCAGGAATTTCATGCCTCTAATTAGTTCTGTTTTTAAAACAGTTGTCTATTGATGGTTATGAATAAGCAGATGAATGGGACGTGTTGTACAGTCTGCTCAGCTTGAGGGCTTAGCTATAAAAAAGAAAGGGCTGCATCTGTTGGCTTTAGATTAACGCGCTGTCGTTTTCTGGCATTTAAAGCGTATTCACGAGACAAAAACACTGGGGTTCCAAACTGGTGGCTTTACTGGAGGAGAAAAAAAAAACTTTCTATCTTTCAATGGAAGTAAATCCTAAAATATGTTTTTCAAGTTATTTTTATTTGACCAATTATCTTTAAAACAATATAAATAACATAGAAACATTGGACATGAACAGGAAAAAAATCTATTGCCAAAACTACAGAAAATATTTGTAAAATGACATTTGTATGCTTATCAGCCAATAGGTAAAATAATTTATTTCTTAGTAAGGTTTCTTAAAAAAGTCTCAAATAAATAAAGTAAGACTTCAACCAAGCAAAAATCTCTTTTTTCTGGCTTTAATTTGGACACAATAATCAGAATAACTTGACCACACATTTTTGTGCTTTTGAGTTTAAAATATTATATGGTGAATATTGTAACAAGTAAGACTGAGTAACATCTTTATTCCTAAAATAAGCTAAATAATATCACTCTTACAATGCTTATCAGAGAAAAAAATAAGATTTATTGCTTTGAAATGAGATAAGTTTACTTGCTAATATGTTTTTTGCAGTGCAGATTCTGAGAAACTGAGATACAGTTGTCCCAACTGCCCAATTGTGGGCAACATCTTTATACTATAAGGTTCTAACTATATATTAAACTCGAAATATATCTCTACTAAGATATATTGTGTCATTGACATTATATTATACTGATACATGCAGGCATTTGCTCATTTAGGAGTATTTTACGCTCTTCAGTAACAAATATGCCATTAAGTATCATAGAGAATTGTAATGTGATATACTGGGTATTGCAGAATCACAGTATTGTGATATCATGGTTATCGTAGTATTTAAGCTTCTTGTATCATTCCAACACATCTTATGAGATTTTCTGTAAATTGTTCTAGAATATTCCCTTGAGATAAAGTGTAATCATTCTGGGAATAACAATTAAAGATTGAGTGGTTGTGCACATGGTTAGTAACAGTATTGAAAAAGGGTGTAGCGTTCCACCATCCTGGAGTGATAAAATTGAAGCATGATTCACAACAACCAGTCTTTTCAAAAATAATACATTTATTCGTAAACAGGCATTGAGTTTCTTTATGTTTCTTTACTTTTAACCAAAAAAACATTTAGCAATCAATTCTTAGACAATTCCTTAATTTAGAAGTTTACTTACTTTTTCTAGCCTGCAATGTGGATGTTTAAAAAAAAAAACAAGCTGTACAATTGTTGGTGTACAGGGGTTGTACAATGAAACTGAAACACCTGTCATTTTAGTGTGGGAGGTTTCATGACTAAATTGGAGCAGCCTGGTGGCCAATCTTCATTAATTGCACATTATTGCACCAGTAAGAGCAGAGTGTGAAGGTTCAGTTAGCAGGGTAAGAGCACAGTTTTGCTCAAAATATTGCAATGCACACAACATTATGGGTGACATACCAGAGTTCAAAAGAGGACAAATTGTTGGTGCACGTCTTGCTGGAGCATCTGTGACCAAGACAGCAAGTCTTTGTGATGTATCAAGAGCCACGGTATCCAGGGTAATGTCAGCATACCACCAAGAAGGACCAACCACATCCAACAGGATTAACTGTGGACGCTGTAAGAGGAAACTGTCTGAAAAGGATGTACGGGTGCTAACTCGGATTGTATCCGAAAAAAACATAAAACCACGGCTTCCCAAATCAATCTCAGAATTCAATGTGCACCTCAACTCTCCTGTTTTCACCAGAACTGTCCGTCTGGATAATAAATTATTGTGGTCTAAAACCAGGTGTTACAGTTTTATTGTCCAACCCCTGTAATTCCAATGGGTTTGTTTATCTTTTCTTTCTTGCTGCTGTAACTTCAAGGGAAAATATTTTTTTTTTAGTTAAAGTTAGTTCAATTTTGTATCATTTTTATTTTTTCATTCATCATGGCATTTTAAAACAATGTAAAAAATATACAATATGCATACTTAGATTATGTCAAAAGGTGAAAACAATGACAGTATTACAATATGACAATAGTCATATTACAATGGTACAATATTTTGCCAAAAGTGTTTACTCAGGTTGTATAAAAAAACTCAGTTGTATAAAATCAAGCACCTACAAACTCTCTCAGGAGCACAGTGAACTCCAGCATGGTACTGTGATAGTCCAGTTGTGAAATTTTCTCACTGCTAAATATTCCCCAGCCAACTGTCAGTGATATTATGACACAGTGGAAGCGACTGGGAACAAAAGCAACATTGCTCTGTCAGTGTAAAATATCAGAGTGTGGGGTGTCAAGGGGTCCAGCGGTCTAAAGCGCTGCCAGTATGAGTGGGAGGTTGCAGGTTTGCCATCAAGCCGCCGGCGCTCAGAGGGAGCAAAATTGGCCCTGCTCCCTCCGGGTGGGTAGATGGCGCTCTCTCCCCACATCACTCCTAGGGTGATGTCTGCAACACAGGGTGCCTGTGAGCTGGTGTACCGGAACCGAGTCGCTGCACTTTCCTCAGCAGGCGGAGTCTGGCTTCACATGTATCGGAGGAAGCCCTCCTGGAGTGTTGGGGCATTACTAGTTCCACACATAGGGGGGGTACTAATGAGTGGGTTGGGTAATTGGCCATGTAAATTGAGGAGAAAATGGGAAGAATTATAAAAAAAAAAATAAATATATATATATATATATATATATATATATATATATATATATATATATCAGAGCGTGGTCAGCAGATGCTTAGGTGAGGTGAAGTGCGCAGAGAAACCAACGTCCTGCAGTGAAAGTCAGTCGCTACAGACCTCCAAACCTCCTTATGTGGCTTCAGATCAGCTCAGGAACAGTAAAGCATAGAGAGCTTTATCAAAAATGACAGACATTTGGTTTTATATCACCAATTGTGGTATTGCCAGTGGAGCAAACAACTTTAGTGTTACATCCTTCAGATGCAACATGCCATAAAGTGTGAGAATGCCATAAAGAGTGGAGGAGGGGACAGAAGAATGTGATTTGGCTGGATTAGTGCGTCAGTAGGTTTAGCATGTTGACAGAGCCAGAACTTTGTCCCTTTTTCCTTCAGATGCTTCGACATGGGCGGCCTTGACCCTGCTGGATTGCCGGCCGTTGCATCACTTACCTAGTGTGTGTAAAGGGAGCGAGTGGAATCTAGGAAATCCCCTTGTGCCACGTGGGGACTGAACGCCTGCTCTAGGTTCATGAATACACTTCTGTGTGACGGAGGTTTGTTCTCTCTCTCTCTCTCTCTCTCTCTCTCTCTCTCTCTATTTCTGTCGCTCTTACTCTCTCTCTCTCGCTCCTGGCTCTGATCTCCACCACTCAGCCGTTTGTCTGTCTTTATGCAACAGTGTTTTCCAGAGTCAGGGACAACTGGCTCCAGCTGAGTCATGCTGAACTCTTCAGGAACCTGTGGCCTGACTACTTTGAGCGTATTTCACTCAGTGCTGCAACTGCAGGGCTGTAAAATGTCGTATCTCGTATCTTGATGTTCAGGTAGTTAGTGTTTACGCAGCACATTCCATTTACGTCAACGAGCAGCTCTTATTAAAACCCACTGAAATACAGACAGACAGAGAAACTGCCTGAAGAGTTCCAGCCTCAGCATCTTCTACATTATTCCTACATACTGTAGCTCCATTACGCCCATCCATCATCCCATCATCCTCAAATGCTCACCCCTATCCCCTCCCCTAACCCCTCCCCCTCACCCCCACCCAAGTTATCTTCTAATTCCCCTAAACCTAATACTAGATGCACTCAGTATGAATAATATATGTCACATTGCTTAGATCTGCCATTAAAGATGACCTTGGTTAATTATTGATTAGACTACATGATTACACCTCTGACCTCTGTATTAAAGTATGTCCTTCTCGTCCGCCAGCCAGGCTCAGCTTTCATGTTCAAACCCTTATTCTCAGTCAGGGAGAGACGTCTGTGAAGTGTGCTGTGAAGTCGCTGATGAATCTTTAATGTCGTTATTGTAGAATAAGACTAATGACTGATCTGTGGAGGGTAATTATTATTCCGGAAGGAGCCAACACTTCCTAGACCATCCATAACATTAGTTGTTTTTAGCGTTTGCAGGCAAGAATTTAGTGGATTAAATAAATAAGAGAAAAAAATGTAATGGTCCTCCTTACGCTTTTTTTTGTTCATGTTTTTCAATGTCTAATTCCCATGAATCATCTTTAAAAATATGTATTTTCTAAATGTTATTTAAAATGTTTTATTATCAGCCCTGACTTTGAGTGCTATAGTAAAGTTATCATTTGCTGTTGCCAGTTCTGGGTAATATGGCCTCGAATCAATATTACAGTATTGAAATATTCTGTAATACAACAGTGAAGCTATTAGCAAAGCTCTGCCTCTGTTTCTCAGGGCCACTAGTTAGACTTCCCTCTTTTCACCAGTATCTGGAGTTTATAGTAGGGGAGAACAGGAACAGCTGAAACACATTTTTTTTTATTTTTCCAATACATTTGATAGATTTGCTATATTATAAACTTTAATTTGTCAACTGCTCAAACAATCCATTTAGGTGTTCTTTTGATATACAGTATGTACAGGTTAAACAACTGATTTAAATACAGGAACTCCATTGTTATAAACCAATGTAACAGTGGAGTGAATGTACAGTAATGGTTGTAACATAAATACACATAATTAATCAATCAAATATTCAAAGTTAAAAATATTATTAATCATTTTTGTTATTGCCACTAATTTTTTTATTATTATAATACAAGAAATTCAAGAAAATAGAAGAAAATGATTTAACTTTTATACAACACATTCTCAAAAACTCAACACAATGTGGGTTGGGGTACTCAATAGTCCACTAGTCCACTTGGTAGTCTACTAGTTTATATAGGCCTAATACTGATATATATGGTAAATATATGGTATTTGTTGTTCAAGCAATTCCATTAACCAAGGTACGTCCAAACAAATTAAATAAGTACAGGGACAAGGCATGTAACAACTAGGCAATACAACCCTCCCTGTGTCACCAGCCATGTTTTAATCTCCTGTAAACTAGCCTGACTGCTAGTTTGACACATGCTAATCATCAGAGGTGCCAAGTAACAAAATACAAATACTTCACTATATACTTAATTAGAAATGTTGGTTATCTACAGGGGTTGAAGAATGAAACTGAAACACCTGGTTTTAGACCCAATAATTTATTGTCAGTTCTGGACAGTTCTGGTGGAAACAGGAGAGTTGAGGTGCACATTGAATTCTGCCGTGATTTGGGCAGCCGTGGTTTTATGTTTTTTGGATACAATCCGGGTTAGCACACGAACATCCCTTTCAGACAGCTTCCTCTTACAGTGTCCACAGTTAATCCTGTTGGATGTGGTTGGTTCTTCTTACCCTGGATACCGTGGCTCTTGTTAGATCACAAAGTCTTGCTGTCTTGGTCACAGATGCACCAGCAAGACGTGCACCAACAATTTGTCCTCTTTTGAACTCTGGTATTTCACCCATAATGTTGTGTGCATTGCAATATTTTCAGCAAAACTGTGCTCTTACCCAGCTAATTAAACCTTCACACTCTGCTCTTACTGGTGCAATGTGCAATTAATGAAGATTGCCCACCAGGCTGCTCCAATTTAGCCATAAAACCTCCCACACTAAAATGACAGGTGTTTCAGTTTCATTTTGCAACCCCTGTGTATTATATCTACTGGAATAATTATTTGTCAGACACCTTTTTACTTCTACTTCTTACATTTTCACATTTTCAGCTTGTTTTCATTCCCTAAAAAAACTCATATCCAGATAAGCCTCTCCATCCAGTTAGAGTGAATCTGATTGCAGTTGGATGTAGAGAAGTACAAACATATACCATTCTGACACTCATGTAGTCTAGTATAAAGATGACCCATGAAAGAGACTCAAGAGAACTCCAGACAAATGTCCATCTAAGCTTCTTTAATATATTTACCCAGCTGGCACACAACCGCCCTTCAACGTTGAACTGTGGTTGAAATATGACTAAAGTAATGTATGTTGTTGTTTCAACGTTGATACAACATTTAATGTTCAATGGTTGTGCTAATGTTGAAATTTTAACATTGAATCAACATAATGTCCTCAACCTTCTGCCTTTTGAATCAGCATTTTACATTTGACCCCCATATAATTTCTAAAACGGTTGGATGGAGGAATGAAACAGTGTTTTACTTCTATTTGCAGTAACTGCTTTTTAATTTAACATCATGTTCCTGTTCTAATAGTTTTACTGTTTTAGTGTTTTTGAGATCAGATGTTGAATCAGATTGGTAGTGGTGGGTAACTCTCTTTATACTCAGATTTACTACAGTGATGTGAGTTTATTGTTAACACTTTGTTAACCAGAGGATTTTCTAGTTTTAGTGAGCTATGGTTTATTAAAGGTTGAATGTATGATGTTGAAACAACGTTGCCATATCAACGCTGATTCACTTTTTAAAATCAACGTTGATTCAACGATGAAATGCTAGCTGGGTACATTCTACTAAAATACATTAATTTCCAATGACACATGCAGCTGAATTAGGGAGGAGCCTAGTGCATCCCAACTTTTTCAACAATAAAATTTTTAATAGAACATTATAGTCATTATGACTCTTCTTACATGTATCTTGAGTTAGTCTGCAAATCCTGTAACAATTTAGATGCATTTTCTTGCTGTAAATTTCCTGTTGTGTCACACCTCAAAAATGTTCTGTTGTATTCAGATGTAGTGATTAAGAAGATCATTAAATGAACAACACTGAACTGATTGTTATGTTCATGAGAAGACTCTTTTTTATTGCTTTGAGCCCTGGTGTGATATCATGCTGGGAATAGTCATTAGAGTTTGGGTGTTAGTGGTCATAAAGGGATGCACATGGTCAGCAAAAATATTCATAGAGGCTACAGTGTTCAACAAGTGATGATTGATTAATTTGTAGTCACAGCCCAAACCTTTCCTTACACTAGTTTTACCATCTCCAACATCCTGGAAACAAATTAATTCTGACTTTACCGTTTATACAGTGGAACAGTGGTAATTAGGACTCACGGTAACACTTTACTTGGATGGTCCATTTTATGGCCTTGTAGATGCACAACTGACATTCAACTAACACTGAATTGAATGTCCATTAAATTTAACTTAACCCTATGTTAAATGTAAATGATTCAAAATACAATCGAACCCTACACCTAACCCTAACCTCAACCCTTAATCAACCATAAAATCTACCCCCTACACCTAACCCTAACCCTTAATCAACCATAAAATCAAACCCTACACCTAACCCTAACCTCAACCCTTAATCAACCCTAAAATCGAACCCTACACCTAACCCTAATCCTAACCCTTAATCAACCCTAAAATCGAACCCTACACCTAACCCTAACCTTAATCTAATCTTAAAATCAAACCCTACACCTAACCCTACATTATAATTACATTATAACCCTAACCCTTAACCCTTAATCAACCATAAAATCTACCCCTACACCTAACCCTAACCTCAACCCTTAATCAACCCTAAAATCGAACCCTACACCTAACCCTAATCAAACCCTACACCTAACCCTAACCCTTAATCAACCATAAAATCAAACCCTACACCTAACCCTAACCTTAACCCTTAATCAACCATAAAATCAAACCCTACACCTAACCCTAACCCTTAATCAACCATAAAATCAAACCCTACACCTAACCCTAACCTTAACCCTTAATCAACCCTAAAATCGAACCCTACACCTAACCCTAACCTCAACCCTTAATCAACCCTAAAATCGAACCCTACACCTAACCCTAACCTTAACCCTTAAACAACCATAAAATCAAACCCTACACCTAACCCTAACCCTTAATCAACCATAAAATCAAACCCTACACCTAACCCTAACCTTAACCCTTAATCAACCATAAAATCAAACCCTACACCTAAGCCTAACCCTAACCCTTAATCAACCCTAAAATCTAACCCTACACCTAACCCTAACCTTAACCCTTAATCAACCATAAAATCAAACCCTACACCTAAGCCTAACCCTAACCCTTAATCAACCATAAAATCAAACCCTACACCTAACCCTAACCTCAACCCTTAATCAACCCTAAAATCGAACCCTACACCTAACCCTAATCCTAACCCTTAATCAACCATAAAATCAAACCCTACACCTAACCCTAATCTTAACCCTTAATCAACCCTAAAATCGAACCCTATACCTAACCCTAACCTTAATCTAATCTTAAAATCAAACCCTACACCTAACCCTACATTATAATTACATTATAACCCTAACCCTTAACCCTTAATCAACCATAAAATCTACCCCTACACCTAACCCTAACCTCAACCCTTAATCAACCCTTAAATCGAACCCTACACCTAACCCTAACCTTAACCCTTAAACAACCATAAAATCAAACCCTACACCTAACCCTAACCCTTAATCAACCATAAAATCAAACCCTACACCTAATCCTAACCTTAACCCTTAATCAACCATAAAATCTACCCCTACACCTAACCCTAACCTCAACCCTTAATCAACCATAAAATCTACACCTAACCCTAACCTTAACCCTTAATCAACCCTAAAATCTAACCCTACACCTAACCCTAACCTTAACCCTTAATCAAACATAAAATCAAACCCTACACCTAAACCTAACCTTAACCCTTAATCAACCATAAAATCAAACCCTACACCTAACCCTTACCCTAACCTTAACCTAAGCTTAAAATCTAACCCTAAACCCAATATTAAAATATTAAGATAAGCGATTGGATTAGAGTTGAATGTAGGGTTTTATTCAATAGAGAATCATTTACTTTCACCTTTTAGTTCATTTGCATTTAATAGACATGTAGTTGAATGTTAGTTAAATGTCAGTTGAGCATAAAAGAGGCCATCAAATGGACCATCCAAGTAAAGTGTTACCTGACTCACTAGAACAGGCTATGTTTTTACAGCTATTTTTAAAAGTGTTGTTTTAGTTTCTACAGGTCTGTTCCAACTAGTTTGACAATCAAAATGTTTTAATAAAATATTTGCCTCCTATATAACCAGTTATGGCATGACCTCTAGAACGAAATGTTAAAATACAGGTTATGAAATTATTGTTGCACCATTAAACTATAGATAAAAAATATTTACAATCATGCTCTTTTTATTACAGTAAGAAAAAAACATGAGTGAGTTGCTTAATTGATTTAACTAAATTACCTTTTTTATTTTGTGTCAATATTCAAAACTGGGTCTGGGTTATTATGGGTTGAGTTGTTATGAAAACTGCAGATCATCAGCAGTTCTAGAATTATTCAAAACCAGTACAATCATGTTTCTCTAAAAAATTAAAGAGATCAGACATTGTTTCTCCATTCTGACGGTTGATGTGAACACTACCTGAAGCTGCTGATCTTTATCTTTTTTTTTTTATTTTGCACACAATTGGCTGACAAGATAATTTCTCTGCTCTGCCCTCATTTAAGTGACAATAAAAATGTATTATTTTGTCTGAAAATGCTATTTTTGCTGTTCTTTTCTTCTTCTAGATGTCGTAATGGAAACTGGGTTGTATTAGATGATCCAGGAAGAGCCAAAGTTCAAGTGGCCTTTTGACCAGGATCATTAGGCCATTGACTGAAACACACAATGCTTTGCCAATTCAGGAAATTGGACTCATCTTCTGAATGGACGTTATCTCCTCGAGCTGTCATCAAGACTCGTGTGTTAAGTCTTGTAATGTGAATCGATGTGTTTTTTGGTATTACTTTATTCGGATGGTCCATTATAGATCATAGATGCTCATAGATGCTCAACTAACATTCAACTGAATGAGAAACTCCAACCCAAACTCAAATCTTAACATTTTAAGGCCAGGTTTAGGGTTAGATTTAAGGATTGAATTAGGATTGAAGGTTGTAGGCTAGAGCTGTAGGCTCACGGTTAAGCCTGTTTGATGTAAAATGTAATATTTCCAATTATACAACAGTTAGTTTTGACCTCACAATCTGATTGGTTGAGAAGTGATCTAGCCGTGATGATATTTGTGATAACATCACGGCCTTCTCACACTAAACTTGTATCACTCCGCCGACTCTTTGCCGAGTAACGGCGTATACACACAGGAAACCCGCAGCAGCGTTAGCTTAGCACAGGCTAGCGCTCAGCTGCGGCACGCTCGCCCGAAGCCCGCAGCGCTGGCTCGCCTTTTGTGGAAAAAAGGGAAAGAAAACCGCTCGGTTAATGCCATCTGACAGCCAGAACGCTAACCAGCCTGGCTAGGCTAAGCTATGCTAAGCTAATGCTGAGCTAAAGCAAGCTACGCTAACCTAGCCACAGCTAGCCTAAACCAACATGACCCAGCAAAACAAGCAGAAATGCTCAAAAAATGTGCAGCTTTCACCTGAAGATGACTCCACAGAGCAGGAGAGGAGAGTATTAGCGTTATTTCACGGTCTTAATGTTTACCATCTTCCCTTATTCTCAATTTTGATTTCAAGCTAACTTTCGTGGTGTTAGTCTGTATGAACCATACTCTGTTTTGTAGTTAAGTTTCAGTTCTGTTACAGTTGTGGTGGAACTACTTTTTGGTGGAAGGCACAGTCCATATTAAAGCGTATTCATTCTTAATTTCTTAAAGTTCTTTGATTTATTTTCTGTATTCATTTTGTAAAAAACAAAAACTGTTGTATAAAAGCAATAGAACACTCAAGGTCATGTGTTATCTACGACCAAATCACAGCTGTGATGTTATTCGTGATAACACACTCCCTCTCGTGTTCTATTGCTTAAACATTACTTGACTATTTGAGTTAGGAGAACATTTGTAACCAAATATGCTGTTCATTCAAACAGTTGAATCAACGTATTATTATCAAGTTTGGTCTGTTGCCACTGACAGCTTTCCCATTAGTTTCTTGCTCCATCCATTTGCCTAATGGGTGTGTCCCCTAGTTTGTGACATTCACTGTCAGTGTGTAGTCATTCCCCAGGATACATTAGGTAAACCTGTAAGTCATATATTATGAATAACTACCTGGTTGTGATGTTGTAGGCTGTAAGAGCAAGCATCATTTTTTTTAGTTGCTATCTCTACCTTGGCATCCACAAGAAAGGCTCAACAGCGGCTGAACTTCCTAAAGAGGTTGAGGAAATCCGGGATGTCTCCTAAGATACTCTACAACTTCTACAGCTGTGTCACTTAAAGCCTCTTAACCCGCAGCATCACAGTGTGGTATGGCAGCACGACTGTGATGGACCTTAAACGCCTGCAGAGTGGTAAAAACTGCGGAGAAGATCATCAGGACTCTACTGCCCACTCTGCAGAGCATCTACCACCAGAGAGTCCTCAGGAGAGCTGCCTCCATCCACAAAGACTCTACCCACCCCCAGTATGGACTGTTCACTCTTCTGCCTTCAGGCCGGAGGTTCAGAAGTGTGAAATGCAAAACCACCAGGCTAAAGAACTCCTTCTTCCCCACACTCTAAACAGTAATTCTGTGTTTTAGTCAAGAGAACTAATATTATTAAGTTGGGTAAACCTAATGGCCAGTACAACTCAATAAAATGAGTTCAGAGAAATTCAACCTGAAAACTTAAAAATGTTTGTTGAGCCAAAGAAAAAATGTGATTTCAACCAACTTTTAGTCACTACACGTGTCAATGCTCTTTCTACAGTGTTGGTTCATACAGCTTAGTGGCATAGTGGGTGTGGCTTTGTGTTGTCTGTTGCCCAAAGCTAACTTATGTGTTGGTTGCCAGGCCTCAGTGTTGTAGACAGTGAGAGCACGTTATCTTTATTCTGTGATCCTAGTGATGACAGTATGTTTGCTTGGAGCTACAGAGTTCACTTTCACGTACAGAACTGTGCAAAAGTTTTAGCCACCTAAGTAAATTACACTGATCCATTTATCTCAGCAATACAAGCGTTTTAACCTGAGAAAAGCACCACATATGATTTAAACAGATGCAAACAAACATACATACAGTAAAATGTAACAAGATTCCAGATTTCTCCTGGATGCTCCTCAGCCAGCATGTGTACATTATGTTCAGTTCCGTCAGCAGCTCACCTGATTTACCACATTTACCAATTTACCAAACCAGGTGTTGATTAATATGATGAGAACTAGAAATATCTCTATTAAACTCAGATGAAGAGGAGAGATGTTTTAAGGAAATCAGTGAGGTAAAAGCTACACTGCTTTTTGTAAAATTGCTGTTTGTATTTATTTGGTACCACTTTAAAATAAGACTACCTTTATAAAGGGTTTATAAATGGTTTACAATTAGTTTATTAATGACTGCTAAATAGGCTGTACATGCCTTAAAAATCATTAATAAGCAGTTATGTGGCTGTGGGTTCACAATTTGGCAAACAACAGGTCTTTGTACATTTCTACGTATGTGTTATAACTGATTATTAATGATTTTTAAGGCATTTACAACCTAATTAGTAACCATTAATAAACTAAACCATTTATAAACCCTTTATAAAGGTAGTCTTATTTTAAAGTGCTACTGTATTTATTGTAATGCTGGTGTTTTACTGAGCTAATAAGCTTTTTCTTTACCTTAAATTTCCCACAGGTGTCTAGAACTTTTGTACAATACTGTACATTCCACAATCCTTGATGTAAATGTAACACCAATGTAATATTTATATTTAGTTAATTTATTATTTCTTGCTTTATTAGACATGTTTCTTTACTGTGCAGATGACAATACACTTTTTGAATCTTAAATCTTGATGGATCATCCACATGAAGTGTTATCTGTTTTTTCTCTCTATTGTCTTCTGTTATAAATATTCACGCTCATGAGTGGGAGGGTCGAGTTCTGGCGCCAATGGATCTTGGACACTGATTAGTGGTGAGTGATGACCTGGTCATCAGAGGGTCCAGACAGATGACAGGAAAAGTGTCACTCCATCATTCTCCTGCCAGCATGACCCTTCTGTGACTCCCCTCTACTGCTGAGGGCTTCTTTTTAGGGAGGGGTGGGGTGGTGTGGGGGGAATTCAGTGGGGGTCAGGAGTTCCAGCTGAGTGGAGGGTCAGTATGTGTCTGTGAAGAATAAAAAAGGGCAGGCGGTGACTGAAATAGCATGGCCTCATGGGACACTTGACCATGGACAGCTATAAACGCTGGCTCTCTCTCATTGATCGTGCTGAAGAGGAGCAGGCTGACTCAGCAGCTGCAGGCCAGCGCTAATCTCACTTTGATTATTCTGGTCTTGGCTGAAGACGGCCGTCATGAGCTGAACATCCTCTGCATTTTGAACGACGCATGCCCTGTTGTGGATGAAGTTCTGCTCCTGTTTAGAATAACAAACTAGAGCTTTGAACTCATCATAACCTTATGATTTATAGGACACATTCAGTTGGGCGCATCTTCATTAATACATGCATCTACAAAAATGTAGCTCTATCAAGAAGGAATTAATTGAAAGGTGTCACGCCGCCGTGTTCTCCTTCCACACTACCGGACTCCATTTCCCAAAATCCCATGAACAATGACGTCAATAGCACCTGCTCACCTTCACCCAATCACGTTACGCTCCGACGCTCAGACTCCTGTGTTCTGAGTTAGTTCTGGTTCATTCTCCTCTAGCTTCCTGTTTTTAAGGCGGCCGTTTGTAAACAAACACCGCAAGGTATTGTCAACTTTCGTTGCATACTGAGCGTTATTTCCCTGTGTTTATTATTGCCGACCTTGTTTTTCAGTATATCGGTTTATGTCTTTTGTTTTGCCCTTTTTGGATTTGATGTATGGCTGCACTGTTTTTTGGTTACCAACCCGGACTGTTTATTCGACTACGATTCCTGTTTCTGGTGAGGTTATTGTTTACCTGGCTATACTGTTTGCTATCTCTGGTTATCAGTTTGTTATTGAACCTGTCTGTACTTTTAACATGGCTAGCATCACTCCTTACTATCTGGAGTTACAAAAATAATGAAACTTGGTCAGTAGCCATAAGAGACTGTCATAGATCTTTAGTGAGGAGACCTACTTTTGTCTTGGTTACGGCAACCAATTAATTTGTATGTAGAAGTACCATGAGGATGATCTACAACAGGAAGTGGCATCAGCTGGTTCTTCTGAAGATCATGGGAAGACCTAATTCCAAAGTTACCTAAGTTTTTCTGTATATTTTATCTTATTTTAACTATGACTAAGAAAGTCAATCTCAATGTTCTGTTCTGTTACCTAAATTCAGTCTTAGATCTTGTTTATTTTTCAAGTACCAATTTTGGGAAAACTACTTAATTGTGTTTAGTGTCCTCATGCTATTAGCATAGCCGACATTTAGCTAATTTCCACATTTTTGCTAATTCTATGCTAACAACTCCAGTTACTTTGAGTCCTGTTACGCAAAACATAAAAAGTAACAGGAGTGAGTTTCAGTAACAGGTGTGAGTTTCAGTAACAGGAGTGAGTTCCAGTAACAGGACTGAGTGCCAGTAACAGAACTGAGTGCCAGTAGCAGGCGTGAGTTCCAGTAACAGGACTGAGTGCCAGTAACAGGAGTGAGTTTCAGTAACAGGAGTGAGTTCCAGTAACAGGAATGAGTGCCAGTAACAGGAGTGAGTTCCAGTAACAGGAATGAGTCCCAGTAACAGGAGTGCGTATTATAAACTTGTTTATTGATTCATTAATGTGAGTATTAGATAGTGTAATATAATTTTGTCCAATTCTGTTTGGTTAATCATTTGTTTTATAAATTGCATGATAATAAATGTAATAAATTTCAGGTTTGGGTCTTTTTGAAAATCAATCAATCAACCTTTATTTTCACTCAGGAAAGAGTGACCCTCATTTCTAAATGTTGTCGAGCATTTACACCATCAAAGAGATTGAAAACATTTGAAATGAGAAATGAGAAATAATATGGAATTAAATAGTAAAAATATATGCATGTAAAATAGAATATTCTAAAAGACATGATAAAAATGGCTTTGCATCTTTAGAAAAATAAATTGTGCATGGATATATAGTGTTTTTTTTGTCATAAATATAAAATATTTGAACATGCAGTCAACCATTTCTTTAAAATAAAGACTTTTGAGAGAAAATTAAAGGAATTAGTGGACTTGCTTTTAAACATGCTTTTTAAATGTCACATGAGTTTTGGTAACAGGACTGAGAAAAATGTAACCATATTTGATTTAGAAACCTTGTAAAAAAATTGAGTAAAGCTCCCTAAGTTTGACCAGTACATGTTTTGAATAGTTAAATACGTGTGTTATTAGATTCAGAGTTGAAAAAAACATGGAGTTGGAGTTACAACAAGGCAAATAGCACCCATTCAGTGGAATGGCCTAAAATTACTTTTGCAAGCCAGTGTATATTAATGGGTTATTACTGTAGGTAATAAATGTCTGGCTCATCGGAAAGCAAGAGCAGAACTCGTAAATGTAGCGCCTACGGAATGACATCCGTGGACACTTACATCATGTGTACTGTACACTTACAAAGTTCCACAGCTTTAAACAGAAGGGTGTGAATAGCTAACTGGTGGCCACCATGGTGGGGGAGGGAAATGTGCTGACACCTGGCCCTGAAGAGCCTCTCCGGGCTAGCCAGCCGGCCGGCTCCTGCTGAATCAGCACTAAAGCTCCCAGTAAAATGCCCACTGACCAGCGAATGCAGTTAACAAAACCGTTTCCTAGAAGCCCTGGCTGGACACGGCTCTTCAGCCTGAATGCAGCGGCTGTGTGGGTCAGCAGAAGCTTCTGTGAGCATCTCAGAGTGCTGGAGTTCCTGTATGAAGTAATAATATCAGTTCTGATTGGCTTCTTAATGGGGTTTTAAACTGTCAGACTTTTAGATGACTTGGATGTTTGATTTATCAGTAGATTAATCAATATTAAGACGCTATTAAAGCACAGTGGCAGCAGTCTCACACTCCTAGAATGATTTGAAGAGGTTAAAACAAAGTATGAGTGTGGAGTAGGATAACTAATAATAACTAAATAACTATGTTTGCAGATGATATATTGTTCCAGAAATAATTGCAATACATTTTATTAATTATATTATGTTGCCATAAGGATCCACTAATACTCTTGTATATCCAGGTATACCCATACTGATATTTTTTTTTAGATTATCAAATAACTATAATATCAGACATAATCTGAGTAAATATAAAAAGCACTTTTTAAATAATGATCATTTTATTTATTTAAAAAAAAAAGTACTGTGTGAAAAAGGTGTTGGGATATAACCCTATATTTCCCCCTAACCCTAATAACTTTTTGTGCTTGGTTGTTCTGGGTACTTGTGTGGCCTCCTGGATGAGTTGTCCATGCCCTTTTGTAGTAATTTCGGTTGACTCCAGCCACTCCTGGGAAGGTTCACCAGTGTTCCATGTTTTCTCAATTTGTGAATAATTGTGATTAATCACAATAACTTTAATGGGGGCTAAACACTTTCACAGGGTTAGATTGGTTTGAATAGTTTGTTTTTTCCTTAATAAATAAAATCATCATTTAAAAGTGCTTTTTTTATATTTACTCAGGTTATATTTGTCTGATATTAAAGTTTCTTTGATAATCTGAAAAATGTAACAATGACAAAAATACAAAAACAAAAGAAATCAGTTTTTAGGAACAAACTTTTTTAAGCTACTGTATATTTATTAAGATTATAGAATATTTTAGTTTTTTTTTCGTGTTGTGTTTAAACCCTGCCCAGTTCCCACTGTTCTGATTGGACACAAAGTAAAGTTTTCTTGCACTCAATTTTTTATGCATTTGATTGCATTTCTTGTCTATACTTGTCTGTTGTTCAAAAAATGCATTTTTTATGGCAATATACACTAAGCTTGCTAAGTATTGCATTATAGACTACCAGTTAAAAGTTAGACTTTGTGGTCCTGATAAGTGCCGGTTCTATCATATGGTCTTTAGGACTGTACTTGAGGAGTTTGCTTGTAATATATATATATATTTTTTTTACGTTTGACTGCATAAATCAATGTGGTATCACTATTTAGCAAACACCATGCCTCTGTTGTCCATTTTTTATGTTCTTTAAAGTATTTACAACATAAATAATAATAGCCTTTTAAAACCATTTATAGACAATATATACTGTATAAACCCTTTATAACAGCGCCTTATTTTAAAGTTGTACCAAGTTGTTCCTGCTTTCTGCATTCCATGTTTTTCAATTACATTAACCCTTAGAACCCTACGGATGGGGGGATTTTCTGTCAAAAAACGCACCTTGTGCTTTCAGCTTAATTACTCAGGAATCCCTTCACACATAAGCTTAATCCATATATGGTTAGAAAGGGAGGAACTTACTCTTTCTAAAAATAGTGATGACGTCCCAGTGCGGAAAAACATCTACAAGCAACCCATTGAGAAAAACACCTAAAAAGTGATAGATCTCCTTCCCCAACCAATATTATTTACCTTTAGAGCTTCAAACATATTTCTATGATGTTTCAAACCCAATAATATCAGTAAAATACCAGACTCAAAAGTGTCCACAGAAAAAGTGTGAAACTACCTGCTTTACTCAAACTAAAGCTAGATATATCACTACTTTATATAGTTTATTTTACTTGCACATCTTTACTAAGTAGTTTTTAATTTAATTATTTATATAGTTTTCTTTGTGTGTCCTGATTAAAACACTGAAAGGCATAGGCTGCTCTGAGTGTCAGGTTTTTAATAATCTACATCTATCCTTGAGGTGTGAGTCCGCCTGATGCTCTCCATGTATTTTGTCATAGTAATAAGTCATGTAATGAACTATCATCAACATTCTTATGCTTTCAAGTCATACACACTATGTCTAACCATTTTTGAAAAGATATCTTAGGTGTGAATATATTTAAAGTCTATACATTCAAAAATAAGTAAAAAAACAAAACAGGCGCTTGGTAAACTTTTTAACCAAAACATTCCAGTTCCAGGAAAATATAACAATTCTGCTTCCTTTTACATTTTAAATGATTATATTTTTGAGCAGCCGTATGTCTTCTGGAGTAAAAGAGATCAGGGCATGTGTCTGTCTGATATAATTACTGTATTATAAGACCTGAAAGAAAGAGGAACTGACAAAAACAAAGAAAAAAACACCAAAACACCTTAGAGTTCAAAGGTTAACAGCATTTAGCTGATGCTTTTATTGTCAGGTTTTGCAGGAGCAGGAATGAGAATTGGAGAGTGGACGCAAGTGTGAGTATTTATTGAAACTCAAATAATAAACAAACAAAGAGACAAAAACTAAGACAAAAAAAAAAACAGAGAACATTAATAACATGGGACTTGACTGAATATAGACATACAACCACGCACGAGTGAGAAAGGAAAAAAAAGTAAAAGTATTTATACACACAGACGGGGACAGGAAACACCTGAGGGCAGGTAACGAGAGGGTGGAGCTACAAATTAACAGGTTAGAACACAGACAGGAGCACATGGAGGAACGTGGGACTAGGGTGAGCTTCAAATGAACACAGAAAGAGCACATTAGACACAGAGACAGACAGGAAAAGACGTAAGACTTATCCAGAGCAACTTACAAACTTATTTGTATTACAGAGGTGGACCAATGTAGTGTTTGGAGTCTTGCCCAAGGACTCTTATTGTTGTATTGCAGCATAGTCACCCAGACAGGTAACTGAACCCCAGTCTCCTGCATAATGTGATAGCTCTCTGGCAGGTAGTGGTGTTATCCACTGTGCCACACCAACCACCCCAGAACAGGTGTTCTCTTTAGCATTACCCTGCTGCTTCCACTGTCCTGAGTGAATATAGATGATGACATCGACTTTCTAAACAGAGGTTATTCTGGAATCTCCTTCTGACACTGACATGATGAGAGAGGAAAGGCCTGATCAATAGTTCTGTCTAGACTCACAGCGAGAGTCTATATGAGTATATGCGTGTTGGAGTGTGTCCTTTCATGAAGACACAGGACGACAGGCAATCGGAAGGTCCTCTGCATCCCTGTGGGAGCTGTAATGAAGATTTATTAGCCTGTGTGTTTAGCAGAACAGGACACAAACTGTTTGTGCTCTGAAGGTCAGCTGCTTCAGTTTTTTTTTTTATTTGTGTACCATTGGGATGTATAGCAGAGGTGCAGAGTGGACATAAAGGCCCAGCATCATCCTCACCAGTCAACAGTGCACTAAATAGGTCTTAGCTTGGACATTTGGTTCTACAACCCCAAATCAGACAAGGTTGGGATAATATATACAAGAAACACTGTGTTTCTTACATTTACTTTAACTTTTCTTTTATTGCAGACAGAATGAAGCTATGGAGATATTATATGTTTGGTTGGTAATAAAGCAAAAAAGGAGTAAGAGGATGGGCAGGGGATATCCAATTTGTCAACAAATATGCAATAAAATTATTGAAATGTTTAAAATGCTATACATCTCAATGGTACACAAATGAAAAAAAAAACTGAGCCTGCTGTCATCAGGTAGGAGACTGAGGAGTCTCGGGGCGAGGACCAGCAGACTGCGAGACAGCCCCATCCATCAGGCTTTAAGGATGCTGAACTCTCTTCCTGCTCTACCCCCATCCCAATCCTGCCCCCAGCACACACTCAAACAACATCCTGACCCCCCACTAATACAGTACTGAAACTCTGCACTACAATACACAAAGTACTGGACCCTTTCCGACGGACTCGCACTAAACACCCAATACCTGCACTACTGCTATACTTCCACTGTCAATACTCACTTTAATTCCCCAAAAACTGTGAACTTTAAGAACTTTACGCACTCATTCACTTTACCAGCCTTAAGCTATATACCATATTTGCACTTCTGTTATATACTATTTATACTGTAATTCCATCTCAATCACCATCAATAATGAACTATTGTCGTCCGTCTTACGTATGTCTATTGTGTTCTGTTGTATTGTACATATAGTGTCTTCCACTCTTTTATATTATATATCTATTTCTTTTTTTACTTATATTTATATATCTATTTCTCCCCCACACTACTGCACCTTGTTTCTGCTTCATGTATGTCTATTTGTGTCCCTGCTGTATTGTACACATAGTGTCTCCCATTCTCTTTTATTATATCTATTATCTGTACTTGCTGTAAAAATTGGGAAGGAGAGTAACGTAATTTCAATTCTCTGTATGTCCTGTACATATGCAGTATTCACAATAAAAGTACTTGAAAAAAAAAAAGGATCTGGAGTGCATAATATCATTAAACTATTGAAGAACCAGAACTTGTGATCTATATTTCCTCAAGAACCATCATTCCATTCAACAACCACATGTACTAGACTGGTCTTGACCTGTCCCCAATAGACAATGTGTGGAGGATTAAAAAAAATGCAAAACATTAAAGTGTTAAGAGCTAATCATTAAACTCTTCTTTTAAACAGAAAAACTCTTTATTGCTTGGTATCATCTGGGTTAAAAATGTCACAAAAACAGTGTTGTGAGACAGAATGCTAATATCAAAAAGTGGTAAATGCTTTACTCTCCCAACCTACATTAGGAATAGATGTATATTAACAAATTAAGTTGAGCAGATAGAACAGCACCATTTTAAAATAAGACCACTCTAATAATAACGTTATTATTTGGTTCATAAATGAGTTTATTAAGGTTTATTAGTTTTATTAGGTTACACAGTAAATCCTTTAAAAATAAAAATAAAAAATACTATGGGAAGGTCTGTTGTTTTACCGTGCGTCCACACAGAACGCGTCGCGAGCGACAAAGCAGCCGGAAGTCCTTCATTTTCAATGAGAGCGAGCGACACTGGGCGACAGGCAGCGGCGCGGCGCGATGCGATGCGAAGCGGACGGTTTGAGGGAAGCGAAAGAGTTGACCAGAACTTAACTTTATGCAAATGAGCAGCGACGCACGGCGGCAACTACCAATCAGAAACAGATTCTCATATGTCCGGCCTGAAATCGCTGCTCTGATTTTCGGTTCCTACTGAAGATTTATTCCGCCAGCAACAGAACAGAACTGACCTGAGCTGATCTGAGGTAAAATACTCCACTACACCAGCAGCTACCCCACTATAGTACTATCCTTACAGAATTACCTTATTTAATAGAAAACTATATATATATTACTGAGGAAATTATTTATTAAATTAACAGAACGATTTATGACAACTAAGGGAATAATTTTTTTAATTAACAGAACCTTTTATTGAAACAAAGGGAATTATTTATTAAAGTTAACATAATGATTTATTACAACCGAAGAAAGTGTTTAATACATTTAATGTAACAATTTATTCAAACTGAGGTATGGACTTTGGAACGATTTAGTTCAAACTGATTTTTAATGAAATTATTTATTACATTTTACAGAAAGATTTATTAAAACTGAGGGAATTATTTATTAAATTAAGAGAAAGACTGTTTATTAAATCAAGAGGATGATTTAATATATTTAAGTAAACATATTAATTACATCCAAGGAATTATTTATCACATTAAGTTAACAATATTTTAAATTATGGATATATATATATATATATATATCAGTACAGTTAGACCTCAGATATGTTTAGATAATCTGAATTCGCCATTCAGCATCAAACCTACATACATATACATATCTGTTAATAAGTTTAATCTTTAAATTACCCAGATTAAATATTAAATCAGTAGTGGCAATATGGTGCACATTCACATATTAAATGACTAAATTGATGTGTTGTCTTCTCTGGGCTCAGAGGCGTCTGGGATGTACCATTACACAGCGAACATGTATATTGTGGTCAGTTTTCAAAATCTGGATCAAAGAGAAAACAGACCTGCACACCTCTCCAGGTTCTGCCATGGTATCAGCCATGGGGTCAGTACACTTCTGGGATGGCAGAATTAATTCAGAAAGGTACATTCAGATCTTAGAACAACATTTTGCTTAATGTAAAACAACATTTCCCAAGAATTTCCAACATTTTCTCTTTTTTAACAAGACAATGCAAACTCACATGCTACATACATTACCTAGGCAAAGAGACTGAAACTGGCAAGAATAGCTAAGGGCTGGTGAGATCTGGTTTTGTGAGAGGGATTCTGTGCAAAAAGGTTTATGAACCTTATGAAAGGTTTAGGTTTTGTGTAGCCCATAGACCAATTCTATTTACTCTAATTTGCTACCTTCATGATTGTAACAGGTTTTAATGTAACAGTGATGTTTTAACTGGTTGTTAATGATTTTAAAAGCATTTATAACCCAATCAATGATCATTACTAAAGTCATTAATATGTATAAACAAGTACCTTGAAAACAGCAACTTTACAGAAAAAAAGATACAACGTTCTTTACTTTTTTAAGTGGAAGTCAATGTAAAAAGTATTTATATTAGATCATTTTGGAGAATTTCTATTTGAGACAGAGTGTCAGGGACAGTTTGTGTGTTCAAATCAGTGTTGGGCATGTTACTTTGAAAAAGTAATTAGTTATAGTTACTAGTTACTTCTCCAAAAAAGTAACGGAGTTACTTCACTATAAAAGTAACTAGTTACCAGTAAAAGTAACTATTGCGTTACTTCGCCCCGTAAAAAAAAATGAACAAAAGAAAATAAATAATGTAATTACTATTATTATTAGAAAAATAACAAATGAAAATAAATACAAAATATAATCTAACGAATTTTAAAAAATAAGAAACGAAAAACTCCACACGACCAAAAAAAATTACTAACACTTGTAATACTGAAAAAAAAAACTGGAAAAACTAAATATGCGTTTGGGGATAAAAATTAAACAAACCAAACCACACTCAAAGGAAAAATGTATATATAAACAAAACAAAAGAATGGACAAAAACAACAATCCATTAAAAAACTCATTTAAAACAATCACAGGCTTTCTGCGCAGAACAATAAAAGTTTTGGTTAGTTTCAGTTTCAAATCATGAAAACAGCTCACCAAAACCTCAACCTATCCTTTATATTTGACAATATTTGATTAACTTACAGGTCCTTACTTATTTGTATTTAACTGAACTGAGTTTTATAATATTTCCAGCCTCGCGCTGAATTCAGCTCCGCACTGCGAGAGAGAGAACGAGAGAGAGAGAGAGAGAGAGAGACGCAGCGCATTTTGCGTTTTTTTTAGAAGAGAGATGTTATTCTGCGCGCAATGCCTCGCGCTGCGCCAAGCACCACTTTGCTGCCTGACATTTTAGAGCGCTGGATGAGATTTTGATTCATGAATTAAGATATTTAATATTTGTATAAATTTGCCCTGGTGATAAGAAATGAATGCTAACATATAGCTTTATATTTCTGTGTATTTCAAATGTTTTAAGTTTTATATAATTGCAGTAACGGGGTGTTGGAAATAGTAACGGCGTTATAGTTACAGTCAGAGTAATTAGTTAGATTACTCGTTACTGAAAAAAGTAACGCCGTTACTCCCATCACTGGTTCAAATAGATACTCGAGATGCTTGTTTTCGATTGGACAGCATCAATAAGCTCCTTATAAGTGTAGTCTTATTTTAAAGTGGTACTGCATTATTTTAAAAGGTGCATTTTGCATACTTTCTGTCCTAACTCTTCAGTTCATATACATTTACCCAGACATTTTCTCAACTAATGCTAAAAGCAGCTAATGCTAATTCCCCCTAAGTGGAACATTTTGCCAGCCTGGCCCAAATATCACATTTAAAAGTTAAAGTAATCTACTGTGCTTTTTTTTAGTCACAGATTACACTTACATATTCACCATTGGTTCAATTTTTCAATTTTTTTTTTTTTTTTTTTTGCCTAAACAAATTGAGGCATGCTCAGTAGGCCCCATTTTGGACCATACCATACTGTTCCTTGGGGATCAGGTTTTAGGTTTTAATTATTCTTTTCTTTTTACTATTTTTTATTTTTGTGAGTTAGTTCATTCGAGTAGAGGAAAATACTTGGTTTTGGCTGGGTTGGGTAGATCAGCTGTGGCCTCTTTAAGGGTTCATTCAAGCTGGTTAAGAGGTATGGCTGGTTGAAGTTTGAGCCAATGTTAAGTAGTTAAAGAGTTAAGGAGGAATGTTGCTTGCTTGTGCTTCTTTTTTTGTAAATAGATTTACAAAATTTACTGTGTACCCTTACCTGTAAGCAAGGTGTGATACTGTCCCAACTGTTCCAAGTTATACTAAAAACCCTTAAATGGCCGTAAATGCTTAATATTTGTATATTATGCAGGTTCTTTATGCTCATACATCATTTACAAACATGTTTTTGTAAAGAACTGTCTGCTGAACGATTCTTCAGGGAGCTAAAAGGGGTTACAAAATAAAAAGCATTATTTTCACAAGTGTAGTTTCATTAATAGTCAAAAATGTTTGAACAGCCAGTAGAGACTTCCAGAGCGTAGAGGAAGAGATACAATAGTGCCTGAGGGAGAGCTACTTAAAGCCCGTGTTTCTCTGTCGGCCGGCCCCAGGAGCCTATCCTTTATCCTACATCTCTACCAGGATACGGAGCACCTGAGCCAGTTAGTCAGTGTGATGGATCACCCTGCCTTCTGCCTCAGCTGTTTCCTGCTGCTGAAACTTTCTATATCCCCCCTCCTCCCTCCTCATCCCTCTCCATCTCTCTCTCTCTCTCTCTCTTTTTTCCCTTCTGCACGCCCAGCTGGGACCAGCTCCTCCATCAAGCCCAATTGTCTCTGTGAGCTGACAGTTCCCTCAGCACACCAGAGGTTGACCCGCTCTTTATTTGCGCTGCCTAAAATAGCTGCGTTGTCAAGTGCCTGTAACGCAGGATGGAGCGTTATCTTCATCAAAGCGTCTGGCAGCGTCTCAGTACCGCCGCCGCATCTTCAGTCTTCGTGCGCAGCCTCCTGCTCCTCAGATGTCGACATCACGTTTTTTTTTTCACGCTACGAAAAACTAAAAATACCATCCCTGAATTTACAGCAGCTTTCTGTCACAGTTCAACCCAAATGTGTCGGCGATATCGCAGCGGTATGGCTGGATCTGACTAAATCGCAAGCTGTGGAATTATCAGCCTGAGATTTGCTACTCGTAGCTATGACTCTACGACATTTCTGAACTGTGATTTTTTATTTTTTTTGCAGTATTTGGAGAAGCAGTCTGCTGCTACAGACATCTTTCCTCCCAGTGACTTTCTACAACTGGGTCAATTTCAGTATAACATGCCTTTAAAACAGTACAGTCTATGAGAATGTCTCTGAATGGACACATTATTATAAATAATGAGTAATTGAGTAAGTGTGTAAAATTGCCAGAGATGGAAAAAGTACTGAAAAATTGTAATGAAGTAAAATTACCTTTACTTTGCTAAAATTAAGTAAAAGTAACTCAAGTAAAAGTAAACATACCCATCTAAAGATCTACTCGAGTAAAAGTAAAAAAGTACTCAATTAAATATGTAATTTGAGTAAAAGTTACATAAATAAAAAAATTATTAAATTAAATCATTTGGACCTTTCAGGCAGTATTTGTTCAGACCACCCCATAAAACATTTTTTTAAGAACAAGTGGCATAGGTTTCTATGATTCATTTTTTTTTTCTTTACTGTTAAAAAGTTATGTTCATATAGGTGACTATAAACCGTATTTTTATAGTTTTACAGTTCATTATTATTTTTTAACTTGCCATTGCTATGCTTTAACTGCTATTTACATGTTTTTTTTTTTACATCCAAGCAGATTGTTTAATGTTCCCAATAAAACTTAGGGAATTATCATTAAAAACATAAAAAAAAACATACAAAAAACTGTTGGTGGGCGCATGTGCAGTGCCGTATAAAAGCGCATATTGATGGGTAGCATAACTCGACAGAACACCGTTTACCCCGAGCCCCATGCTACACAGCTAATTTACACAGCGTCTCTCCCGCTAAACGTAATAAACACTGCTGGGAAAAGTTCAGCTGCGCTGCCATGGAGGACAAAACTCAATTTATTTTTTTTATTCAGACAATCTGTTTTTTTTTTTCACAGCATTTCATTTTTTACTCAGTAACAAGGAGTTTTTCAATGTAGTGAAGTAAATTACTTGTTTCAAAATGAACTTGAGAAAAAGTAAATTTACCTATTTTAAAAACTACTTAAAAAATTACAAATCACTTATAAAATCTACTCAATTGCAGTAATGTGAGTAAACGTAATTCGTTACTTTCCACCTCTACAGCTACAGTCCAAATTCAAAACGCTGGATAAGAAATGTCTGCTCCACCAACTTTCCCCCAGATGTGATGCTCATGCAGGTTGCCAGATTGATACACCCAATGTACACCCACTGGCCACTTTATTAGGTACACCTTGCTAGTAACGGGTTGGACCCCTTTTTGCTTTCAGAACTGCCACAATCCTTCATGGCACAGATTCAACAAGGTACTGGAAACATTCCTCAAAGATTCTGGCTGGTTCATATTGACATGAGAGCATCACGCAGTTGCTGCAGATTTGTCGGCTGCACATCCATGATGCAAATCTCCCATTCCACCACATCCCAAAGCTGCTCTATTGGATTGAGATCTGGTGACTGTGGAGGCCATTCCAGTACAGTACATAACTCATCGTTGTGTTCAAGAAACCAGTCTGAGATGATTCACGGTTTATGACATGGGGCATTATCCTGCTGGAAGTAGCATCAGAAGATACACAGTGTACACTGTGGTCATGTAGGGATGGACATGGTCAGATAAAATACTCAGGTAGGCCGTGGCGTTCAAGACACGATGCTCAATTGGTACTAATGGGCCAAAAGTGTGGCAGGAAAATCTCCCCCACACCATTTCAGCACCACCACCAGCCTGGACTGTTGATACAAGGTAGGATGGATCCATGCTTTCATGTTCTTGATGCCAAATTCTGACCCTACCATCCACTAGAATGTTGCAGCAGAAATCATCAGAGACTCATTAGACCATGTAACGTTTATTTGAGCTACTGTTGTCGTTCTATCATCTGGAACCAGTCTGGCTGTTCTTCTCTGACCTCTGGCATCAACCAGGCATTTGCTCCACAGAACTGATATCAGCTCACTGGATATTTTCTCCTTTTCAGTTGCTGCCATGTGATTGGCTGATTCGATAATTGCGTTAATGAGCAGTTTGACCGGTGTACCCAATAAAGTGGCCTCACTGCAAATGGTGAGTGTATGTTTCAATGGCAATCTTTACTATGCTAGTGGTGGTGGGAAATTACCCAGCTCTGGTTGGCAAACCTTACTGAAGCTTAGTGATTACCTGTTCAGCAGAAACTTGTGTTTCTTGAACAGAAATAATTTAGTTTTATTTAGTAGAAACTTGAAGTTTTGAGACAGTTTCATGCACTAAAACATTAGTGTACTGAGCTGAACTAAATCACTTGCTGTGAAATCCTGACAAAACAAGCTTATCATGAACAATTCAAAATATTTGCAACTCTTACTCAACCACTTTTTCCATTACATGCCATACATAAATAAATAGTACATATGAGATGCCAGAAGACACATTATTCTGATAATGACCATAATAGGACTGTTGGTTGCAGCTATATAGATGTCTTCTCCATCAGACAGACACTGTTAAAGTGTAAATGAACAGAACTCCAGTGTAACTGTGTCACTTTCACTCGAGGTGGATTTCCTATACATGACTGTGCTCATGAAATGGACTGGGAATCCATAATTTATGCAAGTGGAACAAAGCAGCCGTCTGCTGTCTAGAGGTCAGTGACTTGCCTCATCACATCTACAGAGACATTGTGATGTTTCTTCACAGTGCACTAATAACAGACCCTGACTAGACAAGTATAAAGCCTCCCAGCTTTGAGCTATGGACCTATGGAACCGTGTTCCCTGGAATAAAGGAGCTCCATCCAGTACTTTTTGAGGCATTTTAATAGCCTGATTTTATGTTAAATGATTTTAACCTTGGAGAAAGGCAGAGTCATGTGACCAGATGTCAGAGCCTAGACTCAGAAACAGACACACAGACCAGGAATGCCAGTCACAATGTCAGTAACACATTACTTAGTAACATGTTACTCTGATTATTTGTTTCAGTATTGAGTAATCTAATGCTTTATTATTTCCAATCCAGTAATCAGATTAAAGTTACTTATTCAAGTCAGTGTCCGTTATTTTTTTTTTATCATTTTCTTTAGTTAAAAGATATTGTAGTGTCAAATTTGTAGAAATGTTTGGAGTTGCAGCGGCACACTTACAGAACACGTCCCAAAGGTGGAGCGAAGCTTCCAGTGAAGTGAGTTTTGGCACCCCTACACCCCTACTGCAAAATCTGCAAGAACTGTGTGAAAATATTTGAGCTGCATGTTTGAATGGATTACCACAGGACACCATTAGGAACCTCTACAACTGCATGCTGTGAGATGCCTGGCATACATGCGTTACACACAAATATTGCCCATATAGGTCTAAATTTTATATATTGATTTAATCCATTGCTCCTGGTAACCTTTATTCATCTTGTGTGATGATTCTGTTCTATTTCAATTTCAATTCTACAGGTAAAGTAAAGTACAGTAAAGGCTGGCTGTGTTTCCTTTGTTTCACTTTCATCTCTGAATGTTTTGGAAAACTCAATGTGTTGTTCCTGGATCCAGCAAATCAACAGAGTCCCAAAGGTGTGGATGGTCTGAGTAAACATTAATCCGGCTCCTTGATGAGAATGATTTTTATTCTTGGATCCAGCTCCGGTTTAATAAATCTCGTTGGGATTTCCACCTCTTAAAGCTACGAGTTGGTTATTAATTATCTGACCAATTATCCTCTGGGCTGGTGTGGTGTAATTGCCTATTAACACCTGTGTCTGGAGAAAACGCTTTTTTTTTTTGGTAAATGATTACGTTCGTTAATGAGGTTGACATGTGTGGTGGATTGTTGGGATGTGATTGAGGCCAGATGTTGGCAGGCAGTATTTTTATATTTCTATTAAATGAATTTTTGACTTTGATTGTTTTTGGGATTATGAGAATAATTCGTGGCATCTTGTTCATCAGAGCCATTTCTGCAGTGAATGGGGGAAAGTGGGGTGATTTGTGCCAGTGGGGAAGTTGTGCCACCCCCTGTTTCTAGGAACCACAGAAGAAATTGCTCATGTGACCACACATTTAAAAAAAAAAGTCAGCCATTTTACTAATCCTGCAAAGAATAGAGCCTCATTGCATGAGAGGTAAGCACATTTAAAAGTTCAAAAAACAGTTTTTTGCCTTTTCAAACTAAAATTTCTATGATCGAGGAGTTTTGATTGTTGTGTTTGAACAGTTAAAGACAAGTTAGAAAACATTTTACTCGTGTTTTAGTGCTTTGGTAAGATACACTATGAGTCTATACAGCTAGCATGATGTTAGCCCAAAACTACTGGATGATGCATTTTTTCCAAAATAGTGGGGTTGGGGTGATTTGTGCCTAAGGGCCTTGGGCACAACTCACTCCCACTTATGAACAAATTTTGGTAACACTTTATAATAACTTTCATTAATATATCATTAACTAATGATTAATAACTGTTATTTTTCACATTTTAAGAAACTAAAAAGCTGCTCTCACACTTGTAAATACTAATGAACGCATTGGCAACATGAACTGCAATTGATAAACATTTGTCCGGTTTAAAACTCGCATTTATTAGCGATTTATTAATGTTCAAATTCTGATAAACTAATGATTTACTAACACTTTCAATATAAATATCCATGCTGATAAATAAGTGTGATGTGTGAGCATTTGTTAATATTCTAATTCTGATGAACTACTGCTTTGTTAACATCTATTGATCATTAGGTTAAAATATAATAATGAACATTATTATAAAGTGTTACTTTATTTTTACTTTATTAATTTTTTTTGGAATTGTATATTGTATTTTTTTAGAATGTATGTGACATTCTTCATTTTAGACCAAACACAGGAATTAAATTAGTTGTTGTTTTTATTTTAGTTCATTTATAAAATTTAAGCTTATTGTTTACAATAACTATAATACACATTTCATGATTAAATATTATATAATGATTTACATGCACCTATTGTCACCCCTACTCTGAAGGGTAGAAGGGCCTCACTGCAACACACTGCAATTTGATCCTGAGATCAAAATATACTGTTTTACTTCAGTAATCAATGGCACAATTTACCCCAATGTATTCTCTCCAAAGGCACAGCTTACCCCGCACTGGGGGCAAGTTGTGCCGTGAGTAGTTTTTTAAATACTATTTTTCAGATCCAAAGTGACTGTTTCCAGGGATGCACCACATCCTGAAATATATGTACATATATATTAATTAGTCGGAAGCATTACTGCCATGGTCTCGCTTTAAAGTCACTTTAAGTAAAAAAAAAAACTGGCACAAATCACCCCTCTCTCTTCCCTACAGCATCCCTCTGTCCTCAGTCTCTCTCTCTCTCTCTTCTTCTTCTCTTTCTCTCCATAGCTGTGTGATCTCTTTATATCTTACGCTCCGCTTCCAATAAACGCTCCCATTATTGACTTGAGGGACAGTTGGCCCCGCTGCAGCTCGGTGAAAAGCCCTCTATATCCCGTATGGATTGAAAAGCTCTCTATTCCGCAAGGCCTGGAAAACCGAGGCCGCTCCGGGCTTTGAAAAAAAAAGGAAAGAAAGAAAGAAAGAGAAAGTCATGTTTCCGTTTCTAAAGCTCTCCTGTTCACGGCCACCAAGCAGGTGTGCGTCAGCTGGACTGGCGCTTCTCCTGCTGCCAAGAAAACAGCAACAAAAGGAAGGGCAGTGAGAGACAGGGCAGTGAGAGTCGGGGCGCGAGAGGCGCAAATCTTGCCCGAAAGCCCTCATTAGGAGAGCGCAGGGAGGAGGTGTGATGGAGTCAGCTGCTGCTGGAGGGAAGGGGAGCGCTGGAGGAGGGAGGCAGCTGGAGGGAGTAAAGAGAGAGAGGGAGGCCTGTGTTGGGCTGAAGCTGGAGCTGAGCCAGCCTTAGAGGCCCTCACTCACATTATATAACCCTACAGTGGAAAGCAAACATAGCAGCTCTGCGGCTGGAGGACGATATACGAGCAGGAGCTATGAGTATGCTATGAATTGTAAACAGCCAATTTAGCAGGAGGATTGAGAGATGGAGAGAAAAAAAAGAGAGAGAAAAAGAGAGAGAGAGAGAGAGAGAGAGAGAGAGAGAGCACTTTCATCCCAAGAGAGGCCTGAAATAAGGACAAGGCTCAGTCTGCAGAGTCTGCGCTAAATGGAGTATTAGGATAAATGTTCCTCGCGTTCCGACTTGCCCTTCTTCAGGGGTCTTCTGGGGGCCTAGACGAATGGTATTCAGACAGAATGACCCTCCCTATATTGGCATGATTACGTACAGTACCCTAGACTCTCCTCAGGGCCCCCTTTGATGCCGCTAACCTTGAGATGCCTTCGGATGACCTTGAGTGGCCTTGAAAAGCTGGGATGGATGGGAGCTGTGGCTAAGGCTGAATTCTCGCATTCTCCGTCCGGCAAAAGAGGAACGTTATGTACAAAACACATGCATGTGCAGATGTCTCTCCGTCAGATACAGAGACACTTCCCATTAATAAAAGGTCTTTGGTGGTCTCCGGCCAGCTGTTCAGAGGCAGCCTAAAATGTATGAAAAATAGTTAAAAAAGAGTTCAAGCTGATGCGAATTTGAATTTGAATTCACACAAACAGGAAAAAAACTCCCTCTTCCCAAACTCAATTCATAAAAACTCAACTCAAAACTCATAATATAATAATTCACTGCATCAACATGTAATATAGCCTACAGTACATTGTATCAACAGATGTTTATAGTAATCAACATACCAATACAAAAGGAATAAAAAAAGAATGCACATTTTTGTGTTTTATGTTTCATAAAAGAAAATAAACATTTCCTGAAGCAATGAAATGAAGTTGTCGCACCTGACGCTGTCAATCTGCCTGCTCCCGAAGCCTCCCAGCAAAAAGACTCAGTTTCCCAGCAGCCTCAGTCTCAGAACTACAGTGACTCACACGTAAGTCACGTGTCTCTCAAGCGCTCTGCATCACCAAGCTACTGATTGTTTGCTAATCAGTTCCACCTGGTCTTTCTTGTATAAATACTTCCCCAGTGCAGCTCTAGTTCTCTAGCTCTGTACAAAACGTTCTTTCTATATCTCTGATTCTCTGTTTCTTGACCCTTTTTCTGATTAGCGTTTACTCTATTGTTTAGCCCTCTTGTTTTATTTGATTTCTGGTTACCGACTTCTACTTCTCTCTCGACTACTCTCTTGCCTTCTCCTTGTTATTTGTTTATCGACTGTGCTCTAGGTATGTCCTTTATTATTGCTGCCCTATTGGTTTTGACATTGCCTGTTCCTGACTACCTCTGTTTGCCTAGCCCTGTTAATAAAGCTGTGTTGTCTAATCAGCACTTGTCTCTCCTGGTCCTGGTATTCATTACAGAAGTTCAATTTCTCAGAAAACGAGAAAAAGATTATTCCAATCAGAAAGACATTTTACTGAAATAACCTGCAACCTACTTCCTTTAAAATTCCAGGAACAAAGAAAAAAAGGACATTGCATATGTTAAAGAGGATAAGAAGATATACAGCCAACAGCCATGTGGTTTAAGGTGGAACAGGAAATTGAGCTAGCTAGCTACAGAGACATACATATCGTTGCTTGCCCTGTAAAAAAACACTTATCTCCATTTTTGTCGATTTTTAGTTTACTACATTATTTGAACAGACAAACTGTCCCTTACACTGTGCCAAAATTTCTTGATGAACGGACCAATAGAAACTCTTAAAAAAGACCAAAAATAAACTCTTTTTACATTGACTTCCATTGAAAGTTCACAAGGTTTTTCTCTCTCCTGTAAAGTTGCTGTTTTAGGGATAAGTGTTTTTCCTTGGACAGTGACGATATGCTATTAGCAGTACTGTATGCTCGTTATGAAGAAAATGGGCAGGGTTAATTAGTAGGGGTAAGGGGTAAATTGGGATTGATGCTAGGTATTACAAATGACAGTATTACGAGGTCCATCCTGAAGTGTTACTAAAGGAAACAGGACAAAAGGACAAATCTCTTATTCACAATTCCTCCAAATTCTTTCTGGCTTTTCATGTGACGTTCCAGATTTAAAGGTCAGGACAAAACTGATCCTAGCATGAAGTGAATTCACATGTTCGGGTCTATTGTTTCATGCTCCACTTTGAGCCCTGAGAGGCTGAAGGGTAAAAAAACCTCATCCACATGTATATGTAAGGTGACAGTTCTGCTGAGCACACGCAGCCAGCCATAGAATGACAATAGCGGAATTAGCGTCAGCTCCCGTCCCCTCCTCCCTCCTCCCTGTCTGTGTCAGAATGCTACGCTCATCACTTACCCCCCCAGCGCAGATCTGCAGGCATGCCCGGGCGTGTCCCAGCTCTCGCATGGAAAAACCCCTGAGGTCGGATCCCATGGGATGAGGCGCTATTGAATTCCATATTCAGTGACGTGAATGATGGTTTAGCTTAGGAGACAGTTCAGTCTTCTTCACAGTTGAGCATTTAATAGATCAGTTGACCGTGACTAATTCATTTAGAGCGGTTATTGATATTGGCTTCTGGTTTCCATAAATCTTTGTATTGAACACCGTGGGTTTTTCAAATGGGAATCAGAATGCAAAAAGCCCATGACAAAAACACAAAACACCCTAAATATTGCATTAAAACAACTTGCTAAAACAAGGTGGAAAAGTGGGACAGTAGTTATTTTTCTAAAATTAGGTGTTTTTTTTGGCATAGTTATGGATGACCAGTTATCCTTCTCAAGTCATGCAAATCTGACCCAGTCATGCAGAGTTCTTCTTTACAACACCCGGAGAATGTGTGTGTGGTATGTATGTAAGTTTGTATATGTGTAAATGTATGTATGACTGTGCCCAGATTTGGATTGGCACTCTGTTCTGGGTAAATGCTGTAGTGCCCGATGCAGTCCTCCAAGTGGACGTTGGTTTCCGGTTAAGAGTACGCTGTGCGCTATTGGCTGCTGCTTCTCACCGGCGTGTCAATGAGTGCTGAGTATGAATGGTTGAGTGTAAAAACGTGTAAATTGTAAAGCGTCCTTGGGTTTCTAGAAAGGTGCTATATAAGTTCAACTTCATTCATTCATTCATTCATTCATTCATTCAATCATTCATTCATACAGGAAGTCACTCAGGTGCTTGTGGAGTCTTTTCCCAGCAAACAAGGAACGTCCCGGGGACGTTCGCGGACGTCCCTGTTTGGGCATTTTTGTAACGTTCTCTATAGGACGTTTGTAGGACCAAACTGACGTCCGCATCAGGTCCTATTACCGTCCAAATGGAACGTTCCCTAACACCCCTTTAGAGGACGTTCGGTAACGTTCGCAGCAGGTCCTATTCTCGTCCATACATAACGTTCCCTAACACCCCTTTATAGGACGTTCGGTAACGTTCGCAGCAGGTCCTATTCTCGCCCAAACAGAACGTACACAGGACGTTACCTTAGAACGATTAGATGTGGTTTTCTCCATGGAGCAGGTGCAGCTGATTAAAACACTGTTGATTTTCACATTACAGAGTGGTTGGGGAGCAGCCCATCACACAGACTAGACGTGGGTATTTTCCTTTGCCTTTCCATATCTTTCCTTTCTCAGATGGAATGGGGCTGCTCTTTTTCAAGCCCCAAAACAGGCTAGATTTAGATTTAATTAGGCTACAAACCAAATGACATTACTTGTGAGTTTAATGCTAGTCAATGTTTTTTTTTTTTATATAATTTATCATGTGAATATTGATATTAAGTGTTTTCACTGTGCAAGCATCACATTTTCATTGCCTAAATTGTAACATCTTGTACCATCACCAATAGCTTATCAAAACTATACAAATACTGCACTTATAAAAATGGCATTAAGCCAACCTGAGGTCAAAACAGTTCAAGTGTATCTTGCGTGTATCATAGCAGGAATTACAAAAAAAGTATTTCACTTTTGCTTGCCAGAAAAAAAAAGAAAAACCCATAAAGGTTTGGTCAGAAGTGTCAAATATATTTCACAGATAACAAAACACACATTGCATAAAACATTCTATTCTTAGAAATTTCTAAGTTTTTAAGTTAGGCTTTTTCTCAACTTAATAAATACATTCAGTACTGACCAACTTATAGAAACAGCCAAAAATAACAGCAGTACTTGTTTTAAAAAAATATTATGGTTACAGGTTAGCTGCTCTTTGGGGAGACAAAAAACTACTAAACATAGTTTATTGGGTGATAGTTTTTATTGTCATTATAACATTCAACATGAGACATACTGCTTTATTATCTTTACAAAGACAATCAGTGCATTTCAGCTGTACATTTAGAGAATCAAACTTATCTTTTTAAAAATGCAGATTGTGTTAATCATTTTATAATCCTTGATCAGTGGACAGTTTCCTCACCTTAAAAGCAACACAGACACTTGTACAACTCTCAATAGTACATTTCTATTATGAAGGACCAATATTTTATATGATTAGTAGCTGTCCTGTGATTGAATGAAACTAAGGGTGCTTTCATACCTGAAAGTCCGGACCATGGTCTGAACCAACATTCATGTGTTTGCTACACTGTACCTTTTGGTCCGGTTAGGTTTCATTTCACACTGCAGTTTAGTAAGCGGACAAAAGAACTTTACTATGTCCTCTCATCATCAGCTACGTGGGCTGCGTCTCTCTATACTCTATATTAATTGGTTTATAGAATGATAGGTGTTCGGCGAGTTGCTGTGATGTGATAAATCTGCCGCAGCAGAATGAGTGTAACAAATTCTCATTAGATTTATTTTATTTCTGTGTATAAGTAAGACTTAGTATATTGTTACAGTTAATAAATTATATCCCAGTGTAAGTGCTTGTGTCCTATAATGTTGTGTGACGCGCCTGCACGCTGAGGGGAGTCAGATTTCAGTACAGCACCAATCCTTTCTTCCTCTGGTTTGTTTTCTGCCTCTGCTTCCTGTAATTGGTCCAAATATCTGAACCATCTAGAAAAGTGCTTTCACACTGCAGGCGAATGTTTAAGGACTCTATGGTGATCTTACCAGGAACCAGCTAAAAAAAGGAAGAAGAAGAAAGACAGTACACATTATTCTTGACATGACATACATACAAGGCAAAGTGCAAGCAGAGGCAGTGTTTGCACTGGGGGCTTCTGGAAATATTGTCCCATCAGTAATTACCCATGTTCATGACTACCATATATGCAATTATTTTTTAATGAATAAAAAACAACACATGAATCTAAACAGAGAGCGAGTGTATCTTTACCTGTAGACTGTCAAAATAAATATATTGCTAAATGTAATCTAATGCTACTACACACTGAATCAACATCTTTGGACTGCAGCACAGTAAGCAGGGCACATTGTCATTGCAGTCGAATGGTATTAGCATGTTTAATTCGAAAAGTAGATGGTTGTCCACACTACGTGTTCTTTGATGAAACTGGTCAACCACCTTGACCATCAAACACCATCTTAAATAAAACATTTTTCTCAATCTTTTAACAGGGAACGAATGTAGGTTACAGTGCAGTTATCTGTTCTTCATATAGCTTGTTAATACTACACCACAGCCTTCCCTACTTACCTTTCCTTCACAAGCAGTAGCAGTAGGTCCAAGACGAATGAAGAATAAACGCTCAGTGAGGTGAGGAGCACATAGTGGTCTCCAACAATGACATTTCACTGGAAAAAGAAATAGGAGGTAATTAGCTACTACACAGGTGCACCATGAGGAGGATGGATTAGTTTCTATCAATCATCCGCTCTCTCTCTCATCCCCGCCCCTCTCTCTCTCATCCCCGCCCCTCTCTTTGTGTAATTCCATTTGAGTTTGTTTTTAAATGCTATCTTTTGATAAATTTTTATTACACAATACTTACTCTGACCTTTTTGACTCCTGCATCTGACAAATAACACAAAGTGCAAAAAAAACTAAAACTAATAAAACTAAACTAAAACTAAGCTTTAAAAAAATATATAAAAACGAATAAAAACTACAAAACCTTAGCATCTACACAGAGATCGAGACAGTGTATCTTTATCTGTATATTGAGGTAATATGGTTTTATCAAGTGAATAATTAAAATACATTGTCAAAACTAATGTACAGAGGTAAGAGTGCATTTGCCAGTAAGTGTTTTTGTGAGAAAATATAATCACACCTACAATTAGAGTGTAGGGTTGCAACGGTATGAGATTTTCACGGTATGATAACCGTCTCAGAAAATACCGCGGTATCACGGTTATCACGGTATCACAGTTTGTTACATATATTATTAAACTGACCCTTAAAGAAATTACAACAAAGGTTTTTTGTTCAATTAACTATTTATTGTAGAAACCTGGAACAATTATAATTTAATGTCTCCTTAAAAAAAATAAGCTGTACACCATCAGGTGAAGGAAATTAGTTTTTTCCACTACTCTTAAGGGCATTAAGAGTGTATATAAAATATATATATATATATATATATATATATATATATATATATATATATATATATATATATATATATAATATACACTGCTCAAAAAAATAAAGGGAACACTCAAATAACATCCTAGATCTGAATGAATGAAATATTCTCATTGAATACTTTGTTCTGTACAAAGTTGAATGTGCTGACAACAAAATCACACAAAAATCATCAATGGAAATCAAATTTATTAACCAATGGAGGCCTGGATTTGGAGCCACACACAAAATTAAAGTGAAAAAACACACTACAGGCTGATCCAACTTTAATGTAATGTCCTTAAAACAAGTCAAAATGAGGCTCAGTATTGTGTGTGGCCTACACGTGCCTGTATGACCTCCCTACAACGCCTGGGCATGCTCCTGATGAGGTGGCGGATGGTCTCCTGAGGGATCTCCTCCCAGACCTGGACTAAAGCATCCGCCAACTCCTGGACAGTCTGTGGTGCAACGTGACGTTGGTGGATGGAGCGAGACATGATGTCCCAGATGTGCTCAATCGGATTCAGGTCTGGGGAACGGGCGGGCCAGTCCATAGCTTCAATGCCTTCATCTTGCAGGAACTGCTGACACACTCCAGCCACATGAGGTCTAGCATTGTCCTGCATTAGGAGGAACCCAGGGCCAACCGCACCAGCATATGGTCTCACAAGGGGTCTGAGGATCGCATCTCGGTACCTAATGGCAGTCAGGCTACCTCTGGTGAGCACATGGAGGGCTGTGCGGCCCTCCAAAGAAATGGCACCCCACACCATTACTGACCCACTGCCAAACCGGTCATGCTGAAGGATGTTGCAGGCAGCAGACCGCTCTCCACGGCGTCTCCAGACTCTGTCACGTCTGTCATGTGCTCAGTGTGAACCTGCTTTCATCTGTGAAGAGCACAAGGCGCCAGTGGCGAATTTGCCAATCCTGGTGTTCTCTGGCAAATGCCAAGCGTCCTGCACGGTGTTGGGCTGTGAGCACAACCCCCATCTGTGGACGTCGGGCCCTCATACCATCCTCATGGAGTCGGTTTCTAACCGTTTGTGCAGACACATGCACATTTGTGGCCTGCTGGAGGTCATTTTGCAGGGCTCTGGCAGTGCTCCTCCTGTTCCTTCTTGCACAAAGGCGGAGGTAGCGGTCCTGCTGCTGGGTTGTTGCCCTCCTACGGCCTCCTCCACGTCTCCTGGTGTACTGGCCTGTCCCCTGGTAGCGCCTCCAGCCTCTGGACACTACGCTGACAGACACAGCAAACCTTCTTGCCACAGCTCGCATTGATGTGCCATCCTGGATGAGCTGCACTACCTGAGCCACTTGTGTGGGTTGTAGAGTCCGTCTCATGCTACCACGAGTGTGAAAGCACCACCAACATTCAAAACTGACCAAAACATCAGCCAGACAGCATAGGTTCTGAGAAGTGGTCTGTGGTCCCCACCTGCAGAACCACTCCTTTATTGAGTGTGTCTTGCTAATTGCCAATAATTTCCACCTGTTGTCTATTCCATTTGCACAACAGCAGGTGAAATTGATTGTCAATCAGTGTTGCTTCCTAAGTGGACAGTTTAATTTCACAGAAGTTTGATTTACTTGGAGTTATATTGTGTTATTTGAGTGTTCCCTTTGAGCAGTGTATATATATATATATATATATATATATATATATATATATTGTGGCGGCTCTGGGTTGTGTGTGTGGCTGCCTGCAGGCATGTTTCTGTTCTCCTGTGTGCGAGGATGACAGGGGTGGGGCATCTCCCTTGGGAGGGGTTATGCAGAGAGGGTGGGCACCACTCTGGATCTGCCATCTGGGAGACACACAGCTGGGTTGGTGGCCTTTGGCTATTTGAGCACTGTGGGGTTTGGTTTTTAGCTCTCCTAGTCTTGTTAAAGGCTGTAAGTGATTGGCAAGCCGGTTCAATAAAGGAGCTGTTGAGCATTCAGAATGAGTCTCACGGGTCTTCCTTCCTCTTCCACGCCACAATATATATACACACACACACACACACACATGTTACACACATTACATGTCCTCTAAGAAGTAAAGATTCTGTATTTAAAATATTCAGTACAATTATTTAGGTTTAAATTATTTAATATCTGATAAACTGAGCCTGGGTCAGTGTCTGATCAACAACTGTTGTAAACGTCCGTTTTACTGCAAAGTTGGTAAATAACCAGATACTGCAGAAAGAGGGGATTTATTTCTGACATGATCCTCACAATAGAGATTTCTATTTTAAGGCTTTCACACCGAGTCTGGTTTTAACATATGAAAAACAGGCACGTCAGAATTTGAAAATGAACGCATGTAAATGAATGGCGTCTTTCACATCCAGTCCGGCCAGGACCTTTACACGGACACGTGAATCCATCGTAGCACGCACTTCACGCCTGTACCTGCGTGCCCAAATTTCGGAAAACTCAGCGCTTTTGCGGGCGCTTACCGCATTGGTTGTGCACGACTACAAAGAGGTTTTATTTAGGTTCAGAGTAAAATTATAAACTAAACACATACTTTGTGCTGCACAGCGGGGTGGTGTTCTCGGAGATGGGAGAACAGGTTTGACGTATGTTCACCTTTAGCTGTGACTTTACGGCCACATTGATTACAAATCGGATAACCATCCTCGGGTGCGTTCGGCGGGTCTCCGAAATAGTCCCACACTGCTGATTTTAGTTTAGCCTTTTTTTAGACGGACAGAGATTTGTTTAGTCTGATGCACTTTCTGCCGTTCTCACCGCTGTGTGCTGAGCAGCTGAAGCGGAGCAGAGTTGCGCATCCGCTGGCTTGCCTTTTACCGGTAATAAGCAAACACACACGGTATGATAACCGTGCATTTTAATACCACGGTATACCGTGAAACCGGTTACCGCTGCAACCCTATTAGAGTGCTCTGTCCTCCTAGTGGTAAAGACTTATTGTAGTCTGCACAGCTGAGAAGTCATTAGACACATTCCAATCATGGTGAATGAAGTAGGCAGTGAAGCTTATATATGGTTCAGATATATGATTTGGACACAGAAGTAAGAACAAACTCCTGCACCTTTTCAACACTCTCTTTACATTTGTGTATAGATGGAGATGGGGGGATTCTATGATTCTAGTACACAGTGCTAACTAGCTAACAATCTAGCCTGCCTCTCACTCTTGTCTGGGCTGGTATTTGCTGTAAAGCAGGACTGACTGTTGAATTGCCTGAGACACGTGATCTCATGGGGGCGTGTGCAGTGCTGCTTAACTTACAAGCGTGTTTTTTCCCTACAGACCACAATCTCAAAAAGACATATTTTGAGACTATATTAAATGTTCCTTAGAAAAAATATATATATTTTTACTTACCTGGGTAAAACCCAGTCTGAAGATCCAGACTTCTGCCTGCTGGGTCCATGAGGGTCCAGGGGACTTGGGCCTATGTGAAGAAAATGTGCAAATATAAAACAGAAATGTGAATATTGGAGTTGCTGAATGTTAGAAGAAAGCCCTGTACGCACAATGTGGATTTTTCTCTGTTGACTAATTACTATGGTTACTAATGTCTTCCTAAATGGCAAAGCGTTCAAAAGTAGAGGCGGTACTGAACTATGAGAATGTATACCAGCTTGTTTTTCTGACTTAATTTCACCATTCAAAACAAGCCAGTCGTAGGGATTTTTTTTTGCAATTTGAAGGAAATGTTAATACATTGTTTTGTTCAGGTTACAATTGTGGTCTGGTATGTTACAGGTCAAATTTATTTCAATATATTTGGACTGTGAGGGAACAGGGAGAATGTGCCAACTCCACACAGAAAGACCTGGGTCACTCCATGTAAATATGCGTATATATATATATATATATATATATATATATATATATATATATATATATATATATATATATATATATATATGTGTGTGTGTGTGTGTGTGTGTGTATATATATATATAAATATATATACGTATACGTATATATATATACACACACACACACACACAAAGTGTTTTTCTCTGACAACAAGAATATCCTTACCTTATTACAAGAGAAGATTGTAAACTTGCAGCTTTCCATCCATAAAATAGGGAATGGTGGTTTAGATAGGTGCAGCACAGCAGTCTCCAAAAAGGATGGTGTGCAGCAGATCAAATGAAAAAAAGGAAAATGAACACAGCTCACTGGAGACAAAGAAAATTAACAGGTAATCAACTTATTGAAAGAACCAACTAAATACAACAATGCCACTGACACACTCTATATATATTTAAAATGTATCTAACAGACATGAAACATTTCACATTATTAAGATTTTGGAAAATAATAACAATAAAAATATCTATGCTATATATAAAGAAAGGTTTTATGCAATTTATAAATATATTTCATTCTTATAAATAAAAAAATATTGTAAAAAGTTTAATGGAAGGTGACTGACTAGTAGCGCACGCGGCGCACAGCTGTGGGCGCACGAGCCAGTTTTGGTCTCGTGAGGTTTCTGACAGTAACGGTTATTTTACCTCAGCTCCGCTAGTTTGTGGTCTGACAACACTTTTTGACGGTATAACATACAATATTTACAGTTTCCATAGTTAATTTGATTCATTTTTCATTATTGGTATTGTTGTTACTTTTATTACATGTAAATAGTGTTAATTTAAATCGGTGTGTACCTTATATATCTGCTAGCTTGCAAGTTGCTATTTCAAATCTTCGTAAATATACTTTCAGGGGGAGTGTCAATTAGATAGTTTAGCAAAGGACGCTACATTTTATGGTTAGTTAACGTAATAATAATAATAATAATAATAATAATAATAATAATACGGTGCGCGAATTACGAACAAGATGAGTTTCAGTCAACCCTCAAGAATACGTTCATTACGTAACCCTAGCTAACTTAGCTAGTTAGCCAGCTAGTTAGGCTAACGAAACGCTAATCAAAGTCAATGCCATAAAGAGAATCTCTGCCTGGTGAGTTTGAGACTATTTCTAAAGTATACGGTCAAGGCAATTAATTATGTTACCAAATGTAATTTTAGTGTTAAATAAATGATCTATGGCTCGGCTCAGCCGACGCTAACGTTAACATACATTAGCTTGCAAGCTAACTAGCTAACTCTAACATTATCAAGCTAGCTAGGTTTGAGTAGTGGCTAGCTGTCCTACAAGCAAAATATTTAGTTAATGTACGCTTATTGTATGCTTTTACAACCTAATAATAAGCACTGTTGTACAATTTACAATAAAATGTAGTAAAACAACTATAAATCTCTATAAGTTATATAAAACAAAAACTTACCTCTCAGCCCGAAGCCTGCTCATATCACATAGAAACTCGACCCCAAATGAAATGATGCAACGCCTTCTGCCAGTGCAGAGCAGCAAGGGCAAGAGATAAAACACGGATAAGAATATCTCATTCCCCAGACACGCAAAAATCACTATTTGTTATTTAAGGCATGCTTATAATGTATTTAATGTATTCATGCAAAATATGGCTATTGACAGTTTTGTTTATCTTTTTTTCTCTAGCCCTATTCATCTGGCAGCATGTTCCCTAAAACGGTAAGTCCAATGATCTAGAACGACCCACATTATACTTAATGTTTTATTACTATACAATAATTATAGTTAATTTTATATTTTTAAGTGTTCAATAAACTGGATTTTTTTTAAAGATAGACAAATATAACCACATTAATAGACATTACAAGTAATTTAACATTTTACTTTTTGGCATTTGGCATTGCTGGACTTGTGGCTCCGTACCGGGACTTCACTCAAGCTGCTGGAATACAATTCCCGTCTTATCCCGATACTATTGGTTATATTTACATATCATGTGACAAGCGGCCTCCGACTAACATTTAACATCATTAAGCTCTGATTTATCAAACAAGCTTCTGATATGATGACAATAAATAATATCTCACATGAGGACCGCTTTGGAGGTGTTTCAATGAACAAACTCATGTAAAATAACTATTTTCGATATATGGTTTTTGTATTTATCTTGGTATTAGTGTTTTAGTCGACAAATAAGCACATACCCTATGCTGGTTACTCTTTAATTTGCGAGCGAGTTCATAAGTCATAAAATAAAGGTATATTATTATTATTATTATTATTATTATTATTATTATTATTATTATTGTTGTTGTTGTTGTTGTTGTTGTTGTTGTATTGACCCTCCTGTTGTTTTCATTCTTTGTTAGCTATTTTTTTGGTCTCAATATAAAATTAAAAATCCATTATTTGAGCTCATAAAATTCAGTTTATGTTAAAAAAATACCAAAGGAAATAACAAAGAAGCTGAATTAATCCTTGGCAGAGCTTAGTGTGCTCGGAGTGGCCCTTATCTAATCTTATTCTTGCATTCATTTACATTCAACTATGTATGCATTCTCTATTCATCAGCCACTACTTCGCAGTAGATTAGATGTGTTTAACCTTCTGAGGGAATTCTCCTCTCCCAAATGTTTGAGTTGGTTGCGCCCACGAGTGGTCTTTTCTGGAGCGATAAAATTAAATATAGCAATAGAATAGGACGAAGCGTCACTGGCTGTGATGGAGGTAAAGAGGCCAGGTGGAGCCGAAAAAGCCAGATTAAAAAAAAAGAAGAAGATGGAAGAAGAAGCTGCCAAATGTTTAAAATTAACGAGCTTGTTTTCCAGAGGACAGACTCTAGTTGCAGCCGGTAAACAGAGATATGGAAATAATCTTGAATTGTCAGCTATTGCGCAACGTTTGCAATGTCGACTTAGCGTATTTTGTAGAGCCCAATACACATCATTAACCTCTTAACACGCCCTGGCCCGCCGGCGGCCCAGAAATATGTCATAATTAATATCTGGCTGTGTTTATTAAAATAATTATAGGCACCCAATATGCCATTTTAAAGATTAGAATCTCTGCTTTTCAGTTATCTAGCCTATTTAGCTGTATATCCTTTCAGAAAATAAACATTTAAAGCGAAATATGCCTTGTTTATTAGAATTATTATTCATAATTACCATATTTGCGTTTTTTGTACGTTATATTCAGTGTTGGGCACGTTACTTTGAAAAAGTAACTAGTTACTAGTTACTTCTCCAAAAAGAGTTACTCCACTATAAAAGTAACCAGCTACAACTGTACCGTAACTGTAACCGTAAAAGTAAATTATGTAATTACTATTATTATTAGAAAAATAACAAGCGAAAATAAACCCAAAATGTTGACAAAAATATAGTCTAACGAATTTAAAAAAAAAAGAAACGAAAAACTCCACACAACCAAAGAAAATTACTAAGACTTGTAATACTGAAAAAAAAAAACGGAAAAAGCAAATTCGCGTCTGGGGATGAAATTAAACAAATTAGACAGGCACTTGTGCGTGTAAAATAAGTAAAGAACGAAATTAATACTAATAAAAAATAAACTATTATTATTATTATTATTGGCAGTGGTAGTAGAATAATAATACTTGACGCTATTATTAATACCAATTCTTTTTCAAATTATAAAATAATAATAATAATAATAATAATAATAATAATAATAATAATAATACATGCTATTAAAATGCCACTTTTTATCATAATCATTTTCATTGCAGTTCCTACAACATAAGCTTTTATATTTGTATCCAGTTGATCTGCATAAATTCATATTCATTTTTTTTACTTCCCCCTCTTGTAAATTGTCACTACTATGATTCTAACAATAATATAACCAGACACTTTGCACTACATTTATAATATTTAATGTGGTTCTATTTGTTTTATAAGTTACATCGGAAGCCATTTCCCTGTGGTTTATTTTTTTGCGCTCGGTGTGAAACACGCGTTAATATTTAAAATAACAATTGAAATGAATTAGAAAAAATAATCATTGTTTTTCATTTTTGTAATAATTCAGTCAGTTTATTTAGTCAGTATTTAGTATTGCACTTGCCGTGGTATAGCTGTATTAAACCATCATACTGCATGTCCAGTCCGTGGATTTTCATTATATATTAAGTACAGTTAATATATGTTGTATGAAGAGATCACAAAATTGAAAATGAACAAAAATACTTCTTTGTTTATTCTCTTAGGCTTCATCCCAGGGAGAGGAGGCTTGAGACGCTGACAGCGAGCACACCACACATTTTCAAGATCAGTTCATGTTCACAGTTTATTATTGTTACAATAAAGGTTTTTGCATCATCACTTTTTGTGTCTAATTTTACGCTACAAGCATTTACTGTCCCATCATAGTCCGTGTTACCAGGAGGTCCTACAAACGTCCTAAGTATGTTGTATAAACGTCTCATCAGAGTCCCCTGGATGTTATTTCGGGGTCCTATGAACGTCCTAAGAACGTTAAACAAAACCTTTAAAACACTTCCCATAAGCGTCCCCTCGGAGTCCTCAGGTGGTTCTAGAAACGTCCTAAGAACGTTACTAACGACGTTTAGAGGACTTTCCATCAACGTCCCCTGGACGTCCCGTGAAGGTTCCCTGGTGGTCCTACAAACGTCCTATGAGGACGTCCGCTGCAACATTTTGGCGACCCTACAAAATGCCCGTCCTGGGGACGTTCGCGGTGTTGGTTCGGGGGACGTCCTCCGGACGTGTTTTTGTTAGCTGGGTTGCCATCTCAAGACTTGACTATTGCAACTCCTTTCTGGCTGGTCTTCCATGGTGAGCCACCAAACCCCTGCAACTACTTCAGAATGCAGCAGACTCCTTTGCTGCGTTCCCTTCCACTTGTTTCTTATCGTAGCCCGTGTCAGATTTAAAACCCTGATTCTGGCCTACGAAGCCAAAATTGGACCAGCTCCTCATCATCATCAAAGCCTCTAGGATGCCACCAAGAACTATTCAAGCTTTCAGTCTGGCTTGGCTGGACCCACCATCACTCAAGACCCACAGAAAACAAAGTTCCACTGGCTGTCAGAACAGCAGAATCACTCATTGGGCCCTATCGTACACCTTGCGCAAGGCGCATCGTGATGCTCTCTTTGCTGTCTTACACCCCATCAATATTATATTCTCTATTTTCACGCTTTTAGGAATATGTTAAAGCTGATGGGTGTGGTGATCTCGAATTGAGGTCTGTTCAGTTAAATATCTGGCGTTTTTCTAGCTTGGTGGCTGGAAATAGTGTCAGAGCGCACCTGAATCTTAAAGGGAATTATGACTGGCACACTGATTGGTTTATTATTTTACATTAAGCCCAAAACACACCCATGATTAATTAAGGGAATTGGTACATGCATTTTTTTTTGTGTTTTTCCAGCTGCGCAAGGTGTGATTTTTGCACCCTCCCATTAATAAAAACACATCGACCTGCCCCTAAACCAAGCTGCATGATTGAGACAATTGAGTGGTCTGCTATAGATTGCTAAAATAGGGACTGCGGTCTTCAAACTGCGGCTAAAAAAAGTAATCTTTTCAAAGAGTTTTAGGTTAGTTTCTAAACTAACCAAAAAATCATTCTTTGAGGGTCTAAACATTATCAAAGCTTGATGTATCTCTTAAACCTAGTCTCTAAACTCTAGTGTTGGATATTTTCGGAAGCACTTTTATAAGTCACTCTTAATAAGGGCATCTGGGCGCCGAGTGGTCCAGCGGTCTAAAGCGCTGCCACTATGAGCGGGAGGTTGCAGGTTCGAACCCCCGCTCATGCAGCTTTTGCCATCAAGCTGCCGGCGCTCAGAGGGAGCAAAATTGGCCCTGCTCCCTCCAGGTGGGTAGATGGCGCTCTCTCCCCACATCACTCCTAGGGTGATGTCTGCAGCACAGGGCGTCTGTGAGCTGATGTATCGGAACCGAGTCGAAGGAAGCATGGGTTAGTCTTTACGCTTCTTGTGTGTTGGGGCGTCGCTAGTGATAGGGGGAGTCCTAATGAGTGGGTTGGGTAATTGGCCGTATAAATTGGGGAGAAAATGGCAAAAATTAAAAATAATTTTATTTAAAAATAAAAAAAAATAAGGGCATCTGCTAATTATACTCTAAATATAAACATTTATCTCTAAGAGTGTAGTGGCAGGTAGAGAGGTAGAGGATATTTCACTTGATCAGGCAGTATAATTCGATGCTGTGGTGTCGTCACACAGCTCCACAGCTCCAGCCTGCCGCAGTAAAAGCGATTACGCCAGCTGGATGACTGTCATCTGTCAGACTTTCCTCCAGCAGCCGCTCAAGCTGACTGATCACGACTCTACTGCTGCTTTAAGCTCTTCTATCCTACGCCAACGAGCAGCTAACACAGATCCCCACCCTCTTTTCTTTTCCTCTCTTCTCCTCTCTTCTCTTCTCTGAAACGTGCCCGCGGTGGGCCCTCCTCCGCCGAGCGACCAGACACATCAGGCCTGCAGTAAAAGTGTCAGCTGAATGCAGATCATCTTCAGCCTGATCTGTAATTGTGGGTGATATATAGCGGCCCGGGCGAGATGCGCAGGCGCTCGGCAGCTGCTCACGGTTAGTGTCCGGCGTCTTATTTGCGTAGCCACCTCTCAGAATCATTGTAATTTACTGCGCTCAATTCAATGGCGGCAGTGATTGGGCTTTAGCCTTCCTCGCACACTGTAATCTCGGAGATTTATCATCCGGACGGCCGGCCGTTTCTCTGTGTGTGTACTGTACTGTAACCAGAGCGCGTCAGACAGCACAGGAGTCATCGGGTTCATGTCTGCAGCTCGTCACATTATTGTACGAATTTGATCAAGGGCAGCAGCGCTGAGCTCTGCGCAGTTTCAGCTCAGAAAAGAACAGACCCACAGCATCACAGCGTCTATAATGCAGCACACAGCGAACGCTACTTCAATTTATCAATGCATCAAATCAAAGCTGATTGATTCGGAGCTCTTATATATATAAAATGTTTTACTCAGTATGTGTTGATTTTTGTTGTTAAAAAGTGCAGTGTTCAGGCGCCTGAATCAATATTAGAGCCTAATTAAAAAAGTTAGAACACACTTTTACATTTAAAGTTTTTATTTTTTTTATTATTATTTTCCTACATTGTAAATTAATACTTAAAGTCATCCAGACGGAATGATGAAGAAACACATAATAAGAAATCATGTAGTAAAATGTAGTAAAATAAGTATTTAGGTGGCTCTTATCTTGGCAAGCAGTTAACTTGTGCTTTCTGAGGCTGGTAACTTATCTGATGCTGATGAACTTATCTTATGCAACAGAGGTAACTCTTGGTCTTTCTTTTCTGGGACAGGGTAAGTCCTGATGAGACCCAGTTTCATCGTAAGCTTTGATGAGCTCTGTGATGGCACTTGAGGATACTTCTACCTCTTCACAACTTCACAACGGATGCTCTTAAACTTGTAAAAGAGCAAGAAATTCAAGTAATAAAAATGAACTCTTGATAAGTTCAGCACAGCTGTTAACTGAAAACCTGAATTCCAGGTGACGCTACCTCATAAAGCTGACTGAGAAAATCCAGCCAAGATGTCGAAGCTGTCTCTACCTAAGCAAGAGATGCTACGTTGAAGCATTTAAAATATAATTAATGATATAAATGTAACAATTTTTGGTTCAGTCAATAATTCCATGTTTTTCTTCATAGTTTGGATGGCTTTAGAAAATTGTAAAATAATTAAAAAACATGTGTGGCAGTGGCAGTCTGTATTATTTTGTTTCTAAGTTTAAAGCAGAAGCGTTTCTGAGTGGAGAAGGGATAAAATAATGTGTTTAATGGTACCAGTATGCTGGAACCACCGTCCCTGCTAAGCCTAATATATTCATTCTAAAAACTGGGGTTTCTGGTCGCTTTTCACCAGAGTACTTCTGGCAACGCCACGCGTCTTTACGAACTTACGTCACACGTACAGCCTCTGAAAGAGGATCCGGCTCAGTTTTACTGAACGTGAGCGGCTGGTGGAGCAATGGAGACTTCAGAAGGGGAACCTCAGACCTTAGTATATCATTAACTCATATTAAAACCAAAGAAATGTGAAGCAAACAAAAAAGTAAAAGAATAAAATAATATTTTAAAGAAAAAAAAAACACATTTGAACCAAACACTTCCTGAAACTGTCATCAGCTATCAACTTGTAAAGGCATTAAAGGTGCTGTATAGAGTTTTAATCCAGTACACTTTTTGTAATTCTCTGTAAAGCAATGACTAAGTTAAATCTATCCTTTTATTCCTTATCAAGGTAAACCCTGTCATCTAAAATATTCCTCAGATTGTCCAGAGATGCATGTGTAAGGCATGCCTTTAGAAGTATGAATTTCCCTTCCAGACCTAAATGCATGAAATTAAAGCAACACATAACCAAAATTTGGTCTGTTTCTGTGGACAAATTGTTTTAAAGAAGGAAAAAATTAAAATTAAAAATGAAAAGTTAATCAAGTTAAAAATGGTGCCAAGGATTTGAAATGTCTATAGTAGAGTAGAGTAAATATAACCATTTGATTTAATATCCAAAACTAAATTAATATTAAACATTTTGATGCTGACATATATATATGAGATACCAAAAACGTCCCCAAACTATCATCTATCAATGTATAGAAGCATTAAAGGTGCTGTATACAATTTTAAACCAGTAGACTTTTTTGTAAAATTCAGTCCATGTTTTCTCATTGCTGATATTTTTATAGTAGTGGTAGGAATAATGTTAATTAATGGTGGTAATAATAATAGTAGCAAATATTGAGTCCATATAAACTTTACCGCAGTCTGCAATAGGGATTGGACAACTAGTCCGGAGCAGGTAACAGTTGATAGAAGGTGAACAGCTGGTCTGAAGTAGGTAGCATGAGAGACAGATGGTCAAACCTTCATCATTATCAGCCTGGAAAGAATGACAGTCATGATTTTGAGTGAACAGATTATCATTATCAGAGTGTGGCTCACAGTTTCAGCAGATAAAACTGAAAAATCCTAACTAAAAGGAAAGAGCCAGAAGGTAACATAGACATGAGGGCTTCCTGAAGTGGAGGGAAAACAGCACCAGCATTTCTGTTTACCACATCTGAGTTACTGTAGCTTTTCTGTCAGCTCTAACCATCTGTCATCAGTTTTGAGTCAATTTGAGTCAAATAGAGAAATATTTTTTTCTGACACCAACAATCATGCCACACTGTAAATCTCTGAGATCACATTGTAGGTTTATTCTCACAGATGATATAAACCTGAATATTATCTGAAGCCGCTGTAACACAAACAAATGCAGAAATCAGTAGATAATGATAAACTGCTTTTTGAATACAGCTAATGGGGAACTTTTTGAGTTGTTGGTGGATTTCCCCTATAAGAAACTCTACAAAAACAGACTGCTAAAATAGCAATAACAGAAATGTTAATATAATAATCTGATTTAAAAAAAAACTTTATCAGTGCTGTATCACTTTCTTGATGACACCTCTCTCTAGCAGTTGGTTGGATGGACTACTGGCGGTTCACAAGAGCAATGGCCCCAGCTGAAATCTGATTGGCTCCCTGTAGTGCCCCTGTTCTGTCATTCAATTTGTCTGTGTCTACAGTAAAAATATGTGTAAAATTTTAATTAAATTAAAGTTAAATGAGATTATACACAAAAAGAGTAAATCTGCAATCTTAAAAAAAACTTAAATAAATAAATAGAGAAGCAAGAAACAAATAAAACAAATGCAACAGTTTTCATATAGACCACAATAATTTATCGTCCTGACAGACAGTTCTGGTGGAAACAGGAGAGTTGAGGTGCACATTGAATTCTGCCGTGATTTGATCAGCCGTTGGATGTGGTTCGTCCTTCTTGGTGGTACGCTGACATTACCCTGGATACCGTGGCTCTTGATACATCACAAAGACTTGCTGTCTTGGTCACAGATGTTCCAGCAAGACGTGCACCAACAATTTGTCCTCTTTTGAACTCTGGTATGTCACCCATAATATTGTGTGCATTGCAATATTTTGAGCAAAACTGTGCTCTTACCCTGCTAATTGAACCTTCACACTCTGCTCTTATTGGTGCAATGTACAATTAATGAAGATTGGCCACCAGGCTGCTCCAATTTAGCCATGAAACCTCCCACACTAAAATGTGTTATATATTTTTATATATGTATATATGTATGTATTTTTTTCAGTTTTTTTCAACACATACCTTTTCCTTTTAATTTTTAAAATGTTTTTTTTTTCCTAAAACTTTTGGCACAAAACGAACTCTAAGGATTTTACTGTGTACATTTCAAATGTACAAATGATGAAATAATAGTTGGCCCCTCTATGGATATTGCGGCCTTTTAATGGCCACCACTAGTATGGACCTTTTGGGTTTGTTTATTTGTTTGTATACAATTAAACCAGGTTTATCTTCTCCCAACTTCCAGTTTCAGCTGGGAATGTGTGAAGAATCCAATTGCACAGCTCATGCTGTTTTTTTATGAGCGTTTTAAAGGGCAGTGTTAGCGTTAAACTTTTATGAGTCCTGAAAACAGCACTGCTGCTGCTGCTGCTGCTGCTGTCACTGCAGGCTGCAAAGGGCTCTTGCACTGTAAAAAGTGTAGCCCTGCTCAAATTAAAAAAATTGATGTCCATTTGTTGCATCTAAACTATTTGACTTCACTCAATCTAAATAAAGTCAATTGTTACAACCTGATTATTTTATTTTGACATAAACCATATTACTTCACTCGACCCAATATTAATTATTCACCTTGATCCAAGTTAAATTCTTTACATTTCAGTTTCGGAACCAAACTAATACATTTAAATTGAACCGAACTTAAAAAAAAAAAAACATGGCAGCATATTCAGAAGTTCCAGAAGTTACTGTGGCGTGGAAGAGGACGGATTACCAGCGAGATTCGTTTCAGTGCTCTCTTGCTCTTTTTATTTTGCTCTGAGGAGGACACTAAGAGCTGGATTTACATGGGATTCCACTTTTGAAAGTAAAACTAACTACAGCTCCAACGCAGCTAACCCCACTCCCACACACAGAAAACACACAAAGGGTGAGGCACTTACACAAAACAACCACATAACTGATAACTACATGAATAATACTAGAACAGTGATAATAAAACATGACATGAAACTCTGGGATAAACAGTAACATAAACACGCAGAAAAACACCCACTTCCCCCAACAGGGTGAGCTCCCATAATTCCTTCGCCCCCCCTCCAGTCCCGACGCCACAATACCATAAGCATGCGTTGCTATCTCGCGAGCGCGTTCAGGCACTTTCTCTCTCTCTCATTCTCTCTCTCGCGAGCGCGTTCAGGCACTTTCTCCCTCTCTCCCTCAGTGCTCTGAAGCACTTCTCTACAACTTCTCCCGTGCTCCACAGTGCGCATGCGCAATTCATGTTTGATTCAAATTAAAAATATTACATCCTTATCTCTTTTCTTCGAGTATGATTTCAGTGGAACCAAAACATTTGGTTTATTTCCTTCAGAATTGTAATTAATTTAGTCTGAATCAAAATTGACACATCAAAATTCAAAAAGGTTGAGTTTCACAATAAAGTCAATAATTGTACTATGTGTTCAATCATATTTATTAGCTTGAATGAATAGCTCCATGCTTCACTTTTTACAGTGTGGGGGATTATGGTGTGCACTCATCAGCCCCTCCCCCTCCCTGAGACAGCACTCTGAGTTCGTCTTCAATCAGTTTGAATTTGTCACTTACTGGCAACCCCCGGAGTAGAGGATTTACCTTTAGAATAGACAGATGCTTATCTGGAGGAAAACTTTGAAGCAGATATGGTCCTTTCTCAGGCCGCTGAGGCCTCCTGAAGCCTGAGTCATATTTAGTTTCGTTCTTTGTTCTGTTGAAGCTCAGCTGTTTTATTCAAACAGACATTTGTCTATTTCCATTTTAAATACTGATATATAAAATACCAGTCAAAAGTATGGAATTATATATTACACAAACAGTGTAAATTTAAACATCTTTAACAGCTTCCAGGGAGAGTCACCTGGAATTCAGGCTTTCAGTTAACAGCTGTGCTGAACTTGTCAAGAGTTAATTACTTGAATCACAATGCAACTGATGTGTTGCTTCTTCCCAGCTTTCATGTTTCTTGGTATGCTCTCCACCAGTCTTTCACACTGCTTTTGGGTGGCATTATGCCACTCCCAGAGCTTGGTTTGATGGCTTGTGACCATCCATCTTCCTGTCAGTCAGTTACTGCAGGATGACATCAAGTGACCTACAAACAGAATGGCAAATGGCAGCTGGGGAAAAGTGCATGGAAATAACAGTTTGTAAAGCATAATAAAAAACAGGGTTGTTCCACCAAATATTGATTCCTTAAGTACTTTCTATTTTTTGTTCTGGAGCTGTATATAGCAATATTATGGGATTTTACATAAATATATAAATATGACTGTAGTTATATAGAATTATACAGTTTTTACAAGAGATCCCATGCTGCTTCACCAAAGTTACATAGTGCAGTAGCAGCAGTTCAGCCCAGAATGGAAATGACAGAAAGATATTTGAGGAAGATCATAATGATTCTAAAGTTGCTGTTTTTCGGGAAGCATTGATTAAATAGGTTTTCTTTAAGGTAGATGATCCAAAAATCTTAACTAAAATTAAAAAAATGCTTTTATTGTGGTAATTTTTGCCTTTGCAGCGCTGCTACCTCACAAGTTCAACTGTGCTATAGGCGTGGATGATGTTTTGGTGTACTTTGGTACTCGGACACTCACAATATACAAATCAGTTAATCAATAACACCACCCCCTGGTGACGACCAACCATCTGCGTCTCACCGCTATCAGAGCCACAATGCTCAGCCTTCTTCTTGCTCAACTTTCCCTTGTGCCTACACCTAAACCCATACATCACCCAGTGCCCCACCCAAAACATATTTTCCCCATTTTCTCCCCAATTCTAGCCAGCCAATTACTCAACCCACTCATTAGGACTCCCCCTATCACTAGTGATGCCCCAACAAACCAGGAGGATGAATACTATCACATGCCTCCTCCGACACACTGCCTCTTTTCGAGTAGCATCACATCATCAGGGCCATGCAGAGACATTCGGAGGGGCAGGTGCGTAAAGTCGGACTTGTGGGTTTTGCTGGCGGAATATTTTGTGTGAGAAGGTGGGGTGTTTTATGGAAGACGGGCACTATAAATACACTTTGGGGGCTGTAAGGGCAGGTGCTCAAGCGCAGCAACTTGGTTCTGATACACCAGCTCACAGACGCCCTGTGCTGATCAACATCACCCTTCAGTGATGTGAGAAGAGAGCGCCATCTATCCACCCGGAGGAAGCAGGGCCAATTTTGCTCCCTCTGAGCGCAAAGCTGCATGAGCTGGGGTTCGAACCTGCGACCTCCCACTCATAGTGGCAGAGTTTTACATGGCTGGACCACTTGGTGCCCCCTCTCAAACAATCTTTCCATTTTTAATCATTTTTCAAATTTGAGCTGAGGGTGAAGTTGACTAAAAACAGGCGGTTTAGTGACTCTTTAAGAAACAGGCATGTTGACAGACTCTGCAGTGAAAGGAAAACAAACCGAGGGAAGAGACTAAACATCTGACAGCTGCATTGCCAAGCCGGGAAAAGCGTGCAACAAAAGTGGGCCTCATTTGCCGCTGACGGTCCTCCGCCCAGCGCCGGGCCACAAAGAGTGATTGTGGGCGAATAAGACGCGGATTGATCGGAGCTTCGCAGAGCTGACAGATTAGCTTTTATTCGCTGTGCTGCTGCAGACCCGCCGTGCTCCACTCCGACCAGTCCAACCTTCCCCTCCACCAGCTGCTCCGCTGCCGGACTGCACGAGGTGTGTGTGTGTCTGTGTGTGTGAGCGAGCGCAGGAGTGTGTGGTCGCCATGGCGATGCCCGGCCGGCCGGGCTCGGTGACGGAGGAGGGCTGGAGCGGTGCCAGGGCAGCGCGCCTGTGCCGTCTCGTTTGTTTTGTGTGCGCTGTGTGTCTTTGTTAATAGAGGCTGATGGGCAGGGCAGAGCCGGCTGAGCTGAAGGGCAGGTTGAGGCTTCAGAGACCTACAGCCAAGCCCAGTTAACTGCTGCACACACCAGCTGCTGCACAATCAGTGCCAGCCACAAACACCAGCCAAGCTCACACTGAGTGTAAGTGTGTGTATACAGTGTGTGAGTGAGTGTGTGTGTGTGTGTGTGTGTGTGTGTGTGGCCTACACATCCACATATCCACACACACACACACACATACAGTGGTGCTTAAAAGTTTGTGAACCCTTTAGAATGTTCTATATTTCTGCATCAATAAGACTTAACACATCATCAGATGTCCTAAAAGTAGATAAAGAGAACCAAGTTAAACTAATAAGACAAAATATTATAAAAAATATTATACTTGGTAATGTATTGTTTAAGAAAAAAGATATGTAAGAGTGGCAAAAGTGTGTGAACCTCTAGGATTAGCAGTTAGTTTGAATGTGTTGTTAATCAATCAGGTGTGAGACATAAATATACACATATACACAATATACACAAATACACATATACACAAAATGTATATGTCCGAGGACCTCAGGAATGTTGTGGAAAAATCTGAAATGAGCAGTTAACGTGAGAAAACCCAACGACATCCCAGAGTTGAAACTGTTCTGTACAGAGATATGGGCTAAAATTCCTCCAAGCCGCTGTGCAGGACTGATCAGCAGTTACCTGAAATGTGTGGCTGCAGTTATTACTGCAAGGGGGGGTGGGGGGGTGGCTCACACCAGATACTAAAATCAAAGATCCACATACTTTTATCACTTACAAATATGTAATATTGGATCGTTTTCTCATCAAATAAATGATTGAGTATAATATTTTTGTCTCATTTTTTAAAGAGTTCTCTTAATCTATGTTTATGATGTGTGAAAATCTGATGATGTTTTAGATCATATTTATGCAGAAATAGAACATTCTAAAAAAGTTCATATTGTATTCATTTGTATTCATTCTGTAGCGCACCTGTGTTTTCTGTTGTCAAGATAGCAATACATCACAAATTTACCTGAACATACCTCCACCCCCCATCAGTGTAGATGCAGTATATTCACAATCTCTGTCGATATTTCAACAACAAGGCACACAGCGTCAAAACAGACTGTTGGTGTGGTGTAAGGTAGCAATGAGCATCAAATTGCACCACGCACAAGGTGTAAGATAAAGCTCTTAGTGTTCCTAAATTAGACATGGTTGCAAATTTGACAACATGGTGGACAGTTTTGGCTTAATGTATATGGAACAGGGGAGGGGAATGGAACCATGGCGTCCATGTTTTTGCACAGCCATTGTGTTGATAAGCTTCTCTGGCCCAAAAAATGGATTTTTGAAAGAAGAATGGACCAATAAAAATGCTCTAACATTTCTCAGAAATACATTTTTGCCTTCTCCTGTAAAGTCATCATTTTGGAGAAACATGTTTTTCACTGGACATTGACAATATACAATAGAACTCTTGTAACTTCAGATTCATGTGTTATATTTGCTCTTTTATTCTCTCAGCAGTGCACGTCTGCTGAGAGTATACAGGCTGTGTGTGCACAGTTAAACACCTGAGTCAGCAGTGCGTGCACTTTAAAGTAGCTGAATTCATTAATTAGAATAGAGTGCATCCTATTGGACGCAGCGTAGATGGTGCGCAGCTAATAAAATCACTTTACTTAAAACAACTATTAAATGTCTCCTGAAATCAATATGTAGCTTTGAGGACATCGGTTCAGGATGTGCAGATCATTGGCTGTAAGCATTTTTTAAATCAATCTCTGGCACTTTAACAAAGTTTCGTCTTCTATTGGGGGCTGACAAGGACACTAAGTGGTCATGCCAGGAATGAATCAAATGGTGAACGTGCCTGTGTGGAATTGGACGTCAGATCTGATGCAGCTTGATGATCTGCTTTGTATCAGCTGTCCTGCTGCATGATCATCAGTTATTATTGTGCTATCGTTACTCACTCACAATCAGACACTAATGAGCACCAGCCAAAGTGTAGCTGTCAGACTGAAGCAGCGCACTGCATGAACAGCAGGACACGTTAAAAGACTACAACTGAACTGCGCTGAGATCTGCAATGCAAAAAACATACCAAGAGGTTCATTGTTGTTATGAATTAAATTAATTAAACTTTATTTTTTTAATATATTTTGTCATTTTATTTATCTAATTTTCTGTTTTACCTTTTAGCATTTTTATTTTTCATTTATTTTGATTAATTTCATCATTTTATTTATTTTATTTCCTGTTTTACTTTTTGGCCATTTACCATTTTATTTAATTTATTTTGTCCTTTTATTTATTTTATCTTCTGTTTTACCTTTTATTTTATTTCCATCACTTACTTTCTTTATCATCTTGGTGTTATTTTAGCTACCTATTAATATTTTAGTCCTCTATTACTTTATTTGTGTTTATATTTTGTTATCGAATTATTTATCTCTTTATTTTATTGATTCATATTTTAAACTGTGCACTTATGCTTTTATTCTGAATTATTGTATTTATCTTAATTAAATCATATATTTTTTCCTTGTTTTCATAATGCTCTTACCATTTAATTTTTTTATTGTTTTGTTTATGAAGTTCCTTATTCAAGCTCTCCTGATTAAATACTTAATTTAAATTTGTATTAATATGTATTGTTTTTTAAGTCTCTTTAAGTTGTAAAATGAAATCAATGAATTATTGAGTAAAAATAAAGGTTGATTGATTGTTTGATATGTGTGAAAGTAAAGATGGGGAAATTGGGGAAATATGTACAATTGAATGGAGGTTCTGAGCATGGAGTCATACAGGTTCTGTACAGTGGCATATTGACCTACAGGTGTTGCAGCTGGGCCTGTAGATCAAATTCATAGGTTGCCAGCCCCTACCCCCCTCACCAGACCAATTTTTTCATTGAGTGTTAGTTTTACACCAGATGTAACGGGACACACACTTTCCAAAAATTTCTACTTTTGTCTCAGAAATCTGAAGAATATTTACCCAAAGTTCTGGGGGATTATCAAGATGTTTGTTGGTAAATGTGAGATGGGCTGTTCTGTTCTCTTTGGTCAGCAGTGATTTTGCCTTGGAATTCTCCCATGGAGACCATTTCTCTTTCTTCTTATTCTTATTACCCAGTCTCTTTCTTATTACTGAATCATTAACACTGACCTTAACTGATGCAAGTGAGTTCATTAAATGTTGTTCTGGGTTCTTTTGGGACCTCATGGATGAGTTGTTCATGCCCCTTTGGAGTAATTTCGGTCGGCCGGGCACTCGTGTGAAGGTTCACCCGTGTTCCATTTTTTCTCTATTTGTGAATAATAGCCTATGACATGTGAATAACATGCCTGCTCTGATACATGTGAAGTCAGTCACCCCCTTTTTTCGAGCTGCTGCTGATGCAGCCTTGCCGAGTAGCATCACAGTGTGCTCAGAGGATAGCACAGTGACTCAGTTCTGATACATCAGCTCACAGATGCCCTGTGCTGCGGACATCACCCTTGAGTGATGTGGGGACAGAGCGCCATCTACCCACCCGGAGGGAGCAGGGCCAATTTTGCTCCCTCTGAGCGCCGGCAGCTTGATGGCAAAGCTGGCGCTCTCTCCCCACATCATGTATCAGAACCCAGTTGCTGCACTTTCCTTCAAGCATGTGCTAGTCCTCACCCTTCTTGTGTTCTGTTGCATCACTTGTGATGGGGGGAATACAGCTGGCTAGCAGCTGAATGGGTGGGACAATTGGCCAGATAAATTGGAAGAAAAATGGTAGAAAATGTAATATTTTTTCGCTTCTGCCTCTGCAGAATTACTGGGTGCAAAGCTGGAATACCCATTGGCCAGGGTCAAGATAATACATACGCCAATAAACTATCACATACTCACACCAAGAGGGCAAACTTGCATAGCCACTCTCTTACCATGTGTTTAGTTTTCTATTTTATTTTTTGTGGGAGGTGTAAGGAAACCATAGAGCCCACCAGAACTCCTCAGAGACAGAGACCAGAGCGCAATCAAACACACAACCTCAGCCCCCCTGGAGCCTTGCAGCACACGCCCAGCAGCTGCACAGTGCTGCTGCCCTCAGCATCATTTCAGTTTACAGCACAATCTCTTAAGGGGTGTGTTCCCTGTGTGCTTTAATGTCAGCGTATACACTGAAGCTGACACGAGTTCCACAAGTTTGTGAAACAGCTTCTGGTGAACAGATCAAAGACACCTACTCTTCAAAAGTTCTGTTTTTGGGTAAAGGTCTTAGCATAGCCAAAAGCTTGCATACATTTGGGTATTAGCGTAAGAATGGTATAGAGTCTAACAGTCTTGTTCTGATATTTAATTTTAGGTTTGAAAAAAATTAAAAGAAAAAGCATCTTGTCAAAGTGTACTCACTTTAAAACATTACAGTACAGATAGTAAAAAATACCTACATTCAGGCTATGTTCCATTTGAACTCACAAGGATGTCCGAAGGAAGTTTTAACAGGAATCCTCCCACAAGTTGAGAAAAGGACATTTCCTACTCAGAACATCAGAAGAACTGTAGTCCTAGAGAAAAAAATCATGTTGCCTTCAGAACCGCATCTCTTCCAGGGACGTCCATGCAGTTTTCCACAAGACATTCCGGTAGACGATGTTTGGAGAATTTTGCACAATGATCAGAACATTTATCTGGAACACTGCCAGTAATTTCCAGCTCCGGCAGTCCACCTCCAAGGTAAAGAAAACTGTCAGTTCTGATGCTGTCAGCCTGCCCACTACAAAATTTTCACTCCAAACTCCAGTTCCCAGCATGCCCCCATCACGGAACGCTCAAACTCCACTGATCACGTGATGCTAAGGCCTTCCCACTCACCCAGCTACTGATTGCTCACACCTGTTTGTCCTGGGTATAAATACCCCTCACGTTCTTCCTGTCTTTGCCGAGAATTGATCTTATACAACGCGTTTCTTGTTTTGTCTTCTATTGTCTGTTTTGTTTTTGGTTATCCTACTGCCTTGCCTGTTCTATTGAATGCCTTGTTACTGCGTTTACGTTTTTGCCTGTGTGAAACAATACCAAACGTACCCAAACCATCCAAACCAACTAGAGGTGTGAAAAAAAGCCCTTGGTGATACAGTGTACCACACTTTGGTTCTCTCATTCTCAGCGAATATACCTCCACATTTAGCGTAAAGAGCTCTTAAAGGGACAGTGTACCCCTCACTGAATACTGGCCATTACATATTCCCTCCAGGCCATTTAAATGCTAATTTCCCTTATTGTCAGCATGTGTGCAATGTGTTCAAACACCTCCTGAGATTTCTATACTCAGCAAATTAAGATCTTATTAAGAGCAAATTAAGATCTAATTCAGAAATCCTTACAACCAAGCTGAGATGTTTAAAAAAAAGTTTAAAAAGTTTTCTCTATCAAATTTTATCATGCACTCTTCATTCCAGGACCGCAAGTTGGCTTTATCTCTCCTTAAACATACAAGTATACACTAGTATTTTAACTGACAACACTAATATACATATAGCTGCATTTGATATCTCTTACATTCACTTTAATTATCCACTATAAAAACTTGTGTCTAGGGCTCTGAGTGGTCCAATTGTCTAAAGTGCTGCCACTGTATTCAGGAGATCACTGGTTTGAATCCTGTTTATGTAGCTTGCCATCAGCTGCCAGAGTCCTGAGAGAGCACACTTGGCCTGGCTCTCTCTCTTCATGGGTAGATGGCACTCTTTCTCCCACATCATTCCAAGGGTGATGTTGATCAGCACAAGGCTGCGTCTGTGAGCTGATGTATCGGAACCGAGTTCCTGCACTTTCCTCAGCAATGCTGCATCAGCAGCAGTTCAAAAAGAGGTGGTGGCAGAGTTCACATATATCGGAGGAGGCGTGTGCTAGTCTTGTCTTCACCCTCCTGCTGTGTTGGGGCATCACTAATGATAGGGGGAGTCTTAATGAATGGGTAGAAAATGGGATAAAAATTAGAAATAAAATGAATTACAATCAATCACAGAATATTGTCCTGATTAATTGGATTATCTGATCTTTTTTATTGAGTGACACCACTATTTTAAACTTTAAACTATGCAGTATTAGAACAGCAAGCTGGAATGAATGCAAAACTCTACAGTCTATAAATACGAGGAAGAGCGCTATACTGCGGCACACAGGTGCACCTGTCATTTTTAGAAGGCGCATATGATCCTGTGCCAAATGTCGGCAGTGCGCTCCCGAGACCCCTCTTGAAGGTTACTAAGGACACCAAGTGGCAGCACGGGGTACGGTGTGTCCCTCCACTTCTATGCACACGCTCTGCGGCGAGTGCCAGCACCACAGCTCACGTCTACAGAGCTGCAGCTGAAGCCGGAGACGTGAGACTTCAAAAATAGGTCTTAATTCTGAAAGCCTGAAATGAGGTCAGATCGATGGATTAAAAAAGGAAACAATGGAGGAAGTTTGAAAGTGTGTGTGTGTGAAGATGTGTGTGTGTGTGTGTGTGTGTGTGTTAGTGGGCCACAGTTTTTTCGTAGCTGCTCCCTGCACACATCTGCTCCTTATCAGCAGGTGCTTTGGTCTTCTGTACAGGTCTGCTGACTGTACATTATAAATAACAATGCAGCAGAAGAAAAGGCCGCGCACGTGGTCTGGTTAACTCCAGCGAACGTCGAACAACTTCATAAAAAACGCCGTAATCAGATAACCGCAAGCTTCTCTCTGCGGTGCTGTTGCCACGGGAGACAGACGTGTAAGAGTGTGTGTTTTCTGAGAGATAATGAGGCGAAAAGGGCTCGACTTTTCACACACAGTTAATCTAAAAATCTAAAAACACCTGCAGCATTAAAACTCCACACACTGTACAACAGCTAACTACTTCATACAAGGGGCTTTCCTGCCTCTGTTTGCACTGGAGTTAATCTTCAATTCTGAACAGGTGATGGATCTAGGAATAGCGCCGATCACACCTGAAGATCTGATGATTACTCACCTCACCACCTGCTGCTTATTCATAGAAACACACACACATAGGCACACTTCCAGAATTCCAAGAATTGCTGGTGCTTTCAGGTAAAGTTGTAACAGAATTAATATTCTTAAAAAGCACTTTGAATAGACAAGGACATGTTCCATTGAAGCTAAAAACGCTGCATCTGTGGTAGAGCTTAGATTCTCTGCCCAAACCTAACTCAACCTGAGGCCCGACACCGAACTTAGGCGTCTGTTTTTTTATGTCATTTTTATTTTATATAAAGTTATTTCATGATAATCACAATATAGCAAAGTAACAAATCAAACTTGGTTTTTGTCCGTATTACGCTCTTGACTTGCAGGGCTATGCAGTGCAGTGTGTAGCGTTATTACTGTTTTTTTGTTTGTGTGTTTTTGCACATAGACTATAAGCTCAATATAAACCATTAGTTTGTTTAGAAAATATTTTCTATTCTCAAACTATGTTAAATTATATAAGATTAGAGGAAAATCCTTTAGACATCATTCTTGGAGCCTAATTTAATGATGTTTAGGCCTGTGGATCATTTTTCTTAACCAGTAGGTCTATACTTCTTCAGTGTTGCAATGTTAATTAACATCAACAACAACTTCTACAATTGACCGGTGCACTAAAGATCACTAAAATAGGGCTGATGGAATTACCTAGTAAACAAAAATGTTTTTGTGATCCACATTAATCTCCTGATCTAATCCTGATGAACTGAGAGATGATTTGAGGTGATTTATTTGAGAGGAGCTGGAGCTTCACAGTGTGAAGGAAAATCAGCAACTATTGTTCGGCACCTCCAGGAACTCCTTCCTTCAAGACACTGAGAACTTTATTCCAGGTGACTCTCCCTCATGAAGACACTCAGATTAAAATCTCACCCAGAGTGTGCAGCTCTGTCCTCAAAGATAAATGTGCTACTTATTTAGAAAAATCTAAAGTAGCTATAAAACATTTTCTGGTTTCTTTAACACTTTTTTGTTCACAGAATAATTTAGCATGTGTTTCTGTATAGCCCCCCACCCCTGGAGTGGTCTGGAAGTGAGGTGTGTTCAGATAAATTTCTGGCATGTTGCTATTTTGCTGGCAGAAAACACAGGTGCTCCACATACTGAAATGAACCCAGACAACAGCCAAGCCAAGGAATCTTCAGAGTCCATTCCTATAGGTGCGCCCACTTGTTAACTGAACAATAAACAGAATAAAAAATGACACAACATTGCTGTTCCCTAATATGAGCTGCTGGCGTACCTGAAGCCTGATTTATTTAACACTTCTTGTTCACAGAACAATTTTGCATGTGTTTCTGTATAGCTTTAATACTGTCTTCAGTATTAAACTTACAATATAAAGGTTAACAGGGAGCTAAGTGGCATAGCACAGAAACAAATGTGTAAATGATGTTTTAAAGTTTGAAGCTGTAGGAAAAGTAGTTAAACGTTTTGTTTTTTTTTCAGTTTGAAACTTCTTCTGCTTGTCTTAATTAGTGTAATCAGCATTTAATATGAAAATGGTTCACCTCACAGATTTGCAATCACCCCTTGCAAAAAAACTAAACTGAAACAAAATTGCAATGTTATTTTTTAATATTATGTAGAACTATTATGTTTAAACATTTTTTTTATGAAAAACGAGTGAATTACCCTAATTAAATCATTACTTGTTAAAACTTCTTTGCAGTAAATATTGATATAATAATTAGTAATGGAGCAGTAATGAAATATTCACACAGCTTTTTAAAAAAAAAAATCCTGACAAATGAACATAACAGGAGGGTTAATATCCTTGATTTTAGATTTTATAGGGCTGTATATCATTGCTATCCAATGAAAAAAAAAAAACACTTATCTCCAAAACAGCAACTTTACAGGAGAGAGAAAAAACCTTTTAAACTTTTAATGGAAATCAATGAGTTTCTATTGGTCCGTTTATCAAGAAATTTTGGCACAGTGTAATGGACAGTTTGTGTGTTCAAATTATGTAGTAAACAAAAAATTGATTGACAAAAATGGAGATAAGTGTTTTTCATTGGACAGCGACGGTATGCACATATATCAGATTTCTGTATGACTTTGTTAAAAATAAATATGTACAATATTTTCAACTAATACATATATATATATATATATATATATATATATATATATATATATATATATATATATATATATATATATATTTCAAACCAACAAGTAAAAATCTTTTCCTCATTCATATCAAAATCATTTTACTCAAACTTCTGACTGGCAGTTTGAGAGCTGTGTGACCAGCCTCCGAGCACCGTGTGTACGAGACAACTGTCAGAAAGAGAAACCTGACGAATGTGAAAGCATGTCCCCATGAGAAAGCGCCTGCTACTGAACGTACATCATACGACATGACAAGTGGCAAAGGTTCACGCAAGCCGGCTCAGAACCCGTATCTGTTTACTCTAGATACCAGTACTCTGCAAATACGTTAGTGGTATTTTCTTACCCTGCTTGTTTAGCTGTGCGCCGAAATGTGTCAAAGTGAAAGATTAATTATTAGGTTGAAGGTCAGCTCTGATGATATGGGAAGGCATGTGTGTTTTTGTGCATTCCTATAGGCACAAAGTTCTCAAAAGTTCTCAAAAAATGCAAAACATAAGTAAATTAATAAAACTTTCAGTTTAAAAATTGATTAAAAAAAAAAGCTTTCCAGGGCCTACTGCTTAGAAGCATCCCCACAGCATGATGCTACCACCACCATGCTTCACGGTGGGATGGTACGTTTATGGTAATTGTTTGGTGTTTAACAGACAAAGTGTCCAATCTCAACTAAAACAATGAATTGAAATGTTTTTTTTTTAAAATTACATTTACAATTGAACATACTGTAAATATGCACACCATTGCAGATCATTAATGTCTATTTGTGTGAGGTCTAAGAATGGATTGAACCAAAGAATTCACATATCGTATTTTATGGACTATAAGAAGCACTGTATTATAAGTAGAGCTTAGATTCTCTGCCCGAACCCGACCTGACCGAAATCGGGTCGGTCCGGGCCGAAATTTCCCACCACATTCCTCGGGCCGGGTCGGGTCGGGCTCCAGAAAATAGTCTTAGATGTAGGCATCTGTTTTTTAATTAAATAACGAAAATAACGAAAACTGAAAGTGAAACTAAACCGCCGTTTTCACTCCCGCAGTTGTACAGCGGGGGGTGTTGTGCCGATTCTGTCCGCGAAGCGGGAGTCGGATTCAGCAGAGAGTTGGATTCGGCACAAGCGCGGCGTTAGTTGTAAGCGCTCGCGCTAGCCGCAAAATACGACAGAAAACACTGAGGGAGCTGCAGAGTTATGTATGGGACTAGAATATGAGCACGAGGAGATAAAAGAGAACTTTTACCTGTGAGTAACTCATACACCAGAACACGCAAATCTCTCTTTCTCTCTCTCTCTCTCTCTCTCTTTCTCTCTCTGTCTCTCTCTCTGTCTCTCTCGCACGTGAACGCCTCCGCGTTTGACTTTCAGCACTGTGTGTAGCTGTTCTTAAAAATCATTTTAATTAAATAATAGTTCTATGCTTCTATGTTAGTGTTATTTAACATAATTCTGATCATATTTCGCTCATTCAATCAGCCCGAAAACAGCCAGTTTATTGGGCGGGTCAGGCTCGGGCTCATGATGACAGTTTATGGTTCGGGTTGGGTCGGGCTCGGGCAGAACGTGCACGGGCTCGGGCTGGGTCGGGTCGGAGTTTTTGGGCCCGATCGAACCTCTAATTATAAGGCACACTAACAATGAACATTTATTTTCTTGTCTATTTTCATAGATAAGGCGCGCCAGATTATAAGAGGCATTTTAAGCACCAATAGTTGAAACAGTATATTTACAGCATACTTAGACATTTCTCAATCTGTTTCAAGTACAATAAAGTATATATTTTTTTTCTCCAGGGAAGTTAAAACAGTTCCCACAGTCAGGAGAAAGAGTGGAGCAGGACAGAGCTGTGTTTACAGTTAGTGTAGAACAGACTGGTGTAGAACAGAGATGGTTTGTGGCCACACACTGCAGCCATGTAAACACTGCCATCATAATACGGTCTGCTGAAAACCACTGTGTACCAGCATGTTCACTATATAAAGGAGTGTTCAGCTTGATTCAAAAGAACACTACTTCTGTGATCTTCATGCTTCTTTCGAGATGTGATTATTACATGTTACTTATGTCTGCTGATCTCCTGTGTAGGTACAGTGGTGTCTGAAAGAATGTTCTATATTTCTGCATAAATATGACCCAAAACAGAAAATCAGATTTTAACAGAAGTGCTAAAGTTCAATAAAGAGAACCTAGTTATACCTTGAAACCTAGAAATACGACACACATTTTATACTTGGTCATTTATTATTAAAGGAAAATGATCCAAATTACATATTTTTGAGTGTGAAATTGTGTGAGCCTCTAGGATTAGCTACTAGTTTGAGGGTGAAATTAGAATCAAGTGTTTTAAATCACTGGAATCTCAATCAGATGTGAGTGGACACCCTTTGTCCAACCAACAATGATCACTTCAACAGAGAAAAATGAACTGCTCTCCGAAAAAAAAAAAAAAAAAAACATTGCTGTTCATCTACTGTTTGATAAAGATCACATGGACAAACCAGAAGGCTACTGGAAGAATGTTTCGTGGATGGGTGTTTATCCCATCTGTAAAACATGGTGATGGTAGTATCATTCTTGTTTTGCTGCATCGCCCAGACAACGGGACAGCGTGCCTTCATTGATGAAACCAAGAATTCAGAATTATATCAGAGAATTCTAAAGAAAAATGTCAGGACATCTGTCCATGAACTGAAGAGAATCAGAATCACTTTTCTTTTCGCCAAGAATGTTACACATACAAGGAATTTGGCTTGGTGAGAGCAACACATGTATGACATGTAACAGTTACACAGACGATTGACAAACATTACACTATGAAAGAAGGTACAATAAACAACAAATAGAATAAGAGTATAGTTAAAAGTACTAAAGGAATAAAGAGCACTGAAGAGCAATACAAGATAAATGAAATGAAATAAAATAAAATAGTCAGAACTGTACACATGTGAATATTACTGTATCCAATAATTCTTGAGGTAGGTTTATGTTAAATATTGTTTAAAGAAAATTGCAGATGATGTTTACAGTACAGAAGAACATCTGTACAGCTGTGCAAATAAGCAAAGTGCAAGTGAGAGAATTGTAAATGCAGTCAGTACAGTTCAGTGAGTGAGGTTAAGGTTGGAGACTCTGAGGTGTCCACTGTGGTTAAGGAGTGCTACAGATCTGGGGAAGAAGCTGTTAACGTGTCGTATTGTGCTGGTTTTGATGGTCCGAAGCCTTCTACCAGAGGGGAGAGTCTGGAAGAGGTGATGTCCAGGATGTGGGGAGTCAGTTGTCAGTGATTTTGACAGCGCACTTCTTCACCCTGCTGGTGTAGATCTCCTGCAGACCTGATGACACGCTGGAGTCAGATGGTTATGGATGAGGTGAGGATGGAGTTGATGCTTGATAGTGTAGAACTGGATCATCATGGTCTGTGGGAGGTCAAATTTCTTGAGCTGTCTCAGAAAAAAATCATTCTTTGCTGTGCTTTCTTGATGATGGATTTGATGTTCCTCCCCACTTCAGTTCTCTGGATATGGTGGTGCCCAGGAACTTGAGTGATAAACGGCATCACTACTGCCGTTACTTTTTTCAGTAAGGAGTAATCTAACTAATTACTCTGACTGTAACTATAATGGCGTTACCATTTCCAACACCCCGTTACTGCACGTTACTTTAGCCACTCTATTAAATTTTCTTTGTTTTTACTTCGCGCATACAGACAAAGGCGCAAGTGTGTGTGTGTGCGTTGTGTGTGTGAGTCACAAGGGAGAGGAGGATGAGATAACCGCCTAAGCAATGATTGGCTGAGGTATAGTAAGATTACGTTTTCAACCAATCAGAGAAAATAGGTGGGTGGGTGTTTAGAGCACATAGCGAGAGATGGCAAGTCAGGAGGACTCCAGTGGTAAAACAGCCTTTTCCAGATGGAAAAACCGACACTATTTCAAACTCACTGAGGTCAAAGGGTAAAAATGTGCACGTCAAGTTTACATCATGTCCCCGAACAAAAAAATTGGTCATGGAGAAACCTCTATGCAGGTACTTGTCTTTGCTGTCGTGCACTCTATTCATCTGGCTCATGAAACACGCTCTGAAAAGGTGGGGGCCGGGGGGGTGGAGGGGTGGGGATTACGGGGACGAGTAACACAAAAGTAAAGCAATAGTTACTTTAACTGGTAACTAGTTACTTTTATAGTGGAGTAACTCAGTTAGTAACTCAGTTACTTTTTTGGAGAAGTAACTAGTAACTATAACTAATTACTTTTTCAAAGTAACGTGCCCAACACTGGGTACAGGGTGGGTTGCTTCTGAAATCCACCGCCATCTCTACAGTCTTGTCTGTGTTAAGCAGCAGGTGGTAATTGCTGCACCAAGAAACCAGCTGCTGGACCTTCTTTCTGAAAGCAGACTCATCAACGTTGGCTATGAGGCCCACCAGTGTGGAATCGTCTGCAAATTTCAGGAGCTTTGCAGCTGAATCCTTGGAGACACAGTCGTTAGTGTAGAGGCTGAAGAGAAGAGGTGAGAGAACACACGCTTCGGAGGTCTGAGGTGTGTTTCCTGTCTGTCAGGAAATCCAATGGAACTATTGTGGAAGGACCTGAATTGAGCAGGTAATGTGAGGAAACCCACCAACATCCCAGAGTTGCAGTTATTTTGTACAGAGGAATGGGCTGAAAGTCCTTCAAGGCAGTGTGCAGGACCCAGCAACCGATGCCGTTATTGCTTTTAAAAGGGGGGAGTGGGGGGGGGGGGGGCAAATGTTCACCTACTTTTGCCACTCACAAATGTGTAATATTGGATAATTTCCCTTGATAAATACTGATAAAGTATAATATTGTTTGCCTAATTTTTTTAACTGGATTCTTTTTATCTACACTTTGGACTTCTAGTGTGAAAATCAGATTATGTTTCAGGTCATATTCATGCAGTAATATGGAAAATTCTACGGGGTTCACAAACTTTCAAGCACCACTGTATTGATTTGAATCCTATTCATTACCTACTGATTCTCTTTCTCAGCTCAGTAAGCAATACAGCTTGTATAGTAAATAGATAGTATTCGATTAACATGTGAATAACATTGATTAACTGTTTAAGTGTTTGGTCTAATTTAAAAGCACTCCACTGCTTCTACATCTTCACGCTTCATTTCTAGATGAGAATATTGCATGTTATGTTTATGTCTGCTGGAAGTATTGATTTGAAACCTATTGATTATTTATTGATTTGATTTTAGCTCTAACAAGGTCTGTTCATGATAATGCAGTACTGCGTGATGTATGCAGTAAATGCAGGATCATGACATATCTACATTTGTGACTAACCTCATCTGGAGGGGGTTCAATTCCAGCTTTCAATCTTGTGATTATCTCAGCTAAAAGGTTTAGATAACATTTCATTTTGATGTATGACTGCTGAGAAGTGCCTTACTGACAATCAAATTAAAGCTAAAGCTGTTGTGTTCTTTAGTCAAGCATGGGAGATATACAGGTGTGGGACAATGAAACTGAAACACCTGTCATTTTAGTGTGGGAGGTTTCATGGCTAAATTGGAGCAGCCTGGTGTTCAATCTTCATTAATTGCACATTGCACCAGTAAGAGCAGTAAGAGTGTGAAGGTTCAGTTAGCAGGGTAAGAGCACAGTTTTGCTGAAAATATTGCAATGCACACAACATTATGGGTGACGTACCAGCGTTCAAAAGAGGACAAATTGTTGGTGCACATCTTGCTGGAGCATCTGTGACGGAGACAGCAAGTCTTTGTGATGTATCAAGAGCCACAGTATCCAGGGTAATGTCAGCATACCACCAAGAAGGACCAACCACATCCAACAGGATTAACTGTGGACACTGTAAGAGGAAGCTGTCTGAAAGGGATGTTCGGGTGCTAACTCGGATTGTATCCAAAAAACATAAAACCACGGCTGATCAAATCACGGCAGAATTCAATGTGCACCTTAACTCTCCTGTTTCCACCAGAACTGTCTGTCGGAACAATAAATTATTGTGGTCTAAAACCAGGTGTTTCAGTTTCATTGTCCAAACTTTGTAGTATGTTCTTTTAAATGTAAATATAGAAATATATCTTTTATTAAGACTTGTTTATGCTCAGTGTTAACAATGATTTATACTCACTACTCAGGTAAAAGTATAGATATTAGGGTTTAAATACTTCTTTAGAAGTTGAAGTATCAACTCAACCTTTTAACTCTTTAAGTAAAAGTGTAAAAGTACTGGTTTCAAAACAACTTAAAGTATAAAAGTAAAAGTAATGTAAGAGGAAAAAATGGCATTAAGGACAAGCTTAGACCACCACTTGGTCTCATAGTATAAAAACAAGCTGAAATGAAATAACGAGAATAACGAGGCTATTTTTAAAATGTAAGAAATAGAAAGCACAGATAATTGTGTGAAAATGTAAGGAGTAGAAGTACTAATCGTTTTTCATATGGCAGTGGCCATATTTAACTTAAACTACTGGTTATACTAAATAAAGAATAATAAGAAGAAATAAAGAAGAAATAAGAAGAAACTCTGGCCAAAAAAAAAGGTGAAAGAGTTTATATCCCTGTTTACTCCACTGTCGCTCATATTTTATCTTTTTTGTAGTAAGAACATTATCCTCACCCCTCTGACTCTGAACTTCCCTCTGGTTGATCTATTGCTTAACATTCATGTCAGTGTAAAGAATGCATAAAAATATGTGGGCTGTGATTATTAAAGGGGACATATTATAGCTCTTTTTACACAAGTTAGAATAGGTCTATGGGCTAAACCAAACAATTTAATGAAGTTCTTTGCACAAAATCACACTTACATAAAGTTATTTCTCTAGCTTTCAGTTATTCCTGACAGTTTCAGGGTTTTTTTTTTTTTTTAGAATATAGCTCAGATCAGGCCCAAAATATCCAGCCCAACCAGGCCTAAGACTGTGCACGTTCCGCCCAGCCCGACTTGACCCTCCCAATAAACTGTCCTTTTGAGCCTGAACCCGAATTAAACCTGACATTTTTAGTAAGTAGAGTGTTAAAACTTTTTTGAGCTTTAAAAAAATTGGGCTGTTTAAATGAGTGGAACTTGTTCAGAATGATGTTAATTAACATTGCAACACTGAAGAAGACCTGACCTGGCCCGAATTTGGGTTGGGCCCTTAGGTCGGGCCGGGTTTGGGCAGAGAATCTAAACTCTATTTCAGAACCAGACGTTTAAGGGCTCTGTCACTTTTATGCAAAGAAGCTGTTGCTGGCCACGCCATGTTTATGCTGAGTGTTTACCACACTTTAGCATTAACTTGTGCTAAATGGCAAAACACAAACAAGCTTCATGCCTAACTACGATAGCTATGAAGCACAAAACTCATTATTTAAAAGTTACTGACATCTCCTTTATCTACTGAGTAGTGTCAGACAGCAGGTACAGATCCCTCCTTCAGACGATGCATGATGCTCATAAAGTTAGCAGACCAAAATGGCAGATCTTCAACTGATGTATTGGGTGGGGCTCTGGTGGGGGTTGACATGTAAGGGGTGGTGCCATAACTTGCAAGTTCTATGCAACTTTCCTTATTGTGACATCACAATAAAAGATCCATCCAAATGATTCCTGACACCAAACTCTTTAAACGGACTTACAGAAAGCATATGGATGGATAGTTTTCATGTTGGAGTGTTTTTTAGGGTATAAGTTGAGACCCTAGTGGAAATACAAAACCATGCAAAAAGTGAGGTGTGCAAAATATGTCCTCTTTAAAACTGTTGAAACTGCCATGTTTATATAACTACAGACAGAATGAAAGGGTTTTTCTTTACATAGAAAAGATGTGGCAATATTCATAGTTGTCTCAGATGATGAAAGCTGGCATTAAGGAATGTTGCCTGTTGATCCAATTCCACACGGAAGTCGCCTACTCAGCTCCTTAACATCAGTAAAAACTCACCTTGTCTTTAGGCAATGAAAGACAGTGAAAGATATCAGTATTTTCACATGAGAACAAGCCTCGTAATGGAAGCTTTTGTAGCCGTCCAAGAAAGCGTGAGTTTACCTAAGGCGTGCCCAACCCAGCATTACATAACTGAAGAGATCTGGAGTCTTAACGACTGTTCCAGCACTCCGCAACTTGCACAGGTCTGCTCCAACATGAGCGGCTCGTTCCCTTAACGACTGTTCCTCTTTCATTAGCTGCTGCACCTTTTGTGTAATCCTTGAACCCACACTGAACATTCCTTTTTCCTGCAGATCCGGGACTGATCTTGGCAGCAAAACATAAAACTGGCAGCACTGTTTCTTCTTCAACCTCTGTTTCTGTGCTGTACCAAAAATAAATAAAACATTTAAAGAACCTTTTCTACCAGGAGCCTCTAATGCTACATCACCTTTACCTTGACCAATCAGCCAAACAGGTTCCAAGTGATGCTATAAGACCTCAGCTTGCTGCTTTCAGGTGGCAATATCCCAACCGGTTGCCCAAGGCATTGACTCCACCCCTGCTTTCTACATATGGCTGTATCTGTGAGGGTCTGGTAGCTGCAAGACCTGGGCCTACCTCAAATACCATTTTTCAAGTCAAAGACTTTTGCTTCAGATATGATTTTCTTTCTGGCACCCATTTTCACCCTAAAACTATACACTCACCCACCTCTTTATTAAGTACACCTGTCCAACTGCTCATTAACGCAAATGTCGAATCACATGGCAGCAACTCAATGCATTTAGGCATGTAGACATGGCCAAGATGATCTGCTGCAGTTAAAGCTACAGCATCAGAATGGAGAAAAAAGGTGATTTAAGTGACTTTGAACGTGGCCTGGTTGTTGGTGCCAGAAGGGCTGATCTGAGTATTTCTACTGGGATTTTCACACACAACCATCTGTAGGGTTTACAGAGAATGACCCAAAGAAAAAGAGAAAATATCCAGTGAGCTGATATCAGTTCTGTGGGAGCAAATGCCTTGTTCATGCCAGAGGTCAGAGAAGAATGACCAGATTGGTTCCAGCTGATAGAACAGCAACAGTAAAGGCTTCGGCATACTTAATGCGGAGACGACGTTCGCGTGGCTTCGGCGAACAATGTGACGTAGTTGCGGAGAAAATGAACAGCCGCGCACGTCGCACAGGGGCTTCGTTTTCCGTGTCGTGCACCTGGAACCTGGGCGCACTCCACGGCCAAACACACAACGTGACAACGCCTGTGATTGGTCGTTAAAAAAGAGGCGTGCCAAGCAGGTACAGCGTTACCGTTACCTTTATGATTCTTCATTGAGAGATACATACTGGAGCTTGTCTAGACAGAGTGCGATGGGTGATAGTTTTCATGAAACTTAACTTTATTAATGTCACAGCACCACCAGCAGTTGTGGAGCATACGAGGCGCAGAAAGTATGCCAGCTCGAAAGCGTACTTGACTTCGTGCAATGCTCACGAAATATGTTTCGCTGGAAGTATGCCGAGGCCTTCACTCAAATAACCAATCGTTACAACCGAGGTCTTCAGAAGAGCTTCTCTGAACATCAGCACAACACGTCCAACCTTGAGACGGATGAGCTACAGCAGCAGAGGATCACACCGAGTGCAGCTCCTGTCTGCTAAGAACTGAGGCAGAAAACTGAGGCTACAATTCACACAGACTCACCAAAATTGGACAATAAAAGATTAGAAAAACGTTACCTGCTCTGATGAGTATTCTGCTGTGAATTTCGGATGGTAGGGTCAGAATTTGGCGTCAACAACATGGAAGCATGGATCCATTCTGCCTTGTATCACCGGTTCAGGCTGGTGGTGGTGGTGAGGGAAAGGTGTGGGGGTTATTTTCCTGGCACACTTTGGGCCGATTAGTACCAATTGAGCGTTGTGTCAACGCTACAGCCTACCTGAGTATTGTTGCTGACCATGTCCTCCATCCCTTTTTGACCACAGTGTACCATCGTCTGATCGTCTTGAAGTACCTTAAGCTTATTTGAAGGTTCCTCAAATCACCTTAAGCGGATCCTCCAAAGTTTTTAATAGAGGAACCAGTAAAAATTAATCAAGGAACTTTCACTTTTTATACAGTGGCCTTGTTCAAACAACACCTCTAAACATTGTTTATACAGGCATGGCCATTCCTAAGCAGTCCCCTGAAAAATATAGTGTTAACCATTTTGCACTAATCCTTGATCTGATTTTCATACGCTAGTAAAGCTTTGAGGTTTAGGCATTGGTCCCAAAGTGTCATCTTGCTAACTTGACTTAAAAAAGCAAGATATCCTAAAGGTTTGGACAGCTCTAAACACCTAAAGTGAGGATTATGAAGGGATTATGATGGCCTTACAGATAAAAATGTCATGGTTCAAGTGCAACACTAAGAACGGATATCTAATATTGATGGATTAGCACTTTGCTGCTGCCTTGCTTGGTTGCATGACTAGAGGAAGTTATGTCTAAAATTCAGTGTAAGAGGAGAGCTCAGAGGTATTATTGTTGAGACAATGCTTTCAGGTAGCAAACTACCTCAGCAGACTAGATTAGAAAGACTTTGTTACTGTGTTGGGGCTGCATGATGATTCTTATAAAAGGATTAGCAGTTCTCAAATGGTATTGGATTAATTAACCAATTGTTCCATTAGGCCATCAGCTGTTTCTAGGACAATCTCTAAATTCTTTTTTTTAAGTGCAACACAACATATACAAGTATACTACTAATCATTACAGCCAAGAGGGCCAAACCCATCCTCCTGAAGGTCTAACTGTACAGATGTTTGTCTTCTAGCCCTAATCTAACTCTGCATTGACGTAGCAAGCACTTCTAATGTACATGGGTCAGGTGGGATTGACTTGGATTAGAGCTAAGATCTCTGGGAATTTGGATTTCTAGAATTGGTCTCTGCCAAACACTTGGTGACCATATGACCTAGACGGTATTGATCTTTTCCAGGTTTAATGAATCTTGAGGACATTGTAGTTTTAGCAGTTTTATCCCATTTTCGTCCAAAGTTTGCAATTCTCATGCAGAGAATCTAAATTCTTCTTTAAAATGTACAAAAGGTACTAATTTTCTTAATGAATCATGGGCGGGTTTTGGACGTAACGTGAAATAAACCAGTCAGTGTGTCACTTGCCATTTTCTTAAAGCGCCAGGTGTGCTCTGACTTTGGCGTGTTGCTTTTTTAGGGGCGCAGCTACAGTTGGACCTAAAAATATTTGCATATTCATCTTCATTATATTGAAATAAAGTGTCCAGGAAATTATTATAATTTTCATTCACTTAGAAACATATTTTGTTACCTTTGTTACACTTTCAGTTGAAATTTGATTGTTTTTTTTTCAGATGCAGAGCCTCCTAGTAATTCTGCTCTTAGCTACTAAGAAGAGGGATTTTTTTTATCGACTGCAGTACAGTCTTTAAAAAGGCACTAAACCCTAAACAATATGTTTATTAATAACTAAAATGTGTTTTAGTTATTAAAAAAACTTTCCTGACCTTTAATTGTGGTCATTTCCGCCTCTGTAGCGCCCTCACAGGTTCAACTGTGCTATAGGCGTGGATGATGTTTCCATGTACTTTCCAAATCAATCAATTAATAATACCGCCCCCTGGTGACGTCCAATCATTTGCATCTCAAAGGAAAAATATCAGCCAAATTAGCTCTTCCTCCTGTCCCTCCCCTAAACCCATACATCACCAGTGTTGGGCACGTTACTTTGAAAAAGTAATTAGTTATAGTTACTAGTTACTTCTCCAAAAAAGTAACTGAGTTACTAACTGAGTTACTCCACTATAAAAGTAAGTAGTTACCAGTAAAAGTAACTATCACGTTACTTTTTTTATTCGCCTGTAAAAAAAAAAAGAAAATCAATTATGTATTTACTATTATTATTAGAAAAATAACAAACGAAAATAAACCCAAAATGTTGACAAAAATATAATCTAACAAATTAAAAAAAACAAAAAAAACGAAATTCTCCACACAGCCAAAGAAAATTACTAAAACTTGTAATACTGAAAAAAACTGAAAAAAAAAAGGAAAAAGGTGTCTGGGGATGAAATTAAACAAACCAAGCCACACTCAAAGGAAAAATGTATATAGACAAAAACAACAAACTAATGACCGTTAAAATTGTATTAATATAACAGTTTAACAGCTGGATTAAACAGCTTTACCAAAAGAGAAAGCAGCAGCACCCCAAAAACCGGAGCAGCTAAAAAGAGCTTAAAGTCCTTAAAGCGGAACTTGGCCTGTCCACGGCCAGTGTTGTGCAAGAACGAGTTCAAAAGCACGTATATTGAACACGCTCATTTTTTCGTGAACGTTGAACTGAACGCAACACATTTTTAATAAAGAACTTGAACGTGAATTAGTTCACATTATGTGTCATGAACGGCAGACATCACTGTAAAACGTTGGCTAGTTAATAACATACCGGCAACGACGCGGAGAGCGCAGAGCAACGACGCGGAGAGCGCGGAGAGATACTGAGCGAGAAAGAGAGAGAAGTGTGAGAGAAAGCGCTGCAATAAAAAAAAAATGGCTAGTGGAAGTGATGGCACGGAGACAGACACCGATTCTCCTTATGAACATTTTCATCACCTGGTAAGAAACCCACAACTGCAGTGTGATGAGCAAATGTCTACAATGAGCAGTTTCACAGAACGTATAGTGATTTCTAGCTTGTAGTGTGAAAAAAAGTATTTATTTGAATATCTCACGAAAAAAGTAAAATGAACTGAACTTTTCTGAACTAGTTCAGAATAAAAATTGTGAACTTTGAACGTGAACTGTTTACTTTGAGCATGTATGAACTGAACTTGAACTAGTTCAGAAAAGCTGTGAACTGGCACAACACTGTCCACAGCAATCACTGAATTGATTAGAGCAGCAAATCATCACAATTGTGCCTCACTTCACCACGCCAAACCACGTAAACCTACAGGCACAGCGGCCAGAAGCTCAAGTTTACCGGAAAGAGGAGGGGTTAACCAGGGCAAAGCGAAGTAAAAAAAAAACAAAAAGTTCATTAAGCTGCTAAAGTAACGTGCAGTAACGGGGTGTTGGAAATGGTAACAGTGTTATAGTTACAGCCAGAGTAATTAGTTAGATTACTCCTTACTGAAAAAAATAATTAATTAATTAATTAATTAATTAATTTCAACGCCGTTACTCCCACCACTGTACATCACCCAGTGCCCCTCCCAAACTACCCCTTTCAATTTTTAGCATTTTTAAAATGTGTGCAACTAGCATGTGTGTATCAGTCTTTAGAGCATGGGTGTTTAATTAGAATTCAGTTCGGTCCTGTTAAAGAAAATTTTGCCAGGGCAAGGTCCGGACCGTCGCCATTTTTAACATGATTCAGGATTATATCCTGTATACTGAAGAAGCCTCGTAGTTCTGTCAGACAAAACAAATGACACACACAAGTATATTTCAACAATATGTATTGTTTATAGACCTGTCACAATAATTACATTATCAACCTATCATAAAATAAATGGAAACACCCTGAACTTATCGAGTCTATTAATGTGAATCTGTGTGTTAACTTTGTTTAAAAAATATATATTTATTCTATTTGATTTTATTTATATTACATTTAGGCCTGCCTGTCATAATAATTATTACATGAATGATAAATTGTACAATATATAGAGAAATGTTTGCTGAACTTGGCCAAAATATCAGCTTTTTTAAAAAAAACAGTAGTTTTATTTTATTTAATATTATTACTGTATCAGACTTTATTATGTTTTGGGTAAAACTGATGGGGGGAGTTGCCAATGCTTTTTGTCCGCTGGGGGTTGCCTTAGTTTTGAGGTGGGGTTGTTTTGGGAGTAAAGAGAGCGCGCCTGCGAGCGAGGGTTTTTTTTTTCTTGCTGAGGAATTCTGATCAGGTGGAGTAAAGTGGAATATTTTGCTCTCTTGTCTCGGTTGTTTCTCTTTAATTCCTCCACGTAACACCGCTTGGTTACATTACTGTTAGTATGTTTTATAAAGGTAGTATTTTAATTTCTTTTTCTGGTGCGCACCATCTGTATTAGCTTTTCTCACTTTATTCTCCCACTTCTCACCGCCACCACCGTGGCTCACATGAAAGTGGAAGCGATTAACCGCTTGACACAGTGCTCTGCTTCCTCGGGTCACAGGCGGGGTGGAGATGGAGGGCGTTAAATGCGTTGGGACATGGTGTCATGCTGTGCATATTCAGCTCGGATTCTCCAAGGGGAGAGGCTTCATCACACACATTGTGCTCAGCTCATTATGCTGACCCTCGCTGAGATTAGTTGAATTAGTTGAGCGCGGCTGTTCCGCTGAATGCGTTCAGTACTTTCAGGTTCTGCAGTCACTGGCCCCTGCAGTCATGCATAGATGGATATACTTATATTTAATTTAATAAGCTAAAACGTAACTGCAGAAAACTTAAAAATATTAAAAAGTGTGATATGGGCATTTATATGGGCATTTAAAATCCTTTAATAATACAGGAATAATCCTTATGTATTAACATGAATTTTCCCTGTTTACCAGATTGTAAGGAGCAGTAAAGACATTTCACTGCAGTACAGAGTTATACAGGAGTTTCAGTTTAGTTCTCCAGCACAGAGACTGGAGCAGTATTAGTATAAGCATTAGCCGCTAACCGCACAAAGCACTAGCTCTTTCACCGAAATGAAGTTCAACTTATATAGCGCCTTTCTAGAAACCCAAGGAAGCTTTACAATTTACACATTTTTACACACAAGCACATCACACATTAACACTCATCCACACACCGGTGAGAAGCGGCAGCCAATAGCGCACAGCGTACTCTCAACCGGAAACAACCGTCCACCTGGAGGACTGCATCAGGCACTACAGCAATTACCCAGGACAGAGTGCCAATCCATATCTGGAAACAGTCATACACAAATTCACACACATTCACACACACAAACTTACATACATACCACACTTACACACACACCAGATCAATTTAGAGTATTCAACTTACCAGATCAAGTTAGAGTATTCCATTTTTCTGGGCAATTTAGAGTATTGAATTTTACCTGATCTCCATGTTTTTGGACTGTGGGAGGAAACCGGTGTCCCAAACCGGGAGGAAACCCACGCAGACACGGTGAAAACATGGAAACTCCACCCAGATAGGGACTTGAATGTGCGAATGTGCTAACCACTAAGCCACCGTGCCCAGAGGTGAGTATATCGGACTGTAGCCTGGGACGAACCGCTAGCTAATATCACCCTGACTTACTGGAACACTCAGGGTTCCTTAGTGCAGCTCTGTCAGGTGGCATTTGCATCACATTAGCGGTTAGCCACTAATGCTAGTGCTGCTGCACTCAGCCTTAGTGGAAATCTGGAAATCTAAGCTTACTGTAAATAAATGGAAATGCTTTACTCACCCAAATAAACAGTTTTCAGGAGAGAAATCTGTGTAGATTAACATTAGCTCCTTTAAAAGGGCTTTATTATTTAAGAATTACAGTTTTGTTTACCAGCTTCGAGACCTGCTAAATTAGAAGAAAAACATGGCAACACCCCTGTTCCTTACTAGTGTCGCTTGATGTGCCTTATAACCCGGAGCGCCTCATGTATGAAAATAGACCAGAAAATAGGGGTTCATGGATAATGCACCTTATAATCCAGTGTGCTTTATAGTGTGTAAAATGCGGTATGCACTTTTTACACAAATTTGTCAATTTTGGCCCAACTACATGCCATAATTCACTCTTTTTACATAGTCTGGTGGTGTATTAATGGTTTTATTTAGCATTTTTATAGTAGTTTTTGGTTATGTGAACATGGTATTCAGACTAGTAGATTTTTTATATTTCTATTAAATATGGATTAAATCTCCTGTAACTAACTTTTACTACCCCTCTGTCTCTCTCTCTCTCTGTCTTTCTCACACACACACACACACACACACACACACACTCTCTCTCTCTATGCCACTCACACATACACATACACATACACACACACACACACACACACACATACACTGTGGTAGCATTCATTTCCTCCATTAAAGCTACCACAGTAAAATAAACTGGTCTGTGTCACTGGCTGAATGTGAAATATTGAGGAATAGAAGAATAAATTAAACCTTCAGATTTTGCATTGATTTTGTGACTTTTTGAAATTCTGTTGGTAATTAAACATGGTTCACAAAGTACTATCTGTGCTCAATCAGTGAATAGAAATAAAATATACTTACACTGATTTTTTTTTTTTTTTTTAAGTTTTAAAAGTTCCAGTGTTAGGAAGAAATTAATTAATCGCAGCAAATGTATAATTATAGTGACAGCTCTAATAAATACACAGTACCAGTCAAAAGTTTGGACACACACACATTTTTTAATTGAATTAATTTTCTACATTGTAGATTAATATTAAAGACATGAAACCAATTAAGGGACACATATGGAATTAGGTAGTAAACACAAAAATGAGGCTCAGTAATGATTTGGAGATCCTTCAGCGAGACTGAAGACTTGCTTCCTTCTGCTCTGGTAATGCTCCCCAACTCTATGAACTGTTTTTTTTTTTTTTTCAGAAGGACAATGCTCAACTCCACACAGCTAGATCAATCAATGTGTGGATGAAGGACCACCAGATCAAGACCCTGTCATGGTCAGCCCAATTGCCACAGCTAAACATCTGAAATATAATCAAAAGGGAGATGGATGATCACAAGCCATCAAACCAAACTGAATTGCTTGAATTTTTGCACCAGGAGTGCAGGCATAAAGTTATCCAAAAGCAGTGTGTAAGACTGGTGGAGAGCATGTCGAGACACATGAAAACTGTGATTAAAAACCAGTGTTAATCTACCAAATATTGATTTCTGAACTCTCTCTCTCTCTCTTCTAAATGAATATAAACTTGTTTCTTATTTATTTATTTATTTTGACCATTTCTCTCTTTTTCTGCAAACAAATGCTCTAAATGATTAAGTAAAATTGTCACGCCGCTGTGCTCTCCTTCCACACTCCCGGACTCCATTTTTCAAAAACTCATGGGCAATGACATCACCGTCAGCCGCTCACCTTCACCCAATCGCGTTACGCTCCCTGGTTCAGAGTCACCTGTGGTCTAAAGAATTTTTGGGTGGAAGTGGTTCCTCTGTGGAATTGAGCTGCCAAATGAGAGCCTCTCATTGGCTGATCATGTGACCTTTAGTATTTGGAGTGTTCTCATTGGTTGTTTTGTAATCATGTGTGTTTTAAAAGCTGGAATGTTATTAACTTTTGTCTTTTAACCCTGATGAAGGCCTGAGCGCCGAAACGCGTTGGTTAGTCTTGTATTGCTAACAAATCAGAAATTCTCCAGTCAACAATGCTGCTGTTTTGTTTTGTTTTTTTACCATTTTTTGATCAAGAAAGTTCCGGTTCAAATCTAGTTTACATCCAGTATAAAAGATTTGAGTTTGCGTTGATACTTTGCGAGGTATTGTCAACTTTTTGTTGCATACTGAGTGTTATTTCTCCGTATTTTTCTATCTGCCTTTTGTTATGACCTATTTTTCTGTATTTCAGTTCTTGCCTTTCGTCTTTGCCCTTGTTTGATTTGTTGTATCATTGGACTGTCTTTCTGGTTTTGGATCCTGGACTGTATTTACTACTACGGTTTCTGTATTCGGTGAGAGTTTTGTTTATCAAGCTATCTGGCTGTTTATTTCTGTTATACATCTTGAAAATAAACCTGTCATTACAAATAAAATGAAATCTGAGAAACTGATCATTTTAAAGTGGGTTTGTATATTTCCTATTATACACTTTATTAAAATGTCATATTTGTGCATTTGTTCTTTCTGTTTTCTAAAGAGAAAATCCCTTGACTGCTGGACTTCAGGAAGGACTGGAAGGATCTCAGTGAACTGATTGATCTCAGACTGATGATTTGACTCGTTGACTTTCAGTACTTATATATGGTTAGACTCATTCACTCAACTTCCACAGTATATATTTTAACTCCCACACAGAGCCCTGAGGTCACGCCAGCTCTGATGAAATTTGGGGGGGAAGGCTTTGAAATGGAGAAAACCCAGGAATCTTGGAAAAGCACAGAAGTGAAAGTGCACCATAAACATTAGCTCATGTTGACTTGGCTCAAGAATCTGGAAAGTTCCAAATTTAGGGTACATTTTTTTGATCCTCTGAAATAGACTCAGATCTAGCCTCTCATCAGCGTGTGGCAGTGGGCTGCTGATAGCTCAGGCTCAGCAGAACAGCCTGACCGATCCCTCCTCCAAATACTTCACTCTAACTGGAAACAGTGCGCTGTATTTATCCAGACCACCCCCTCGCCCCGGCATTGTTCTGCATGCTGTAAGTGATGTGGTCAGCTCTTAAAGCTGTGGCGTGCTGTAAGCCTAGTTTTCATTGGTTGCAGATGGTTGTGTTCCAGCCAGTGGAAGCCACAGTAGAGGAGCGCTGTTGAGACTTTGCAGAACGGGAGTCATTCGGTGGTCTGGATAATGGGCTAATCACTCTGCTCCTCCTTGTTGGCAGAAGTTATAGAAAGGCCTGTTTACTCAGGGGAGAGTTGACTGACACTTGCTGACTAGTTGAGTAGCAGTCTGGAGCATCTGTGACACTGTGGTAAGGTGTAATCGGTACTGGGTGTTGATGACACTGATGCTTATGATCACGATGCATCTATATATATATATATATATATAATTGTTTTAAATATAGTAATACAATAACATTTATTTCATATTTAGTCATAAGCAGCAGTGGCACAACCACATAGTACTGCTAAAGTACAGCTACGATTAGAATACTACTACTGAGAAACATTTGTGCCTCACTGCAATAGTATTGCTAAACTAGAATTATGATTAGAATGGCACTGCAGAAGTAAATGTATGATTAAAAGCACTACTGAGGTAAATTTGTGACTGACTGGAATGGCACTGCTGAAGTAAATGTATGATTAAAAGCACTACTGAGGTAAATTTAAGATTGGAGTAGCACTGATCAAGTAAATCTATTATTAGAATAAAACTACTGAGGTATATTTGAAATTAGAATAGCATCACTAAGGTGAAATTGAGACTGGAATAGCACTACTGAAGTAGATTAATGATTAGAATAGCACCATTAAGGAAAATTTAAGACTGGAATAGCACTGCTGAAGTAAATTCAAGATTATAATAGCACTACTTAGGTAAATTTGAGACTGGAATAGCCCTGCAGAAGTAAATTTAAGATTATAATAGCACTACTTAGGTAAATTTGAGACTGGAATTGCACTGCAGAAGTTTTTTTTTCTTTCTTGCACTACTTAGCCGAGGTAAAATGGCACAGAATCAATTTAATCCCTACTGTGAAAAAAACAGCTGCAATAGACGCACTAGACCCAAATTAGCAGCTGCCTTTATAGCCGCCCCTATAACAGATATTTTCAACTTATCAATACGCACTGCTGAAATACCAAATGACTGGAAGACAGCTATTGTACGACCTTTTTTTAAAAATGGAGAGCTGATCCAAACTGCTACAGGCCAATTTCCATTCTACCCTGTATCTCAAAGGTCTATGAAAAACTTGTCAATAAGCAATTAAACCATTATCTTAATGAGAATAAAATTTTATCTGGGGTACAGTCTGGCTTCCGAGCAGGATATGGATGTGTCACTGCGGTTTTAAAAGTCCTCAATGACATTATATCTGCAGTGGATGTTAGGCAACATTGTGCTGCAATATTTATTGACTTGGCTAAAGCGTTTGATTCAGTTGACCACAACATTTTAATACAAAGATTGGGTAGCATAGGGTTTACTGACCATTCCTTAGCATGGTTTTTAAACTATCTGTCTTCTAGGACACAGAGTGTGAAATTAGAAGATGTTCTCTCATCTCTATGCCGGGTTACAAAAGGTGTCCCGCAAGGGTCAATATTAGGACCTACATTGTTCTCAATATACATTAATAATATTCCATTTTCTGCTGGCAATGTTTCTGTTCATCTGTATGCTTCTGGTTTGTCCCCTAACTGCGTACTATCCATACTTCAAGACGGGTTTTCTCAGCTTCAAAATTCTTTTGCCAAGCTCAAACTGTCGTTGAACATTTTAAGACAAAGGTTATGTGGTTTGATCGGAAGGGCAATTCAAATGACTCAACCCTCAAAATCAGGACAAAGGAAGGAGCTGTCAAGGATTCAAGGGATTCAAGGAGATTTTATTGTCATTCACATCACATGTGGTACATGAGGTGGAATGAAATTGTGATCTCACGATCCAGTTTTACACCCAAAGAGCTGTTATTAATAGATATATAGATAAAAAAAGAATACAATAAAAGAAATAGAATATACAAAATAGATAGATAAATATCCCAAAGAATAAAAAAAATAAATAGAGAGTAGAAAGGTTCAGCAACATGAAGTCCAGAGTGCAAGTGTGCTATAGCAGCACGATAATGTGAATTAGAGCAGTGGAGATAAAGTGTCTCAGTGCAAGTAAAGGGACCATGTTGGTAAACAGTAAACAGTAATTTGTCCTTGGTGTCAGTGCAGTGTGTTTGTTAAGTGGAGTTTAAGAGTCTTACAGCTTCCGGAATGAAGCTGTTTCTGAGTCTTGTTGTTTTGCACTTAATGCTCCGCAGCCTCCGGCCTGAGGGGAGTGGGACAAAAAGTGCGTGTGTTGGGTGGGTGGGATGCTTCCTGATGCAGGTGGCCCTTTTCCTGCACCTGGAGGTGTAAATGTCTGTGGTGCTGGGGAAGCTAACTCCAACAATCCTCTGTGCAGCCTTCACCACCCTCTGCAGTGCTTTCCTGTCTGCAGCAGAGCAGCTTCCATGCCGCACATTGATGCTGGAGCACACGACGCTCTCCACCACACATCTGTAGAAGGAGGTGAGGACTGCGCTCCCGAGTCCAGCTCGTCTCAGCCTCCTGAGGAAGTAGAGCCGCTGATGTGCCTTCCTGACCAGAGTGGAAGTGTTGTTGCTCCAGGTGAGGTTGCTGGTCAGGTGCACACCCAAGTACCTGTAGCTGTCAACCACTTCCACCGCAGATCCTCCAATGTGCAGGGGGAGGTGAGCATGCTTGCCCCTTCTGATGTCCACAATCATCTCCTTTGTCTTTTTTACATTGATGCAGAGGTTGTTTTCTCTGCACCAATCCTCCAGGTGTTCCACCTCCTGCCTGTAGCTGGACTCATCTCTGTTCGTGATGCCTCACAGACTGCGGCCTGTCTAGGACCCAGTTGCACAGGGAAGAGCTCAGACCAAGTGAGGAGAGTTTGGTTATCAGTGTCTGAGGAATCATGGTGTTGAAAGCAGATGTGAAGTCCACAAAGAGCATCCGAACGTAGGAATCCTTCTGCTCCAGGTGGGTGAGGGCAGTGTGGACCACGGAGGAAATGGCATCCTCTTTGGATCGGTTCTTCCTGTATGCGTACTGGTGTGGATCCACAGTGATGTTGATGGTGGCTTTGATGTGGGTCTGAACCAGTCTTTCAAAGCACTTTGTGACTATCGGAGTGAGGGCTACTGGCCGGTAGTCATTCAGACCTGTCACTGTGGAGCTCTTGGGGACCGGGATGATGGTGGCGGTCTTCAGGCAAGTGGGGACAGCTGCCTGGATGAGGGACGCGTTGAAAATGTCGGCCAGGACGTCCGAGAGCTGGTCTGCTCAGTCTTTTAGCACCTGTCCGGGGATGTTGTCCGGGCCGGCAGCTTTCCGGGGGTTAATCCTCCTCAGCGTCCTCCTTACTTCTGCTGGTGTCACGCTGAGGGGCTCCTCTCCTGGTGAGTGTGGGAGTCTGGTGCTGGGGGGGGTGTCAGGGTTCTCAAAGCGGGCGTAGAACGTGTTGAGAGCCTCAGGCAGGGATGGGTCTTTGGAGCTTTGTGCAACGTTAGATTTGTAGTCCGTGATGCACTTGATGCCCCTCCACATGCTCTGTGGATCCTGGGAGGAAAAGTGTCCCTGGATTTTCTGAGCATATGCAGCTTTTGCCCTCTTAACTCCAGCAGTCAGCTCTCTTCTAGCCCTCCTGAGTTCATCCGAGCCTCCAGATCTGAAGGCAGCATCCCTGGCTTTCAGCAGGGAACGCACCTCTGCGTTCAGCCAGGGCTTCTGGTTCGGGTAGCAAGTCACAGTCTTGGTAGTAGTGACATCCTCCACACACTTGCTGATGTACCTGAGAACAGCAGATGTGTATTCCTCCAGATCCAGCTCCCCCTCACACTCAGCAGCCTCCCTGAAGACCTGCCAGTCTGTGCAGCCGAAACAGTCCTGCAGCACAGCGGCGCCGTCACTGGGCCACACCGTGATGGTTTTCTGTGTGGGTTTTGAGCGTCGCAGTGGGGGGTGGTATGCGGGGACCAGCATGATGGAGATGTGGTCCGATAGCCCGAGGTGGGGGTGGGGGAAGGCTTTGTAAGCGTCTTTCACAGAGGAGTAAACACGGTCCAGCGTGTTATTACCTCGCGTTGGAATGTTCACGTGTTGGTAAAACCTCGGCAGCATGTTCTTCAGTTCTACGTGGTTAAAATCCCCCGCTACCACGTAGAACGCGTCGGGATGCTTGTTCTGAAGCGAGCTGATGTTGTATAAAGCTCCTTCAGCGCATTGTTAGCATTAGCATCCGGTGCTATGTAAACAGCAATCACGAACACCGCCGAAAACTCACGAGGCAGATAGTGGGGACGACACTTCACAGTCAGCTGTTCTGTCGCCTCGGAGCAGTGGCTGTTTACCAACACGCAGTTTGTGCACCAACCTTTGTTTATGTAGACGCACAAGCCGCCCCCCCGGGCTTTCCCGGATAGCTGGCTGCGGTCCGCTCGGAAGAGCTGCCGGCTGGCGAGCTGGAAGGCTGAGTCCGGCATGGTCTGGTTCAGCCAGGTTTCCGTGAGACAAATCACAGCGCAGTTCCTCATCTCCTCAGAAACATTCATCCTCAGCCGCAGCTGGTCCAGCTTGTTATCCAAAGAGCTGACGTTAGAGAGGAAAAGCGACGGAATCGGGGGTCGGTTAGCATTAGCCTTTAGCCTGGCTAGCACCCCAGCGCGTTTTCCTCTCTTCTGACGCCGCTCGCACCGCCTCCTCCTCTTGCCCTTTGTCTGCAGCGATCCGCCCCCCCCCCCCCATAGTTGCTGTTTTACTGACCAAACTGTCCTTAATGCTCAGAAGTTCGGTTCTGCTGTAACTCACACGCGTGGGGTGCGTAAAGTTGGGTTCAGAACCGACGTAAAAACAGCTCAAAATAGGGTGTTCGCTAGGAGCGTGAGAAGCCGCTGCACTACTGCGCGCCGCCATAGCTACATTGATCTATGATCTGTCTTGAAACATGTTACAAAGTATAAGTATCTAGGCATCTGGCTAGACAGCTCATTATCTTCCTCTCATCATATCACAAATTCACAAGTAAAAGTCAGGGCAAAACTCGGCTTTCTTTACAGAAATCGTTTATCTTTTACCCAGGCTGCCAAGCTTTCTCTGGTTCAGATGACTCTGCTGCCCCTGTTTGATTATGGCGACACAGTTTATAGACTGGCGAGTAAAAGTTCTCTACAGAAGCTGGACGCTCTGTATCATTCTGCTCTTCGTTTTATTACAAATGCTCACTCTAGAACCCATCACTGTTCTCTTTATACTCTGGTCAGTTGGCCTACCTTGCACACTCGTCGCAGTATACACTGGTTCACACTTATCTACAAAACTCTCCTCGGCCAATCACCGCCTTATCTACAGAATCTGATCCAACCACTGTATGGGTCAGGCCTTGGATTGTACGCCGGGTGGAGTTTGGACTGTATGACCGGCTGATGGTAAAGCGATGGACGCCAGAAAAATATTTTTATGGACGTTGACGTCCACCTGTACGTGCCGTCCAAATATCCACTAAAATACGTCCGTACTGCGTCTAAATATCCACTAAATTACGTCCATATTAGTTGCCGTCTATTCCGAAAATTTTGGGAGGTACCAAAACCACTTTTGCGTCTAAAGTGGACGGCAACGTCTAAACTACGTCCACTTGGACGGTGCCGTCCAAATATCCACTAAACTACGTCCAGATTGCGTCTAAATATCCACTAAATATCCACTAAACTGCGTCCACTGAAATTTGGACGTACTTTAGTGGATATTTAGACGCAATCGCAGTGGGACAGGGCCTTTACATACAACGCCCGCTCTGCCAGAACCATTCAGCTTAAACTTCCCAAAACAAATACTACTTTTGGCAGATTATAATTTCAGTCATCTGTTGCAGAAGACTGGAACACATTACAAAAAAACTCTAAAATTAGAGGCTTTTATCCCCATTTCACAATTTAAAAAATGTGTTCAAGAGCTTTTTACTGATACATGCACATGCTTTGCGATTAACTGTTTTAACATTATTTGTTTGTTTTTTTGTTTTGTTTTTTTGTATGTTTTTGTTTATTAGATTGTTTGTTGCCTTTATGTTGTTCCTCAAGTGGTTTCTGCTGCTTGCCAGGCCGTTATTGTAAATAAGAACTTGTTCTTAATGACTAGCCTGGTGAAATAAAGGTGAAATAAAACAAAAAAATGCTAGCAAAGGTACATTTGAAACTGGAATAGCACTGATGAAGCAAATCCATGATTAGGAAAATTTGAGACTGAACTAGCACAACTGAAGTGAATTCATTATTAGAATAGCACTTCTGAGGTAAGTTTGAGACTGAACTAGCACAACTGAAGTAAATTCATGATTAGAATGGCACTACTGAGGAAAATTCAAGACAGGAATAGCACTGCTGAAGTAAGTACATGATTAGAATACCACTACTGATGTAAATTTGAAACTGAACTAGCACAACTGAAGTAAATTCATTATAAGAATAGCACTACTGAGGTAAATTTGAGACTGAAGTAGTACTGCTGAAGTAAATTCAGTATAATAATAGCACTACTGAGGTATATTTATAATCAGAATAGCACTACTAAATTATAATTTGTATCATAATTTGTATTAACATGGGATATTTGTAAAATCAATAGGATTAAACAGTTTAAATTGTGCAATGCTTGATAAATGCTTTAGTTGAGCTGTTTTATTTGAGTGCATGCACTAGTTGAGACCTGAAGCAGTCAGTGTAGAGTTTCCTGTGAAGCGCACTATGCTAATTTGAGGGAATTGAAAGTTGTTATTGTTCTTGGTTCAGGCTGAGTAAGGAGCACTCATTCAAGCTTTAGGCTGTCACTGTAGATCAGACAGTCAGCCATTCCACAGCGCCTCCAGACCTTACAACAACAAAGGAAACAGCCAGACAATGGGAGTTTTTACAGCCGGCCGAAACAGACATGCGCCTCAACCTACTGCGATTTATGAATGTGAGTCTGGCGCGGTTTCTGAGGCCTCTGAGTGGCGGAGGGCTGTATGGGAGGTCATAACAACACCATCAGTATGAGATAACTTCTAGTAGATCAAATTTGGATCAGGAGGTGATTCTGCAATGAACTCATCCTGCTGAGGGGCCTCATTTCTGGAAGAGCCTCTTTATGAATGGGCTGTTTTCATAAGTGTAAAGAAAGCATATTAAATCTTGGGCGCAGGAGTACAGTATAGTATAGAGTAGGGTATATATAGTTTTCTTAGAGTGCAAAAGAACCTCCTCTTTGCTGACAGGGATGGTTTCATGGGTGTTCATGGATCGGCGCCACATGTCGACTGGTTGAAGAAGAAAAAAAAAAGAGAAAAAACTGGATCGTTCCGGCTGTCTGGAGGTTCATCCGTCATACTGTCCTGACTCGACACTTGCCTTGCATGCAGTCAAAGAAAAGAAAGTGAAAAAAAGAGAAAGAAAGCTTGATCTCGCCTTTTTTCTTCTCCCTCAAAACCTACAATCCTGAGGCCAGAAAAATAAAACTGCAGTAATGCACACATTCCAGACTGTAACTTCAGGGTATCTGCATACATTTTCAATGTTAAACATGTGAACATTAAGCTCCCCTTATTTTAAAACCCCACTATATATAAGAAGTCTGGTTTCAGAGATGTTTATCATTAGTCAGGCTCCATTTCTTTATTAGCTTAGCTTATTAGCTTCTTTGTTACTTTTGAAGTCATCTTTTGTTGCTGCTGTACTGTACTGTAAAGTAAAACTAGCTTTTATGAGGCTGAAAAACAATGATAAAAGCATAGACTGTGTATAGCTGGACAGAGCATCGTCTCTCAAAAGTGAAGCCACCACAGGTCGGGCGCCCCCTGCTGTTCGGTTTCAGAAGGCTGTGTAACCCCACCCATTCCCATAGGTTTTAATGGCAAAACAGAACAACTTTCAATCACGTTTTTTTCTAATATAATGTAATTCTACCTCCATTATTTAAATGCAACAGCTAGTGTAACCTCTGCTTATATTGTCAAATTTTTATATTCCCACAGAATTCGTTTTTTAAAACGTTATTCAGCTCTATTCAAAAAAGGTGTGGTTATTGTAAAAGGGCTGATTATGGGCGGCACCAATAACAGACCGTCAGCTCCACTCTGCAGCCTGTGACCTCGAGGCAGCCCTCAGGGGCGGGGTTATTCAAATGAGTAGGAGCTCTCCACAGTCTTTCTCCCTCCTCTGGTCTCTACTGCGCAGACTCGGGTTTCAGAATCGCCAACATGGCGGAAGATTTTGGCTTCATTTTCATTGAATGAATGGGAACGGAGACACGACGACCATCTTTTTTTACAGTCTCTGGATAAAAGCATTAGACACTATTAGACACCATCATGCTGGTTTCCTCAACATCCTCTTGCTTTTGCACCTAAGTGATTTGTCATTTGACACAATTAACTATTTCATCCTCATGTCACGATTGCATGAACTTGGCATTGTGGGCATTTTTTTTTATCTGTCTGACCTCCTTCTTTCAAACCATCGTCCAGACTTTTCCACATTTAAATCCAATCTTAAAATTCACCTCCTCACCTGAGCCTATGGCCCAACTTGTAATTTCATGATTTATATGTGATGCTACTGTTGGGTTGTGTTTGTGATAGACTGGTGTGTATCTGTGATAGACTACTAGCCACACAATGCTTCAAGAACAGAAGTATACAGGGCCAGCTCAAAAAATTAGAATATCTTTGAAAAGTTACTTTATTTCAGAAATTCAGTTCAAAATGTGAAACTCGTGTATTATATAGATGTATTATTAGACTCAGAGTGATCTATTTTTAGCGTTTATTTATTTAATTGTTGATGATTTTGGCTTACAGCCAATGAAAACCCAAAAATCAGTGTCTCAGAAAATTAGAATATTATATAAGACCAATTGGTACGTTTGACAATGTGGGCATTGTGCCAAGTCCTGCTGGAAAATGAAATCCACATCTCCATAAAAGTAAATAAAAGCAGATGACATGTCTCTCCAAACCACCACTGATTGGTGGAAACTTCACACTAGACCTCAAGCAGTTTGGACTGTGTGTCTCTCCACTCTTCCTCCAGACTCTGCTTCCTTGATTTACAAATAAAATATTAAATTTACTGATGATCAGTGATGGTTTGGAGAGACATGTCATCTGCTGGTGTTGATCCACTGTGTTTTATTATCAAGTCCTAAGACAAAATCTTACAGCACTTCCTGCTTCCTTTCTAGAGATACAGATTTTATTTTCCAGCAGGACTTGGCACACTGCCCACACTACAGAAAGTACCAAGTGGTCTTATATAATATTCTAATTCTCTGAGATACTGATTTTTGGGTTTCATTGGCTGTAAGCCATAATCATCAATGATAAAATAAATGAACGCTAAAATAGATCACTCTGTGTTTAATACATCTATATAATGAACGAGTTTCGCATTTTTAACTGAATTACTGAAATGAAGTAACTTTTTAAAGATATTCAACTTTTTTGAGATGGATAGTTTTTGTGGGCATTTGAGACCAACTCTGCAGGCACCTAACATCTCACGCTATGGTCAAATTAGGCCTGAAGTTAACATCTATTGATTAACTTGTACAAGAGTGATGACTAGAAGAAAGTATAGATTGCCTACGATCCAAAGCATACCAACTTATCTGTGAAACATGGTGGTGGGGTCTCAAGGCTGTTTGGCTGCCCCTGGTACTGTGTCTCTTTTGGGCATTCAGTGTTAAAGCTATCTAGTTCTCTTGAACACACTTTTGTTGCATTCAGTAAATCACTCACACTAATGCTAATTTATCATTCCACCTTAAATGCTCTTGTTGCGAAACACATGCTTTAGGCTGCATATTAATTTTTTAGGGCTTGAAATTAAACATCTATAGTTTTTAAGGTGGAGCAGAATAAACATATACTAACCAAGGTGTAGTTTTAGGTCGTCTGGTTGTAATTTCTGCGCAACATAATCAGAAATGTATAGAATTCTTAAAGCACTTCAAAAACATCTACTACTTTGGTCTCAATGTATTGTTTTTAACGTTTTTTTTTTTTTTTTTTTTTAGGTTTGAACCCCAGCTCATGCAGCTTTGCCATCAAGCTGCCGGTGTTTAGAGGGAGCAAAATTGGCCCTGCTCCCTCTGGGTGGGTAGATGGCTCTCTCTCCCCACATCACTCCTAGGGTGATGTCTGCAGCACAGGGCGTCTGTGAGCTGATGTATCGGAACCGAGTCGCTGCGCTTTCCTCGAAGCACGCTGGCTGCTCGGCAATGAAGCGGTGGCTGGCTTCACATGTATCGGAGGAAGCATGTGCTAGTCTTTACCCTCCTGGTGTGTTGGGGCATTACTAGTGATAGGGGGAGTACTAATGAGTGGGTTGGGTAATTGGCTGTGTAAATTGGGGAGGAAATGGGAAAAAAATTGGTTGAACTTAATGAACTTATGAACTTAATTTTCGGCCTTCAGTTAACTGGTTTTCTATATGCACTTAAGAATGTTTTTGCCTATTTTGCACCTTGCAAATGTGGATATTCATATACAAATAGCACAGCAAGCAAGCAATACAAAGAACATGAAAAAAAAAGACAGAGAGAAAGAGAGAGAAAGAAAGAGAGAGAGAGAGACGACTGTCTAAAGAGCTCAGTCTCAGTGTGGCCTAAAGTCAGGCCGGGCGTGAGATGCCAGTGACGCATGGGCCACTCATGCAGAGTCCTGTACATATGCTAAACTGGTGCGTAGAGCAGTTCATGCATCATGCTATTATGTAAGAAGAACCCAAAAGAGGGAAGGAAAGGAGGAAAGAGAAGAGGTAGAAAAGGGAAGGGGAAAGAAGATGATAAGCAACAAGCGCTACAAAGAAAAGGGAAGTAAGAAGAAGAAGAAAAAGAAGAAGATAGACAGAGAGAGAGATGGGGGAGGAGGAGGATGTATTTTTAGGATTCTACATGCCGGTCTGAAACCACTTCAGTGTCTCGGGCAGCGTGCCTGGAGCTGCTGGCTTTCATTGTCCGCAGAGACAGGCCGAGCTTTGTGCGAGCGCACCGCAGCCAGAGCACCTAACGAGGGGTTCCTGCTCTCCAAATAAAAGAGTGCAGCTGAATCAAGGCCACCCCTACTAAAAATAACGCCCCCACCCCCATTCCCCCACGTCCCCCCAGTTTAATTAGGGCGACGTCAGGATTCCTTCTCATTCTGCCAGAGAGATCAGGATGTGGGGGGACTTACAGTTAACCATGAGACACAACAGAGGAGGAAATGAAGCAGGACTGGGTTTCCTGAAATATCATCATCTCAGACATGAGCGATCCAGCACAGGTGTGTGTGTGTGTGTGTGTGTGTGTGTGTGTGTGTGTGTGTGTGTGTGTGTACACTCTGAAGTTCAAGTTTACAGGAATTTAGGTAGTTAGTAGAGGGTTGATTAATCTTTGCAGTATCATCAGCCTTCGGAAACATGATGCTTGTCCAGATTTTGGAGGTCCAGCACAGGTGTGTATTTTACACACGTATACTGGTGGTAATGATCGTGACCGGCGGTGTCTGACTACAATTGTCCATATGAGATCAAACAAGCCACTCTAGCAGAAATCACATCCACATTCAATCAAAGGTGTCAAAAGGATTGACATTCATTACTCAAAATGATAGATACTAGTGTTTAAAATACTTCTGTAGAAGTTGAAGTAACAGCTCAAGCTTTTTACTCTTTAAGTAAAAGTGTAAAAGAACTGCTTTTAAAATGACTTAAAGCATAAAAGTAAAAGTAATGTAAGGAGAGAAATGTCATTAAGAACGAAAGCTAAGAAAGGCTGCAACCCAGTAAAAAAAAAATCATCTGAAAAAGAATTACTCCAGTAAAGCATAGATAACAAACATTTCTACTCATGTAAGATAATTTATAAAAGTATTTGTACTGTATTACTTGACACCTCTGTATTCAATATCCACCACACACATATCTAACAAGTAGTGTTCTTTCATTTACTTTAGACATATAAGGTCACCCAAAACAGGGAAAACACAATTGCTAATGTGAAAGAAGCAAATAGGCCCCCTGGATCTAAAGTTAAGGCTTTAATAGTTTATTCTTTAATTAAGTCAACCACACTTCTGTGAAATCAACCTGTCCAGTTAGGAGGCAACACTGATTATGAATCAGTTTCACCTGCTGTTGTGCAAATGGAACAGGCAACAGTTAGAAATGAAAGACGGAGTCTACAACCCACAGAAGTTCAGCTCAGGTAGTGTTATTTTAGTGTTCACTTTATTTTTTGAGCAGTGTAGTTACAAGAAAATATTTCGTTTATTTGATCAATTCCATGGTAATTGTTTAATTGTCAGCTAAAATGTCAAGATTGTGATGGGCCTGTATAGAGATTGACTTAACAATAAGAAAATCCTGTGTATAAATATCCTTCTTATTCTTTATTAGGATGGATTTATTTTTAAATGAGGAGGTGGAGTAATGTAAGGTAGGTAGGTCACTGAGCCGATGCATCCTTAAGTGCCTCTATACTCGAGAAGAAAACATGGAAAGACAATGTTTGAATGCCTATTCAAAAAGGATTAATATAACCTGTTTTTCTTTTAATTGCTTTTTTGTTTTCTTTTACTAAAATCAATAAGAAATGTAACCTCCCTATGTAGAACGAATTCCATCTGAATGGGGTTATAAATAGTGAGAGTAAAAAGAGTGTAGAACCTTTTTTAGTTAAAAGTCTCACTCCGTTGTTTTTTATTCATTTTAAAATGTCTAGATGTTGGTCTAGTTGTGTCTAGTATGAATGCATGCAATGCTTATGTTTATTGTGAAAAAAAAAAAAGTGCTCAGGTGTTTCTGTATAATCCTGCTTTAGATCACTGAATTAGTGATCTCTGAAGAAAGACTTTGGTTTAGGCTCTTGCTCATGAATATTCATACTTGCAAACATATCACCTCTAATTGGCTAACAGCACTGCAGCAGAGAGTGCCTACCTGCCCCCCACCCATCGTTCCCCCAACCACAGTCAATTTTACAGCTCTAAAACTCAAAGAACAAAATGTTTTCAGAGATACAGCCTTAGTTAGATAAAGTTAACCCTTAAACTTCACTTAACGTCAGAGTCTCAGCGTCACTCAGCATCGAACGGCCCGAGAAATGTCATCAATGTTGCCGGCCGAGCATAGTCTGCTCGCCCTACCAGCCTGTGGGTGGTCCTACACTGACGTGGGCAAGGCCAGGAACTTACTGCTTGACGTAGACCTCTGAGCCTTTCCTGATCAACTCGTATTTCTGAGGATTTTCTTTTAATAACTACAGCAGACAAGGGAGGCTGAGGAACAGTTTCATATGCAGCATGCATATACAACTCAGAGAGACCTATAGTACTTCACAACAACAGAACAAGAAAAAATGGATTTTAAAAATGTATCCAAATATGTATAAATAGAATTGTGAATTAAAGCCATGATTGTCTGAGTTTTATTTTGTTTTCACTAGATTTCCAGGTGTGTATGCACACACTGTATCACAGTTTGCTGAAGTATTGCTTCAAAAGACTTAAAAGATGCCGTGCTGCTTGTTCTATAAATGTTTGGAGCATGTGCTCCTCTATACAGCCATTAAAGGGTCAAGAACTGAAAGCCGGACTCAGAGAACTCAGAGAACTCAGAGAAGCATGGGACAGTTTAACTCTGTTAGTGCATATGTAATGAGCTTGGCATTAGCCCTGTCTAATGATTCCATAAGCTGCTGATTAATAATGTAAAATTCCCAAAGAACCTTGAATGCTGACAAAAATAATCTCAGGTGGTAGAAAAGATCTAAAGACACTTCATTTTTATAGCTCTGCTGGACTGAGAATAGACTACCAACCCAAAATATAAAACCAGCAGCCTCCTGTGGGCAGTGTCTTGTGGGCAGTGTCCTGTAACAACATCTAAAATATGGCTAAAACAAACTGTGCATCAACAGATGAGATTCGGTCTCTGATGGAGCAGCTGTAGAACACAGTGTTTAAAAACTCCAGCAGCACTGCTGTGTTTGATCTGCTCATACCAGCACAACACACACTAACACCTCATATACCACCACCACCATGTCAGTGTCACTGCAGTACTGAGAAAGACCCATCACCCAATGGGTATTTGTATGTTTTGTGTGTTTCCTTTCCTGTTTCTTCTGTTTCTGTCCTGCCTTTCAGTCTGTTTTATTTTCCTTCTCTATGTTCTCTTTAAGCACATGGCCCTGTTTTATTGTACTGTCTACGCCTTAGCCCCACCCTAGCCATTAGTGTTGTCACCTTGTGTCTTATTTGTAACTCCGCCCCCTCGTTTTCTTCCCCAGGTGTTCCTCACCCTCCTTGCCTATATAAGCCTCTTTGTTTTAGTGTTTCGAAAACAAAACTTCAGACAGGGCAGAACATTATATTACATTTCAAGTACTAAGTGACTGCAAAAGCTACTGCATGCTATGTAAAATGGCTATAATTCCATGTATTTTTCGCACTATAAGGCGCACTGTATTATTAGGCGCACTATCGATGAACATTTATTTTCTGGTCTATTTTCATACATAAGGCGCACTGGATTATAAGGTGCATTTTAAGAGACACTATAAGGAACTTATAATTCACCCAGTTCTCTCTGCTGGGTGGTGGTGGGGTAGCTAAATAAGTTAAGTAAGGCTAAGCTAAGTAAACAAAACTGTAATAAAAAAAGACTTACTTTTAAAATCAAACAAGCACTGGATGTTAATCAACACAGATTTCTCTTCTGAAAACTGTTTATTTGGGAGAGCACAACGCTTCCGTTTATTTACAGTAAGCTTAGATTTCTGAATTTCTCCAGCACTAAGGCTGGAGCATTAGCATTAGCATTAGCGTCCAACCACTGTTTTTATTTTCTCCTCGTAGAGTATTTTGTGTGCCTTTTATGCCATTTATCAATTATGTGTATTTTTTGTGCTATTAGTCTGGTCTCAGTTCTTTTGTTTCTTGTTTTTTTTATATTGTTAAATTAGTCTAGTTTTGTTATCTTTTCATAACCTTGTTTGCTTTTGGTTTTGCTTCTGTTAATCTTTTTTGTTTAATTAAATTATTTATACCTGCTTTTACATCGGCTTTCTTATCCTTCTGAGTGTGAAAATAATAGCTGTTCTATACATAGCAGATCAGGGCTACAAATATAATAATACTCTGACTGTGACTGTGCACTGTGTGTATGTCAGAGCATGTTTCTTGCATTTAATAGCATGAATAAACCTGATATCTACTCATATAATACTGTTACTAGTGATACAATAATGTTTTTCTTTTGGTGGACAGTTTTCGTAGCAGCAGTCTGCTCTTGTAATGCTCATCATTACTAATGATGGTGATTCATAAGGATGTTTTAGTCCTTCACTTCTGTTTCCCATTTATACCAAAGAGTGCAGAGCTCAGGAACTGAATCATTATGTCCTTAAATATTCTGAGAGAAATATAACATTTTGTATTGTTCCTACATTTATATAGTTCCTACATTTGTGTAGTTCCACAGTCTGCAAATATTTTCTATGTCGTTTGTATGTTTTATACAGTAATTAGACAATTAAATAATAAATCAGTTTCATGACTAAGTGTGGCTTTGTTGCAATCATGCTACAATGTCCTATTGCTTGCACATTTTAGACAATTCCCTGCTTTGATTGAACACACCCCTCCTCTGAACTCCAAAAGGGCTTGTTAATGAGCTAAATAGTTGAATCAGGTAAGTTTGAAGAAGGAAAAGTAGTGTGGTGCAGGTTTTCTGATTCACATCATCTGTCAAACATGATGGAGGCACTGTTATAACACAAGCTCATGTGGCTACCAGTGAATCTTCATTGTTTAGTGATGATATTTATTGACAAATGCTTTGTGATCAGACAGAATGGTTAAAAATGGTTAAATCAGTCACCTGACCCCAACCTAAAATAACCCTAAATGAGTTTATTTTCACTATTTTACTCCTCTCATTGAAAGAATGAGAGGAGATTTGTGTAATGAGGGATTGAAACAAAACAATGAATAAACATTTATGGGACAAAACAACATTACATATCCTCTCGAAGGCCTGGAGATGTACTGGTTGAGCAGGAGGACAGTAGGTAGGTGTGTGATTTTGCATCTCAGTCATTCATAATGGAAAAAAAAATCTATTTTAGCGCCATTAATGTGATGATCCTCAAGCTGAACACAATATCCCAATTAGACTAAAGAATCTGGTGATTATTGATTTTACTAAATAAATAAATCAAAGAACTTTAAGAAATTCAGTTTGAATATGCTTTGATATGGACTGAGCCATCCGCCAAAAAGTAGTTCCTCTACAACTTAACTACATACAGTGTATGGTTCAGGCAGACTAACACCACGAAAGTTAGCTTGAAATCAAAATTGGGGATAAGTGAAGATGGTAACGTTAGGAAAGTGAAATAACGCTAATACTCTCCTCTCCTGCTCTGTGGAGTTGTCTTCAGGTGAAAGCTGCGTATTTTTTGAGCATTTCTGCTTGTTTTGCTGGGTGGTGTTGGTTTTAGCTAGCCGGCTGGACTGTGGTTAGATTAGCGTAGCTTGCTTTAGCTCAGCATTAGCTTAGCCTAGCCTGGCTGGTTAGCGTTCTGGCTGTTAGACGGCATTAGCCGAGCTATTTTCTTTCCCTTTTTTCCACGAAAGACGAGCCAGCGAATGAATGTATATGTTATGGTTGAATTAACGTTGATGAATGTAGATGTTGTGGTTGAATCAACGTTGAATCAACTGTTGATTTTGAAAAGTGAATCAGCGTTGATATGGCAACGTTGTTTCAACATCATACATTCAACCTTTAATAAACCATAGCTCTCTAAAACTAGAAAATCATCTGGTTAACAAAGTGTTAACAATAAACTCACATCACTGTAGTAAATCTGAGTATAAAGAGAGTTACCCACCACTACCAATCTGATTCAACATCTGATCTCAAAAACACTAAAACAGTAAAACTATTAGAACAGGAACATGATGTTAAATTAAAAAGCAGTTACTGCAAATAGAAGTAAAACACTGTTTCATTCCTCCATCCAACCATTTTAGAAATGATATGGTGATGAAATGTAAAATGCTGATTCAAAAGGCAGAAGGTTGAGGACATTATGTTGATCCAATGTTAAAATTTCATCGTTACCACAACCATTGAACATTAAACGTTGATCCAATGTTAAAATTTCATCGTTACCACAACCATTGAACATTAAACGTTGATTCAATGTTAAAATTTCAACGTTAGCACAACCATTGAACATTAAACGTTGATCCAATGTTAAAATTTCAATGTTACCACAACCATTGAACGTTAAACGTTGATTCAATGTTAAAATTTCAACGTTAGCACAACCATTGAACAATAAACGTTGATCCAATGTTAAAATTTCAAAGTTAGCACAACCATTGAACGTTAAACGTTGATTCAATGTTAAAATTTCAACGTTAGCACAACCATTGAACAATAAATGTTGATTCAATGTTAAAATTTCAACATAAGCACAACCATTGAACATTAAACGTTGATTCAATGTTAAAATTTCAACATTAGCACAACCATTGAACAATAAACGTTGATCCAATGTTAAAATTTCAACGTTAGCACAACCATTGAACAATAAACGTTGATCCAATGTTAAAATTTCAATGTTACCACAACCATTGAACGTTAAACGTTGATTCAATGTTAAAATTTCAAAGTTAGCACAACCATTGAACGTTAAACGTTGATTCAATGTTAAAATTTCAACGTTAGCACAACCATTGAACAATAAACGTTGATTCAATGTTAAAATTTCAATGTAAGCACAACCATTGAACATTAAACGTTGATTCAATGTTAAAATTTCAACATTAGCACAACCATTGAACAATAAACGTTGATCCATTGTTAAAATTTCAATGTTACCACAACCATTGAACGTTAAACGTTGATTCAATGTTAAAATTTCAACGAAAGCACAACCATTGAACATTAAACGTTGATTCAATGTTAAAATTTCAACGTAAGCACAACCATTGAACATTAAATGTTGATTCAATGTTAAAATTTCAACGTTAGCACAACCATTGAACATCAAATGTTGATTCAATGTTAAAATTTCAATGTTAGGACAACCATTGAACTTTAAACGTTGATTCAACATTGCTTCAACGTTAAAACAACAACAGACATTACTTTAGTCATATTTCAACCACATTTCAACATTAAAGGTCGGTTGTGTGCCAGCTGGGTTGATACCAAGGACTCATCAACACACATACTGGTGAGAAGCAATTTAAGAATTAAATTTTTGGGCATGGCAATTTACAGTATCTAACTTACCTGATCTCCATGTTTTTGGGCTGTGGGAGAAAACGAAAACGAAGACAGAAAATAGAAACTCCCCCTAGATGAGGACTTGAACCCAAGACCCGGGCACTGGGAGACAAAAGTGCTAACCACTAAACCACTGTGCTTTTATTGTGACACTATTGTTATATATTAAGTATATATTTGCCAACCAGTGGAGCTGCACTGGTTCATTGACGTTTATTGTTGATGTTTATTAAAAAAATACTTTCTATTTAGACAGAATGCTTTCAAATGATGAAACATAATATAAATATAAACTCCTAAAGAAGAAGCTTTTCTATACTAAAAACAAAACTTCAGACAGGGCAGAACAGTGTTTCGGTAACTCAGGGAGGTATTAGCTAGTGCTGATTCCTACGTAGCTTGTTTTAAACACATTAAACACAGAGTCTATTAATAAAAAAGCAATAGAACACAACAGTTTCTTTTTTTACAAAATGAATAAAGAAAATAAATCAAAGAACTTTAAGAAATTAAGAATGAATATGCTTTAACCCTTGTGTGGTGTTCGGGTCTGTGGGACCCGTTTTCATTTTTCATCAAATGATACAAAAACCTAACGACGCTAATACTCTTCTCTCCTGCTCTGTGGAGTCGTCTTCAGGTGAAAGCTGCGCATTTTTGAGCATTTCTGCTTGTTTTGCTGGGTGGTGTTGGTTTTAGCTAGCCGGCTGGACTGTGGTTAGGTTAGCGTAGCTCGCTTTAGCTCAGCATTAACTTAGCTTAGCCTAGTCTGGCTGGCTAAGTTAGCGTTCTGGCTGTCAGACGGCATTAGCCGAGCGATTTTCTTCGCAATTTTTCCACAAAATACAGCCAGCGCTGCGGGAGAGCGTACCGTGGTTGAGCGCTAGCCTGTGCTAAGCTAACGCTGCCGCTGATGCCGTTGATGATTCTAAGCTGTCCTGTGTATATACGCCGTTACTCAGCAATGCGTCAGCGGAGTGATACAGGTTTAGTTTGAGAAGGCCGTGATGTTATCACAAGTATCATCACGGCTAGAACACTTCTCAACCAATCAGATTGTGAGGTCGGAACTAACTGTTGTATAAAGTCCCCTCTGAACGACAAAAGAGCTAGAACAGTTAGCGGCTAATGCTAACGAATACTGCTCCAGCCCCGGTGCTGGAGAACTAAACTGAAACTCTGTACTTCAGTAGAGTGGTTTTACTGCTCCTTACAACTTGACTGGTAAAATTCATATTCATAAGGCACACCGGACTATTAGGCGCACTGACAATTTTGGGTAAAATTATGGGATTTTAGGTGCATCTTATAGTGTGAAAAATTTGTGTTGGAGATAAATTTCAACCACACATTGCCACACTACACACTACAAGATTAAAAAAACATATCCTTGGGCATATAATCTAGAGTACGTCTCCCTTCTTGTCTCAGTCTCACATTACAATATCATTAATGGTTTCATCCACACCTCATTAACTACCACCTCTCCAGTAACCACCAGTAACGAGAATGGAATGCCTCCCCTTGACTTCACATTGGTTAATGGGTTCAGTGCAATTGAACTAGAGCGTTTTGCTGCTGCTATATTAGCTGTTTTTCCATCACGTTTACTGTACTACCAGCTAATGATTTCCTCATACAATACTAAAGCTAAACCATGCATTTGAACCCTGCTCATAAATGCCAGGGGATACGCGTGAGAACCACAGTTCTGCATGAGGAGAAGGCGACGCCATTTAGTTACACATTCTTCTCAGTGGTTAAACATTTTCTGCCCTTTAACTCCATTCAGCAACCCTTTAAACTCACAGCTAGAGTTTAACATGGACGTGACATTGAAGTCTGAACTCAACCTGTACAAATGATTCAACCAGGCCTGTAAAACTGGACCCAACATCACTGGCTTGCAAAAATATTCAATTCTCATGAATTTTACACATTTTGTCATCTTACAACCACAAACCTAAATGTCTTTAACTGAGATTTTAGGTAAGATATCAACACAAAGTAGCACATGTAAGGCTATTCCATGGGGTACCCTAATTGTCTTCGGAGATCTTCGCTTCTCACCTTGGACATTGTGTTGAATGCACCATTATTCAAATTGTTAATGAAATTAAGTCTGACAACTGGCCAAAGGGCAGTTGACACCTCTTGCTTGAAGACGTCTACTGAGGTGAAGAATCTTTTTAAATAGTGGATCTGAAATGTATCTTGTTCATGTAAAATGTAAAAGTGTTCATGTTTAGTATCATTTTAATGGTCTCAGTGTAAGAAGTACAATGGTCTCAGTGCAGAAATGTTAATAATAACCTAAATTAAACATTTCTGAACTTGGGGAGAAATGTCTCCATTCTGAAGAGACACTCCCCTTCCTGCTCCTGATGGGTTTAGGATTGCCCCGTGATGATCAAAGACTGTGAAGAACAATGGCCGTGATGGTCAAAGGTATCTAAATGTGAATGGTGCCAAATTCCAATCTCAATGTAAATTTGAGGTGTATTGTTCTGGTTGGATATTTAAGGGAAGTACAAGGACATATTCTTTGAGTTTGTCTGGTAGTATGAGACCTCCCATGCTCTGCACGTAGCCAACATTTGTCTGTAACCAGGATGCATATCTACTCTGTATGTAACTACTATTTCAAATATATCACACAATATTCTATTTCAACTACACTATGCAATATTCTTAACTGCTATATTGTTTGTCTTGATCTTGTGGATTGTTCAAGAATATTGTTTCATGCGTCAATTTAGGTCACAATAAACCGTTAACTGTTAATCTGTAGTAAGTGTTTGTTGAATCTTTTTCTAGTAGGCCTTAGGGCCTAATTGGTCTGTGTTCTGAGTTTCTTTAAGTTTCTAGACTTCCATAGTTACATAGTGAGTTCCACTGGGCGCAATGTCACACACTTAACTACTGAGGGAAACATAAGATTGAGTGTTATGTTCTGTAACCGCTAGTATTGACTAAGTTCTGGACCGCTGAACATCTCAACCCATATGCTGGGCTGTTTTCACATGTTATGTCGTATTTTTTAGGCTATGCCACATTTTAACCTCTGAGGGAAACAGATAAGATTGAGTGTTATGTTCTGTAACCGCTAGCGTAGACTATGTTCTGGACCGCTGAACATCTCAACCCATGCGCTGGGCTGTTTTCACATGTTATGTAGTAGGCTATTTTGAGTGTTGTGTACTTTTTATGCCTATATCTTCTATCACTAAAGTAATTAACCAGACCTGGTTTTGCTTAGACAGATTCTAATTCTTAGTAAGCGTGCTACTGATAATTGTTAACTATTTATTTTCACCTAGTTGGTATTTATAAAATGGAGTCAGATTAGTTTATTTTAGTATCTCACCTAAGTCTCATCTAAAGTACCGGAAAAACGGAATACGCATTAGGAGGACAAGGCATAGGCCTGTTGACGCCTCCCCTACACACATAACTGTGAAGTAAAAAAAAAATAATAATGTTTTTTTTTTACATTTTAATCAAATAAAAATGTAAAATTTGCCTGCTATGTGTAATTTTAGTCTCAGTATAAATACAGCTGTTCTCTGAAGGCCTCAGGCGTTTGTTAGAAAACACTAGTGAACAAACAGCATCATGAACACCAAGGAACTCACCAGACAGCTCAGAAATAAAGTTGTGGAGCCATTTAACCCTTGTGTGGTGTTCATATTTTTGTTACTCGTTTACTTTGTTACTTGTATTTAATTCAGCAAAATTAAGCAAGTTTACATTAAAATGCTTTACACATGCTTGCTTCACCTAAATTGCAAGCAATATAAACAGCTTACATGGTTAATATTTGCCCTTTACCTTTCTTATGTTACATTTCTTTTAAAAAGTGCTACTCTTTTTTTATTAGTTTTTTAATAAAATGTAAAAGAAAATGAATTAAACTCAAGATATGAGTAGAAAATTTGTTTAGTTTCAAATTTACAAATGAAGCAATGTTTATTAGCCCTTGGCCAAACATACTGTATGTAATATAAATGTGTGTGTGTGTGGGGGGGGGGGGGGGGGTGTACAGTGTGTGTTTATCGAAAATGTGTTTTGATTCATGTTTTTCACAAAAAATGAGCCAATGCCAATGAGTTTGAGTTAGAAAAAATATTTTTTTAGTATCATTTGATGAAAAATGAAAACGGGTCCCACAGACCCGAACACCACACAAGGGTTAACCCTTTAACAGGCCAGGATTTTTGTCAATTGTCTGCCTGACATTACACCACTAAATCTTGAGGATTCCTATTTCTATTCTTTTTTTTTTTTTACATAAAAAAGGTTTAATGTTTGATAAGGAACATTACTGAAAAGCATAAATGTAACTTCAGTAGAAAAAAAAAAATATATATATATATATAGGTAAATCTGCTAATGTCAAAATATAATGAATAAAATCATACAATTGTATCTTACCTGAACTTTATTTAAAATCAATATTTTCCTAAATACAAATCAAACAGTTTATGTCCTCCAAACCTTTAGTTTCGTTATGTTTGTCTAGTTTTACATCTATTTACATCTATAGAGAGAAAACAGTGAAATATCAAGAAAAATAAGTCTGCCGGATGCTGTTTATGTATTTGTTCAAAGTAATAAACCATGTAATGAACTATCATCAACATTCTCATGCTTTTAACTCATAAACACAAGTCTATTCATTCAAAAATAAGTTAAAAAAAATGGTAAAATTTTGATCAAAACGTGGCCAGTTTCAGGAAAATATATCAATTCTGCTTAATTTTATATTTTAAATGATTATATTTTTGAGCAGCCGTATGTCTTCTGGAGTAAAAGAGCTCAGAGCATGTGTCTGTCTGATTTAATTACTGTGTTATAAGACCTGAAAGAAGAACTGACAAAAACAAAGGAAAAACACACCAAAACAGCCTAGAGTTCAAAGGGTTAAGGAGTTAAAGCAAAGTTACATTATAAAAAAAACATACCCAAGCTTTGGGCATCCCGAAGGTGCACTGTTCAATCCATCATCCAAAAATCATCCAAATTGCAAACCTACCAAGACATACCATCCACCCAAAAACTAGCAGATCGAGCAAGGAGTGCACTAGTCAGAGAAGCAACCAAGAGGCCCATGGTCACTCTGGAGGAGCTGCAGAAATCTACATCTCTGGTGGATTAGGAGAATCTGTCCACAGGGCCATTATAAGTGGTGCACTGCACAAATCTGGCCAGCACTAATTTGTAGAAGAGTGGGAGGAAGAAAACCATTGTTTATAAAAAAGAAAGACACAAGTAGTGTTGTTAGCAGTTTGCCACAAGCCATGTTGGAGACACAACAAACATGTGGAAGAAGGTGCTGTGATCAGATGAGACCAAAGTTTAAGTTTTTTGGCCTAAATGCAAAGCACTATGTGTGATGCTCATCACCCTGAAAACACCATCCACAGTGTGAAACATGGTGGTAGCGGCATCATGCTGTAGAGATGCTTTTCTTCAGCAGGGGCCTAAGAAGTTGGTCATAGTTGATGGGAAGATGGATGGAGCCAAATACAGGGAATTCCTAGAAGAAAAGCTGTTTTGGAGGCTGTAAAAAGACTTGAGACCGGGAAGGAGATTCACCTTCCAACAAGACAATGACCCTAAACCTAAACATACAGACAGAACAACAGTGGAATGATTTAGATTAAAGAATATTCATGTGTTAGAATGGCCAAATTCAAAGTTTGAGCATTGAGGATCTTTGGCAAGACATGCAATTTTGCTGTTCACATCCAACCTGACTGAGCTTGAATTATTTTATAAAGAAGAATGAGCAGAAATATTAGTCTCTAGATGCACAAAGCTGGTAAAGACATACCAAAAAGATTTTGACTGATATTTTATTTTAAAAAATCGGTAGCACTTTAAAATAAGACTACCTTTATAAAGGGTTTATAAATGGTTTAGCTTATTAATGGTTACTAATTAGGTTGTAAATGCCTTTAAAATCATTAATAATCAGTTATAACACATACGTAGAAATGTACATAGACCTGTTGTTTGCCAAATAGTGAACCCACAGCCACATAACTGATTATTAATTAATTTTTAAGGCATTTACAACCTAATTAGTAACCATTAATAAACTAATTGTAAACCATTTATTTTAAACTTATTTTAAAGTGGTGCCAAAAAATGAAATGAAGTTGTGCAGACACATGTAATGTATTGGGTTCAGAAATGAAATGAAATGACAGTTAAATAAGTAAATTACTTTCCAGATTGTGGTGTACCGTGTAGAGTAGGACTGTTTATCTTCACAATCACAAATAAATGGTGTTTTACCCAGAAACCACCATATGGGCTGACACCTGTGCTATCGCCTAAACTGTTCACAAAGGCTAAAATCAATGGAGTCAATCCATATGACAGTAACAGTGTTAGTGCTGTTTGGTCTGCAGCAGTGGGTCAATAGAGCGTTTCACCCCTCACTGCTTCACTGTGTCAGTCACTTTTATTCGGCGTGTAAGCAGTGGACACTGATAGGAAGCAATTACAGGGGTCAGAGGTGAAGTGATTAGCGGTAATTATGGGTAGCGGGGCAGCTAATTGTCTGCTGTGTCCTCAGACAGGGTCACTGGACATTGACTCCGGGTCGGATTCCTCAACGTGAGGACTTTTGTTTCTTTGGCCAGAAGAAATGTATAATACTAGTGCATCTAAAAAAAAAATTAGAATATAATTTAAAAGTTACTTTATTTCACTAATTCATCATTATATATAGATGTATTACACACAGAGCGATCTATTTTAACTATTTAATGATGATTATGGCTTACAGCCAGTGAAAAAACAAAAATCAGTGTCTCAGGAAAATTAGAAAACTATATACAGTGCCCTCCATAATTATTGGCACCCCTGGTTAAGATGTGTTCTTTAGCTTCTCATAAATTGAGTTTTGTTCAAAATAATATAGGACCACGATGGAAAAAAAGAGTAAAATACAACCTTTAACTCAAGTGAATTTATTCAGTAGGGAAAAAATCCCACATTAAGAAATAATTATTTAACATCAAATCATGTGTGCCACAATTATTAGCACCCCTGATGTTAATACTTTGTACAACCCCCTTTTGCCAACAAAACAGCACCTAATCTTCTCCTGTAATGTTTCACAAGATGGGAGAATACAGAAAGAGGGATCTTTGACCATTCCTCTTTGCTCATTCTCTCTAAATCATCCAACGACCTGGGTCCTCTCCTCTGCACTCTCCTCTTCAGCTCACCCCACAGGTTTTCAATGGGGTTGAGGTCTGGGGACTGAGATGGCCATGGGAGAAGCTTGATTCTGTGTGCGGTGAACCATTTCTGTGTAGATTTGGCCACATGTTTAGGGTCATTATCTTGCTGAAAGACCCAGTGACGACCCATCTTCAGCTTTCGGGCAGAAGCCACCAGATTTTGTTTTAAAATGTCCTGGTATTTTAGAGCATTCATGATGCCATGCACCCTAACAAGGTTCCCAGGGCCTTTAGAAGAGAAACAGGCCCACAGCATCACTGATCCCCCGCCGTATTTCACAGTGGGCATGAGGTGCTTTTCTGCATACTCAGCTCTTGTGTTACGCCAGACCCACTTAGAGCATTTGTTGCCAAAAAGCTCTATCTTTGTTTCATCTGACCAAAGCACACGGTCCCAGTTGAAGTCCCAGTACCGCTTAGCAAACTCCAAACGTTTGTGTTTATGATTGTGAGTGAGAAATGGTTTCTTCCGTGCATGCCTCCCAAACAGCTTGTTGGCATGTAGATAGCGCCTGATGGTTGTTTTGGAGACTTTGTGACCCCAAGAAGCTACCATTTGTTGCAATTCTGTAACAGTGAGCTTTGGAGAACTTTTTATTTCTCTTATCATCCTCCTCACTGTGCGTGGTGGCAAAATAAACTTGCGTCCTCGTCCAGGCTTGTTTACCACTGTTCCAGTTGTTTTAAACTTCTTAATAATTCCTCTGACAGTAGATATGGACAGGTGTAGGCGAGTAGCGATTTTCTTGTAGCCATTGCCTGACTTGTGAAGGTCAACACACATCTGCCTCACTTGAATGGCATGTTCCTTTGTCTTTCCCATGTTGAAGATAAATGGCCTCTGTGTCACGTCATATTTATACCCCAGGGAAACAGGAAGTTGTGAATTACTAATTAAATGTTCCTACATACTCTGATCAACTTCGTAAACTACTGTAGAAGTGACAGAAATACTTTTATTAAATTTATTTGCTAAGAATTGTTAGGGGTGCCAATAATTGTGGAACAGGTGATTTTATGAAGAATAATTATTTCTTAGTCAGGGATTTTATTTCCCCCTTAAAATTTACTTGAGTTAAAGGTTGGACTTTACTTTTTTTCCCATCGTGGTCCTATATTATTTTGAACAAAACTCAATTTATGAGAAGCTAAAGAACACATCTTAACCAGGGGTGCCAATAATTATGGAGGGCACTGTAAGACCAATTGGTACTTGTGCAGGCAGTGTGGGCAGTGTGCCAAGTCCTGCTGGAAAATGAAATCCACATTTCCATAAAAGTTATATCACAGTGGACCAACACTAGCAGATGACATCACTGATTGTGGAAACTCCACACTAGACCTCAAGCAGTTTGGACTGTGTGTCTCTACACTCTTCCTCCAGACTCTTGATCCCTTGATTTTTCAAATAAAAGTAAAATTTACTGATGATCAGTGATGGTCACTGTGTTCTATCAAGTCCAAAGACAAAATCTTACAGCACTTCAAATGCTTCCCTCTGCTGATGACTTTTGTGGAGATGAGGATTTCATTTTCCAGCAGGACTTGTCACACTGCCCACACTGCCAAAAGTACCAATTGGTCTTTAAATATTATTCTAAATGTTCTGAGATACTGTTTTTTTGGGTTTTCATTGGCTGTAACCCACAATTAATCAACAATAAACGAAATTAAAGCTTAAAATAGATTACTTTGTTTGTAATACATCTATATACATAATATATAGAGTTCACATTCTGAACTGAATTACTGAAATAAAGTCAGTTTCCACCTAATATTACCCACCTAATATAACAGATCTATAAGTCTGTCTGTGTATTGGATACAGTGTTATCAGAATGCTCTGAGAATGTTCTTGGAACCAGAGTTTTTTAATGGTTCAGGGAAAGGGATATTCTATTGTGTACATAAAATTCCCCTTAAAAACACTGACCATTTGTCTGATACTGTCATGAACTCACCGAGGCAACTCAGGCGTGCATGTGGCCATTTCCGTTTCATGGCTGTTGTTTTTACTTCCACACAGAGAATGAAGAAGTGGATGATCCACTGCTGTTTTTGTAAAGGCCTTCAGCTTATGAACACCCATTTAGAGCCTGCTTAGAAACACTAACCAGCATTTGCCTTTAAAGACAATCCGATACAGTATCAGCATCAAGAGTCCGGTATTGATGTTTTTCACTAACCGGATATTGAACAGGGTGCTGATACACTTACTGATGCAGATTACAATCTGCTGGACCCTAACAGACATCCCACCCTGTAGAAACGTATTTTAGAGAGGTGGTATAAACAGACAGATTCCACCAGTCTTTAAACCTTCTCTCATGATTTTTCTAAAATGTGATAAACTTCAATACACAACCCATAGACTAATGGTCTTACAGAGAAGTATGCCGACATTAGCCATCTTTAGTGTTAAAAGTTGGATTTTGCAGCTTGTTGGACCATTTAGAGTTTTAGTTCTTCTAATAAGACATGCTGTGTGCTATTTAGCTTTTAGACTAATGATTTTATTGCTCAAATTATGATCTTTGATGTCTCAAGAGAGAATATTTGTGATTCTCTCTTATGATTCATTTAGATATCAACAGATGATTTGGCTAAAATTGCTTAGGAGAAATAGCATAAGACAAAAATGCTACAAGAGATACTTCTGAGGAGAAAAGATTAAAAACTAAGAACTTGCTTTTTTAGACACATATAAGGTCTGGGAAGATCTAGACTCTGCCAAACCCAGGTATTGAACTCACAACCCAGTCATCAATGGCCCAGTGCTCAAACCACTTGAGCCATCACTTCCCTAAAGTTGGTAAACCCAATGCTTTGTAGCTCTATTAATTAAACACAATTAATTCAATCAACACACTATTGTTCGTCAGTTTTACCATTTATTCTTAAACCATAATAAATCATATTCAGAGGTGGAAAAAGTACTGAAAATTTGTAATTAAGTAAAAGTACCTTTACTTTGCTAAACTTCTACCCAAGTAAAAGTAAAAGTAGCCATCTAAAAATCTACTCGAGTAAAAGTAAAAAAGTACTCAATTTAAAATGTACTTTGAGTAAAAGTTACACAGTTACTTTTAATTAGTTGATGTAAAAAAGTACAAATCATGAATTAAATTGGTTTTAATGAACTATTATTCCACATAATAATTTGGACCTTTCAGGCAGTATTTGTTCAGACCACCCCATAAAACATCCATTTTTTTTCTTTACTGTTAAAAAGTTATGGTCATATAGATGACTATAAACTGTAATTTTACAGGTCATTGTTATATATTTTCACTTGCCATTGCTATGCTTTAACTGCTATTTAAATGTTTTTTTTTTTACATTCAAGCAGATTGTTTAATGATAAAAATACTTACCACCACATGCTTTCACAGGTTTGATGTGGAAGTTTTAAAAAGCTGACAGCTCTGTCCGGCGGGGCACATTTTGCATTGCACGAGGACGTTATTGCCTCGTTATTCCACACACGAGCATCCGTGCCCATTTTTTTTTTTTTTTTTATTCAGACAATTTTTTTCCCAACTAAGTAGATTACTAAGTAGATTACTTGTATCAAAATGTACTTGAGTAAAAGTAAATTTAACCTTTTTAAAAACTACTATAAAAATGACAAATTACTCATTAAATCTACTCAACTACAGTAACTTGAGTAAATGTAATTAATTACTTTCCACCTCTGATCATATTACAGAAATAACACCCGCCGTGTTGGTACCTAACGCTAAAAATCATCTTGGTCTTTGAATGAAAAATAGTTCAGGTTGTAATAAGACTTCTGTCTTTAGTAAATGATTGTGCCCCAACCCAGCAGTGACAACTCCACCAAGCACAGGTATTGAATAAACAACTGTGTCATCAATGGGTCAGTGCTGTAACTGCTAACCTACCACTGCACTGCTATTGAGATCTGTAGATAGATAGATAGATAGATAGATAGATAGATAGATAGATAGATAGATAGATAGATAGATAGATAGATAGATAGATAGATAGATAGATAGATAGATAGATAGATAGATAGATAGATAGATAGATAGATAGATAGATAGATAGATAGATAGATAGATAGATAGATAGATAGATAGATAGATAGATAGATAGATAGATACTTTATTGATCCCCGAGGGGAAATTCTAGACATCCTGCAGCAGGTATAATACACAAAGTTACAAAGTTACAATTATTAACCCTGTATTAACCCTCCTATTATCTTTGGGGTCAACTTGACCCCATTTAATGTTTAAAGCCTCTGAAAAAATGGTTGACATTAGTTTTATGATTTATGATTCATATTTATCATCTATGTTTCAAATATATATATTAACTTTAATGTCTGTTTTATTATAATGTCGAGTTTACTATTGCATTCAGTTTTATTATCTTTCTCTAAACTTACCTTCTGTTTAGGCCCTGACTTAACAACACAATACCTATAATACTTATATAATAGTAACCGCTAATAGGAACCGCTAATAATTTGTCAAATAAACATAAAAAACTGGTAAGTAAACTTTGCTAACATGTTTAATTATCTGAAATTATAATCATTTTTTTGGAGTTAACTTGCTGGTACCATATTGACCCAGAGAATAAAGGGTGTTACTGAATTGGAGGATAGCAGGAGGCCAAAAAAAAAAAAAGCTCACACACTCTAATATTTTGTTGGAGCGCCTTTATCTTTGATTGCAGCACACATTCACTGTGGCATTGTTTCAACAAGCTTCTGCAATGTTACAGGATTTATTTCAATCCAGTGTTGCTGAATGAATTTTTCACCAAGATCTTGCAGCAGCATTGATGATGGTAGAGTCTGACCTCTGCACAAAGTCTTCCCCATCCAGCACATCCCAAAGATTCTCACTGAGGTTAAGGTCTGGACTCTGTGGTGACCATCTTATAAATAAGCGACCACTTAAAAATGATGAGTTTCTTTTATTTTACTGTATTGAAAACCTCTGGAATATAATCAAGAGGAAGATGGATGATCACAAGCCATCAAACCAAGCTGAACTGCTTGATTTTTTGCACCAGGAGTAAAGCAGCATAAAGATATTCAAAAGCAGTGTGTAAGACTGGTGGAGGAGAACATGATGCCAAGATGTATTAAAGATGTATTTAATTAGCAGGGTTATACCACGAAATATTGATGTCTGAACTCCATTTCTCATTTTCTGCAAATAAATGCTCTAAATGACAATATTTTTATTTAACCCTTGTGTGGTGTTCATATTTTTGTTACTCGTTTACTTTGTTACTTGTATTTAATTCAGCAAAATTAAGCAATTTTACATTAAAATGCTCTACACATGCTTGCTTCACCTAAATTGCGAGCAATATAAACAGCTTACATGGTTAATATTTGCCCTTTACCTTTCTTATGTTACATTTCTTTTAAAAAGTGCTACTCTTTTTTTATTAGTTTTTTAATAAAATGTAAAAGAAAATGAATTAAACTCAAGATATGAGTAGAAAATTTGTTTAGTTTCAAATTTACAAATGAAGCAATGTTTATTAGCCCTTGGCCAAACGTACTGTATGTAATATAAATGTGTGTGGGGGGGGGGGGGGGGGGTGTACAATGTGTGCTTATCGAAAATGTGTTTTGATATATGTTTTTCACAAAAAATGAGCCAATGCCAATGAGTTTGAGTTAGAAAAAATATTTTTTTAGTATAATTTGATGAAAAATGAAAACGGGTCCCACAGACCCGAAACCACACAAGGGTTAAAATTTGGGAGAAATGTTGTCTGTAGTTTATAAATAAAACAACAGTGTTAATTTTTCTACACAGAGCTGTATATATATATTTCATGCATCGTTCTCCTGGAGTGCAGACTTAAACATCTTGGTTTAAGAATAGTGAGAGATGAAGGCATGTAGGAATGTAGGAATGTCCAGTAGGGAACATATCTGAGTGTTTTGAATCTAGCATTACAAGGCTGAACTGTGCAGCTGCCTCTCTGAAGACTGGCTTTAAACATTAGACTACAGAGTCGTCTTCAGGGCTTCCAGAAAACTCACTCTGCCTGCGCACGTAATAAACATAACTGACCCACACTGCAGCAGTGTAACAATATTCACAAAATCACTCCCAAACTCTGCTGCATTTGATTTTCAGCCAGTAGGATCTATAATCTGTAAACATTAATGTCAAGTCAGTCAAGTCAAGTCACTATCAACTAGAGGTCTGCGCGGGACTGTTTTTTTAAACCCGCTCCCGCCCGCTCCCGCGTCTTTTTGTCCCGCTCCCGCCCGCTCCCGCAAAAAAATCACTTCTTTTAATCCCGCTCCCGCCCGCCACATACACATTCCCGCCGCTCCCGTCCCGCAGTCCTAATATGAATTGAATTAATTACATTTAGTGCTTCAAATTTACATATGTATTTATTAAAACAGCAATTCAGTTCGCAGTCCAAACACATGCCATCAGGTGCATCAAGAATCCTAGAACTGGATTAGAAGTGGATCTATATTATATAAAATAATAAATGTAAAAATATATAAAATTAAATTCAATTAGTTTAATTAATATTTGTATTATTATTATTAATAATAATAATAATAATAATAATAATAATAATAACAATAATAATAATAACAATAACAATGTTATTGTTATTATTATTATTATTGTTATTATTATTATTATTATTATTATTTTGCACCAGTATAGTAAATGTCGTCCTTTAAATTACACACCCCCCTCCCCCCCCCCCCCCCCCTCCTCTGCACACGCCTGCTGGAGATGCTGAAAATGTGTGTGTGTGTGTCCATCCTCCGAGAGATTTTTCTTGTGTTTTTTTGTTGCTTGCATGGGAATCATAGCGTGATTATTATAATTTTCTTAACTATTTATCAATTTGCGGGAGCGGGACCACATGTTAATGTGGTCCCGCTCCCGCATGGCCTGTATTGATTAAATTACCGCTCCCGCCAATAACAATTCAGTTTTGTCCCGCGCCGCAACATATTCTGGCGGGTCCCGCGGGTCCCGCGGGACTCCCGCGGGAGTGCAGACCTCTACTATCAACCGCTTTATCCATTAAGGGTCGCGGGGGGTGCTGGAGCCTATCCCAGCCGGCATCGGGCAGAAGGCAGGATACACCCTGGACAGGCTGCCAATCCATCGCAGGGCAGACAGACACAGACAGACAAACAGACACATGCACTCACACACTCACACCTATGGGGCAATTTGTATCTGACATCCAATCAGCCTGAACGTACCGTCTTTAGACTGTGGGAGGAAGCACCCGGAGGAAACCCACGCAGACACAGGGAGAACGTGCAAACTCCACACAGAAAGACCCGGGTCACCCCAGCCGGGAATCGAACCCAGGCCGTCTTGCTGTGAGGCGGAAGTGCTACCCACTGCGCCACCGTGCCGTGCAGGTAAATGTGGCCCAAATTACAGATCCTTCTCAAAAAAATTGCATATTGTGATAAAGTTCATTATTGTCTGTTATGTACTGATAAACATTAGAATTAGTAGTTGAAGCCTTTTATTGTTTTAATATTAATAATTTTGGCAAAAAAGTAAAGAAAAAACAAAAATCCAATCAAAAAAAAATCTCAAAAAATTTACATATTTCATCCGACCAATAAAAGAAACGCGTTTTTAATACAAAAAAAGTCAACCTTCAAATAATTATGTTCAGTTATGCACTCAATAATTGGTCGGGAATCCTTTTGCAGAAATGACTGTTTCAATGTGGCGTGGCATGGAGGCAATCAGCCTGTGGCACTGCTGAGGTGTTATGGAGGCCCAGGATGCTTCGATAGCGGCCTTAAGCTCATCCAGAGTGTTGGGTCTTGCGTCTCTCAACTTTCTCTTTACAATATCCCACAGATTCTCTATGGGGTTCAGGTCAGGAGAGTTGGCAGGCCAATTGAGCACAGTAATACCATGGTCAGTAAACCATTTACCAGTGGTTTTGGCACTGTGAGCAGGTGCCAGGTCCCGCTGAAAAATGAAATCTTCATCTCCATAAAGCTTTTCAGCAGATGGAAGCATGAAGTGCTCCAAAATCTCCTGATAGCTAGCTGCATTGACCCTGCCCTGGATAAAACACAGTGGACCAACACCAGCAGCTGACATGGCACCCCAGACCATCACTGACTGTGGGTACTTGACACTGGACTTCAGGCATTTTTGCATTTCCTTCTCCCCAGTCTTCCTCCAGACTCTGGCACCTTGATTTCTGAATGACATGCAAAAACTGAGCAACAGTCCAGTGCTGCTTCTCTGTAGCCCAGGTCAGGTGCTTCTGCCGCTGTTTCTGGTTCAAAAGACCTGCTTCCACAGGTCCCCTGAGGTCTGGAATCGGCCCTTCTCCACAATCTTCCTCAGGGTCCGGTCACCTCTTCTCGTTGTGCAGAGTTTTCTGCCGCACTTTTTCCTTCCCACAGACTTCCCACTGAGGTGCCTTGATACAGCACTCTGGGAACTGAGCCTATTCGTTCAGAAATGTCTTTCTGTGTCTTACCCTCTTGCTTGAGGGTGTCAATAATGGCCTTCTGGACAGCAGTCAGGTCAGCAGTCTTACCCATGATTGCGGTTTTGAGTAATGAACCAGGCTGGGAGTTTTTAAAAGCCTCAGGAATCTTTTGCAGGTGTTTAGAGTTAATTCGTTGATTCAGATCATTAGGTCAATAGCTCGTTAAGAGAACCTTTTCATATGCTAATTTTGTGAGATAGGAATTTTGGGTTTTCATGAGCTGTATGCCAAAATCATCAATATTAAAACAATAAAAGACCTCAAATATTTCAGTTGGTGTGCAATCAATCTAAAATATATGAAAGTCTAATTTTTATCATTTCATTTTGGAAAAGAATGAACTTTATCACAATATGCTAATTTTTTGAGAAGGACCTGTATATATATATTTTTACATCATATGTGACACAGGTGTATCATTTCTGTGACAGTGTACACAGCAGAACACGCATTGAATCTGACATTTTTAATTCTGATCTGAAACACTTCAATATATGGTATTGAACTTCGTTATATCGGTTAAGGCCAGTAAATAAAAAAACTGACCAGTATCAAATAACATGTTCTTTTAAGCGAGCTGGAGCGAATTCTTGGTAATGAGCTCAGCTGTAGTATGAATTCATTCATAGCTCTTAAGATTCTGACAAGGATTAAAGTGAAACTTATCATGAAGCACTGCTCTGTCAATGCATGCCACATACACAGCACAAATTCAGACTAATGTCACACATGGGTGCCAATAAAAGTATTGTGTGAACCGCCTAAAATATTGAATAAAATATCGGATTCAAACCAATCTATCCCCTTCTGTAAATTAATTGTGATTAATCACGCTTTTTGGAAAGATGAGTTCAATTTCACTACTAACCACAACCAGACCTGATTACTGCCAGACCTGTAGACTCAAGAAATCACTTAAATAAAACCTGTCTGACAACATGAAGCAGCTAAAACATCTCAAAAAGCAACATGTTATGCATATTAACATATTAACATAACATATTATTATCTGAAGAAATTCAACAACAGATGAGAAAACAAAGTCATTAATCATTTATCAGTCTGGAAAAGGTTATAAAGTAATTTCCAAAGCTTTAGGACTCCAGAGAACCACAATGAGAGCTATTATTCACTAATAGAGAAAACATGGAACACTGGTGAACCTTCCCAGGAGTGAACAGCCTACCAAATTTAATCTAAAAGGGCATGGAAAACTCATCCAGGAGGTCAAAAAAGAACCCAGAACAACATTTTAAGAACTGCAGGTCTCACTTGCCTCAGTTAAGGTCAGTTTTAATGATTCAATAATAAGAAAGATACTGGTCAAAATTGGTATCCATGGCAAAAAAAGCATAGCTGAACAAAAAGAACACAAAACATTTACCAACAAACATCTTGATGATCCCACGAACTTTGGGTAAATATTCTTTGGACTGACTTGACAAAAGTGGAACTTTTTGGATGGTTTGTGTCCCGTTACATCTGCAGTCAATATCATTTCTAAAGTGCTAAAGTTGCTAAGCAATTGCTAGGCAGTTGCTAACATATTCCAAGTGGTTGCTAAAGTGTTGCTAAGTGGTTTCTAGGCAGTTGCTAATGTATTCCAGGATGTTGCTAAGGTGTTGCTAAGTGGTTGCTAAGCAGTTGCTAGACAGTTGCTAACATATTCCAGGTGGTTGCTAAGGTATTTAAAGTGGTTGCTAACATTTTCCAGGTTGCTAACGTTTTCCAGGTGTTTGCTAAGGTGTTGCTAAGTGGTGGCTAACATTTTTCAGGTTGCTAACGTTTTCCAGGTGGTTGCTAAGGTTTTGCGAACTGGTTGCTAGGCAGTTGTTAACGTTTTCCAGGTGGTTGCTAAGGTGTTTCTAAATTGTTGCTAACATTTTCCAGGTTGCTAATGTTTTCCAGGTGGTTGCTAAAGTGTTGCTATGTGGTTGCTAACATTTTCCAGGTGGTTGCTAAGGTGGTGCTAACTGGTTGCTAGGCAGTTGTTAACGTTTTCCAGGTGGTTGCTAGGGTGTTTCTAAGTAGTTGCTAACATTTACCAGGTTTCTAATATTTTCCAGGTGGTTGCTAACATTTTTCAGGTTGCTAACATTTTCCAGGTGGTTGCTAAGGTGTTGCTAAGTGGTTGCTAGGTGGTTGTTAGCATTTTCCAGGTGGTTGCTAAGGTGTTGCTAAGTGGTTGCTAACATTTTCCAGGTTGCTAACATTTTCCTGGTTGCTAACATTTTCCAGGTGGTTGCTAAGGTGTTGCTAAGGGGTTGCTAGGCGGTTATTAATGTTTTCCAGGTGGTTGCTAAGGTGTTGCCCAGTGGTTGCTAACATTTTCCAGGTTGCTAACGTTTTCCAGGTGGTTGCTAAGGTGTTGCTAAGTGGTTGCTAACATTTTCCAGGTTGCTCACGTTATCCAGGTGGTTGCAAAGGTGTTTCTAAGTGGTTGCTAACATTTTCCAAGTTGTTAACATTTTCCAGGTGGATGCTAAGGTGTTCCTAAGTGGTTGCTAACATTTACCAGGTTGCTAACGTTTTCCAGGTGGTTGCTAAGGTGTTTCTAAGTGGTTGCCAACATTTTCCAGGTTACTAACGTTTTCCAGGTGGTTGCTAAGGTGTTGCTAAGTGGTTGCTAACATTTTCCAGGTTGCTAACGTTTTCCAGGTGGTTGCTAAGGTGTTGCTAAGTGGTTGCTAACATTTACCAGGTTTCTAACATTTTCCAGGTGGTTGCTAACATTTTTCAGGTTGTGAATGTTTTCCAGGTGGTTGCTAAGGTGTTGCTAAGTGGTTGCTAGGCAGTTGTTAACATTTTCCAGGTGGATGTTAAGGTGTTGCTAAGTGGTTGCTAGGCAGCTGTTAACATTTTCCAGGTGGTTGCTAAGGTGTTGCCAAGTGGTTGCTATAATTTTCCAGGTTGCTAAAGTTTTCCAGGTGGTTGCTAAGGTCTTGCTAAGTGGTTGCTAACATTTTCCAGGTTGCTAACATTTTCCAGGTGGTTGCTAAGTTGTTGCTAAGTGGTTGCTAGGAGGTTGTTAATGTTTTCCAGGTGGTTGCTTAGGTGTTTCTAAGTGGTTGCTAACATTTTCCAGGTTGCTAAACTTTTCCAGGTGGTTGCTAAGGTGTTGCTAACTGGTTGCTAGGCAGTTCCTATCATATCTAAAGTGGTTACTAGCAAGAATATTGTTCACTGAGCTTTTTCAGTACATTCATATCAGAATTATTACAGATGACACTGAGCTGGAGACTTGTTGTTATGGAAAGAGAACGTTGAGGAAACGTATACTCACTGCTGGCATTTCAGGCTGTGCGTCACATCATGTGCTGCACTACTTTCCTCTTCTCAGAAGAAGAGTTGTTATTAGTCAGTTATGTGAAGGAAAGTTTGGGGTGGCACCCAGAGCAGCCAATCAGATTTCAGGGGTAACCAGGCCTGTCCTGGCCCTGGCTCTGTTTACAGCGCTGCATGCAGACAGAGAAATACTCCACGTCTATTTATAACAGAAGCAGAGGTATTATTAATGCTGCAAAACAGCCCAATGCTTTGCATCACTTACAGACAGTAACCTAAACGCTGCTTTTCTCCTCACAGAGAGAATAAATGCCCCCAGAAGGCCTCGTTTATGACACAAGGAATCCCATACTGTACAAAGCCAGGGAGTCTTCAGGCCGTGTTTTGCTTTGGACAGCTTATTATTCATATTTAGTCAACATGATATATTGTCTGCTGCAAATTTCCTAAAGCAAATACAATTTGCAGGTCCTGATGTCCCAGGCTTTCAGAACACATCCCTAAAGAGCATCATCATAAATCAACAAGCTGCTATTTCTGCTCAGTGTTTCCACTAATCCTCCTCAGCTTCACAGAAAGAGAGCCTCTGTCTCGCCGGGATTTTACATATTTAATACATTCAGCATGCAAGTCCACTCCAAACAAATATTGACTTTTTCTTTTCACGCTTACGTGTTACAGCAGCAGCAGTGCACGGCGCACACTAGTGTTAAACAAGACTAACATCACTTTTGTGAGCTTCCTGTCCTTCAAATTAAACACGCAGTATGAGAATTCAATGGACGTTCAGAGAAATGCGGCATCACTTCCTGGTAAGGCGTAAATTATGACGTGACCTTGCAGAGCAGGTGATGTATTGAGGCCCACGGCAACCCCTCAGCGGCCACCGGCGGAGAAGGTCTCGGGGTGAGATGTTTGGTCAGGGAAGAATGTACTGGTCAGAATGGTCACCTTGTGAATGGAACACCTACAAGGCTAGAGAACACCTAGAAGGTCAGTGTTGGTAATGCTGCAAAATAAAGCAAATATACTGTGTGCACTCACGGTCAAAGAAATACAGTAGTTGCAAACATACAGTAGTAGCACACAGAAGAAAGTGTTGGGTTGCAATGCTATTCAGAAGGAAGATAAAAGCTACCAGAAACAATAGGTGTGGGTGATGGGTGTGGTGGTCTGGAAGTGAGGCGCGTGTTCAGGTAAATTTCTGGTGTATTGCTATCTTGGCAACGAAAAACACAGGTGCTCCACTGACTGACAACAACCTAGGCCAAAGGTCACCAACAGGCGGACAGCGGTCCGGATCCGGACCCAGACGTTGTCCAATCCGGACCCAAACTGATAAACTACTGAGAAGGATTTAATACTGACAGTGTTCATTTAAAGCGGCGGAACGTTTGTTGTCTTTATGGTTTACGTGCTTTACAGAGCAGTAAACTCGCAGGCGCGCTCTCTTTGCTCCTAAAACAACCCTACCTCAAAACTAAGGCAACCCCCAGGTGACAAAAAGCATTGGCAACTTGCACAATCAGTTTTACCCACAACATAAAAATGTCTGATACAGTAATAATATTAAATAAAATAAAACTACTGTTTTAAAAAAAAGCTGATATTTTGGCCAAGTTCAGCAAACATTTCTCCATATATTATATGATTTGTCATTCATGTAATTATCATAATTATCATGACAGGCAGGCACAAATCTAATATAAATAAAATTAAATAGAATAAATATAGCATTTTGAAACAAAGTGAACACACAGATTCACATTAATAGACTCGATAAGTTCAGGGTGTTTCCATTTATTTTATGATAGGTTGATAATATTATTATTGTGACAGGCCTATTTAAAACAGTATATATTGTTAAAATATACTAGTATGTGTCATTTGTTGTGTCTTTCAGTTGTTGATGACATAAAACACTGACAGAACTACTAGCCTTCTTCAGTATACAGGATATAATACTGAATGACGGTCCGGACCTTGGCTTGGAGAAATTTTCTCTAACTGGACTGAACTGAATTCTAATTAAATACCACTGACCTAGGCAGATGTCAACCATCAGACAGACGTTCATTGTTATCTCGACAGTGAATTGTGAAAACAAGCACATGTACCCAATGCATATACACCCCTCTTGTTGGGCACACATGGACATGCAGCAGTGCACAAACCCATAGCACATTCCTGCTTATTCATGTCGGCAACTACTGTATATAAAGTTTGACATCAACAATAAACAGAATGAATAAGCGTGAACGAGCACCTCAGTTTCCTCTGCTAAGAAGAGTTGGAAACATCAAGGTAGCTGCACCCCTAAAATAGCAATCTGCCAAAGTCAGAGCGCACCTGGCTCATAAAGGGAATGAAACTGTGTAACAGCAATCCAGTGACAATGAGCAGGGCTGCAACAAGAAACAAATAAAAATAAATAAATATATTAAAATTGGTCATTACTATAGATGGTAACTAAACTAATAATTGATAAGTTGAGTTTATGATGAGTCGTGAGCATCACTGCTCAACCTCCACTCAACTCCCAAATTCATAACTTAGTTAGTCAATTCTATTTTTTCTCTTGCTCAATGTTCCTAGAGCCTGCTAGAGTAGTTAAACAAGAGGAGTCTCATTCTTAGGTTTTTGTTCCACCTTATATTCCACCTTAAATGTGTCCCTCAACCAGTAGTTCCAAATCAAGCTGTAGTTTTAGTCAAGCTAACGTTAGCAACAAGTTCTATTTTGTCTCTCACTCAATTTTAGAGTGTCATTTTATATCTCATTTACATTTAGAGAACAAGCTAGCCCTAGAGTTTCCCTTTCACCTTAAATGTGGTGGCAGTGGCAGTGGTGGCATTCAGAATAAACAGAAAATCAATCCAAGCATTTTTAAGAATTCATTAAAGCCCTTTTCCAAGCTTTTTTATCCGTATCTGATGTTGCATGAAAGTGTTTGAGAGAATCACAGCCAAGTGTATATTTACATTACATACACTTTTGTTGTATTATTAAATAATAATAATAATAATAATAATAATAATAATAATAATAATAATAATAATAATAATAACATTAATGTAAATCTATGGTTAATTCTTTATGTAAAAACAAATATTTTTAATAATGGCATATAGGGGTATATAGATAAATCGAATTACTCTTTTTATGTGATTTTCAAAATGAGTTAATGGAGATTGTACGTCATGACATATAGAAGCTGCCAGAGGAAATATCAGTAGACTTTTTTCTTAACTGAAATACAAGGAGGTTATATTTGCACCGTTTTTAAGATATGAATGTAAGTTTGCATGTTAGCTGCATGTAAAGTTAAAGGAGCCTGCTTACTGTTTGTAAAAATGAAAATATAAAAGAAAATGTTTACATTTAGTGTAAAGGAGTTTAAAGTTTAAATTGTGATGTCTGTTTACAAATAAAAAAACAAAGTAGGTAGGTTGTGTGTTTGTTTTTTTTTTACAATTACAACATCTCTAAAGTCTTTCATATATGTAGAATATCTGGTCAAATGTATGAAATATATATATTAAATAAATTATATTAATAAATATATACATATCCTTTTTATTTGATTGATAATTAAATATTTGAAAAAAATAATTGGCAGATGAATTGATTGTCAAAATAATTGTTAGTTGCACAGATACAAATCAAACACTTTATTGAGTAAAGTATGGGTACAGTGGGTATAAACAGCAGCCAGAGAGAATAAACATACCATAAACAAGAAGCAGTCCAAAGGTCATACACAGTGAGACGAAGGGTAGGCAAAAATCAAGTTGTGAGAGCTAACCCAGGCAAGGGATAAACGCTTTGTAAAGTGGAGAACCAACAATATTCTGCGACGAGTAATTTTATGGTCAGTGCAGGTGTAGTCAATATTCAGGTGATGAGCTTTCTGATAGTGCCGTATACAGTGTAATGTGATCGAGTGAGGGAGTAGTGATGTCACACAGCACATTTCTAGAATTCAAAAATCTGGAGTTAAACAAAAATGTGTGAGTTTATTCTCCAACTTAAACTACAAGTTGAGTTGAGGGGAACTCTTTGGTGGTGTGGAGTTTATTTCAGAGTTTATTCCAAGGTGTTGAGTGGCGTGACTGAACTCTCTAATGGGCGTGTCACCCAATCATAGCTTACCATCAGTGTGTAGTCCTTCAATGGGGTATTTCATTATATTTTATATAATGGTTGTTTGTCTAGCCAAAGTGTTGTTGGCTATAAGAGCAAGTTACCATCTTCTGCACTGTTAAGTGTGAAAATGTGCTAATAATGCACTGAAAACTGCAAGGAATGATTAAAGTTGCCATACAATAAAAAAAAAAATACACTGGCATTAACTTGTTGAGTATAAAATTGTTATTGTAATCAGTAATGATGCATTTTTTTGTCATTTTTACGCCTAAATGCTCCAGGGTTTTAAAATATTACAATGGTTTTTTTTATATATTAGTTTAATAATGCAATGTTTAACACTGTGAAGAAGTTTATGGTGAAATGAACTCCATCTGAGAGCTGTAGTTTAATTCTAGATGGGATCAGTAATGTCAGAAACGCGTTACTTAGTAAAAAAGTAACTAATAAAGTAACTTGTAAAGTAAATTAGTTACTTTTAAAATCAAATAATCCATAAAGTAACTAAGTTACTTTTTAGTAATCAGTAATCGGATTACTTTTTCAAAGTAACTATATCAACACTGGGTGGGATAAATATTAATAATATAATATAACCCTCACAACAGTTCAGATTTAACTCCTGAACAGAGTTAAAAGGCCAACTCCCAGAAAAGAGTTATTTTAACTCTGTTATAAAGTGCATTCGATGGTCATGCATTCATATGCACTTAAAATGAGTTGATATTAACTCTTTTAGGGGGTTTATTCCAAAAAACAGAATTTGCTGTGCAGTAATGCATTTTGGGTATTGTAGTCCTGAAGCTGGAGATCACAGGTAGAGCTAAAAGTGTGGGAGAGACAGTTGCTGGTCTAACAGTGAGCCCCTCCACCAAACAAGCCTAGAATCAGTTCTGGGTGTGAACTCATTTAATCATTTATAAATAAGTGTGAAAATGCCCTAAAGTCTCTTCGGACACAAATCGTTTATTAGAGTTGCGGCGAATAAGTTTCTAGTCAGTGCAGGTGTAATCAATAATCAGGTGATGAGCTTTCTGAGCAGTGTCATGTGATCGAGTGAGGGATTAATGTCACACAACAAATGTCTGGAGTTTAAAAATCTGGAGTAAAAAAAACAAAAATGTGTAAAAGTTTTAAATTGTGTGAGTTTATTCTCCAACTTAAACTACAAGTTGAGTTGAGGGAAACTCTTTGGTGGTGTAGAGATTACGTCTCTTTTTTTAAAGTCTCTTCGGACACAAATGCTTCATTAGAGTTGCACTCAGAGCTTCTTCTCTCTTTGCTTGGACTTGTTGTGCAGCAGTTCTTTATGTTCACATTATGCTTGTTGTCATGTTCTGGCGACGTTTCCCCGGCTTAGTGCAGACGTGCGAGCAGACGTGTCTGACTGCTCTTAATCAGTATAAAAGATTCCCCCAGTGCTCAGCAGTAACTGTCAGAGAGAGGGAGGCAGTGTTAAATGACCCCTCTCCAACACTTAGGCTATAATCCTGAGAGGCTTATGCTAAGCCTGGCCGACAGAGACTGCTACTTATGCGTTTGATGAGTCGGGTGCAGGATTGCTCTGAGACTCTATTACACAGATAAAAGTCAGTCAGAAAAATACCGACTCAAAAACTGCGAGAAAGAGCTTCTGCAGGTCTCAGTCAAACCACCCACCCATTTCACTGCGACCCACAACCACTCCGAATGGAAGTTAGACGCTCAGAGTCGACACTGTCTTTTCACGCTCAGCTGCAGAACTGCATGCGTGGGTCTGGAAGAAAGGAATGAAGCAGGAATAGAGCAACAAGCAGCACATGGATTGAACCAAATAAACCAGCAGTGATAGCTTTCTAAATTCATTTAGAGATTAGTGTCCCAGTTCAATAGCAGGTGCTGAATTAGTGAATTAGCTTTCTGGCTAGATTTTATTACAAATCAAAAACAGATTTTACTTAAAGGTCTCATTCCATAGTTTTTTCCATTCATTTTTAACAGTCTACTTGTGGTCTCTAGTATGAATAAACGCCATGTAAGCCATTTTTTGTGATTTAGATCACTGAATTACTGGTCTCTCAAAAAAAAAAACAGGTTTTTGCTCTTGCTCATGAATATTCATACATGCAAATATGAAGTTCAACTTATATAGCCCCTTTCTAGAAACTCGAGGATGCTTTACAATTTACACGTTTTACATACACATTACACATCAACACTCATCCACACACCGGTGAGAAGCGTCAGCCAATAGCGCACAGCGTACTCTCAACCAGAAACCACCGCCGACCTGGAGGACTGCATCAGGCACTACAGCAATTACCCAGGACAGAGTGCCAGTCCATATCTGGGCACAGTCATACATACATTTCCATACACACACAAACTTACATACATACCACACACTTATACATACACACCAGATCAATTTAGAGTATCCAATTTACCCGATCAATTTAGCGTATTCAATTTTCTGGGCAATTTAGAGTATTCAATTTACCTGAACTCCATGTTTTTGGACTGTGGGAGGAAACCGGAGTCCCCAGAGGAAACCCACAGAGACACGAGGAGAACATGGAAACTCTGCCCAGATAGGGACTTGAACCCAAGACCCCAGTGCGAATGGTGCCCGCTTTGACCAGTGTTCTATCAAGTTGAGCTGCCTCGTCAAACCGTGCTTCCCTAGTGTATATTTAAGGTCTCACTAAAATGCAGAATCAACTGGAGATCCTATTTAAACCTACAGTTATTTACACAAGACTGCTAATGTAAACTAGCTGTGTAAACACTGTGTAAGTGCAGAATCACTAAGGAAGATAAACAGTGGTTTTAATACGCTTCTTGCACACTTTTTAAGTTGTAATGCCTCATTTTGAATTTCAGGGCTCTCCTGATTCTACCAAGGAGCAACTTTGAGCCTGGATAACGGTTTAAAAAGCGTTTTTTCAAGGCAAAATGTGCCCCGATACGGCCAAAAAGCACAAAATTACTGTCTCTCAGAAAGTTGGAGGATAGTGGTAATTATTTTTATCATGTTTTACTACACCCAACGTCAATTTTACACTGGATTTCTTCTTTAACTGCTTTGAAACAGTATGAGCAGGCAAATTTGTCAAAGTGTGCTAAACTCAGGCCCTCGGTTCCCCATTTCTGGGCTAGCATAAGACATAAGAGAGTGATGGGTGGAAGAGGAAGCACCATCCTACCAGTGCAGAGAAATACTCATGCAGATATATGCACATATACTTAGTTCGTTGTTATTTAAAGAGTACAGAACTTCATCACTACATCAATGACAATTTGATACCCACACCCAACTAGAGTGTGCTTTCATGCAGGCTGAAAAGAAGAGCTCCAGCTATTGTCCATCCATGCAGTGAAATGGCCGAGTGGATGTAATCCCTACATGCTAATGGCAGTTGGCTTTAGGTATCAGCAGCCTGTGAGAGACTCCAGAGAGGGTTATCTAATAGCCTCGGTCGCTCCTCCTTAATCAAACTAAGTGAAGCCTGTATGTGGAGGCCTGAGAGGGCAGTGTGGCTCAGTGCCAGCGTCGCAGTCGCCTAGGGACACGTGTAGAACCTCGTAAACACATCTGTTACACACTCACCAGCTAGTAAAAGTTTAGGACAAGTATGTGTTCAGTATGTGTGTTTTTTTAAGCTTGAGTGTATGCTTGGTGTTTTTCAGAGGGTAAATCTTAATTGGCCAACACAATCCAAATAAAAACCTTATTCTACATCTTCAGCTTTGATATTCTAGATCACATGTTCTCAGTAAGGGCTTTTAGATCACCTATACATTCTTTCAGATCTTCAGGTGAGTGGTCTTCTCTTAGTAGAAGGATGGAGAGAATCACCTGTGTTTTTTCACATCTAAAGCAAGAGTCAAACTCAATTATCTATTGTTTTAAAGATGATAGCTTTAAGTGGTGTTTATCTGTTTGGGAAAGTTTTGGTGGTTTTACAGGCTTTAAATCCAGATTTGGAAACTCCTTTTATACTGCACTTACCACTGTAGGCTTTTTGTGTATAAATATATATATATATATATATATATATATATATATATATATATATATATATATATATATATATATATATATATATATATTGTATATATGTTTCCTGTTTGTTTTTACACTGACACATGCATAACTTGTATTTAACTTGTATTAGTTAATTTAACTTGTACCACTGTACTGAATGGAAAGTATAGTATTACAGTGTAATTATGAGCTTTGACAAGTGAAGATCAACAGCTTTAAGCTTTTGGCCATCTTTTCATATTTCTATAGCAACACAATCTAGGAATTTAGAATTTTGATTAAGTTTTTTTCCCTTTAGGTTAACCCTTAAGGTATATGTAGCAGAGCAACATTTTGTAGCTTGTACAGCATTGAGACTTAACCAGCCAAAACTACGGCCTCCACACAGTGAGGTTAGTTTTCACACAGTGACACAACTGATAAAAATACAGCTACAAAGAATAAAACCTCATCTTACTTCCAGTGTTGGGAAGGTTACTTTTAAAATGTAATCCCTTACAGATTACTGATTACATCACTCAAAATGTAATTTGTAACGTAATCAGTTACATTACTTCAAGTGAGTAACGTAATCTGATTACTTTGGATTACTTTAAATATTGTCATTTTTTTAAGCCTGAATGAATGTAGCAAACACATATTGCATATTATTCTTTTATTTTTCTTTCCAGTTAACAAATAGATAAACAAATAAAAAAGCCTTTTCAATCACTCTATAAAAATACTTATGAAACCATTTCATCAAACAATTTTATGAAACACTTCTATAAATTGATGATAAAACCATTTAAAACCAAACAATGTAACAACAACTGTAAGCTATCTATTTGCAGGTTTGCCACCAGTGTTAATTTTGACAACAAATTTTGATTTAGTCTTAGTCATAGTTTTGTGACAAAAATAGCGTTTATATTTTAGTCACAATTCAGTAATTTAGTCAACTTAGTTTTAGTCGACTTAATGTCATAAGAATATAGTCGACTAAAATTACAGTAAATTTAGTCGACTAAACTGTAAAAGGGTGTAAATGTAAATGCTTTTTCATCAGTTTCCTTGAATTATTAACTCTACACGTATATGAAATGAAACGTTTAATAACCAATTGAGTAATATTGTTAATGTTTGAATGTGAAATATATTTATATATGATTTAATGTATATTATTATTATTATAGGTGTGTGACTATATATATTTTACATTTAAAATTTTGCTCTAGAAATCAGGTCATAAAACAACTGAATAGTTAAATTATAGTTTAAACAGAGCTGTAGATGCAAAAACAGCTTTTAAATGATCTCCAGCAGTAACCCAGCACACCTACTGTAGCTACAGTCTATAAATGAGATCAAAAACACACCTTCACACACTGTGCTGTAGAGATGCTCTCAGGATATACTGAGAGACTTCATGAGTTAAAGTGAGAAACTTATGAGAAAGTGCTGTAAGGAACTTTACACAGACTTTTGGGTTCATAGATTGACTTATTTTATTATTTTATTTTCGTTATATTATTGAGTTCCTTTCTGACCTGTTCCTGCTTTAACACTAGCTATATCTTTCTCACTGTGAGACTAAACAGATGATCTGATCTTAATGAGTGAGTTCTGTATCAGTTCTGTGTTTTAGTGCACTGCCGAGTTAAACACCCCATCAGCTCATGAAATAACATCAGTATTAAAACGCGGATCTCTGCATGGAGATCTGTGTTACTCTGGTCTGCAGAAGCTGAAAGATTAGTGGTGTTTTTAACGGAGATGGAGTCGCTCCACGCGCTTTACACGTTATCTTGTTTTTTGCGACGTCAAAGGAGAAATATATCGCCCCTCTCTCTCTCTCTCTCTCTCTCTCTTCCTGCTCAACACTGTCGAGTTAACTTCCAGTCGAGCTCCGTATCGACAGGTTAATTCCCGGGTTTGTAACTGAGCGCGCGGCGCCTTCGCTAAAGTAGCAGTGATTGGATCTCTTCCTAACTGGTCCCTACCTTTCACAGAACTAAATCAGTTCTGATTGGATTTCGTCCCTGCCAAACATTTTCGTCTTGTTTTTATTCGTTGACCAAAATGTCAGTTAATTTCGTCTCGTTGTGTGTGCGGAGCCGCTGTCTGCCCCTCCTCCCTGTGTGTGTGTGTGTGTGTGTGTGTGTGTGTGCAGCGAGACGGGACGAGGGGCAGACAGTTCCCTGTCATATCAGAGCGATTCACCGCAAAATGTTATTTGCGTTTTGTCAGTGTTGGATTGGAAGAGCAAAAATAGGAAAGTACCGCAATGTAATCCTTTAATTTTAGCAGAGTAACTGTAATCTGATTACCATTTATTGAAGCAGTAACTGTAACGGATTACAGTTACTTATAATTTGTAATCTGATTACGTAACGCCATTACATGTAATCCGTTACTTCCCAACACTGCTTACTTCCATACTCACTCACATACTCACTCACATACTCTCTCCCATACATGCTTACTTACTGTACACCTCATATTCCCATACTTAATCACTCACTCCCATATTCACAAACTTACTCTCGTACTACTATACATACTAGCAAACTCTCTCCTATACTCCATACACACTTACTATAATACTCCCTCACATACTCTCATACTGACTTCCATTCTCAGCTACTTAAAGTATGTTTATATATCCCCCATGCTCCCTTTCATTCTCACTCATAAACTCACTCCTATTCTCTCCCATATTCCCATAATAACACTCATACTCACACACATACTTATTTGCTCCCATATTCTTTCACATGTTTCTCTCCATACTTCTATACTTAAATATCAACTAGCGTACTCACTTCCATACTTCCTCCAATACTTCCTCTCATACTTCCTCACATACTTACTCCCATACTTCCTCCCATACTCACTCTCATACTTCCTCACATACTTACTCCCATACTTCCTCCCATACTCACGCTCATACTTCCTCACATACTTACTCCCATACTTCCTCCAATACTTCCTCTCATACTTCCTCACATACTTACTCCCATACTTCCTCCCATACTCACTCTCATACTTCCTCACATACTTCCTCCCATACTTCCTCCCATACTCACTCTCATACTTCCCCCAATACTCACTCTTATACTTCCTCACATAAATATTTCCATACTTACTACGCATACTCCCACACTCTCATACTTACTCACACGCATACTTACTTGCATACTTACTTGCATAGTTCCCATACTTCCTCTAATACTCACTTTCATACTTACTCACATATTTCCCCTAATACTCACTCTCATACTTCCTCCAATACTCAGTTTTATACTAAATTACATACTTAATCTCACATTTGGGCCCATTCCCATTTTTTTAAATTCTCCCTCTAAGAGTTGGGACAACCTTCCAAGAATCTGTAGCCTTATTAGCTATTTTTATCTTTAAATAAAGCTCTAACATTAAACATACATACATCTACAGGGGTTGGACAATGAAACTGAAACACCTGTCATTTTAGTGCGGGAGGTTTCATGGCTAAACTGCACATTGCACCAGTAAGAGCAGAGTGTGAAGGTTCAATTAGCAGGAAGAGCACAGTTCTGCGCAAAATATTGCAATGCACACAACATTATGGGTGACATACCAGAGTTCAAAAGAGGACAAATTGTTGGTGCACGTCTTGATGGCAAGTCTTTGTGATGTATTAAGAGCCACGGTATCCAGGGTAATGTCAGCATACCACCAAGAAGGATCAACCACATCCAACAGGATTAACTGTGGACGCTGTAAGAGGAAGCTGTCTGAAAGGGATGTTTGGGTGCTAACCCGGATTGTATCCAAAAAACATAAAACCACGGCTGATCAAATCACAGCAGACTTCAATTTGCACCTCAACTCTCCTGTTTCCACCAGAACTGTCCGTCGGGGCAATAAATTATTGTGGTCTAAAACCAGGTGTTTTAGTTTCATTGTCCAACCCCTGTACTTACTCTCACATTTAGTTCTACTATTACGACTCCGGAAGCAAATTTAGTTAGTTGAATTATTTAATGTTTGAACAAAATATTTGTAGGCGAAACAAGTACACGTATATGTTCGTGAAAGTCGTATAGAAACAATTTCATGTATTAGAGTCTTTGGCGTAGGCCCGTCATCGGCCCAGGGCTTGATACATCTGGGCTCTGCAGATCCTGTCGTACACTGAAGACAGGGCGGAGCCAACCCCCGGGCAACCAAACGGGACCAACCTGGAGGCGGCGGGGAGGGAGGAGGGGAAGAGCGACCAACAGCGTCTGAAATGCAGCAAGGTACTGAATGAGTGATCGTTATTTAAAGCAGAAGAGAAAATCTGATTGGATAGGTAATTAGGTGACGTAGCATTGGAGTCTATAGTAGAACTTACGCTGCGCTTTCATTTCTACTATTACGACTCCGGAAGCAAATTTAGTTAGTTGAATTATTTAATGTTTGAACAAAATATTTGTAGGCGAAACAAGTACACGTATATGTTCGTGAAAGTCGTATAGAAACAATTTCATGTATTAGAGTCTTTGGCGTAGGCCCGTCATCGGCCCAGGGCTTGATACATCTGGGCTCTGCAGATCCTGTCGTACACTGAAGACAGGGCGGAGCCAACCCCAAAAGTATAAATTATAAATATACCCACCGCAGATCTTTACCTGGTTTCTACTTCCTGTAATAGAAAAAAAAAAATGTTTAATTAATAATAGCATAATACAATGTTACGATTTTATGTTGCACCGAGATTGTGGACAGTGGTGTGTTTTATTTATACCATGAATATCCCCATGCATGAGTGAGTTTATTTATCATTTAACTTGTGAATTGCGTAATGTGAGCACATGCAGGATGCATCTAATTGTGGGTGTTCTGTGCAATAACAAGCAGAGTTAACATGAGTGTAGTGCCCAGTGATGCGCTTGATCGCGCCAACTTTCCATGCTGTTAGTATGGGCCGATGCCCTCGTTCATACATGCGCTTGCTGCGAGCCTTGAGCGGGGAGCGCCCCCGAAGCGCAAGGGCGCGAGCCCTCTTCCATACTCTAGATACTAGCTCGAGCGGGGTGCGCCCCCGAGGGCGTGAGCCCTTATAATTCATTCATTTCATCTTTCGTTATTCTTTTATGCGTAGAGAACGTCCCCAAAAGACATACGGTAGCATGCCTTCTTTCAGTCTTTCGTTCATTCATTGTATTCATCCGATCATACGCGGGGAATGCCACAAATATGTAGGCTGCGTGCCTACCTCATTCTTTTATTTATTTCGTTCATTTGTTCATTCTGTATTCATCGATCATAATATTACCTTGCATTAAATTACGTTTAGCCGACTTTTTGTCTGAAGCGACTAAGATACAGCACAAATATGTTATAAGATAAATACAGAAATAGTAGAAGGAAAACATTATACAATAGGGCCTAAAGGAGGTCAGAGGGAAACAACGGGATAGAGGAGCGAAGGAGGAGAGAAGGAAAATGAGGTTAGAAAGAAAGAGAAGAGGTTATGCGAGGGGTGCGCCCTCGAGCAGTCGAGCCACGGGCTCTACATTCATACACTTGGGCGTCGAGCCCGAAAAGCATGCATTGCTGTTAGTGAGGGCCAAGGGCCAAAACATGCATCTAGGTTGGGCGTTGAGCCCTCATGCGCGGGGACCGCCCCCAAAGCATGCGTTGCTGTTAGTAACGGGCTGCGCGCCCTGTAAAACGCTGAGCGCGGGGTTCGACCCCTGAAAAAACATGCTGTTAGTAACATGCAATAATCCTCATGTCATGTCGTCTGGGCTGTGAGCCCAAGATAAAGAGGAGATTGTCTCCTGGCATGTGTTGATGTAAATGACCACGGGCCATAATGCAGTAAGCTATAGGTATAGACATGTGATAATCAGCAGTGTTGGGAGAGCATCACAGATCGTTTTAATACTGGTTAATACTGTTAGTGAAGCATTGAAACAAAAGCAAATGTTGATGTATAATAGATCATTTAAATCGCCGGATTGATGCACAAATTAACATACTCTAAAGTATGTAGTACTTCCACCGCCTCCAGTGTTTGCTTATAAATAATACTTACTTAGACAGTGTTGAATGAGCTTGCTGAGCGTTCAGCAGTAGGTCCAGTTCTGGTCTAAGTGTGTGACAGGTGTGCTGAAATTACCCGTCTTCTTCAAGTAGCAAATGGTGACGTCAGCTTCGCTGAGGATGTGGCTGCGTCGTTCCTAAAGAGAGCGACCAGCGTAGCAGGATGGAGATGGTCAGCGTTTCCTAATTGACATTTGACAGGTGAAATCTGACCACTGTTTCGCCATAGGGTAGCTATTAGGTGAAACCAAACAGAGGCGCATAAAGTTTAGAAGAGCGTGAAAGCAGATAGCTGCCCCAGAAGTGAAGACAGAAATAGAAGTGCACTTTTAGTATTTTAATTGTAAAACAGGCCCTGTTATCTGCAACAGAATGTTTCGCGCAAACAGAAATGAAGGAAGGAGTAGAGCTTAAATCAGACAGCGTGAGGCATTGAACTGATCAAATAAATATTGTCGGCGCGCGCTCGTGAATTGCCTGTGCGCTTAAATCCATAAAAGCTGCCGTATGCAGTGGAAACATAGGGAGAATATATAAGACTTGTAAATTAGATTTATTTCTGTAAATGGCAAGCTATATTAAATTGAGGAAGAGGATTTTTGCAATGCCTTTGAGGAGTAAGCATATAGCTGGATTAGAAAACGAACTCGGATAATCTGACTATTACGACGTTCCTTATTAATTGGCATCAATAATTTTGTAGAGAGAAAGTTTGTTACCAATTATGAAATTAATTTATAATTACTGAGTCCCAGGTAATTAAATTGAGCAATGACATAATCGGAGTGCAGAAAGAACAACTTAAATGAGGATCGTGATCACAGCTTCGCGGTCACAACGTATTTTATTAATAATTTCAGAGAAAATAAAAGTAATGAAACGCACGCGATCACCACCGATCATTTCGTACAGAACTGAGAGGCAGATCCAGGGGCGAGGGTCAAAATTAATAGCCAACAGTCGGCAAACTATCGCCCTTGGAAATAAATACCCAAAACCGACAAACAGAGCGGCGCTCGCACCGAGCGCAGCCGAAGAAACGGCGCCGAGGAGAACAATGAGAAATACCGGACCACAACCAAGAAAGCGAGACTAGAAAAGCCACGAACGACACAGCAAACAGAGAACACACGAAAAGCACCCAAGCGAAATCGCGAACCCAGAGACAGATAAAGATACAGATACATAGATATGAAATAGCCCTAAGGAAATGTAGACATCCAGCAGCAACAGCACGATTCATAAGAAATAAAGAACAGTAAGAATAAAGAAACACACTATATACGGGTCAAAACACAGAAGAACAGAAAAGATAAGAAGATTAAACAGAAAAGAAAAGGTAAGAAGAAGATAAGCCGGGAAGCAGGACAGCAGCAAACAGTTTTAAAAACGCAGAGGAAGACATATTCCTTTAAACTAAGCTTTAACAACTAATCCATTTTACAGGTACAATAATTTGTAAGAGTATCAGCAGTACCATTATTATTATTATCATTATGTATGGTTTATATAAATAAATATACCAATAAATAATATACTACAGTTGGACAATTCATTGTACATCAGTTCGTATTCTAGCATTATGTCTAATTAGTACTAGCACCACTAGCTTTATTATGAACCATTACATATTTATTTTTCGTGCTTATTCCATGTACAGCACACGATGAGCTGCATTGAAACGTATGAAGGTGCTACAAAATAAAGAGTAACATCGGCATCATTATTATCAATATCACTATTATTAGTACTAATATTACTACCATTACCACTATTAGTACTATCAATATTATTACCATCATGAATACCGTAAACTAGGCAGAGCAGTAGATGTTGCCAACTGCCATCAATAATTTACGGAGCAAAGTGCAAGGAGCAATGACATGGAACGCAAGAGACTGAAAGCACTGAGAAACACAAACATGCACATGATACAAAATATGACGAAGAAGCGAATACGTGAAAACCCAATCATGAGTAACTGCACGTGACAGTAAGGGAGGCGAGGTCGGGGAAGAGACGACGGAAGAAGGAAGCAGCGAGCGGTAGAATGTTAGAATGTAGTCAAAAGTCCGGAAAATCAACAGAACAGCGAACAGAAGACAGAACAGAAAAAAGAAAAAGAAAAGAGGTAGAAGAGCGGCCAGCCATAAGGTCAATAGACCGCGAAGAGGACCATCCACGCGCCGGGGGCAAACGGGCTTCGGAAGGAAGGCAAAAGAAGAACCTTACCTTGTAGGATGACAGCACGCAAGCGCGGGGAAAACCATAGCAGCATCAGCAGAAACAAACGGCCTACCAAAAGCCGGGCCAGGCACGGCAGTAGCTAAACAGGAGGAGGAAGAGGCCAAGCAGCAGAGGACCCAGGCAGAAACACACGCGGCAGCGCAGCAGCAGATCCAGCAGAAGCGCCAGGTAGGGCAGTAGCAGCAGCAGCAGCAGAGCTGGCAGAAGCGCCAGGTAGGGCAGTAGCAGCAGCAGCAGCAGCAGATCCGATAGAAGCGCACCAGCAGCGCAGTAGCAGCAGCAGCAGATCCGACAGAAGCGCACCAGCAGCGCAGTAGCGGCGAACGAACCAGGAGCGCGCTAGGCAGCACAGCAACATTAGAAGATCCAGGCAGGAGCGCGCCAGTCAGCTCAGCAAAAGTCAAAGGTCCAGGGAGAGCGCGCCAGAGGAGAAAGATACGGGCAGGTCCGCGCCAGCCGCAGCAGCAGCAGAGGCCAGGGGAGGCGGAGCGAAGGCAGAGGGGCCGGGTGAACCGGTGCTCAGTTACAACTTGCCACCCCATCGAACCGCGCTATTCTAGTACACAAATAAAGTAAAAACGCTAGAAAAAGCCCCATATTCAAACATGCTTCAGCAGGAATACAATAAAGCCGAAACAAAATATCGGAAGACAGTTAAGAGTAAGGAGGGGAGACCACAACTTAACAGAAAACCACGAAATAAGAAAACAAACAAAGGCCCCGCGCATGGGCACTGGCGTCGAGAAGCACATCACGACGGGTTGCACAATACGACAGAACACTGCGTTACAGGGAGAGGCAACCCGGAAGCAGATCCACAGCGCTCTTCGACAGCGACCAAACCAGAGTCCGAACTCCACGCCGAGACAGCGACCGCCTGAAGGACCGGGACAGCCGGGGCTTATCTCCGACAGTGGGCTGGGGCGGCGGCGGGACAGAGCAGGAGGGGGTAGAGTAGCGGGCCGCCAGCCAACGGCGCGGCGCGTGGCAAGCAGATTGCGTCTTCCGTGCACAGCCGACCGGACGTGGGGAGCAGCAGCCGTCAGTAGGAGCGGGAGGCGTCCTACGACAAAGCGGCCAGCAGTAGGAGGTTAGCAACAGGAGGCCAACACGAGACGCCGGTCGGACACACTAGAAGCGAGAACGGGACATAAGCGAGAGAACTGCGGACAACGTCAGGAAGAGCGACCAACAGCGTCTGAAATGCAGCAAGGTACTGAATGAGTGATCGTTATTTAAAGCAGAAGAGAAAATCTGATTGGATAGGTAATTAGGTGACGTAGCATTGGAGTCTATAGTAGAACTTACGCTGCGCTTTCATTCCCAGTCCGTTTTTTTTAAATACTCCCTCTAAGAATTGGGACAACCCTTCAAGAATCTGTAGCCTTATTAGCTATTTTTAGCTTTTTGTTTCCATTGCACCTTAAATGCTGCAGGCTCTGATGTCTGTTGTGCTATTTAAGGTGGAACAGGAAAATTAGCTGGCTTCTGAGATTAACTACTAGCTAGTGCCGCCATCTTACATGCTCAAAACAGAGGGGGAGGGCCAAGTGGTGAAATGGGATTGAGCCTTACTCATTATACTCCAGTTTTATCTCATAACATTTTTTTTAAATATGGTTCTAGCATAAATAATACATAGATATGAGCCTGCTTATGAGTCTATAGACTAAAAATGAGTTAGCAACATATGTTAAATTATTATCAGGATTCACTCGGTATTCCTGTATATTTCTCAGGAATGCAAAAAATCCACACAGTTCTTGCCTGCTGACTCGGAAGCTTAGTAAACTCCAGATGAACTCATCCATTTTTAATTTCTCTTGACTTATTCATCAGCCAGACATCTCCAAGCTCTTCGCTTTACGCCGGCGTCGCGTCTGAAAGGTCAGGACGGGACACAAAAGCGTGACTTGCACGCCTTCCTCGCTTTCCACCAAAGGGACCGCGGACACGACAGGACAACAGCCTTTGTTTATCCTCTTCGTGACAATGAACATCTGTCCTGTTGTAGCTGAGATTTAGCACCAGCAATAAAATCCAGGGGTAATGTTGTGTTCAAGCTGTTAGTGCAGGGGTGGGACACAGAGACAAGACAGACGACTCAACACCGACGGACCCTCTGACCACTACCGTCTCAGATTCATTAACTGACCTGCTTCTGAAACTGACGCTTCCTTCTGATGCCTGCAGACATTGTGGAGGTGTAACGATGCGGGAGTGATGCGGGAACACCACAGACAGGTTAAAGCAGTCTTAATGAAACCCTCAGAGCTCAGAGCTGACAGGTTCTCCTGCTGTGATAGGGGGGGTCATGCTGTGCTGGTGACAGTGTCAGAGCACATTTCACCTAACACAAGACAAGTATCCTTTCATAAGGGGCTATTTCTGTGTGTGTGTGGTGTGTGTGTAGACGCTTTGTGTTTAGGGGTAAAAGTACAAGAAGAGGCCTAAGGGCTCCTATGTCCAAATAGACACAATTCCCTTGTAAATTTAATTAATGAGAACAATTCATCCACACAGTGTCCTGGATGACACAGGATGCCCCTCCATGTCAAATATGCTCTTGCGAAGAACCATTAATTGGTCTAAAAAGTCTTCACTGGTCTGAAAACTTAACTAAAACCAGTTCTTCTACGATATTGCTCAAAGAACCATTTAAAGCACATTTATGAGTGTAATCGGCTAAGTAATATAACACAGGAAGTTGATAAATCCTGCACCTAACGACTGGAGTTATGAAAAGGGCTCAGCCAGGATCTAACAACAACAAACACACATCTGATACTGGCACAGCCTAACACTATGATTATGGTCCACTCCCTAAACTGCCAAGTATCCAGATCTACAGAGAAAATTAAACAATACTTATTAACTAGTATTCTTAAGAACAAACAGAAACAGTCCTAAGTCTAGGCTCACTTCATTTAACCATAACAACAATAACACACAATAACTGACGATTTAAGGTTGTGTGAGCAGAACACAGCAACCGCTACCATCTGATACTGGCTCAACAAGGATCCAGAAGCATAGCGATCTACAGGAGTTGGACAATGAAACTGAAACACCTGGTTTTAGAGCACAATCATTTATTGTCCTGACGGACAGTTCTGGTGGAAGCAGGAGAGTTGAGGTGCACATTGAATTCTGCCGTGATTTGATCAGCCGTGGTTTTATGTTTTTTGGATACAATCTGGGTTAGCACCCGAACATCCCTTTCAGACAGCTTCCTCTTGCTTCCACAATTAATCCTGTTGGATGTGGTTGGTCCTTCTTGTTGGTATTCTGACATTACCCTGGATACCGTGGCTCTTGATACATCACAAAGACTTGCTGTCTTGGTCACAGATGCGCCATCAAGACGTGCACCAACAATTTGTCCTCTTTTGAACTCTGGTATGTCACCCATAATGTTGTGTGCATTGCAATATTTTGAGCAAAACTGTGCTCTTACCCTGCTAATTGAACCTTCACACTCTGCTCTTACTGGTGCAATGTGCAATTAATGAAGATTGGCCACCAGGCTGGTCCCTTGCACCTACCTCTACTAATCTAATGTACGCTTGCCATCCATGCTCTCTAACCTCAGTCACTAAGTCTTCATATTTCAGCCTTTTTCTTTCATACCCTTCATCTATTTCATCTTCAAACGGAACAGTTAGCTCTATAAAACACACTATCCATTAGCCCAAAATTACTGCTCCACAGCTCAATGCTGGAATGCTGGACTTCCTACCCCTCTTGCTCGCACCTTTCTTTAGGCCTGGTGCCAAAAGGTTCATGTTTATCTGCTCCAGAAAGTCATATTTAATGGGCAACACTTACATACTAAACAAATGTAACACAGTACAGAGGAAAGCACAGTGACCCAGCTTTAAAACATCAGCTAACAGACGCCTGCGCTGACCTGCAATCAGGTGCATGAATGCAGCAGGTGTTGGGGAGTTACATTTCATTGAGAGAAACTGGTTCGCAGGGCAGTGTTTCAGCATGACAATGACCCCAAACACACCTCTAAGACGAGCACTGCTTTATTATTGAAGAGGCTGAGGGTAAAGGTGATGGACTGACCAAGCATGTCTCCAGATCTAAACCCAATAGAACATCTTTGGGGCATCCTCAGCGCAAAGTCTTGAATATCCGAAGCTCCGTGATGTCGTCATGGAGGAGTGGAAAAGCATTCCAGTGGCAACCTGTGAAGCTCTGGTAAACTCCATGCCCAGAAGAGTTAAGTCATTTCTGGTAAAAAATGGTGACCACACAAAATATTGGAACTTTCTATAAGGGTTGTATTCACTTTTGTTGATGGTTTAGACATTAATGATTGTATATTGAGTTATTTTGAGTTGAGAATAAATTTACACTGTTATATAAGCTGCATACAGACTACTTTTCATTGTGTCAAAGTGTAATTTTGTCAGTATTATCCCATTGAAAGATATACCTAAATATCTGCAGAAATGTAAGGGGTGTACTCACTTTTGTGATATACTGTACATCTTTTTATACAGTGTGGAAATCAAGCAACTGTTCTCCTTTTATGCTGAGGACATGATATCCTATTTATCAGGACATTCATAGCAAATATGAATGTTTGCACCCCAATAAAATAGCATTTAGAAGCTGTGTACGTATGGTGAATGACACTAAGACTACTAAGAAAACATATCCCATAATGCACCAGGCTCTCTAGCATGTTCTTTATCAAGTTCTGGTATCTGACATGGATCGGATCAACTCCTTCTAGCCGCAAAACCCTAAACAAGCACCCATCTCATAGCTGTTTCAAGCCTTCCCACAAACCCTGTGTTTGGAAACGGCAGTGAGGCGGGTGCTCTATGCTGCTGACTCACTGTAATGAGGACGTTGATGAATGTGGCTTTCAGAGCGGAACCTGCAAGCAATTATCGATCGTGTGGCTGGAGGGCGGGCGGGTGTGCTGGGGGCCGGCCATGTGGCACACAGTAGTCGGAGTGAGAGGGTTAGGCAACCAAGAGGCTGCGTCCAAAAATGGACACAAAGGGTCCTTGTCTTTAGGATGAGCCGTGATTGGTTTCATCTGTCGGCTTTTTCTTCATGGTTGAGGCTGGTGTGCTCAATGTTCGGAGATGAAAATTGATTTTTATTGCATGACATTTATCAGACTGTGAAATCTGCCTGTGAAGTCTTTAATGCATGAGCTGTGGGTTCCCACTGTAGAGAGAGTCATCAGTACTGACTTATATAAAACTGTTTATTTGAACATTAGTTAGTCTGAATGAATGCAAAGAAACATAAACAATATAATGGGATTTTTTGAAGTGTTTACATTTTGAAGTGCGTTTACTCACCATGTAACCATTTTCAGAGTGCTCCCAGTCCCAGTTGCAGCCCAGTATTTACATCAGTCATCCAACACCTAGTTTATCTAATCAGGTCTGTCAGCTGCTGAAATTCATTCATTAATAAATCCAGCAGTTCACGGTTTAGACCTGCAGCCTCGGAGAGCACAGAGAATCAGGAACCAAACCTGTGCTGTTCTAACTGTAATTTACACAACAGTTAGTTCTGACCTCAAAATCTCCAAGACAGCATATACACACAGGACAGTTTTGAATCATCACCTCCAGAAGCAGCAGCAGCAGCAGAATTAGCTTAGCACAGGCTAGCGCCTAGCCAAAGCACGCTCGCCCACAGTCTACTGTGCTGGCTCACCTTTTTTTTTTTTAAAAAAAAAGAAAGAAATGTTTGAAGTTTGCAAAAGAGCAACCTAGATGTTTCACAGCGCTACTGGCTAAATATACTGTGGGCAGATTAAACCAAAATTGAGTTGTTTGGAAGGAACACACAATACAAAGCTATGTGTGGAGAAAAAAGGCACAGCACACCATCATTAAGACCTCATCCTAACTGTAAAACATGGTGGAGGGGGCATCATGGTTTGGAGCTGCTTTGCTGCCTCAAGGACCTGAACAGATCTTCATCATCGATAAAAAAATGAATTCCCAAGTTAACCAAGACATTTTGCAGGAGGAAATCTTAAGACCATCTGTCCTCCAACTGAAGCTCAACAATGGATGGATGATGCAACAGGACAACGATTCAAGACATAGAAGTAAATCAACAACCGAATGACTTCAACAGAAGAAAATAAGCCTTCTGGAGAGTCCTGACCTCCTAAACCCAATGGAGATACTGTGGCATCATGACCAAAAGAGAGCACATGATTCACACCAGATATCCCAAGAATATTATAGCTGAACTGAAACAGTTTTGTAAAGAGGAATGATCCAAAATCTCCAAAATTCCTCCTGACTGTTGTGCAGGTCTGATCTTCAACAACAGAAAACCAAAGGAGGGTCAACCAGATAATAAATACAAAGGTTCACATACTTTTTCCACCCTGCACTGTGAATATTAACATGTTGTGTTCAATAAAACCATGCAAACATATATAATTTCTGTGTGGTTTTAGTTGAAGCAGACTGGGTTTGTCTATTGTTGTGATGAAGATGAAGATGAAGATCAGAACACATCTAATGACCAATTTATGCAGAAATCCAAGTCATCTCAAAGGGTGCACATACGTTTTCTTGCAACTGTACATGATGTGATGTGAATGACAATAAAGTCTCCCTGAGTCCTTGAATTTAGTGGGAATAATTTTAGTAAGGATGAGCAAATTAGACAATCGACTTTCTTAACTGTTGTCCTATGTAATCTGCCCATACGTCTGTGCACTGAGTATTTTAAGCTGTTGTTGAAACAGGCGCAGCTGTCTCTCTGTGTTTGTCACTATAGTAAGTCCAGTCAGAGTCACTGGAAAGCGGTCCTGACCTATTGAACCAGCTGTAAGTGTGACATGGGCACAAAGACACGGGCTGCTCACACACACAGGCCTTCGGCGATAATATCCCGTTGACAATGGGAGATAAGGCTATTAAAGAGCATACACGGGAAACAGCCGTGACAGCAGCGCTTTGTACTCTGTGTACCTAAGATGCCGACCATTTCTTATCTGCGAGATATATGGCCGATTTCCTGCTTTCCCTGGCACTCGTTCAGCTCCTGAAATGTGCCTGGCATTAACACAACACTTGCAGAGGAAGGAAGCGCCTTATATGGTCGTGTAGTTTTGGCGCCAAGAGCTGTTGCTCACATCTGAATGGCGGGCGGGACTGCAGACTGATCCATAATCCGGGAAAAAACGTTATAACGACTTACTGTGTGTTTACAGGCTTAACTCAAGGACTTTTTTATTCGTTTTTAGTGTTTTGTTACACTTGTTTTCTCATAAAAGCACAGTACTGTTTTTCAGTTATTAACTTTATAGAGGAAATACATTCAAATACATACAATCTAAAAAAAAAAAATAGTGTAAGAAAAAAGAGATTCAAAGTGGTTTTGAGTGAAATGGTGTAAAACAGTGCACTGTAAAGAAACCTAAAAAACTCTAATACAAGTTAATAGCTTTAGGATTAGTTCACTGAGGAGAATAATATTTACTAAGATTGAGTTTTTATAGTGTCTTTAAGGGGGATTAAATCACAGTGTTGCATACTATATCATCTTTTGCATGCAAAGCTTTATTTTTAGCTTTATCTTGCCTTAGATGTTTTAAAATTGTTCTTTTTAAGCTTTTGTGATACAGTATTACTACATAACATATAAGGCATTAGGCAACATCTTGTCACTACCATAAAAAAACACAAAAAAACGAATAACCCTTAAATATAATGAAATTAAATGTAATACAAGTTATTGTAATTTTATTTTTACACATCTTGGAGTCCAGGCATTTCTAATAGTCCGTTCGTCATGACATCAGTGATGGATCTAGGAAGGCGTCATCAAGGGGCTACAATATTCATAGAGGGGCCACATATTATTTCACCGGTCTCAGTATATTCAGTCATTATTTTTATTTTTTTTTATCTTGTAATCAAATCTTGATTCACACAATTCTTCAAACTTCAAACAATTTTGTTTGTATATTTTATGTTTTTGTATAAAACTTTTGCCACAAAATCAAAACAAAAATATTCCACCCAATTTAACATTTATCTTTACTGTATCTTTACTGAAGATTTTTGAAGACTGTAATATAGAAAATACTCTCAGACAAAATTTAGCATTTAATTCAGCTTTTAATATCTTTTTTTACTTTTCATCAATGCTATCAGTTCAAAAGATCTCTTCTACATAAGCTTTAGGCCCCTACTTTTGTAACAGAGTTAACTACATGTGAAAGGGGTAAAATCCTCCCCCCGATTCATTATTTTTGTCCATTCCTTAATTCATCTGTGATGGGTAGCTAAAATTATCTTTCATTAACCTTTTTTATTTTATTTTACATTCCATCTTAAATGATGCAGCCTCTGCCATCTGCTGCACCATTTAAGGTGAAACAGGAAAGATAGCTAGCTAGCTACTGAGACAAACTACTTATTTTTTGTATGCTTATTATTATGAAAACAGCCATAAAACACTGAAACTATACATTAAACTATAGTAATATGGTAGTTACCATACTTTTTTTAACAAGGAAAATCCTTAATTTGTGGGTTTCTTTGGTTGCTTGCTAGTAATTCTCTCTCACCAATCCTGTTTTGAGTGTGCCTCTGAAAAATCTTCCCCCCCACCCCTCCAGCTTAACAAGAATCAGACTTTTGGGGGCATTTGGGGGCCCCCAAATGAAACAGGCATTTAGGGGCCCCAAGCAAAATGGACCCCACCACATACCATCACCAAAACCATAACTGTGGGACAAGTGTGGCTCAAACAGCAAAGCAATGGTATAAAACATATTATAACCACCATCTTTACTGAAATACTATGTTGTTGCTACCGAATAAAAGTCAGTTCAGTTAAATAAACTTAAGATGAGTAAGGACATGTAAAGTTAATCAAGTATTGTCAAATATATAGGACAGGTTGAGGGTTTTTTGGGCTGTTTCCATGGTTTGAAAGTAAACTAGTGTCAGTTAGTCAGTAGCTTTATCCATTCTAGTGTTAAAGACAGTGAACAGCTGGTGTATATGGATACTGCTGAACATGTTCCAGTCTGGTTATGTGCTACTGAGATCAACTAGTGGGAGTGCCCCCTTGAGGGGGATTCTGATAAGTGTTGTTGTACTTTCTTGCATTGACCGTCACAGAATTTAAACGGCCTCTTACACAAATTACCGTTGCATTTAATTTATAACCTCAAATAATTTTTCAGTAGCCCCGAATCAGGACACTGACCACTGTGTGAATGAGAAATATCTTAACGCTAATCATGAAGCCAGTTTAAGGATAAAGTTCCGCCTTTCAGGAGAAACAGCCAATCAGCTTGCTGGTTTTGTGGAGCTGGGTGGGCTAGTAGGGAATACTTACTGTAAGCTATAATTAACGAAAATTAATTTAGCCAGTTAGCTAAAAGCTGGAAGTAGTGGGTAGCCAGAATTTAGTACTTTACTTAGTTTAAATGAGTTTCTTAACCCTGGTCTCTCTGCCCTAAAATTGTATGTTTTATTAGCTAATCCAACTGATCAGCTAATAAACTACACATTATAGTAATAAACATTATGGCCTTAGCTCACACGTATATATACTTAAAAACTCAATCTTAGCTAATTTTCTCCTCTGTGAATTAGTGTGTAAGACTGGTGGAGGAGAACATGCTTTCAAAAGCACTGTGTGAGAGATATATGTCTGTGTGTGAGAGATACGTGCTGTTGAGTGTGAGCCTGTGAACTTTGTGAAATGTATGTGTGTAGTGTGTAGTGAAAGCGTAGTGTGTAAAACTAGAGATCCCTGTGTTAAGCACAGATCAGAACACAGGCGTTTGTGCTGCGTAAACACATTATAGACAGCACAAACACTTAGCACTGTGTTGCTAGCACACGTATGCTCCCCCAGGCAGCAAGGACCTCCAGGCAGTGTTCCCATCCGCTTAATTTAAAGTAAACTTGCCTGCTACTGGCTGCAGATTTGTGATTAAAAAATCAGATTAAATCTCCTCTACTATAAACTAACTAACTCATGGTAACAGTCAGAGGAGGAGAGTATTCACCCAGAGACTCTTAGCTATACAGCCCTGTTACACACAGATGAAGCTTTACCAACAATACTACTAATCTCTCTGCCATAGCAGCTCATTTTCTGCTGAACTCTCTCTTTCTGTTGTTCTATTTACCACAATTAAAGTATTGGATATATACAGTTTTGTTGTTAAATACAGTACCAGTCAAAAGTTGGGTGGTTTGTGATGAGTTGGAACTTCACAGCATGAAGGAAAAGCAGCAACTATTGTTCAGCACCTCCAGGAACTCCTTCAAAACGTTGAGGAGACTACCATATTTTTTCTATTATATTGTGCACTTAAATTTTTTTAATTCCCTACTGGAAAAACCAGCTCATACCAGCTAAAGCTGGTCAAGCTGGTTGACCAGCTTGACCAGCTTAAGCTGTGTTTTGGAACCTGGTAACTGGTTTCTAGCTGGTAACTGGTTCATAGCTGGTCAGAACATCTAAAACCAGCTTGTAGCTGGTTTGCACCTGGTAACTGGTTTCTAGCTGGTAACTGGTTCATAGCTGGTCAGAACATCTAAAACCAGCTTGTAGCTGGTCTGTACCTGGTAACTGGTTTCTAGCTGGTTGTAGCTGGTTTGTACCTGGTAACTGGTAGCTGGTTTTAGATGTTCTGACCAGCTATGAACCAGTTACCAGCTAGAAACCAGTTTCCAGGTAAAGACCAGCTACAAGCTGGTTTTAGATGTTCTGACCAGCTATGAACCAGTTACCAGGTTCCAAAACACAGCTTAAGCTGGTAAAGCTGGTATGAGCTGTTTTTTCCAGTAGGGTTTTCATAGAAATTGTCAGTGCGCCTTTTAATCCAGTGCATATTATGTATGAATTGTATCAGTCGGGTTATAAGGAGCAGTAAAGCCACTTCACTGCAGTACAGAGTTATACAGGAGTTTCAGTTTAGTTCTCCAGCACTGAGCCTGGAGTGGCATTAACATTAGCTGCTAACTGCTATTTCCCCATTTAGAGGTGAGTATCATTGGCCTGTAGCCTGCTGCTAACCCCGGCTAGCACTGCTAAAGCAGCATTAGCAATACCCACTAACCGCGCTAAGTGCTAGCTCTTTAGCCGTTCAGAGATGAGTGTTATCTGCCTGTAGTCTGCTGCTAACCCTGGCTAGCAGTGCTAAAACAGCATTAGCTTTACCTGCTAAACCAGCCTTGATGTAGTAATTCAGGAATCTAAGCTTACTGTAAATAAACAGAAGCTCTTTACTCACCCAAATAAACAGTTTCCAGGAGAGAAATCTGTGTATATTAACATCCAGAGCTCGTTTGACTTTTTTTAATTACAGTTTTGTTTACTTAGCTTAGATTTACTTAACTTAGTTAGCTAACTTTATGTTACCCCTCCACCACCACCCAGCTGCGAGACCTGCTGAGGTAAAAGTTCATTATAGTCACTTAAAAATGTGTCTTTTAATCCAGTGCGCATTATAATATGAAAAATACAGTATTTCAGGTGATTCTTCCTCATGAAGACACTGAGATTAAAAAACCAAGAGTGTGCAGATCTGTCCTCAGAGATAAATGTGCCTACTTAAAGAATAAAACCTATTCCAGTTTGTTTAACACTTTCTGTTCACAGAATAATTTCTATATTGCTTCCATGTATTTAATATTAAATCAAAAATGGAAGAAATAAAAAAAGAAAGAAAACACATTGAATAAGAAGAGGTGTTTCCAAACGTTTGGCTGGTACTATATGTGTATTAGCACTACAATAAGCCTGTTTCTATTAATTAGATTTCTATTAATCTACTGATAATACTGATTTAAGTCATATTGCCCAGCGCAATTGTCAATAGTAGTATTATTTAGGGGTATCCTGAGATATTGTGTTATGAGGTCTGGCGAGATTAAAACGGCCAGGTGTTAAATGCATAGAATCCGCAACTAAACTAAACTAAATCCGCACAGGCTAAATTTAGGATTGGTGCAGAATAATCAAAGAAGTATCTTGGCCTACTCATTGACGCAGAACACTTGGTTATAGGTTGCATAGTTGAATCCAGAACCCTCACTGGGGGGGGGTTGTGACAATAGTTCTAAGGTCTGAAGATAATCATGTGAGATCATATAGGAGAGAAGTTGTTGGGTTCATAGTAAAACCATCTGCAACAGTTTTTCTGCATACTATTCTGTATTTTACTGCATACAATAAATCATATAAATAAATAAATAATTCATAATCAAATTAAAAACTGACACGGTCAGTCTGCCTGCTCTGAACTCTGAACTACTCAAAGACTTCAATTCCCAGCATGCACTCACACCGGACGTCCCTGACTCTGCTGATCCCGCTCCTGCTCCCCCTCCCCCTCCCCCTGTTACTGATTGTTTCCACCTAGCCTGTCTAGTATGAATACCCCTCAGTTTGCTCTGTTCCCTGCCGAGTATTGAATCTTCCTTTGTTTCTTGGATTTTGTTTCCGACTTGTTTTCGTTTCTGAGTCTTGATTTTTGCCTTGCCCTCTCTATTGTTTATTCCGTTGCTGGCCATTTTTGTGTATTTTTGACTGTTACTCTTTTGCCTTCACCCTCTTTTTGCTGGATTTACCATGTTTGATCCTGTTTTTTACATGACTATGCTCTGGTATGTTATTTATATTTGTGCCTTACTGTTACTGACCCTGCCTGTCCCTTACTACTCCTGTAAGCCTAGCCCCTTTGTTAATAAATTGTGTGTTTGGTATCTGCGAGTGCCTGACCGTGTTGTGTGTCTGACCAGCGTTGACATGCAGTTTTGCATTGTGGGAATTTCAGACAAATAAAATATTTTCAATCATATATTTCAACTTTGAAAAAAATCTCGTCTAGTAAACCCAACATTCTGTTTCATCTTATGTCGTCTCCTGAGATGAGTATTTTGTCACACCCCTAGTAATAAGAAAAGTATGTTTTAAAAACCCTAAACTGTTTAGATGTATTCTGTATCACAAATCAGTTTGTTTACAATAAATTCATATTGAGTCACTCTGTATTGTGTGGAAATATGAACGAAATAGTGAAATATCTCTTTAATACATGCTGATTCTAAATTATTTGGTAGCTACTTTGAAGCTACTACATTATGTATGTAGCAAGGACGTTAAAGGGGTGGAAGAATGCAGCACTAAACATCTGTGCAGATCTGGATTAAACTGAGCATAAACTGAAATTCAAAATGTAAAGAAATTCCTTCCACTCCAAGTGAGCTTAAAAGACTCATCATCAAGCCAATGTTGCGAAGCATTCCAAATATGCAGTGGCTTCCACATTAGATGTAACAGGAGAGGTTCTCCAGCCGTTTACCACCCACACTAGCAGTGTTACATTTCCTCCGTGCTACAAAGGAGCCTCTTAGCGACTAGCGTGTTAAATATCCCCCGTTAAATAGCCGTGACTGTGGTGTTTGGCTTGGTTTTTGCTCAGGTTTGATACCCAGCTTCTTATTTTAATGGTCACAGCTGCTCAGAGAGATCTCCACTGCCTGGGAGTTCTTTGAACTCGGGGCGTGAGGTCAGCCGTGTTCATTGGCTGGAGGCTGAACTCTTCCTCACTCTTGCTTTATTGCCACAGCAGACTGTTGAGCTCGCTTGATCTGTCTGGCTCAGGAGAACCTGATACTTCTCGTCTTACGTTGCTGCCACAGACACGTTCGTTGCAGTTACTGAACCGACGGTGCGTTAACACGGAAAAAAACACAATGCCGCCTTTTATTAGTCTACGACGGGCACGTCCCTAAACTTGTCAGCGGAGTGGAGAACAAAACTGATAACTTCAGGAAGCAGACGTTTCTTAACGGCGCTTCTAAACTGCAGACAGTTCAGTCTCAGTCCCAGAGTGCTGCTTTCACCCCGCACTTCTCGCCATTCTCAGCACGTTCTGTTATCTCGCCTACAGCAGCAGCAGCCCACCAGCTCCGTGCCGCCGCTTCATGTTTTGGGTAGGGCTGCGTTTCGTTTCCAGCTGTTATCAGCACTCGCGGACATGTGGAGAAGAGACCCCAGGGTGGGGGGTTTGGGGGGGGCTTTGGGGGGAGGGTGCTGGGGCGGTAGCAAGCGCCAGGCCAACCCAGCAGCTCCATCGGCAACCCTGAAACTGGGTCAGAGAGACTCAGTGCCAGGCAGCTGGAGCTGCAGCCAGAGGGCATCCTCACATACTCACACACACCCACACACACACCTCCATCACTGCAGGATCAGACAGTGGCAGGCCTGCATGCATGCGTCTCCGTTTATACTAGACTTATCCTGCAACATGTGTGCCCTTGTTATAGGGAATCCCCCAGAGGTCAATCTCACTGCAGATTCATTAGAACCGCTACCCCACTGATCTAACGTCTGACACCCTGCCAGAGACACTCTCACTCATCTTCAAGATGTTCAGCGCAGATATTGTACTAATCATGAGGGGTCTAAACCTCAAGACATATTGAAATACACAGAAAAAAGAGACCACTTAAAAACGATTGGTTTCTTTGATTTTACTAAATTGAGAATCATTGGAATATAATGAAAAGGAAGATGGATGATCACAAGCCATCAAACTAAGCTGAACTGCTTGAATTTTTGCACCAGGAGAGGCATAAAGTTATCCAAAAGCAGTGTGTAAGACAGGTGGAGGAGAACATGATGCCAATAATGTTATATAAATTTTCATTGGAGCACCAGTGTTTTCCAATACCAAGATAGCAATACACCAGAAATTTACCATTTTGAGACCCCCACTCCTATCAGCATATACAAGCACCATTGCTCTTTAAGTGATACAGATGCAAGACATGAAAACTGAGGACTGTTGGCCAGGAGTAAGATAGCAATGTGACGCACCTTGTGCAGGGCCCATACATTTTAAATATGTCTGTCTTCTGAGATGGAAACTAGACAAAATTTTAACTAGTTTGTCTAGATCAGACACTAGTATTAGACATTCACTCGTTTTAGCAGACAGAAAAAAAACTATTGTCATCTTAAGAAAATGTTTAGTCATTTGTACTATTTAAAATATTTTTATTACTGAGAGTAAAGCATTATGTACATGTTCTGTACAAATGACTATATCGTACTTCTAAGCTGTAAATGAATTTGAAATCCTTAGTTTAAGTGTATATATGATTGTATCTGTTAAGTTTGATTGTGTCAGTTCTGACGTTGTCAGTCTGCCTGCTCTAAACTCTGATTTACACATTAAAGACTCCAATTCCCAGCATGCACTCACACCAGACCTTCCGCTCTCCGAGTGTCTGATTGCCCACACCTGTCTGTGTTAGTATAAATACCCCTAAATTGTTTGATTGGTATCTGCTTGTGTCTGTCCTTGGTTTTAGGTCATAGTAAAAAATACCCACTAAAAGGTCTGATCGTCATGAGTGTATACATTTATAACTGTTTAATTGTTGATTGTTTCTTCATTTACACTGATTGGCTGTGGTCAACATGAGAGTTCATGTGTATGTAAAAGATTCTGTGGCTGTAAAATAAACAGCAGATTAAATATTGACGAACATGCATCACAGATCACATACAGCCCTGTAACATCATCCTCTAAGCATGTAACACCACAAACATGTAAACCACAGCACTGACTCACTACTCCAGATTAACCACTGGTGTAAACTAAACTCTGTCTGTGAAAACTGAGACTAACTTAACAGTGTAATAAACAAGGAGTATACACGGCTGAACAATGATTAATGAGTGGGTTTCACTTCTTTTCACACACAACAGCACACTAATGAATGAGCCCTGCTGCCATTAGTCTCTCTTATGTCTAATTTACTGTTAAATTGTATACTCTACACATTTTATCTACAGGAGATTTTCCATTGAATTCTAAATCCATTGGCATGTGTTTGTTTATTCCACCTTTATGTTAGAATATAAATCTCCATTACCCTGTAAATGGTTTGTGGTCTGAAGTAGCTACTGCTGTGAAAACTAATCATAAATTAGCTAGCTATGATAACCCAGCATTCTGACATGGTATTCAACCTTATCTAAGAGCTATTTAGAGCAAAGCTAACATATAACAAAGCTCCATATAACTCACATCCATTCCAAACAAGAGGAGGTGGATCTGTGGTTAAAGGCGCTAAATTTAAAGGGAACACATTTTGCCTCTTTTTACACAAGTAATATAAAAAAAAACATGTTCCTGAAGTTTCATGAAAAAAGATCTCACCAGCTTTTAGTTATTCTTGCCAGTTTCGGTCCCTTTCAGAATGAGCAATTTAAGGGCTCTGTCACTTTTATGCAAATAAGCTGTTGCCAGCCACACTATATATATGCTGAGCATTTACTGCATATTAGTATTAGCTTGTGCTAAATGGCAAAACACAAACAAACTAGTTCATGCTTTCAGCATTTGAAAGTACTTTCATCTCCCTCATCTGCTGGCTTGCCATGGACAGTAGGTACAGATCCCTCCCTCAAACAAAGTCAGCTGGCTAATCCTGCTGTGTAATGTCTGAGGTTCTCAAGCAGCAACTGTGATTTAAATTATAATTTAGTGGGTGGGGCTCCGTTGGGGGTTGACAGATGAGGGGTGGTGCTAGGGTGGTTCTATGCAGGGGCTTTCAACAAAGATTTATTTATATGTTCATATAACTATTTTAAAAATTTAATTAAGATTGAAATATCTTCGTTATGTCTCTGGAGTGGTTCTGGTCGAAGTAAGGTGAGTAATGGTAGGTTTAATATTAAGTTAAAATGTAAAAAATAGAGTAAATATATAAAATACAAAAAATATGCTGGTAAAGGAAGTGAACAGGGAATTTGCCATTTCATCATGGAAGGAGAATTTGGAGAATGAAAAAGGATGAAAAATTGTGGACACCATTACAATTACTCTCAATAAAGTGTAATTACTCGTTCTTTTACAGGTGTTAGTACTTCTATATTCCTGGGAAATTGAACTCAGCTTTATCTCCTGCTGGATGTTATATGCATCACACTCACTCGTCAGCAATGTCAGGGAAAAACGTGTGTAACTTCTCAAATGACAAATGGAATGAAACTGAATTTGTTGATGTACATCCTGAGATTTTTGGCTAAGTCCCAGTTTGGAAACCACTAAACTGGATACGTGACAAAGTGCAAAAAAAAAGGAAGAAATGTCTGTCACGTTCCTCTGCTTGAAAAAGTGTTAGCGACATGCTCCTGTAGTTATTTATGCCCTTGGCAGCATATCTCCACCTCTTCAGCTCCAGCACTGCCTGCCTTCCAGCCTTCTCCTGAGTCTAAACAGACTGCAAGTGTTACTTCACATGTCAGTCTCTGAAGCCAGACTTCTGCCTGCCATCAGAGATTCTGCTGCTGTTCACTTTTAGTGAGTCCAATAAACGCCTACACTGATCAGAAGAGACGATAACTGACTTGCAAATCCACCAATTCCAGCCTGCTACTGTTACTGGTGCTACAAAACCTGGTGACATTCTGTAGTCAATAGCCTGGAAGTGTAGGGTAGTACAGGTCATATATGGAGTTTAGAAATTATAGGGGTATAGGGTAAAATAGGGCGACTAGGAAGTATAGGCTAGTATAGTAATTAAGTACAGGGGAGTATATGGTTACTGGAATTATAGGCTAGTGTAGAAAGTATAGCAGAATATAGGGAGAATGGGGTACAATAAATATGTTAAGATTACAGTAGTATAGAAAGGGAGTAAAGAGAGGATAGGGAGAATGGGGGAAGTAGGGTTTATAGGGCAGGATAGGGTGAATAGGAAGTATAGGCTAGTATATTAAGTATACAGTAGTATGGGAAGTATAAGGAAGTATGAAGAGGATAGGGAGAGTGGGGGGAAGTAATTACAGTGTAATAAAGGGTTTATAGGGCAGTATGGGGTGACTAGGAAGTATAGGCTAGTATATTTAGTATACAGTAGTATGGGAAGTATAAGGGAGTATAGAGAGGATAGGGAGAATAGGGGCAGTAATTAAAGTGTAATAAAGGGTTCATAGGGCAGTATAGGGTGAATAGGAAGTATAGGCTAGTATATTAAGTTTACAGTAGTATGGGAAGTATAAGGGAGTATAAAGAAGATAGGGAGAATGAGGGGACAATAATTACATGATATTAAAAGAAGTATAGGATAGGGTAGTACAGGGTGACTAGGAAGTATAGGCTAGTGTAGAAAGTATAAGGAAGAAGGGGTTATAGTAAGTATAGGGAGTATAGGGTACAGGGTGACCAAAAACATAGGCTAATGTAGGAAGTATAGTGGAATATAGGAAAATGGGGGTATATTAAGAACAGGGGACTATAGGGTAGTAAAGAGTGAATATGAAGTATAAGCTAATGTAGAAAGTATAGGGGAGTATAGGGAGAATGGGGAGGGGGCAATAATTACAGGGTAATAAAGGGAGTATAGGGTAGGGGAGTGTAGGGTAGTAAAGAGTGAATATGAAGTATAAGCTAATGTAGGAAGTATAGGGGAGAATAGGAAGAATGGGGGGGGGCAATAATTACAGGGTAATAAAGGGAGTATAGGGTAGGGGAGTGTATGGTGACTACAAAGTATGGGCTGGTGTAGAAAGTATGAGAAGAAAGGTGTTATAGAAAGTATAGGGTAATTTAGGGAGTATAGGGTGACCAAAAGTATAGGATAGTTTAGGAAGTATAGGGGAGTATAGGAAGAATAGGGGTATAGACAGTACAGGGGAGTATAGGGTAGTAAAGAGTGAATGGGATGTATAAGCTAATGTAGTAAGTATAAGGGAGTATAGGAAGAATGGCGGTATAGTAAGTGCAAGGGAGTATAGGGTAGCGTAGTGTGACTAGGAAGTATAAACTAGTGTGGGAAGTATAGAGGAGAATAGGAAGAATGGGGGGGCAATAATTACAGGGTAATAAACGGAGTATAGGGTGGGGGAGTGTAGGGTGACTACAACGTATGGGCTGGTGTAGAAAGTATAAGAAGAAAGGGGTTATAGAAAGTATAGGGTAATTTAGGGAGTATAGGGTGACCAAAAGGGGGTGAAGTATACCGAGTATAGGAAGAATAGGGGTATAGATAGTACAGGGGAGTATAGGGTAGTAAAGAATGAACAGGAAGTATAAGCTAGTGTTCGAAGTATAAGAACGTATAGAAAGAATAGGAGTATGGTAAGTACAAGGGGGTATAGGATAATATAGAGTGACTAGGAAGTATATGCTAGTGCAAGAAGTATAGAGTAGTATAGGGAGTATAGAATGACCAAAAGTATAGGCTAATCGAATAAGTATAAGGGAGTGTATGAAGAATGGGGGCACAGTGATCAATGGGTAATATATGGAGTTTAGGGTAGGGTAGTATAAGGTAACTAAGAATTGTGAGCTATTGTAGGTGTATAAGGTAGTATAGGGATAGTATAGGGTGACCATAAGTATAGGCTAGTGTATGAAGTATAGGGGAGTATAGGGACAATAGGGTAGTATAGAGAGTATAGGGTGGTATAGGGCGACTAGGAAATATAGGATAGCAGAGTAAGTAAGGAAGTATAGTAAGAATGTGGGTATAAAGTACATATAGATGAGTATATGGTAGTAAAGGGTGACTAGGAAGTAAAGACAAGTAAAGTAAATATAAGCTAGCATAGGAAGTATAGGGGAGTATAGAGAGAATAGAAAGTATTAAGCTAGTGTAGGAAGTATAGGGGAGTATAGAGAGAATAGGCTGTATAGTAAGTACAGGGGAGTATAGGGTAGTATAGAGTGAAGAGAAAGTATTAAGCTAGTGTGGGAAGTATAGGGGAGTACAGAGAGAATAGGGGTTTAGTAAGTACAGGGGAGAATAGGGTAGTAAAGAGTGAATAGAAAGTATTAAGCTAGCGTTTGGAAGTATAGGGAAGTATAGAGAGAATAGGCGGTATAGTAAGTACAGGGGAGTATAGGGTAGTATAGAGTGACTAGGAAGTATAAGCTAGTGTAGGAAGTAAAGGGGAGTATATGAAGAACGGGGGTATAGTAAGTACAAGAAAGTATAGGCTAGTGTAGGAAGTATAGAGGAGTATAGGAAGGAAAGGGGTACAGTAGGTATAGGGTAGTATAGGGTGACTATGAAATATAGGCTTGCTGAGTATGTATAAGGGAGTATAGGGAGAGTGTGAGTGTAGTACATATAGATGAGTATATAGTAGTATAGGGTGACTAGGAAGTATAGACAAGTGAAGTAGGTATAAGGTATCATAGGAAGTATAGGGGAGTATAGAGAGAATAGGGGTTTAGTAAGTACAGGGGAGTATAGGGTAGTATAGAGTGAATAGAAAGTATTAAGCTAGTGTAGAAAGTATAGGGGAGTATAGAGAGAATAGGGGGCATAGTAAGTACAGGGGAGTATAGGGTAGTATAGTGTGAAAAGAAAGTGGCGTGATGGCCAACAGTACATTTTATTTGTTACAGCACTTCCAGTCCACCAGCTCACTTTATCATACCAGAACAGCTGAAAAGACCTGTTACTTTTCCCCACCTTTTGCACCAAAATAATCTAAAGAGTTGATCTGTTCTGCTGTTTAACTCTAAGTTTTTCTTCGTAAGGAAGACTGCCAAATGGCCTCGCCAAACATTTAAACGATCTGACATTATGTGCAGCTTGCTACCTAGCTAGGGACTGCCGCGAGGCTAGTGTGAAGTGTGTCCGCCCGTGACTGCTTTGTGACGGTAAGGGCACCCCCTTGACAGAAACTGCGATAGAAGTTAGAAAGAGTGATAGAAGTTAGAAAGAGTGATAGAAGTCAGAAAGAGTGATAGAAGTCAGTCTCCGAACACAAGTAGCTACCAAAAAAAACACCAGAAATAGAAGCTTGATTTGTCACTAGTCATTTTTAACAGAAAGAATGAACAGAATGAAAATTAAATGCTCCCAGCACGGATGTGTACACTAAAAGATCGCTGATTCGCTCATTCCGCTGTCAATCAAAAAGGGATTCAGCCTCAGAAAGATCATCCAATCATCATGCAGAAGCTGAGCGTCTGGGCCGGCCGAGGCCAGCCCACTGCCCCATAGACCCCCAGAGACGCTGAGCGTCCGATGGGCGGGACAAAGCCCAGCAAAGCTCAGCGTCCACAGAGTTCAATAGCGAAGCAAAGAGTGCAGCGAAACGAGACGAGTCATTGGATAAATGCTGGGCTTTTATATTTTATTTAAAGCACCGTGGAGCTGCAGGAATGATCAGTTGAGCGTGTTGTAGGGCATATTTAGTCAATGACATACACACAACAGTCTTATAGCAATCGCCTCTGCTAGAAAGTATAGCTAGTATAGGTAAGTATATGTTAGATATATTACTTTCAGATTCTGGTTTATGTTCACATGATTGCGTCACACAATTCCTGCGTTTTTTTAGGAGCACTTTAATGCTGAGTATCTCCCATTATCTTCCTCGTACTTTGACGTCCCTATAATTTAAATAGATTTGCCTAAAAAAATCAAATAAAATCATTGATATTTGAATGACCAGCTTGTCCTCTCTTTATTGTGTTGTAACTAATATTTTTCACCAATAAAGAAATGATAACATGATGACAACATGTATCACAATACAATAAAAATACTGTTGTATTATCCACCCCTACTGCTATCTCTTAAAATCACTTGGCTGTTAAATAGAGACCTCGCTACTGATCCCTTTCAAATCCAATGTTTCTGAATTCGAAGGCTAAAGCACTAAAACTATGTTCTTGTCTTTAGTGAAGCAGTGACTGGGTGGTCTAGCTGCAGTGAAGCGGCAATCAAAGCTGGAATTAGGTGTTTTACAGTAAACACTGTCTCATCCCGTCTTCAGCTGTGCTGGACAGCAGATGGTGGAGGTTCTCAGTGAGGAAAGCAGAGACTGTCCATAACCTGGTGTGACCAGACAGAGGGCTTCTCACATACACTTAAAGGTGACTAATCTCAGGGTTTAATTGGTCGAGGACAAAGAGTAAATGAGGGCTCATCTGCCATTTGAATTTATCTGCTCAGATTAATTGAGACAGAAGTAGAGATTGGCAAAAGACCACCTGGACATTCCTCAGTACATTGTAAAGCTGAGTGCACACTAACAGTTTTCTTGTTAAATGCCCGTACACTTTGTTGTATTCTGTAAGTATTTAAAAAAACACAATGATCAGTGTATTCTATACAGTTTGGCACAAAGACACAGTCCAGTACTGTATTTTTCACACTATTTTTACAACAGTTAGTTCCGACCTCACAATCTGATTGGTTGAGAAGTGATGTAGCCGTAATGATATTCGTGATAACATCACGGCCTTCTCACACTAAACCTGTAAAATCACTCCGCCGACGCGTGGCCGAGTAACGGCGTATATACACAGGACACCCGCAGCAGCATTAGCTTAGCACAGGCTAGCGCTCAGCCGCGACACGCTCACCCGCAGCGCTGGCTCGTCTTACGTGGAAAAATGGGAAAGAAAATCGCTCGGGTAATGCCGTCTGAAAGCCAGAACGCTAACCAGCCAGGCTAGGCTAAGCTAAGTTAATGCTGAGCTAAAGCAAGCTACGCTAACCTAACCACAGTCCAGCCGGATTTCTAAAACCAACACCGCCCAGCAAAACAGGCAGAAATGCTCAAAAATGCGCAGCGTTCACCTGAAGACGACTCCACAGAGCAGGAGAGGAGAGTATTAGCATTATTTCACGCTCCTAATGTTTACCCTCTTCGTTTATTCCCAATTTTGATTTCAAGCTAACTTTCGTGGTGTTAGTCTGTATGAACCATACACTGTTTTGTAGTTAAGTTTCAGTTCTGTTACAGTTGTGGTGGAACTACTTTTTGGCGGAAGGCACAGTCCATATTAAAGCATATTCAAACTGAAGTTCTTAAAGTTCTTTGATTTATTTTCTTTATTCATTTTGTAAAAATAAACTGTTGTATTAAACGGCACTCGCTTTCGGCTCATGCCTGCGACCGAATCACAGCCGTGATGTTATTCGTGGTAACACACTCCCTCTTGTGTTCTATTGATTTTCTCTCCTAAAAAAACTGTAAAGTGCTTTTATTTATTTACAGCAAGCTTAGATTTGTAGATTTCCACTAAGGCTAGCTGCAGTGAGTGTTCTGGTACACCAGGGCTATATTAGCTAGGGGTTCTGTCACCAGGGACAGGACAGGGTGAGACAAGTGCTGATAAGAAAACACTGGTTTATTAGAAACACAGATCCCAAAGGGATTGGTGTACACAGTACAGCGAGTGAACAACAGGGCAGCAATAAGTAGCAACATACTAGAACGTAGTGAGCCAGAAGAAGGGTCAGTACACAGGTAAACAATCAGGAGTAAAGGACTAAGGCAAGAAAGTAGTCAAAGACCAAAGCAAGGTGGGTAACAAAAGATCAACAGCAGAACTAGAGGGGTAAGCAAGAGAGTAAAAAAAGAGCAGAAAAGGGTCAATAACAAGAAGACAAGATAGCAAGGAAACAACCTTGTAACAGAGCTAGTAAACTAGATAATACTTGGCAGGGAACAGAGGAAACAGAGGACTATCTATACTAATACAAACAGGTGTGGGAAATGAGCAATCAGAAGGAGGGCGAGGCTGAACGCTGGAGAGTCACGTGTTCAGCTGAGTCATTCTAGTTCATGGGCTGAGAACGCTGGGAAATGGAGTCTTTAGGAGAACCATAGTCCTGAATGCTTCAGTCTGATAATACACTTCTCTGAACACCAAAAGAGATAATGCTAATGCTAATGTTGCTCCAAAGTCAAAGTCAAAGTGGTTTTTATTGTCATTTCAGCTATATACAGAGTACACAGTGAAACGAAACAACGTTCCTCCAAGGACCATGGTGCACATAAACACAGTGTAGACAGAACAATAGTGCAACAGTACAAAAGTGCAGACAGACAATACAACACCATACAGACAAAGAATAATAAATAACAAGACAGTGTGCAAATTTTGCAGTGTGCAAAAAAAGACCAGGTGAGGTAGTAATTACTCTATTTCACAGTGTGCAATAGAGTCCAGTGAGGTAGTAGGGTTTTTAGTGCTTTCCATTTTCTGGGGTAAGTGGGGTAAGAGTGTGTGTGCATGTACAGAAAAACCATCAGTTCAGTCTCTGCAGTTAAGGAGTCTGATGGCTTGAGGGCAGAAGCTGTTGCAGAATCTGGTCGTGCTGGACCGGATGCTGCGGTACCTTCTTCCCGAAGGCAGGAGGGAGAACAGTTCGTGTGAGGGATGAGTGGGGTCATTCACAATGCTGGTTGCTTTGCGGATGCTGCGGGTGGTGTAAATGTCCGTGATGGAGGGGAGAGAGACGCCGATGATCCTCTCAGCTGTCCTCACAATACGCTGGAGGGTCTTGCGGTCAGAGACGGTGCAGGTCCCAAACCAGGCAGTGATGCAGCTGCTTAGGATGCTCTCAATGGTCCCTCTATAGAAGAGTGTGAGGATGGGTGGAGGGAGACGGGCCTTTCTCAGCTTCCGGAGGAAGTAGAGACGCTGCTGGGCTTTCTTGGCTGTAGAGCTGGTGTTCAGGGTCCAGGTGAGGTTATCTGCTAAGTGGACACCAAGGAACTTGGTGCTCTTAACAATCTCCACAGAGGACCCGTCGATGTTGAGTGGAGAGTGGGTGTGTTGTGCTCTCCTGAAGTCAACAACCATTTCCTTTGTCTTGTCCACATTCAGGTGAAGGTTGTTGACTGTACACCAGTCTGTCAGCCGCTGCACCTCCTCTCTGTATGCTGACTCGTCACCTTTGGTGATGAGACCCAGCACGGTTGTATCATCGGCGAACTTGATAAAGCTGTTAGAACTGTTTTGCAGCACAGTCATGAGTCAGCAGGGTGAACAGCAGAGGACTCAGGACACTGCCCTGGGGGGCCCCCGTGTTCAGTGTGATGGTGCTGGAGGTGCTGCCCCCGAACCGGACTGACTGGGGTCTCCCCGTCAGAAAGTCCAGGATCCAGTTGCAGAGGGGGTTGTTGAGGCCGAGCAAGCTTAGCTTCCTGGTGAGGTTCTGTGGGATGATGGTGTTGAATGCTGAACTGAAGTCTATAAACAGCATTCTGACGTAAGTGTCCTTCTTCTCCAGGTGGGTGAGGGAGAGATGAAGGGTGGTGGTGATGGCATCGTCCGTGGAGCGATTGGGACGATACGCAAACTGCAGGGGGTCCAGTGAAGAGGGCAGTTTCTCATGATGTTCCTCATGACTAGCCTCTCGAAGCACTTCATGATGATGGGTGTAAGTGCAACGGGACGGTAGTCATTGAGGCAGGACACTGTGGACTTCTTCGGCACGGACGATGGTGGTGGAATTGAGGCACGTTGGGACAGTGGCGCTGCACAGGGAGATGTTGAAGATGTCCGTGAGAACATCTGTCAGCTGGTCTGCGCACTCCCTGAGCACTCTGCCGGGGATGTTGTCTGGTCCTGCAGCTTTTCGTGGGTTGACTCTGCGCAGAGTGTTCCTCACATCCACTGCAGTCAGGCACAACACCTGCTCGTCCGGCTTGGGCATGGTCTTTCTCGCCATCGTGTTGTTTTGTGCCTCAAACCGTGCATAAAAGTTGTTTAGGGCATCAGGGAGGGAGGCATCACGTTCACAGGACGGTGGCATTGTCCTGTAGTTGGTGATTGCCTGGATGCCCTGCCACATGCGCCGCGAGTCACCCGTGTCCTTGAAGTGGCTGTGGATTCTCTGGGCGTGTGCGCGCTTTGCCACTCTGATAGCTCTTGACAGGTCGGCTCTCGCTTTCCTCAGGGCCACCTTGTCACCCACTCTGAAGGCGGAGTCGCGGGTCCTCAGCAGCGCACGTACCTCAGCAGTCATCCAAGGCTTCTGGTTTGGGCGTGTGGTGATGGTCTTGGAGACAGTGACATCATCAATACACTTGCTGATGTAGCCAGTGACTGATGCTGCATACTCCTCCAAATCAACAGAATCGCCTTCAGTAGCAGGCGAAACCAAGGTGTTTGCATATGCAGCTCCAGCAGTGCTAGCCGGGGTTAGCAGCAGGCTAGAGGCCAATAATACTCACCTCTGAACAGCGAAAGAGCTAGTGCTTAGCATGGTTAGCGGCTAATGCTAATACTGCTGCACTCTTGAGTCTCAGTGCTGGAGAACTAAACTAAAACTCTTGTACTCTCTGCACTTCAACGGAGTGGCTTTACTGCTCCTTACAACCTGACTGGTAAAATTCATACATAAGGCACATCAGATTATAAGGAGCACTGATGATTTTTGGGAAAATATTTCAATTTCATATTTCAAACTTTAATTTAAAAGCATTTGCATACATTACATACAGTTTTACCATAAAGCTTGGGACATAAAATCAGATTTATTGTCACATCATATTAACACGTGTGTACAGGTGAGTAAAAATCTTAGGTTCATACATAGTCTCTCATTGTAATAAAGAACATGAATTACTGGAACCACATTCTGTGGTCTAACGAGACCAAGATGAACTAGTTTGGCTCAGATGGTGTCCAGAAAATGTGGTGGCATCCTGTTGAGGAGTACCAAGAAAATGTTCACTTGTCTACAGTCAAGCATGGTGGTGGTAGCATCATGGTCTGGGGCTACATGAGTGCTGCCAGAACCGGGGAGCTAAACTTCTGTACATGTACTGTGACATTCTGAAGCACAGCATGATCCCCTACCTTCAGGAAATGAGACGAATAGCACTTTTCCAACATGATAATGACCCCAAACACACCTCCAAGTTGACAACTGCCCTGCTGAGAAAGCTGAAGATAAAGGTGTTGAACTGGTGAAGCATGTCTCCAGACCTACACCCCATCAAGCATCTGTGATGTCATCATGGAGTAGTGGAGGAGGACTCCAGTGGCAAACTGTGAAGCTCTAGTAAACTCCATGCCCAAGAGTGTTAAGGCAGTGCAGGAAAATAATGGTGGCCACATAAATTTGGACATTTTGGGCACAATTTGGTCATTTTCACTTAGAGGTGTACTCACTGTTTGTTGCCAGCGGTTTAGACATTAATGGCTGTGTGTTGAGTTATTTTCAGGGCACGGCAAATTTATACTGTTATACAAGCTGTACACTGACTTCTTTAAATTGTATGAAAAGTATGAATATATATAATAAAATATTTACAAAAATGTGAGGGGTGTACTAACTTGTATTAGATACTGTAACCAGATACCATGAAGATTTGGCCCAAATGTAGTAAATACTTTGCAACCAGTGAGTTGGAAAAAGAAGCCTGGGTCAACATTTGTCAACAAAGGAATTAGCTCAGGCCAATAGCCATATTTTACTCAGCAACCAAGGTGTTAAAACATGCAGCTTGAGAGATTGCCCATATTACACTCGGCAGTCGAGGTGTCAGCACAAGTAGCTCGGACCAATGCCCATATTATACTCAGAAACCAAGGTGTTATCCTATGCAGCGCATGCTAATGCCCATATTCTACTCAGCAACCAAGCTGTTAGCACATGCAGCTCAGGTCAGTGCCCATATTATACTCTGTAACCAAGGTTTTTGCACATTCAACTTGCACCAATGACCATATTATATTCAGAAACCAAGGTGTTTGTATATGCAGCTCAGACCAATGACCATATTATACTCTGCAACCGAGGTGTTAGCACATGCAGCTCAGACCAATGCTTATATTATACTCAGCAACCAAGGTCTTACGTACATGCAACATTCAGCCAGACATAGATTAAAACTGGAGCTGGGCCAATGAAACTCAGGCTAGGTCTGATGGCTTAGTGACTTTTGCTAGCTTGGTTACACTATAATGATGAGTACACTAAATCAGACAGGTTTACTGCCTTGTTGCACACAGTATCCTCTGCATACAATGACATACATAGTCGCTGTGCTTTCCTCCGAGTGCACTGTGATGCTACTCAGCAATGCTGCATCAGCAGCAGTTCAAAAAGAGGCGGTGTCTGACTTGTATCACATGTATCTGAGGAGGCATGTGCTAGTCTTCACACTTCTGGTGTGTTGGGGCATTATTACTGATAGGGGGAGTCCTAATGAGTGGCTTGGGTATCTGGCCTTGTAAATTGTGGAGAAAATGGGATTAAAAAAATGAAAAGGCATCACCTGGTGCACAATATCTTCTCTTCTCTTAAAGCCTCTAACGAACCCATCTTTAGTTTTTACTTGTTCCCTTTAGTTTTATCCTTTCATCCTTGTACACAGACATCCCAAGTTGCTCCCCCCCAAAAAAAAAACAAAAAAAAAAACTTGCACACACACCAAAGGATAACGAAACTTTACTTTTATATTAATTAATTTAACTTTTAACTTTTTTTTAAATTACATTTAGAGTATTCAGAGGTGAAATGAGTTTTATCTTTGACAAAAATAGTTTTTTTATGTGACAAAAATTGACAGTAACAATATCACAAAAATTGCACAACATCAAAAACATTTTCATATCATATTACAATAATTATTAATATTGCCTCCGCCATGATCTGCTGTCTCTCACTCACTGAACAAATCCCCTCCAGGAGGGGGGAAAACACTGCCCGCCCACACCTAGAACAGGCCAATCAGAAACCTCTCTGTTTTCTCTCTCTCCTTCCCACACGCGATTAGAGAAAAAAAGTCTGTCGCCTGTGTGCGCGTTTGTGTGCAGTGCACTCTTGGGGCACTCGTTCTGAATTCCAGGACTCGCAGGCATCAGGGAGCCGCTACCGAAATGCGGGAGACTCCCGCAGCTTCAGGGAGACTTGGTTTGTCTGTGTACATAATGTGTGCTTTGTTGGATTTAAATCAGGTGACTGGGAAGAACTGTCCTTTTTGTATGTCTCAAAACAACTGTCTTGCAATAGCATTACGCTTAAGATTGTTAGCTGGCTGTATAGGATGGAGCGATGCGCAATGGGTTTTAAGGAATTTACTGGAAATTTACCAACTCACTGACTACTGCATTCAGCAGAGGTGAGAAAAGATGTGCATCAGTACCTGTGGTAGCCATACATGCCCAAGCTGGTACACCACCACCATGTGTTAAAGATGAGGTGATATGCCTTGTATCGTGGGCAGTCCACAGTGTTTAGCTGCTATCACTCTGTCCATGTGTCCATTCTATTTGCGTGATTATAATCTTGCTTTTTTTCCTCCTCAGTATTTCTGTTCATGAAAACCTGTTGGCTCCTGATGGCTGTTTATGAGCTGTCGGACTGACAGTTAAGGATTCTTCTAAAGATTAGCGATAATTATGTTGCCATCAGCAGTTGAGGTCTTCCTTGGCCTACCAGTCCCTTTGTAATTATTGAGTTCACCAGAGCATTCTCTCTTCTTAGTGCTATTCCACATAGTTGATGTCAATAATCCCAATATTAGACCAATGTCTATAATGAGTTTATATTTGTTTTTAGCCTCATGTAAACCTCCTTGATTTTCACTGACACGTCCCATAGTTCACAATACATCCAGTCTTTCAGCTCTCACAGAAATTGATACCATTTTGGGTTGTGTTTTTCCAGTTTTCACCTGTAAACTTTTGGTATGCCTGTGCCTACTGCAGCCTCAGCCTTCTGTTCTTGGCTGATAGAAGGGTAGGTAGAAGGGCTAGGCAGAGGAGAAGTCTAGTAACAAAACAAGGATGGGCAATAAATAAACAAAGAGTACAGGGCAAGGGAAGAGAGTGGTCAAACAACACAAAAATGGGTCGGTAACAAAATAGCAAAAAAAAACAGAAACTTGAGGTGGAAGAGCTAGGAGATTACATTCGATACCAGGCAACGAGGAACAGAAAAAGGGGGTTATTTATGCTAACAGGCACAGGTGGAAAAAGTACTGAAAATTTGTAATTAAGTAAAAGTACCTTTACTTTGCTAAATTCTACTCAAGTAAAAGCAAAAGTACCCATCTAAAAATCTACTCTAGTAAAAGTAAAAAAGTGCTCAATTTAAAATGTACTTTAAGTAAAAGTTACATAGTTACTTTTAATTATTTGATGTAAAAAAAAGTACAACAAATCATAAATTATTTTTTTTAATGAACTATTATTCCACATAATGATAAAAATACTTACCACCACATGCTTTCTCAGGTTTGATGTGGAAGTTTTGAAAGCTGACAGCTCTGTCCGGCGGGGCACATTTTGCATTGCACGAGGACGTTATTGCCTCGTTATTCTACTCGCGAGCATCCTTGTGCCAGCAAATACGCGTCAATTTTTTTTTCATTCAGTCAATTTTTTTCCCAGCATTTTATTTTTTACTCAGTAACGGGGACTTTTCCAATGTAGCGAAGTAAATTACTTATGTCAAAATGTACTTGAGTAAAAGTAAAATTACCTATTTTAAAAAATTACAAATTACTTATAAAATCTACTCAATTACAGTAACTTGAGTAAATGTAATTTATTACTTTCCACCTCTGCTAACAGGACAGGTGTGTGTAATCAGAAGATTGACAAGCCAATACGCAGACATTTCACATGATCAGCAATGTCCGGGAGGTCAAGGGTAGGTGCATGCTGGGATTTGGAGTCTTTAGTATGTGTGTAAGAGTTCATGGCAGGCAGACTGACAACTTAAGGACTGACACTGAGTTACTGTAGGCTTTCTGTCAGCTCCAACCAGTCTGATCATTCTCTGTTGATCTCTCTCCAAGCTTTTTCCAACCACAGAACTGTTGTCTTTGTCTACTAATTTCATCATAGCAGCCCTTCTGATGGCTGATGTGAACATTACCTAAGCTTCTGGACTGTATCTGCATCACTGGTTTTAGTGCTGTCACATGAATGGCTGATCAGATAATTTCCTCATTCTATCAGTTGAAATAGTTTAGTACAATAGACTATTAATATGATAAGACTAAAGGTGTGGTAAAAAGTTTTAGCTTTGCCAGAAGCATTGTTTTAGTGTGATTTCCTGGAATTTATGCTTTTGCGAGAGTGTAATTGCTCAGGAATGTTGGCAAAAAAAACGTCCCAATCTGGGTGGGAAAACAATCTCCTTTTATGTGACTTTTGAAAGCTTGTAAACTTTCAATGGAGGTCAGTGTAATGAGAGTCATTGTGGAGCATTTTGACACAATATTAAAAACAACCTATCTAGCGTGGCTTGGTGGTTTCTAAGGTGTTACTTAGTGGATGTTATGGTGTCCCAGGTAGTTGTTTTGATGTTACCAAGTGATTACTAGAAGGTTGTTATAGTGTAAGGGTGGTTACAGATAGTTGCTTAGTCTTTGAAGTCTTTGCAGGTCTTGGCTCGGGAGTTGCTAAGTGGTTGTTATGGTATCCCAGGTGTTTACATTGGTGTTGCTGAGTGGTTGACAGATGGTTGCTTAGTCTTTGCACGAGGGTTGCTCGGGAGTTGCTAAGTGGTAGTTATGGTATCCCAGTTGTTTGCTTTGGTGCTGCTGAGTGGTTGCTAGATGGTTGTTCTTGTGTTACTAGGAGGTTGTTATGGTGTCCCAGCTGGTTGCTTTGATGTTGCTTGTTGGTTGTTATGATATCCCAGGTGGCTGCTACGGTGTTGCTAAGTAATTTGTAGATTATAATTTATAGTCTTTGCTAGAGGGTTGTTCTGCTGTGTGTTTTTATGGTATCTCAGCTGGTTGCTATGGTGTTGCTAGGTTGTTTATAGATGGTTGCTGAGGAGTTATAATAGCATAATAGCAAAAATAATAGCATTATAGCATAATTATTTTAATTGCATCTCAGGTGGTTGCTATGGTCTTGCTAAATGGTTTCTATGTGGCTGCTCAGGAGTTGTTGAGTGTTTTCTATGGTATCTCAGTTGGTTGCTATGGTGTTGCTAGGTGGTTGATAGATGGTTGCTGAGGAGTTGCATGATTATTTTCATTGCATCTCAGCTGGTTGCTATGGTCTTGCTAAATGGTTTCTAGGTGGTTGCTCAGGAGTTACTGAGTGTTTTCTATGGTATCTCAGGTGGTTGCTATGGTGTTGCTAGGTGGTTGACAGATGGTTACTGAGGAGTTGCATAATTATTTTAATTGCATCTCAGGTGGTTGCTATGGTGTTGCTAGGTAATTGATAAATGGTTGCTGAGGAGTTGCTTAATTATTTTCATTGCATCTCAGGTGGTTGCTATGGTCTTGCTAAATGGTTCTAGGTGGTTGCTCAGGGGTTGCTGAGTGTTTTTATGGTATCTCAGGTGGTTGCTATGGTCTTGCTAAATGGTTTCTAGGTGGTTGCTCAGGAGTTGCTGAGTGTTTTCTATGGTATCTCGGGTGGTTGCTATGGTGCTGCTTTGTGGATTTTATGGTATCCCAGGTGGTTGCTTTGGTGTTACTAAGTGATTGTTCGATGGTTGCCCTGGTATTATTTGGTCTTTTCCATGGGCTAATAAGTGGTTGTTATGTTACCATAGCTGGCATGTTTGGTGTTACTGAGTGGTTGCTGGATGGTTGCACAAGTATCCCTGGTGGCTACTATGGTGTTGCTAGGAGGTTGCTCAGTGGTTGCTAGATGATTGCTCTGGAGTTGCTGAGTGGTAGCTATGCTATATCAGGCAGTTGCTAGATGGTCTTGAAAAGTGATTGCTTGACGGTTGCTCTGGTGTTATGTGGTGTATGCTTTGGTGTTGCTTAGTAGTTGTTATAATATCCCAGATGGTTACTATGGTGTTAAGTAGTTGCTAGATAGTTGCTTAATGGTTGTAAAAGGGTTGTTCTGGAGTTGCTGAGTGGAAGCTAGGATATTTCAGGTGGTTGCTAGATGGTCTTGCAAAGTGATTGCTTGATGGTTGCTCTGGTGTTATGTGGTGTTTGCTGTGGTGTTGCTAAGTAGTTTTTATAATATCCAAGGTGGTTGCTATGGTGCTGCTAAGTGGTTGCTATATTGTTGCTCAGTTATTGTAAAATGGTTGCTCTGGAGTTGCTGAGTGGAAGCTTTGTTATCTCAGTTGGTTGCTAGATGGTCTTGCAAAGTGATTGCTTGATGGTTGCTCTGGTGTTATGTGGAGTTTGCTTTGGTGTTGCTCAGTGGTTGTTATAATATGCAAGGTGGTTGCTATGGTGTTGCTAAGTAGTTACTAGGAGTTTGCTAAGTGGTTGCTAGATGATTGCTCTGGAGTTGCTGAGTGGTAGTTATGATATATCAGGCCGTTGCTAGACGGTCTTGTTTCTAGATTGCAAAGTGATTGGTTGACGGTTGCTCTGGTGTTATGTGGTGTTTGCTGTGGTGTTGCTCAGTAGTTGTTATAATATCCCAGGTGGTTACTATGGTGTTGCGAAGTGGTTGCTATATTGTTGCTCAATGGTTGCTCTGGATTTGCTCAATGGTTGCCCTGGTGTTATATGTGGTGTTTGCTTTGATGTTGCACAGTGGTTGTTATAATATCCCAGGTGGTTGCTAGGGTGTTGCTTACCAGTTACTTACTTACTTAAAAAATGGTTGCTGATAAAAAACAACAGCTGATGATTTCAAAAACGAAAAAAAAAAAATAATGTAGATACAGTGTTTAATCAATAAGACAACTGACTGACTCATTGAACTCATTGAAGTGTGTGTTGAGGATTTGCTGTGTGTTTTTTATTATTATTATTATTATTATTAAAGTGTGTGTGCGGGGTTGTTGGCCAGCTGCTCTCGCTCAGTGTGCTGTGAAAGCTGAACGGGGAGGAGCAGCTTAGTCTAATGCCCTTTAATCTCACAGTTACATAACCACAGCGCTCATCCTTTGTTTTGATTTGAGTGGCTCTCGGCTGCCGTTTACTACGACTGCTGCTTTCTAGCAAAACAAAGGCCCGATTGGGGTTACGCTCCACTTTTATCAGAGTGGTGATAAACTAATGCTGCAGTGGATTTTATTATTATTAGTGTTGTTGTTATTGGAGAGTTTGGGGAACAGCTGTGTTTGGATTCAGTATGTGGTCAGTAACTCTACTTGTAAATAACAGATTGTAAGTTCTGTTCCTCAGTCAAGGTTTCCTGGAGGCTGGAGGGCCTCTCAGGGACACTAGCACTGAAAGAGGGCTCTCTTTACCGCACACGGTGGTGTGAGGTCACTGCGTGGCCAGAGCACTGTGTTTTATTACACACAGAGACAGAAGTGGGAAAAACATAAGAAAAATCAGTATGGTTCCAATGAACATCAACTCTAACACTAGAGCTGAAGAAACAGCTGAATAAGGAGAGCTGATTTACAGCTGACCCTCGTGGGAGATGAACAGATTGAAATGAGATGAACAGTCTTAAAAGTCAGAGGAGCTCATACAGCTCTGGAAAAAATATATTAGAGCACTTAAAAATTATGAGTTTCTTTGATTTTACCAAATTAAAAACCTCTACAATATAATCAAGAGGAAAATAAGCCATCAGACCAAGCTCAACTGCTTGAATTTTTGCACCAGGTGTGGTATAACGTTATCCAAAAGCAGTGTGTAAGACTGGAGGAGGAGAACATGCCAAGATGCATGAATACTGTGATTAAAAACCAGGGTTATTCCACCAAATATTGATTTCTGTTCTATTAAAACTTGAGTTCATATGAATGTGAATTTGTTTTCTTTGCATTATTTGAGGTCTGAAAGCTCTGCATCATTATTTTGCTATTTCAGCCATTTCTCATTTTCTGCAAAAAATGCTCTAAATGACAATATTTGTAATTAAAATTTGGGAGAAATGTTGTTTATAGTTTATAGAATAGAACAACAGTGTTCATTTTACTCAAACATAAACCTATACATATCAAAATCAGATAAACTGATTCAGAAACTGAAGTGGTCTCTAAACTTTTTCCAGAACTCTATAGTAGGTGAATGTTAACGATGTGGTTGAATTTTCATGAGGCTGAAGTGGATTCCACTAGAAATATATTGAATATTTGGCAACCATGTATTATTGTTCTTCATCCAGAGGTCTTTTATCCACACCAATCAATGTCCTGCTGATAAAACAGTCCTCATAGTTGGAGAACACTGCCAGAGCAGAAAAAGCAAGGTTTCTTCAGGATAAACTTGTATGTGGCTTGGTTCATGTGTCATGTGACAACTCTCACAGATTCCAGACTTCCAGCTGATTCATCCCCAGATCATCACCAATGCTCCACCAAATTTCACTGTGGGTGCAAGACAATGTGGCTTGTATTCTTCTCCATGTCTCTGTATAACCATTAGATAACCAGCTTTACATGACTTGAGCCCTGTTTCTAGGAGCTTGTTTCCAACTGTGCTTTCCATGCACTTCACACTAGCTGCCATTTGTCATTCTTCTTATAGGTCATTCGATGTCATCCTGAGGTTGCTGACTGATACACAAATAAGTTGATGGTTAATCTCCAGACCTGAACCCCATTGAAAAACCTCTGAATGTAATCAAGAGGGAGATGTATAATCACAAGCCATCAAACCAAGCTGAACTGCTTGAATTTTTGCACCAGGAGTGGCATAAAGTCCCCCAAAAGCATTGTGAGCATGCCATTCATGTTATTAAGACACGGGGAAGTCAAAATTAAAAATCAGGGTTATTCCACTAAATATAGATTTTAGGACTCTTAAAACATTACTATTTATAATGAGTATAAGCTTGTTTTGCATTGTTTGAGGTCTGAAAGCTCTGCAACTTTTCATCTTTTCAGCGGTTAAATATTTTTCATACAAGGTTACTATTTCAGGTGGTTTCCATGGTGTTCCTAGCTGGTCTCAATGGTGTAGCTAACAGTTGCTATGATGTTATGTAGCTGTTACTACGGCATCATGGGTGCTCAGTGTTCTGGTTTATAAATATGTTTAGTTACAGTGTTATGATGGATGAGTGGACAGGGTACAGTATGCTGATCTCATGCTGTAATGATTTACAGAGCTCTGAGAAAAGAGTTTACTCTGAAATCAGCAGAGTCTGTTACCAGTACTGACCCACATCCACTTTCACTACTGCTCCGCCCAGACACCTCCACTTACACCAGCAAAACCATTACATCTCACTCATTTATTAATATTAAAATTATACACCATCAGTGTCATTTCTTTCTTTCTTTCTTTCTTTCTTTTTTATTTGTTTATTTTTAGTTTTCTTTCCTTTTAGTTTTCTTTTTTTAGTTTTCTTTTTGTTTTCTTTCTTTCTCTCATTTTAGTTTTTTTATTTTTCTGTTTTCTTTCTTTCTCTCATTTTAGTTTTTTTATTTTTTTGTTTTCTTTCTTTCTCTCATTTTAGTTTTCTTTTTTGTTTTCTTTCTTTCTCTAATTTTATTTTATTTTTTTTCTTTCTTTCTCTCATTTTAGTTTTCTTTCTTTTGGATTTCTTTTTTGTTTTCTTTCTTTTTCTCATTTAATTTTCTTTATTTTTGTTTTGTTTTTTTCTTTCTTTCTTTTTCTTTCTTTCTTTTTGGTTTTCTGTATTTCCCTCATTTTAGTTTTTTTTCTATCTTTCTTTTTGTTTTGTTTTTTTCTTTTTAGTTTTCTTTCTTAGGTTCCTTTTTCGTTTTCTTTCTTTCTGTCATTTTTAGTTTTTTTCTTTATATATATTTTTGTAATTTTTTTGTAGTTTTCTTCTTTACTTACGTTCTTTTTTGTTTTCTTTCTTTCTCCCTCCCTCTTTCTTACTTTCTCTCTCACTCTCTCTCTCTCCCACCCTGTTCTTATCTGTAGGGCAGTAAAGGGTAATAAAGTTCTTCAGTTCTGCTCTTATCTCCATTTACATGTTCTTCTGTAGAGCCACATGGTGAACAGGTTGTGTTACGGAAGTTCTCTCTCTAACACACACACACACACACACACATACATGAGAATTCAAACAAAGTGAGTGAAGTAGAATATGAAGTGTGAAGATGTTAGTCATCACAGTGTGTCTGCTGAGAGTGAGGTACGGTGGGTTTAAGCAGACTGTGAGTGGTGTTCAGTGGTATGAATGAAATGGTTCATGTTAGAAAAATGTGAGAGCCGTTTCCTGAGAGATGAAATAAACACTATACTCCCATTAGATGCAATCGAATATTCCATTAAAATACAATGAAATACAGCAGAAAGTACATTAATACTGTAAGATCTCATCTCTTCAGAATGGCAGCTTTATGAAAACGGTTATGGAAGTAACATTTTCTGGCTCACCTACCATCAAATATAAAGAGAAACAGTTCTCAAAATATATAAAGATATTAAAAGTAAAGACTACATACGGCAATGGTGGTGTTTAAAGATCTAATATCTGTGTTTGTATATCATATTTTGAATTAAGTTAGTAATTAATGATAGAAAAATAGATCAGCCACTCGTGGACACAACTGGTATAAAAAGGGGGTTTAATATTAAGAAGCTCACAGGTCAGAAAATGGGAACAGAAACTCTAACATGAAAGCAAACAGAGCAGCCACGGGTAGAATTAAACCAAACAAACCAACATGTACAAAAGCAAAGAGAGAGAGAGAGTCATGAATGATAGTAAAGGATATAAAAATAGTGGACGAACAGACATGAATGAAAGAGTCTGCAATACTTTAAATATAATTTAAAAAGACAACATTAATTAGACCCATCAGTCCTCTGTTGTGTCTGTTATAGGGAGTTGTAACTTGAATCAGCAGAAGAAGGAGGAAGTTCCAGAAATGTGACAAGTAGACGTTGGAATGAAAATAGCTTCAGTCAAGCATGTGATAAAAGAATCACAGTTTAAAGTCAACTTTGCAATGGGAAAAAAATAAGATCTCTAATTATTTTAGCATCTAATGGGGTTTTCACACCTGTAGTTTGTTTATACGGTCCCAATCAGTGGATGAGTTCATTTACTTTCAGTGTTTTCTCCCTTTGTTTGGTTTGGTTTCACACGGGCACAAACCTAAAGGCACCAAAATGCGCACCAATAAACCACGCGAACAGGCTGTGTCCTCTGATTGGTCAGAGCTGTCTGGCGTGGGAGTAAATATAAATATATGGGTTTTTTTAGTTTGTTTGTTTGTTTGTTTTTGGGGAGCACCTGGACCCCTGGGTGATTTCACGTCAGGATAATGTCAACTGTTACTTGCAGGGACAATATTTCTTTTAGATGTGATTTATAACGATGTATTACAAAAACATAAAGTGGTGTAAAAAAGTGTTTGCCCCTTCATGATTCCTTATTTTTTTTTATTGTTTTGCAGTGTATTACTCGTAAATGTTTCACATCATCAAAAAATTCAATATTAGTCAAGGACAACACAAGTAAACACAAAATGCAGGTTCTAAATTAAGATTTTTATTATTAAGGGAGAAAAAATCAATCCCTCCCTCTTGTTAAAACATACCTTAACGGTGTTAAAAGCTAGACATCATGCCAATATCCAAAGACATTCAGGAACCAATCAGAAAGAAAGTATTTGAGATCCATCAGTCTGTGAGTATCAGTGAGAGCCATTGTCCACAAATGTCAAAAACATGGAACAGTGGTGAACCTTCCCACAATTGAACGTCCTAACAAAATTACCCCAAGAGCTCAGCGAAGACTCATCCAAGAGGTCACAAAAGACCCACAACAACATCCAAAGAACTGCAGGCCTCACTTGCCTCAGTTAAGGTCTGTGTTCATGCCTCCACCATCAGAAAGAGACTGGGCAAAAATGGCCTGAATGGCAGAGTTCCTATACGAAAACCACTGCTGGGCAAAAGAACCTTAAGGCTCAACTCAATTTTCCCAGTAAACATCTTCATGATGATTTTGTCTTGTGGAATAATAAGACAAAAGTTTAAATTGTGAACCAAATTACACCATTACATCTGGTGTAAAAGTATTATCACATTTCAGAAAAAAAACACCATACCTACAGTAAAACATGGTGGTGGTAGTGTGATGGTTTGGGGCTTTTATTTCGCTGCTTCAGGACCTAAAAGACACGGTGATAAATAGAACCATTAATTTTGCTGTCTGTCAAAAGGTTTGTGACCTTGGGCTGAAATATATTTTTAAATTTATTAGATGATCTGAAACATTTAAGAATGATAAAACATGCAAAAAAGCACTACTGTGTGTTTGATTCACTCGTATGTAGAGTGGAGCTGAGAAAAATGGATAATGGGTGGGGAAACAAGGTCATAAGGTGATCATATGTGTTTAGTGTACATTTATACTGTACATGTGTCATGTAATGTATTGTAATATACAGTAATTGTAATGTTCCTAAATACATTTAGAACAGTGTCGCTTCTCTGATCCTACCGTTCCTACTTCACTTATCTTCAGTTTTCTCAGGTCACAGGTACAGTATGAGACTCCTCTATTATTATTGCACAAGATGTTACTTTAACAGTATAGTACAGGACTGTGGAGATCATATAGAAAGAAAAAAAAAATCTTTTGGAGAAATATAGGCTTTTTTATAAAAAAGTAACTGAATAGGATTGATTAGCTGGCTTGAATTCTCATACAGAGTTCCCCGATGCTGGAACAAACTACCTTCTACTACCAGATCAGTAGAATCTCTCACTATCTTTAATAAACTCCTGAAGACAGAGCTCTTCAAAGAACACTTTCTCTCCTAACACCTCTAACACACTAACTACTTCTAACCTCATTTCCTTCTTCCCCTCCTTCACTCCTCTATCCTAATATTTCCCTTTGACCTCCTTTAAGCCCTTTCTAAAGATGTTTTACCTTAAACTTCTATTACTTTTGTACTTCACTATTGTAAGTCGCTTTGGACAAAAGCGTCTGCCAAATGTAATGTAATGTAATGTAATGAATTGACTCTGTAGTGAGTAGAACTCTATTATAAAGCTGGAGAATGACTCCAGACTGACTGCAGTGTGTGGCTGTTGAATACCAACAACCACCAGAGCTTGGAGTGAGAGTCATCACATTCCAACCTTCAGCTGAGAAAAGGAGAAAGCTGCGAGGTTTTTCTTTTCTTTTCTTTTTTGTCGTTCACGTGGAGGAACCGGCGGCAGTGCAGTATAAACTCGCTGAACTTGCTGAGTGAGCATCATAACACTGGAATCAGAACACGGCGCTGCTTTAGTGCTGTTTGTGAAATTGTTCTTGGACTGCACTTTTACTGACTTGATTAGCTTTTACTGCTCGGAATGTCTTCGGTCCTCTGGGCTTTTATTGAGCCGCCGTCACTTTCAAGCTTCGTCCTCTTTGAAGATATGGTGTGTGGGTAGCATGTTGCATGTGATTTCGCAACTGGAGCGAATGACTGCGTCGGTGCCTGAGCCTGTTTTCTCATGACTTGGACTCTGACCCCCTGGATTTGATATGGTTTCGCACGTTAGCTTCACTGACCTGTGGGGTATTGGTGCCTTTGGTAATGAGGCCAACCGGCAATTTGGAGAACATCTACCATTATTTTTGCCAGAAGGGAACTGAAAAGGTTAAAAGAAGAAGGGCCCTATTTTTAGTCTACAAATAATTGATATTGATAAATAATATTATTATTATCATTAAAAAACAATACTTTTATTATACAGTATAGTAAAGCATGATAATAATAAAGAGCATTTAACTTAATATTCAACTTAAGTTTGGTTGTTTTAAATTTTTTATCCCATTTTCTCCCAAATAAACAAGGCAAATAACCCAACCCACTCATTAGGTCTCCTCCTAGTCTTTTTGAACTGCTGCTGATGTATCATTGCAGAGTATCATCACAGAGTGCTCGGAGGATAGCGCAGCAACTCGGTTCCGATACATAAGCTCACAGATGCCTTGTGCTGCTTAAACATTATCTTTGGAGTGATGAGGGCAAAGAGTGATCCAGAGAGAGCAAGGCCTATTATGCTCTCTCAGGGCTCTGACAGTTGATGGCAAGCTGCATAAACAGGAGTCGAACCAGCGATCTCCCGATCATAGTGGCATCTTAGTTATCTGGACCACTCTGAGCCCTCAACTTAATATAAAGTTATAACTATTAAATAAGCTGTACCAGCACTAGAAGCAACGTAACAAAAAAGGTCATTTATTACATAAACTGGGGCTCACTGGTGGAGAAGTTTATCCTATTTTAAAAAAATGAACATTGTTAAATTGTTCTGTTCACTTGGCGGCCATCTTTACAACACGACAACACAATAATAAAAACTGAGGAAAGGAAATTATGCAAATGACTGTTTTAGAAACAATATTTAAAATCAGATTTAGCTTAAATAACATTTGATTAAAAAAAAAACTTTATGAATAATTTGGAGCATTTGGATCAGTAATGCAGCAAAAAACATTTTTTTTTTGTTTGTTCTGGCTACTGCCATCTGATTGGCTCTTTCTGTTTCATTTATTTATCTCCTCATTTATCTAGTGGCTTAAATAAAAGTATGTCTATGATATGTTTGCCATTTTAGAAAGAGAGTACAGTTAACAGATACAGTTAACTTAGCTCATATTTATAAATATGAATGATCAAGATCTAGTCTGAAAAAGGATTAGTGAGGATTTGAATCTGAACATATGGCACCTTAAAATGCTTAAAATATAAGAGACATTATGATATATTAAAAAGAAGATTATTTTATATTATTATATGCATTTTTGTTTTGTTTTAACTGATTACCAACTAAATGACCAATGAAATAATTTGCTTTCATAAATACTTTATTTTGTAAAAAATGAATTAGAACAAAAAATAGCATTTTTACCAGATATTAGGTTGTCAAATTGCCTAGTTTTTCAGTCTGTTGCATTCTGTTTTTTTTTGTTTTTTCCTCCCCTGTTCCATTTCTAATCCCTGGTTGTGACAGCATAAAGAATGAGACACCGGCACTATTGATCAGTCTGCGTTTCAGCTCCCTTTCAGGGCTGTATGGCCTCAGAGGTCGCGACCCCTAATGTTTTCATCCTTGCACTTGTGGTTTACGATCCTGATCTGTCTGGGAAAAAAAACACACAAGAGGTCATGAACCAGATCCAAACCTTAATCCACATATTCAATTCAATATAAAGGCCAGCGGCGCTCGTGTTACATAGGATTGCCATAGGGCTGCCATATAGGATTACATTCAGTGTGTGAATATTTGAGTGGTCTCGTGATGCATAGTAAACAGATTATAGATGAAGCAACATTTCGTAATGGAAATCTCAGTATAAATACATTTCAGCGTGATTACACTGTGTTCTCAGAAAGACGTCTGAATTTGGATTAGATTCAATTCACTAATAGACAGACCCTCGTCCAGACAGTTTAACTAGAAACCTTATTTTCCCAATTGACATTTTGATTTGCCCTATTTCCATATGATTGAATTAGTCTTTTTTTTGTCCAGTAACACTTTTCCAGTTTCACATTTCGGATGGGATTTCCAGCACTTTGTGTTAATACAGATTTCCTTTAGCATTATATTATATTGTATTCTCCACTTTCGATGCTAGGAAACGGCGTGCACTACTCAAGTTGCGCCTCGGTAAGCCGTAAGCCTGTGTGATTGAGTGCGACTGATCTGTCTTTTTTTGAAAAGGCTGACTCACATTTCAAATGCAGAGCAGAAATCAGATACGTCTCTATGAGCAAGCCGAGCTGTGATCGCAATTAGGTCCGGTAATTACTCCATATCAGTAATTGATATTTTAATGTTTTAAAAAAATGGTATTCAAACACTGAAAAGTAATGGCAGAACAGCGTGCTATAGAGTTACACAAAAGCTGAGCATGACTAATTCACCAAAATCTGAACAGAATCTGAACGTTTCCTGTTTCACTCTCTTCAATACTCTCTCTACACTACAGGATAATCTTGACCATTGTTTTGAGGGCTATTTATTTGCTTGTCCCAGCAAAAAATGATCAATGTGTAAGCAATGATCTTTACTGATGATCCTATGTAATGTGTGGTGTCTATTATTTAACTTTACTGCTCAGAACTTCTCCTAGAATCGTAAGTATGAAACATGGGTAACACTTATGAATGAATGCATTAGTTACCATTAATAAGACATGATGTAATAAATGAACAATGCTTAGTTAATGTTAATTTAGCACGGAACAAGGGCATTAATTAATGTTACTTTCACATTACAAGTGAATCATTTGTTAAGATGACCAATAAGCCATATACTTTATTATCATATACTTTACTAATGTTAGGTAAACAAGTAACAACTGCAGTAGTTCATCTTCTTGTCATCGTAATTGTTAAATATTTATTAAATAAATATTAGTCTAGATGGTGCTTATGCTTCATTTCATTATATATTTGTGTGAGGTTTTTTTTGGTGATCCTCTAGAAGAGATGCAATGGATGCTGTGGTAACCCCACTGCTTGATGTCTCAGCATAGTCAGCTTTGGCGCCTGATTCTTTCTTGCCTTGTTTAGTCGACTTGGAGAACACGCTTACTTAAAAAACGACAATGAAAATGAACTCTGTCCAAAATGTGAGACACTCAAGTTAAGTCGAGTTTGAAAATCAGAATTAAGAAAGGAAAAGTTGCAGGAGAGAGACGAAGCATATCTACTCCATTCCTCCTCTCAGCAGCTCTCCACATTCTGCTGCATGTTCCAACACCCCGGTTGCTGAGTATAATACTGCAATTGGCCCGAGCCACATGTAACCCCGGTCGCTGAGCATACAGTATATGGCCAATTAGTGAAAGCTGCTTGTGCCAACACCCCAGTTAGCAAGTGTAACACGGCAATCAAGTTGCTTGTTCCATTCCATTGTCTATTTAGGGTGGATTTAAAGTGTGTTAACTTTACACCTGGTATTTGAAATAAGTGTTTTGAACAGTATATCGTCTCTGTCTAATGGATTTTTAGTTTATTTTATATTATGGGCACACAAACTGTTTCTTACACTGAGTCAAAATGTCTTGATAAATAGATCAATACAAATTCTCCATAATGATATATGATGATATATATATATATATATATATATATATATATATATATATATATATAAATATGTGTGTATTTACCTCAAGCTTGCATTGAATTCCTGTTGTCTACTTCTTTTCTGCGATGGTTTCATCCATATCATCTTCTTTATCTTGTCTTTTTTTTTTAAGAAATCACTTATAACAACCACAGTAATGTTTTGGCAGCTATCCAATGTTTGTTTACATCCAGCTGTCTAGAAACAGTATAATTTTAAAGTGTGTGGTGTTTTATTCAGGACAGATTGTGTAGTATTGGGAGAGGGGTGTTGATGACTAACGATAATTAAAGTTAATAAAAAAAAAATAGTGAAAAAGGTCTTAATGTGTGTAAATCCTGTAGTGTGGGCCTTTACTAGGCATTACTGTCCTCTTTCTCAGACTTTGGTCTGTAGACCAGCTTTTAAAAAAATCCACTTGCAGATCCTTCTATAGCTCTATATATGTTCTCATTATAAACATTTTTTTTTTTTTTTTAGAAAAAAAGAATTTCACTTTAATTATTACATAACTCACTGTTTGCTGTTTGGCCTGTCACCTGTACACTTTGTAACCCTGCCCATATTTGACTGTCAGAGCACTTCCAGTTCATATATCAGCTCCATTCAGAACACTCCCTGCAGATTTCCAGATAACAGGGCTGAACCTCCAGAGTACCTAATCTCTTCTTTTACTATCTATATATGAGAGGCCTGCAATAAAACTACCAGTAAAGATAGAAGCGTCCAGCAGCTGTTAAACAGACTTTACACAGAGTGGAATGCTCTGGCTCTGAGGGATGAATCATCTGGCAACCAAAGGGCGTTATCTTTAATTGATATTATCTTTAAATGCCAGTTTATCAGTTTTAACTGATATAATTGTTAGAAATGTTTGTGGTGGCCTACCATGAATGATTACTAGGCATGTTCTGATATAATCAACACAGGATCAAAATCATATCAATAAATTAGATTATTAATTTAGTGCTGCTGAAAGTTCCAGATTGTCTTTAACCCAAAAACACCAAGGCCTCTTAACTTCCTGTTAGTGATCATGATGCACAACAGCTGGTAGCTTCTCTGAACCCACATACAGAGGCTTACAAAAGTATTCATACCCCTTTAACTTTTAGGTGCACTTTTTGTCACCTTACAACCACAAAATTAAATGTATTTTATTGATATTTCAAGTGATAGACAAACACAAAGTATAATTGTTTAGTGGTTAATTGTAAAATGAAATTAAAATATGAATCATGGTTTAAAAAAATAAATAAACCATTTCAGACCCTGCATCCATTACAATGGACATCATGTATTTTCTTTCTTTTTTTTTATGTTTGTAGCACATAACCGTAATTATGGCCTGTTGTCCAGCAGAATATTCCATTAACCACCTCAATGACAAAGTTTATGAAACAATGAAGCAGTAGCTTAGCCCCGCAACATAGACTCTAATGAGCATAGCAGCCTTAGAGGTCATTTTAGCTAATTTTATATGGTTTAAAATACTTTTTATTATGTTCATTTTAGAGTGTAAGGGTGGTTTGCAATGGGAAATGGGCATTAAAAAGCAATTAAATGTTTAAGTTACTTGGTTTTCATTTTAATATGGAGTTTATATTAAAATGTTACAGTCCTGTTTTGTCTCCACCACAGAAAAAAACAGCATTTTTATAGTCTTATATTGTCCAATCACTGGAACATAATGCAGGTCTGAAAGGGTTAAATAAAAATCAAAAAAATGTGACGTGAAAAAGTATTCAGCCCACTTATATCAATAGTTTGTAGAGCCACCAGGCGCTGCAATTACAACTGTTAGTCTTTTGGGGTTTGTCTTTACCAGCTTTCTGCATCTAGAGACATCTTTGCGCATCTTTGTTCACTCTTCTTTATAAAACAGCTCAAGCTCAGCCAGGTTAGATGGAGAGCGTCTGTGAACAGCAATTCTCATGTCTTGCCACAGAAGCTCACTGGGACTGTTTCGCTGGAAGGTGAATCTCCTTCCAGGATTGTCTTGTATTTAACTCCATCCATCTTCCCATCAGCTCTGACCAGCTTTCCTGTCCCGGCTGAAAAATAGCATCTCTACACCATGATGCTGCCACCACCATGTTTCACAGTGGGGATGGTGTGTTCAGGGTGATGATGAGCAGTGTTACTTTATTTCCCCATATAGCACTTTGTATCTAGGCCAAAATGTTCAACTTTGGTCTCATCTGACCACAGCGTCTTCTTCCACATGTTTACTTTTTCCTACATGGCTTGTGGCAAACTGTTTTTGATTCTCCCACTTGAACTGTGGATTTCTGCGGCTTCTTCAGAGTGACCATGGGCCTCTTGGATGCTTCTCTGACCAGTGCTCTTCTTGCTGGATCTGTTTGGGTGGACCATGGCCATGTCTCGGTAGGTTTGTAGAAACAGTTGTAGAATCATTTTTCTATTGTTTGATGATGAATTGAAGAGTGTCCCTTTGGGATGCTCAAAGTTTGGGATATGTTTTTATATAATCTAACCCTGCTTTAAACTTTTCCAAAACTTTATCTCTGACCTGTCTGGTGAGTTCCCTGTTCTTCATGATGCTGTTTGTGCACTAGTGTTTTCCAACAAACCACTGAAGTCTTCACAAAACAGCTGTATTTATACTGAGACTAAATTACACACAGCTCTCAGGACTCTATTTACTAATTTACTGAATTCTAAAGGCAATTGACTGCACTGGATTTGATTAAACATTTTTAAACCATGTATCGTTTTCATTCCATATCACAGTTATATGCTACTTTGTGTTGGATCACCTAAAATCTCAATAAAATGCATTTCAGTTTGGTTGCAAGGTGACAAAATGTAAAAAGGTTGTGAAAAATGGTTTGAATCCTTTTGCAACCCACTATAAACTGTTTTATTCTCTGACAGAAGTCATTGGATGGACTAACAGATGCATAGTATTCAGGGAAGGTTGTTTGTCATCCTGGTCGGAACAAGTCATCCAAAGCAGCCAAAAATGCTTTTTAACTGCTCGATACAGTTAAAGAAAGAAAGACGCCAATGTTATATTGGATTATGTCAGTTGGATGTTCTGAATGTTGGTTTTGATTATTTTTGGATTATGTTCTCAGCCCTATCAGAAGCACAGCCAGCATATGTCAGTGATATTTTGCAGACCACCGCTCTATCATCTCGTTTCCCCAGCGAGAGCCTGGGGTCATGTGGGATTTCCACGGGCAGAACACAGGCCTGGCATTGTTGCTAATCTATAGAACTGACAACTCCAGAGTGAAGTGTTATGGGGAGGAAGGAAAAGAGAGAGAGGTGCAACAGAAGCAGCACAAGAGTCCTCTGTTGTATTGGAACTGCCTGATCCCCCCAGCCCTCCAGTCTCTCTCTCTCTCCCTCTCTCTCACACACACACACACACACACACATCCTAAACACAGGGTGGCCTGTAGAGATGAAATGCAGCACATATGGCTAAACGGCGCTATTTTTTATTTTCAGTCGTCTGTATAAGTGAAAGGTTTGTGGGGCGGGGGGGTGGGGGGGGTGCACCCATTGATATCCCACTGACCCACCGTACAAGGTACACCCCTATCTAACCCTGTAAAGCCTGTCCTGACCCCTCTGCGCTTATTCAGCTCAATACTGCATCAATACTGCCTTTGTTTGGCAGGAGCAGCATGAATAAGGCAAGGCCTTATTGTGCCTGAGTGATGCCAAACTGCTCTGCTGCGGTGTGTGTGTGTGTGTGTGTCTAACAGCTGAAGTGTAGTGTTTGTATTTCTCAGTGTTAAAGAGGTGGTTTAGGTGGTCCAGAGTGTGAATAATGAACACAGACACTGTTTACACCTTGGGAAATTATGAGGTTCAATCCCAGTTGGGAAACCATTGGAAACATTGGGACGGTATTAAATATGCAAAAAGAAAAAACAAAAGGGTTCTTACATTTACTTTTGCTTTTATTTCATTACAAATAGTAGGAAAGTGAAGCGATTCATCAGCTAACAGATGCCTGTGCTGATCAACATTACTGACCAACAAGAGTGATGTGGCGAGAGATAGCCATATACCATATTTTTCACCAGTGACGTGCAGACGCTATGGCCCAATGTGCTTGGACATCTGCTCTTTTGCAGTCCTTGGCTGATATTGCCCTTCCGAGGGAGGGAAAAAAATAATATAGGCAAATATGATTTCATATTTCAACAAGATTTTCTTTATAATTCGTAATTTTGATTGAAGTTTCATAAAACAAAGTTTTCAATCTGTAACGCCACAGACGGGAGTCAGATGCTCGCGGTAAAAACAAAACGAGGCTTTATTATAAAGCACGTAAGCTGATAGCGTAGACAGATAACAGGTGTGGGTCAAAGCCAGGAAAACAACCAACCAAAACATCAGAGCCGAATCACAAACCGAAAACGAAACCATTAACCAGAAGCAGAGTTCAATAAACCAGAAAATCACAAAACAAACAGAACAAAAGGATAAGGCAAAAAACGTAGTCGAAAAGAACAAACAAGGGTCATACACGGGTAATACAGACAGGAAAATAACGCTCAGTAAATCACTGGTGAACAGGGAAAATACCTCGCGAAAAACGAGACAAACAGACAGGTATTTATATCTGAAGTAAATTACCAACACCTGAACACAATCTAGAATTCCGGTGACGTAGACCGCACGAATGAGCCGCGATTGGCTGAGTCCGAACACGTGGTGTTGTCAGGTGCATGCTGGGAGGTGTAGTTCCAGACCGGGGATTGTCCATAGACGGGAACGGCAGAGTCAGAGAAAGGAACTACAGAGTCTGTGGTAGGCGTCACACAATCATTCAGATTCAGACACCTCGAGAGATAGGCAAAAGGGAGCATAGCGGGGGACACGCAGCACACTTCACTAGAAAAAAAGAAAGAAAAAAAAAGCGCAGCACACGACCGGGCGGCGCTTCAGCCGACTAGCAGAGACCCAAGAGCAGTTTGAAGATGTTGTGGGAGTAGAGCAACTGCCCTGAAGGTGAGCTTGAAATGTAGCCTTCACAGTATCACAAGACATGATCACAATCAACTTCTCTAAAAATCCGATGTCGTCGAGTTTAGGACGTTTAGTGATCCTAAATAATCTGACAGCCACCTACTGTGCCACGTTTAGGTAGCAAAAAAAACCCCGACAGCCAGCTAGCTTGCAGTCAACGTTTTACATGGCTCAGGTTGTTTTGTGGGAGGCTAACCAAACTAAGTTACATGCAGCTGATAACATTTCATTTTATCAAGGAAGATGAACGACGGACATAAAGCACTATTTGAATTATTCACAATATTCAGTGTTAATGCAGAAAATTTGAAAGGCCCACGGAAAAGAGACGAATATAGGAGAGGGGGGGGGGGTTAGAGGGGTTAGAGGGGTTAGAGGGGGTTAGAGCAACTGCCCTTCAAGATTCCTGTGTGTGTCCCTGTTTTTCACACTATAAAGCGCACTTAAAATTCTTTAATTTTCCAAAAAATCTTGTGCCTTATATAATATTCTATTAGTCAGGTTGTAAGGAGCAGTAAAGCCACTCCGCTGAGGTACAGCGTTATACAGGAGTTTCAGCTAAGTTATCCAGCACCGAGACTGGAGCAGCAATAGCTGCTCAGCGTTAGCCCTTTTGCTGTTCAGAGGCAAGTACTATTGGACCGTAGCCTGCTGCTAACCCTGGCTAGCTTTGCTGGAGCAGCATTAGCATCAGACTTGAGTATTTTTAGACTGTAGTCTGCATGTTTACCGTGTTAAAACAAGCTAAATGTTAAAAAAGTTAACCCGCTAGCTAATATCACTCTGGGTTACCGGAACACTCACGTAGCTGGTTCCTCAGTATAGCGCTGTTGGGTGGCATTACTGGAAATCTGGAAATCTAAGCTTACTGTAAATAAACGGAAGCACTTTACTCACCCAATTAAACAGTTTTCAGCAGAGAAATCTGTGTAGATTAACATTCAGCACTTATTTGACATAAAAAAATACGTTATCTTTATCTTAGCTTTACAGGTCTCGCCGCTGGGTCTCGCCCTGCTGAATTAGAAGGAAAACATGGCGACACCTCTCTTCTTTACTAGTGTTGCATAATGCGCCTTATATTCCAGAGCACCTTGTGCATGAAAATAGACCAGAAAATAGACGTTCATTGATAGTGGGCCTTATAGTGTCGAAAAATACGGTACACAAAAGCTTAGGATGCACCACAGGAGCCTATAGTGCACTACCCTCCTCCGCAAAACACATTTTACTAAAAGCCTTAATGACTATAAAGTTATATGAAATGTTAAAAAATGTGAGATGCACTAGACTCCCTGTTTCAGCTGCGTATATGCTCATTAAACATAAATACATTTGAATATATACATATACAGTACATATACAAAGAACTCAACAAAGAAGCTTAGTTGAGTTCTCTTGAGTCTCTGCACGGATCATCTTCATACTGGAGTGTGGGGGGCGTGATGTAACGTGCAGGTGTGATGGATCCTACTGTATATAACCAATAGGGTGTCAGAGTGATATATGTTTATACTTCTCATCCAACCACAATCGGAATCACTCTATCTGAATGGAGAGATTTGTCTGGATAGGGTTTTTTTAGGGGATGAAAACAAGCTGAAATGAAATAGGAGTAATGAGGCTATTTTTAAAATGTAAGGAGTAGAGAGTTCAGATAATTGTAAAGTATTGAATAATAATAAAGTATAAAGTAATAATAACAATAATAATAAATTATTGAAGTATTTGTACTTCATTAATTGAAGTCTCTGCCTAATAGGTGCACCTGTAAAGTCTGTGGAGATCATAAAGTGATCAGTGATTGGCTGCAGTGGGCTGGTGTTTTTAATAAAGAGGAAGGTACTGTAGTTGTAAAAGCAGTTTTAATAATAAATGAGAGTGAGAGAATCATCAGCACACTGTGGCGTGGTCTCCTGGTGTTTGTGAACGTGAGTCATTTTGTTATGAGAACATCAGGAGGTGATCAGCATGGAAGCCAGGCTTCTAGCTGTAATTCTCATTCTGCTGTCAGCTTCACTGCAACTTTAATTACCCAGGTATGAGTGAACCAGCACGGCCTGACTTTCAATTACCCCGAACACCGCGCTCAGACTCAGGGGATTTACACACCCAGGACTCCAACATTTCACACATTTTATTCCTTTAGAGCTGCCAGGTCCTTAATGGCTCAATTCTTACTATTTATTTGCTAAGTGGCTCTGCTCTGCCTGTGAAGGTTTAGCGTTTAAATTAGCTCTGAAACCGAGCAGCAATAATTCTCCTTCCAAAGCTTTCACAAACGCTGCTTGTGTTTGGGTTGTATGTGCTGCTTGGGCAGTGTTGTGTAATCTACCACAGCATGACGCAGAATGAAGTTCATTAGTTCTGCTCCGAATCAGTTAACGAGTTCATAAACTTGGAACATTATCTCCATGGCTTGGTTTGTATTAACCCCAAGTTCACCATGATGCATCATAACAAACCATGTGAGAATGTTCTCTTCGCTTATTGGTTAAAGCTGTTTTGAGTGGGAACAAGAAAGTAAATACAAGAAGAAGGTCCTGTGTTCTGGACTAGTGCACATTTCAGTGTAATTTAGCTCAGAGCTACAGCCTAAATCCCCAGCTTACAGAGAATGTTATATGTTAAAGTTATAGTCTGTGAGGTTAGAGAAAGCATTGATGTAGTAATTTTTCAAATAATAAATCAAGTTAAACTGCACCTGAACAGCCATTTCGATCAAGCATGAAGAATATGTTTCATAGTTGGGTCAGACTGAGGCAAGATCATGTTCTCAGCAGAAACAAACCACTCTAGAGTTCATTTGGGACCGTACCAAGACCACATTACTACTAAATTAGCTATTGGCTTCCTTCTGAGGAACTGGTCCAAAATATATGGCTGCTTTAGTGGTGTTTTCTGCCCATAGTGCTGTCACTTGCAGATTCATTGTTTTTCTGCTGTTCTGGTATTTTGTGTAAGGAAGAATCTGAGACACTTTTACAAGATTTCTATTTTCATTTATTGTTGTAGTGAGTCATAGTGACACAAAAATGTAAGTGTTGTTTCAACACACTTTCCTGACTAACCCAGACTAAATATATTCCATTAAACACTAAAATACAAAATCCATTTTCTGGCAACTTAATTATCTGTATTGGAAAACTTAATTTTCTCATCCATCTGACTTCTCCACCCACTTGGACATGTTGGAATCACAGAAGTAGAGACGCTCCACCAGACACCAGTTTTAAGTATGTGAGGGATGATCTGTGTGACCAATGTATTATATAAAGTTAATCATACTGTTAAATTTTGACATTGTTTGACTGTATTAAGACAACTTCAGCAAAACTGACATTATAGGGGCAAAAGAGAAGGTTGAGGAAATTTATTATATGAGCAAATCAACAAGATTAACAAATCAGTTTTTGGTAATAATAGGCTACACTAAAAAACAAAACTTAAAATTCTTGTTCTTCTTAATGTGATTTTTAGGTCAGCTGTACAAGAAATATTGAATTGCACCATAAACTATAGCAAACTAATTGCCTCAACTAGCATTATTATGTTACTTGTAAAAAGTTGGCCTAACTAAATCATTTGTGTTGCAAAAGTTGAAGCCAAGCCAAATACTCTTCACTACTCTGCACATGCTCATACTCTTTGGTTAAACAGGGTCTACTGAGCAATTCTGCAGGGGTTTTTACCTGATATTGGTCATGCAATGTGCATATTGGGCATGTCCTCCACGCTCCACTTCTCACTCACCATCAGTGTGTCATTATTATCCACAGGCTGCTGCTGCTTCTCTTAAGATTCACGTATGTGTTATGCAGTAACTGCTGGTCTCAGTGTTGTAGGCTATAAGAGTAAGTTACTGTATTTTGAGTTACTGATTGTATTTAGACTACATGCTGTCTGGGTTCAGCTGCTCATATCTGCATTACTGCAATACTTATATCACTGACAATAAGACAGATAGTAAAAAGTCATGAATTCTCAGATACTAACTTACATTAACAAAAGATGTAGTGTTGTGGTCTTTATGTGAGTTTGATTTATGTAAATAGATTTTTTGTGCAGTTAATATAAAAATATCTGTTGATGGTGACAGTTATTACGTTCATGCTATTTAAAATGCTTTCTACTGTAACTGAAAAACTATTTCACCATACTTAAAATCCTTCAACATTTTATGGATCAGTGTAATTGTACAATGTAATTGAAACAACTCAGAAAATCTATTGTAACCGTTATGTTATTTTTAATTTTTTTTGTTGACCCAAGGCTTTATTTTTTAGAGTGTAGATGACCAGGCCAGATCTCCAAAACATCAGGTGGGTCTTGTAGAGTATAGAGGTCCCAGTATGCAGTGGTCGGTACTCACCAAAAGTGCTTCAATGGAGGTCAACCAGTGAACCAGTGACAGGATCATAAGTCGTACTGATGCAATTCATGGAGATTTCACCTCGAAATGTGCAGGATTTAAGCTGTTCTGACAGGATAAAAGGAACTACTGAGTACTACACATGTTTTTCTTAGCACTGTTTAAAGTTTATACATAGTATTTTACTTTTAATGTAAAGTAATACACAGTACAGCTGTTTTAGGTTTCCATGGAATCTACCCTGAATTGAGCCACACCTCAATCTTAAATGGTAACACAGTTAAGTTTTAATACATGAACTTAAAATAATTACAAATAAAACATAGAAATAAATAAATCAGCTTTTATGTTCCTCTTTCAAGTGAGGTACAGGATACTGGACTGTAAGTATTGACGCATGATCATAAGAGAGGATCTGATGATCATTAGAGAGGATCTGATGCTGGTGTTGACCGGGTGTTGACCTGTTTTACTGGAATTTATGAATGAAATTATGAAAAATAACAATAAAAACAATAGGTGCATGTGCTGCTATTTATGAATCAATTCATCTCTCCTATTTTTGGTCGAGAGTTCAGCCAATGATAGGAAGCAGAAGAGCAAAAGAGAGAGAGAGAGAGAGAGAGAGAGAGAGAGAGACATCAAGAAACAATAGAGGAGAGAGAGGATATCATATTACAGCCAATTAGAACATTTGTTGGTATAAGGCCCAGGCTCACGGCTGTGTGTGTGTGTGTGTGTGTGTGTGTGAGTGTGTTGCTCTGAGGGAAACTACTGTTTTCCCAGTGATTCAGTATTAAATCATTCACAGCAGCCTCATGTTGGGCAGTTAAAGGGAAACGCTGCTTCCTGCGCCTGAATGAAAAAGATGTTTGTTCCAACAGATGTGAGGGAAACACGATAAATGTGATGTTCAACAGGATTGTGACACATGAATTGGCAAAACATGTTCGGATTATTTACTGGAAGCTACACTGTAGAAACATTAACAGGCTATTCCCAGTCAATTTTATATTTTTGTAAATATGCCAATATGTCAATAGTGTGTATACAGCTTAACCTGTTCTGCATTGTAGATTAATACTGAAGTCATCCAAACTATAACGAAAATCGGTACCACTTTAAAATAAGACTACCGTTATAAAGGGTTTACAATTAGTTTATTAATGGTTACTAATTAGGTTGTAAATGCCTTATAAATCATTAATAATCAGTTATAACACATACGTAGAAAGGGCAACAATGACCTGTTGTTTGCAAATAGTGAATCCACAGCCATCTATATTGTTGCCCTTTCTAATTATGTGTTATAACTTGTAATTAATGATTTTAAAGGCATTTACAACCGAATTAGTAACCATTAATAAACTGTAAACCATTTACAAACCCTTTATAAAGGTAGTCTTATTTTAAAGTGGTACCTATTCTGGTTTGTTTAACATATTTTTACTTACTTACAAGACTACCTTTATAAAGGGTTTGTAAATGGTTTACAATTAGTTTATTAATGGTTACTAATTAGATTGTAAATGCCTTAAAAATCATTAATAACAAGTTATAACACATACTTAGAAAGGGCAACAATATAGATGGCTGTGGATTCACTATTTGGCAACCAACAGGTCATTGTTGCCCTTTCTATGTATGTGTTATAACTGATTATTAATGATTTATAAGGCATTTACAACCTAATTAGTAACCATTAATAAACTAATTGTAAACCATTTATAAACCCTTTATAAAGGTAGTCTTATTTTAAAGTGGTACCCCAGAATATGTTTTATATTTTACATTCTTCAAAGTAGCACCTCTAGTTTAGTTTAGACAGTTTTGAACATCTTGGCTGGATTTTCTCAGTCAGCTTTATGAGGTACAGTCACCTGGAATGTTCAGCTTTCAGTTAACAGCTGTGCTGAACTCATCAAGAGTTAATTACTTGAATTTCTTGTCTCTTGATGTGTTTGAGAGCATCAGTTGTAAAGTTGTAAAGAGGTAGAGTTACAGGTATACAGTGTATAGCTCTATTTGAGTAATTTTCTAATCCAGATTATGACAAGAATAAATACTTTAGGTACTGAAGATTATATTTTCAGTCTGAAAAATGTCAAGAGCTTTTCAAGAAAGTATCCTCAAGTGCAGGCGGAAAGACCACTGAATACGTTATGATGAAACTGGTCCTCATCAGGACCACCCCAGGAAATGAAGAGCAAGAGTTGGATCTCTGTTGTACAAGATATGTTCATAAGAGTTACCAGCCTCAGAAACTCCAATGGGTTAACAGAACCCCAAGATAAAAGCACCTAAATGCTTTACAGAGTATTTTGGTTTGTTTAACACTTTTAAGTGACTACATGATTCCTTATGTCTTCCTTCATAGTCATAGTCTGGATTACTTCAGTATTTATGGATATAGAGATAATAAAAATGAGAAGGCGTGTCCACACTATTGACTGGAACTGTACATGACCTGTTTGAACAGCTTTAAAAGCTTTTTACATGATATACCAAATTCACCAATTTACCAAACCAGCTGTTGATAAGAACTAGAAATCATTCTATTAAACTCAGATAAGAAGAGATTAGAAGATGTTTTAAGGAAAACAGGGCTGTAAAAGCTCTGCTGCCAGACAGTTACTGTTTTATTACAGAAATTTTCTGTTCATCCAAAACAGAGAAGTACTGTTTATTAATTTTGTAAATGGACTGCTCCCATGATGCTTTGGTTAGAAATAAAGCACTTTTACTTGTAGTTTTTTTTTAAGTGGTAATATTATGTTCTAAAGTGAAGAGACTATTTACTGTTTTATTTTGTAACTCATGAAAATGACTATTTTTATGTGTTTTGACAGATATTTTTATAGGGTAGCTACTAAATTCTAAATAAAACAGCACTAGCCAGATTAGCCACTCCCGATAGCTTTAAACATGTAAAAAAAAAAAAAGTCCACTAAACCTGTAATCTGGTTTATAGCTGGTCATAAAATCTGGACATTAATATTTTAGAGGGTCTCCTCTGGCAGTGTTAGCATTACTGCTGCAGTGTAGCGCTCCTCATCAGTCTTCACACCTCTAGAGTGAAGACATGAGTAGACGCTCACAGCCCGGATTACGTTTCTGCATCTGTAAGCTAATCCTGGGCAGTGCTGAACGTGCTTGTGAAGAGAGATGGAGATTTTATACTGATGGAGATATTATACTGATGAATACGCCCTCAGACATGCTGCTGTAACCTTGTCTCAGTTCAGCCATGCCATCAGATAGTCGTGTGTAGCTGCAGAGCTGTCGATTGAATTCCGCTCTCGCATTTTTTATAGGACTGAACGAGGAAATGAGTACATGTCTAGAATAAATGTACACAATATATGTTTCCGCGAAGAGCTTATCGACCCTCAGTATCTGCTGCTCTCTCACCCTCTCAGCACATCTGAAAAATGCATGTTAAAGGGTCGATAACAGGCGGGAAAAACACAACCAATCACAGACTTTTTCTGCTTCATAAGATCTAAGGCCACTCCTTAACAGGACTACATCAATAGACCAGTGATGTATTTTTAAAACATTTCAAATTTTTTGCAATGGTAGTCATGTAAGTGTTATATATGGCATATAAGTGCAAACTAACATTTTAAAAGACCCTGGTTGCTGAGTATAATATGTGAATTGGCCCAAGCTAGATGTTGCACCAACACCCTGGTTGATGAGTATAGTATAATAAGGGAATCAACCCATACTTCATGTTCCAACACCCTGGTTGATGAGTATAGTATAATAAGGGAATCAACCCATACTTTATATTCCAACATCCTGATTGATGAGTATAGTATAATAAGGGAATCAGCCCATACTTCATGTTCCAACACCCTGGTTGATGAGTATAGTATAATATGGGCATCAACACATACTTCATGTTCCAACATCCTGATTGATGAGTATAGTATAATAAGGGAATCAGCCCATACTTCATGTTCCAACACCCTGGTTGATGAGTATAGTATAATATGGGCATCAACCCACACTTCATATTTCAGGACCCCGGTTGTTCAGTATAATATGGGAATCAGCCCACCGCTGTTGAGGCCTTTTAAACACTTAGCAGCCATGGGCTCCTCTAAACAGTATGGAAATCCTCTTCACATGCAGCCTTTAAATTAATGAATATTTGGAACATGCATCTTAGGCCTATTCCCATATTATATTAAGCAACGGGGTGTAGGAATATGCAGACAAAATATTTAATAAATGTCTCAGCTTTTTTTATTGAATGTCAAGTCAGAATAATTTAACCAGAGGTGCTGAAATGTTAGGATGCCACTGTAGCTTACATTGGAATGTTTTATACAGTAGTGCCTTACAAGGCGCAAGGCAGCCCATCACAGGTGACCACACAACCATTTAGTCACACCTTGTTAACACAGCTAATTTAGCAGAGCTGCTAATTTTACATAGCTCCACAATTTTGCAGAGCCATTTCACCTTCCATGAATATTTTTTGGAGGTGGCGGATCTAATGCACAAGAGAACCTACAAAAACTCCTCATAGACATTGACCAGTGTGGGCATCAAACTAACAAAGCCCTGCCACTGTGGCTATGGTTTAAATTGTAGCATCACTGGGTGCTGGGTCATACTCCCACTGAATAACCTCCAATGATGAGAAATTCCCTCTTAAAATGGCAAGCCCATTGGTGAAGGAAGCCCTTAATCCCCCTCCACCCCAAAAGCTGGATATGGGAATAATAATATGGGAATTATTTTTAGCCGCATGCATGTGTCAGCACCCTGGTTGCCAAATAATTGGCCAAATTCTGCACGTCAGAGCCTGGTCTCACCCAATGCTGCCATATATCAGCCAAGCTCTAAAAATGCAACTGGTGGAGCCTCTTATCCAACATACAGACCAAACTCAGGAGGGTAAATAACGAATCACCAGCAGAACCACCAACTAAATATAAACTCCCAGCTATAAAAGGTGTCCTAAGCATGCTGGGATATCTCATATTTTAGTTTTTTTTAATATTGTATAATTATTTTTTTAAATATTGCAATATGTATCCCATAAAACTACAGTGTTGCAGTGTGACTTTTCCTCCAGCACCATTTAAGCCAGCCAGCATCACTCAGTGACAGTTTATGAATGACATGCAGGGTTAAAGTTGGAGCTGCAACTCCATCTACAGGTCTCTCACTTTAACACTTTAACACACTTATATAATTAAAAAAGTACACAGCTCAACCAGACCAGAACTCCAATACAGGAATACAGTAATGAGGGGCCAGTTGTTCAAAAATTTTAATCCGGATCAAAATGATCCAGATTTGGTAATCACATTTTTTTGCTATCCAGGATCAGGTGATCTGTCTTACTTTTAAGCCAGTTTTTCAAAGCAATACTGGATTGGATCAACCTGATCCAGAAACACAGTTTTCAGGATTGATTGTGATAGTGGTTGATGACTCCTTTTCTTGCAGTAACAAGATACTGCTTATTGCAAAACAATACGAGCAATTGAGCGTTTGTTTTTGTTATTGTTACTGAAATCTTTTGGGGGGTTTATTTAATGGGGTCAAGATTGTTTTTATTTTTACTTTACTATAGAAAAAGGCTTAATTGGTAGCCAATGTCTACTTTATCACTGTAACGGTTAAACAGGTCAAGTGCAAAATAGAAGTAAAAGTATATACACTAAATTGTACAAATGTATTTTTTTTACTTTAAAACTTTGATTTTAAAGTTTTACCACATTTTCTTCATGAAATTCACTTTGAAATCCTACCCCTTGTTGAGATCAGGGTAATCCTGTTTCTTTGGATCAAAGTTATCCAAATCCTACTGAAAAGTTTTGAACAACAGAAACTGAAGGTTTGATCCATTTACAAACTAGGATTGGATAACGTGATCTGATCCGATTTCAGAATGCTTCTTTCCCTTTTGAACAACCCGTTTTTCAGATTTGATCCAATCCGATAACCAAAATCCGATCAGATTTCCTTTGAACAACTGGCCCATAGAAATACTCTAAAAATGCTGTATCTTACATCATTCACTCACGTATCACTCCTCCAGCATGCTCTTTAAACACATTGCGTTTCAGTTCAGTTCCAGTTAACCCACAACACAAGACACGCAAGAATTCCTTCCTTCTCTCGTTCTGAGCGAGTAATCGCCGAGCGCTCAGAGGAACTGGAAACTCCGAGCAGAAGCTGAGCAGGGATGCACTTGCACTTGATATGTCTACACGCAGGGTCCTGTCTGCACGGCCATGCCTAATTGATGAGCTCAGACTGAGGCAGCAGAGTGAGTCAGAGGCAGGCCTGTGTTTTGACTGGAGTGGATTAGCGCTATGCTGCCTAATTACAGTAATGTGATTACACACTGACAGCTGCACTGCAACAAACCTACACACCAATACCTGAAGCAGCTTCTCTCAGTACTGAGTAATTCCCCACTCACTGCAGCTTCATCATCTCAAACCTGTAATAATGCAGCTAGTTACTGTATGTTGGATTCAAAACATCAAGATGAAACCCAGACTGTGTCTGAAGTGCAAGAAATGCTGCACTGACAAAAATGATGAGTAAAATTTACTTTAAAAATGTTTCGCAACTTTTCTGCATTTTCTACTTTTTTTTAAGTAAATTTAATTTCAGATATATTTAAATAACTTAAATAACTCAAAACGTAAATGTTACATAGAGTAAATAAATAAATCAATCCTTTATTTTAGTAAACTTTACTTTTTTTATTTATTTTTGCTAAATCAATCCTTTCTTTTAGTAAACTTTACTTAATTTATTTTTACTGAATCAATCCTTTCTTTTAGTAAACTTTACTTCATTTATTTTTGCTGAATCAATCCCTTCTTTTAGTAAACCTTACTTAAATATTTTTAGTTAAAACACACATATTACACTCAACACATGGGAGGCATGTAATACATTCTTTTTATATTAGTATACTAAAAAGAATGTATTACATGCCATACATGTGTTGAGACAGTGAGACTTGGTCTGTTTACAAAGTTTACTAAAAGAAAGGATTGATTCAGCAAAATAAATTAAGTAAAGTTTAATAAAAGAAAGGATTAATTCAACAAAATAAATTCAGTAAAGTTTAATAAAAGAAAGGATTAATTCAACAAAATAAATTCAGTAAAGTTTACTAAAAGAAAGGATTAATTCAGTAAAAATAAATTCAGTAAAGTTTACTAAAAGAAAGGAGGCCTTATTCACCTTCTAACCCAACACCAAGAGGATGAACAATGCTCCACCAATGGAACTGTAACAACTAAATAATCATAAATAAAAAACATAAAAACACCCATAGATGTGAAAGCTATAGCGACAAGTCTACCAGGAGACTCTTAGGCCTAATTCCATTTCCCCAACCCCTCTGTTTTGTGTGTGCACGCCTAGAGTTAGGGAGTCCTGATTCTGGTTAGATACATGACCCTTCAAACGGAGATTTTTCAGAGGCTCTCTCAAAACAGAGGGCTGAGAATCACTGGCAGGATGGAGCACAAGTGACCAAAGAAACCCACAAAACACTTTACAATATATCACCATAGTTTCATGTGTAGTTTCAATGCTTTATGGCTATTTTCTTCACAACAAGCAAAAGTAAATCAACAGTAGCTTATTTCAGTAGCTAGCTTGCTAGCTAACTTTCACGTTCCACCCTAAATGGTGCAACAGACGGCAGAGAATGGAAGAATAAAGTAAAATAAAATAAAATAAAATAAAATTTAAAATAAAAGCTAAATTTACCTATCAGAGAAGTATTACGGGAGGGACAGTAATAATAAAATGCTGCACCATCTGCCCCCTTTCTGAAGACATACAGTGCACTAAAGTTAACTAGTTTATGAGTTACACTCAAAAACGTAGGAGTAAGGGTACAAAAGAGAAATGGGATTGAGCCTCAATTTCCTTACCAATCCTGCCTTTACATGGAATGTGACTTACACAATCTGTTTGCTGTTTTCAGATGCCAACTTTTTATTTTTCCTCCTTTTTTTCTAACTGCCCCAAGGATGCAGTTTCAATATTAGTATATATTTAATATATATATATATATATATATATATATATATATATATATATATATATATATATATATAATATTTTCCTGCATTCTTGTCTCTGGTGTTGCTGTAATAAAAATGGAGATTAATTGTGATGTAATTTTGTTATTCAGACATGACTGGGAGCCTTTCTGCCTGAGAAGGCAGCATTTCTTCATTTCTCATATTTCAGAAACAGCCATAGAGTGGAGTTAGAGGCCACAGGCAGAAAAGCAGCAGATGGACATCTATCAGGAAGCTATGTGTGTGTGTGTGTGTGTGTGTGTGTGTGTGTGTGTGTGTGTATGTGTGTGTGTGTGTGTGTGTGTGTGTGTGTAAGCCAACCACCGAACCTTCCTCACATTAAAGGGGAATACCACTGATTCATTCTTACTTTTAGACAGTAGTAAAAGCCCTGACAGAACTTCAGACTGAAGACATCTGCAGAAGAGCTTAAATCTTCTGAACTCAAACCAGAAAGACCTGGATCATTATAAGAGTACTATAGGAGTAACTTTTGGCATCACAGAACCAGTAAAAACGGACTTTTGAAATTTGACTAATTTGACTATTTGTTAAATATGACTTCACAGACTACACAGAAATCCTTTTTTCTCAGTTTAATCACTTTTTATTTTATTATGTCATGTTTTTATCCACTCTATTATGGAAAGCTGCACAACAGAGTGGACCATAAAACGGTGGGCAATATTAGCAGAAACTAGCATTTGATGAAACTCGGTTGACCCAGGGGCTCCGAGTGGTCCAGCAGTCTAAGCGCTGCCACTATGATCAGGTCAGGAGATCGCCAGTTCAAATCTTGTTCATGCAGCTTGCCATCAGCTACCAGAGTCCTGAGAGAGCACAATTGGCCTTGCTCTCTCTGGGTGGGTAGATGGTGCTCTCTCCCCACATCACTCCAAAGGGTGATGTTGATCAGCACAAGGCGTCTGTGAGCTGATGTATCGCTGTGCTTTCCTCCGAGTGCGCTGTGATGCTACTCGGTATGTGTCGGAGGAGGCATGTGCTCGTCTTCACCCTCCTGGTGTGTTGGGGCATCACTAGTGATAGGGGGAGTCCTAATGAGTGGGTTGGGTAATTGGCCGTGTAAATTGAGGAGAAAATAGGAAAGAAATAGAAATAAAATTATTACAACAAAAAACATGGTTGACCCAAAGTATACTCATTGTTCTTGATGATCTTTAGCTATATATATATATATATATATAGTTTAACATAGAGGCAATATTATAAATTAATATTATTAATTGCTGAACATTTAGAGTGTCTTCAGACCTTTGAAAAGTAAGCAATATAAAGTTTGAGATGTCACTTTTCCTTCAAGGGGCAGGATTATCCCAAGATGACAGGGTAAACTCTCTGAGATTTTTTTTTTTCTCCTAGCTATTTAGCATTAGTAGGACCTAACAAGTACAAAAGCTAAGCTTTGCATTTGTACAGGAATTCATTTTTGCAAAACGTACACATTTGGGGACAGTAGCTATTTATTTTATTTTATTTTTTGGGGGGATCAAAGGAACACAATAGTCCAAAATTCCAAGTCCAAATTCTATCTTTTCCTATAGTTTCAAATGTAAAATTGGATGAAGAAACTTTTGACTGGGATTCCTGTCATCTTGCTTTTAATCAATTGAGTGTAATGTTGTGATGTGACACACAGATGGTACGAGCAGTGTCTCCATATAAGAAAAAAGGGTAAACATTTAAAAAAATCTATATCATGTTGCAGAGAAGTACAAAAAGAAACCTAATGTCCTGATATGAGGAGTTTAAATACCTTGATATTTTTATGAGACTACAGATTAAAATACAGCTCTGGAAAAAACGAAAAGACAATTTCAGTTTCTGAATCAGTTTCTCTGATGTTGCTATTTATAGGCTAATGTTTGAGCAAAATTAACATTGTAGTTTTATTCTATAAACTACAAACAACATTTCTCCCAAATTCCAAAAAAAACAAATATTGTCATGTAGAGCATTTATTTGCAGAAAATGAGAAATGGCTGAAATAACAGAAAAGATGCAGTGCTTTCAGACCTCAAATAATGCAAAGAAAACAAGTTCATATTCATAAAGTTTTAATAGTTCAGAAATCAATATTTGGTGCAATAACCCTGGTTTTTAATCACAGTTTTCATGCATCTTGGCATGTTCTCCTCCACCAGTCTTACACACTGCTTTTGGATAACTACTGGCTTGATATCTTGGTTTGATGGCTTGTGATCATCCATTTTTCTCTTAATTATATTCCAGAGGTTTTCAATTTGGTAAAATCAAAGAAACTCATCATTTTTAAGTGGTCTCTTTTTTCCAGAGCTGTATCTGTTTGTGTTATTTAATTACATGGAAAGAAAGAAAAATCTATTTACTATATTTTAAGTACTATATTTGTAATAATATGTTAAGTCATTGTTATAGAGTGTCTGTATGAAATTTAAACAACTATGCTACTTCACAAAAGGGACGATATTGTAATATAGACACATTCCTTTTTGTTTGCCCACCATGTGTTCATTCATTCATTCATTTGCTGCCCAGTTCTATCTCCCTCACTGTGTGTACATCAGATTTGATCCTGGATGTTGCTCCAGTGAAGATCAGAAGGTTGTGAGATGACTCTGTCTGTCTGTCTGTCTGTCTCACTGCTGCCCTCTGCAGCTCCTGCCCTGCACTTAACACATCCTGACACAGCTCAGACACTATCAGCAGTCTCAGTTAACTGCTTCTCTGTGTGGAACAACAAATGTGTGGTTTGGAGAACTTCCAAAACATGCCACCTCTGACCGGATGTTGAGGAACACAAGCATGTAGCAGCTCTGACTGTAGCAGACGGTGGGCTCTGATCTTCCTGACTCATATAATCCTCAGCACTGGAACGGCGTTAGTCAGGCTGAGCTGCAGTCACTGTTTCCCTGTCTGCTGCAGGATTAGAGTAGTCCAGAGACGCATGCAGCACAATTTACCCAACATCACGTCTTACAGCAGAACTGCTGCAGTGCTGAACCAGGGGCGCAGATGGAAATTTTGAACTGGGGGGGACCAAGCTGTAAAATCATATATATATATATATATATATATATATATATATATGGAGAGAGCCGCTGCATGCCTCGGTGCATGCCGGGTTGCGTTGCGTTTAACGCAGCTCCGCCCTCCGGCTCAACTTTATTCAAATACATCCGGCCGCCGCACTGTGTCCAGTCCAGCCAATCAGGGAAAAGCAGGCTGCGTCCAGCCAATGAGGGAAGAGCAGGCTGCGTCTTCACACACACACACAAGCCTCTTTTACACACACACACACACACACAGAACAGGCAGCATCACAGGCTGTGTGGTGCACGAGTAGTGGTGGCGAACCCCGTCTAATCTGACCTGATCTTTGAGAGAGTAAATCTTTCACTTGGTGTCAGAAGTGGGACAGCATTACATACACGGGTTGGACAAGGAAACTGAAACACCTGGTTTTAGACCACAATAATTTATTGTTCCGACGGACAGTTCTGGTGGAAACAGGAGAGTTGAGGTGCACATTGAATTCTGCCGTGATTTGAGCAGCCGTGGTTTTATGTTTTTTGGAGACAATCTGGGTTAGCAACCGAACATCCCTTTCAGACAGCTTCCTCTTACAGCGTCCACAGTTAATCCTGTTGGATGTGGTTCGTCCTTCTTGGTGGTATTATGCTGATATTACCCTGGATACCGTGGCTCTACATCACAAAGAATTGCTGTCTTGGTCACAGATGCTCCAGCAAGACGTGCACCAACAATTTGTCCTCTTTTGAACTCTGGTATGTCACCCATAATGTTGTGTGCATTGCAATATTGTGAGCAGAACTGTGCTCTTACCCTGCTAATTGAACCTTCACACTCTGCTCTTGCTGGTGCAATAATGTGTAATTAATGAAGATTGGTGACCAGGCTGCTCCAATTTAGCCATGAAACCTCCCACTTTAAAAGGACATGTGTTTCAGTTTTCAGTTCAAATGCTATTTTTTCTAAAAACATCACTGAATGTGTTTTAGATTATTCCATTACACAGTGAGGAGCAGAATATCCTCAGAATAAGCAGTGGGATTGCGGGACAATTTTCATGTAGATTTCTGCAGAAATACTAAGAGATTAATTGGAAATAAAAGTGAAAAGAGTGAAAAAAATTGATACTAAAACATCTAATATTAGAGTACTATATACTAGAGTATTAGTAGTAATATTAAAACTTTGTATGTCCAATTTTGCTGTGTTTAACTTTTTGAGATCATTTCTATAGGTCTCAATGACGTTGACTCAAATTCTTTGGATCTCGGCATGATGTCTAGCTTTTGAGTATCTCTTGCTCTACTTCACTTTGTGAGGCAGCTTCTATTTAATTATTTCTTGATTGAGAACAGGTGTAACTGTAATCAGGCCTGAGTGTTGTTAGAGGAATTGAACTCAGGTGTCAGAAACCACTGTTAAGTTATGTTTTAACTGGGGGGGGAGTAAACACTTTTTTTTGTTACACAGGGTTAGTTTGGAATGTATGTTTGGAATTTTTCCTCTCATAATAAAAAAACACCTCCATTTAAGAACTGCATTTTGTGTTAACTTGGGTTGTCTTTGACTAATATTTAAACTAATTTGATGATCTGAAACATTTAAGAATGACAAACATGTAAAAAAAAATAATAGTTAGTAGTGTCACCTTTTACTGCAATTACAGCTGTAAAAGGTGACACTACTACCAAACATAAGGAATCATTGGTAATGCTTTAGAGGGTAAGTTTCCTTTACTTATGATGTAACTTCTCTGGATGAACCACTACATTTAAAACACTTACTGGGTCCTACAGATACTTAAACTGTACATATAAATAAAGAACAACCAGGAACAAGAGAGTAACAACTAGGTAACTTTCTGAAACTTACCTTGTACTTTCCCAACACTTATGATGTAACTGTTCTCTATGAATCAGTATATATCAAATATTTATTGTGGTGCAATTTTCATATAAAATAATATATAATCATTTTGCCCTTTGTTCTTGGCAGTTATGAAGACTTCATTCCAGTCACAAACCAGGGAATTATTATTCTAATCATTTAATGAGTTTAAAAAAAGATGAGAATTTGATTGGTTTATGCTTTTAAAACTGTCAAGGGTGGAGCAGGAAGAAAATGTATGGTTTGTAATGTCAATACTAAAATACAATATTATTTATATATCTTCAATAACACAAGAGAAAGAGAGATTTCTGGTATGAGCTACTCACAGGTAAATGTTCTCGCACGCTGTATCTCCTGTTTCTCTTTCATCTGCCTGGCGCTCATATTGTAATCCCATACACAGTTCTGCAGTTTCTCAGTGTTTTCTGTCGTATTTTGCGGCTAGCGCGAGCGCTTTACACAAGAACTAAAGGACCACGAGGTCCAACACCGCCCGCTGTACAACTCCGCTGTACAACAGCGCTTATAAATAAATTAAACACGAAAATGAGGGTATTCTATCAGTAATTTCAGTTCGTTTTAGTTAGTTTTATAAACACAAAATACAGTTCGAGATAGTTATGTTTTTCCTTTTAATTACCGTTTTTATTAGATTCAGTTAACACAAATGTTTTTCACTTTCAATTTTCGCTATTTCGTTCGCTTTAGTGAACAATAATAATTGGTTACTTAGCAACATTGTGATTATCACACCAGAGCTTTATATAAAATAAAAATAGGAGCCCGATTTCGGGTCGGTCCTCAGGTCAGGTGGGATTCGGGCAGAGAATCTAAGCTCTAAAAGAGAAAGCAGCAGCACCACAAAAACCGGAGCAGCTAAAAAGAGCTTAACGTCCTTAATTCGGAACTTGGGTTGTCCACGGCAATCACTGAATTAATTAGAGCACGCAAATCGTCACAATTGTGCCTCACTTCACCACGCCAAACCACGTAAACCTACAGGCACAGCGGCCAGAAGCTCAAGTTTACCGGAAAGAGGAGGGGTTAACCAGGGCAAAGCGAAGTCAAAAAATAAAAAATAAACAAAAAGTTAATTGAGCGGCTAAAGTAATGTGCCGTAACGGGGTGTTGGAAATGGTAACAGCGTTATAGTTACAGTCAGAGTAATTAGTTAGATTACTTGTTACTGAAAAAAGTATTTTAGTTTAACGCTGTTACTCCCAACACTGATTAATACACAGAAATTACAAGTTTTTATATTAATGGTTAATAAACCCACATCTCACCTGATTTTTACAGTTCTTACTCTTACTCTTACGCAGTACTAACTCAGTAAGTACTCAGAAACAAAAGGGGGTTGGCTGTATTATGTAGTGTTCAGTGTTTCACTGTTCTTACACTGTAGTTACACAGTACTTACCCTCTAAAACACAGGCTGTAATATAAAGCACTGCTGAATCATGTAGTAACTTAAAAGTGTTAAACAAACAAACCAAAATACTCTGTGAAACATTTAGGTGCTCTTCTCTGATGAACTTAACCTGTACAACAGAGATAACTCTTGCTCATTCTTTCCTGATGAGTGCCAGTTTCATCATAACGTTTTTGATGGTTTTTGCGACTGCACTTGATATACTGTATAACAGAAGAGTTTTTTAGTCTGCTTCAATAACTGCGACTCAGTATACAGTGTGGACTGCAGCAGGTGAAGAAAAAAAGTATATATAGTTGCCAATCTATGATTAATTAATTTTTTTTGTATTTTAAAGGATATAATTGCTTTGTTATGCTCTTATATAGTATTATCATTATGCCAGTAGCATTTAAATGGTCTTAAATTGACTCAAATTATTTATCGAAATAATTTCTGATATGATATATAGTCCACAAAAATTGTTATTGGGACAGGCCTATTGACTGTACCCTCCACACTCTGGATCAAATTTACACAGCCATAGACGTCGCACAGGATTCATCACATCCTGGACATTGTCTTTTCCAACTATTAACATCAGACAGGAGATGATGCAGGCTCTGAAAACCAGGACAAACTGCCTTAAAAACCAGGAAATAAGCCATCATGGCCTTAATCTCACAATAGTCACTGCTGATTTTTTTTTTGCAATTCTGTAGATACAGACGTACCTTTATTTTGTCTTCTCTTTTGAGTTGAATACACTTTGATTTTGTTGTTCTTGTAAAAGTGACAATGACAAAGATTTATCTTTAGCACTACCAGATCAGGAGAATCTCTCGCTATCTTTAATAAACTCCTGAAGACTGAGCTCTTCAAAGAGCACTTACTCTCTTAACACCTCTAACTAACTACCTTCTACTACCAGATCAGGAGAATCTCTCGCTATCTTTAATAAACTCCTGAAGACAGAGCTCTTCAAAGAGCACTTACTCTCCTAACACCTCTAACTAACTACCTTCTACTACCAGATCAGGAGAATCTCTCACTATCTTTAATAAACTCCTGAACACAGAGCTCAGAGATCTAAAGATGTTTTTACCTTTAACTTCTATTACTTTTGTACTTGACTATTGTAAGTCGCTTTGGACAAAAGTGTCTGCCAAATGTAATGTAATGTAATGTAATGTAATCTATCTATCTATCTAAGTGTAGCCAAGAATTTGAGTTCAGACTGCAGGCAAATCATGGAAAACAAAAAAAATGTATTTGAAATGCTTGCTGTAGAAAAAAGGTCAGCTCAGAAACTGACTTTTGGAAGCATTTATGTCATTTATGAGGTCATCATTTGTCGCATTGTTATTGATGCAAAAGACATGTTGAAATCAGATTATAAATATGATATGATTGTACTCTCTTTTTTCAAACCACCACCAAATATGGCTCGGGTCTGATTGTAAAAATCAGATTTAATCCTGTTTCTGTGTGTTCAGACTATCAAAACTCAAAAATCGATCTGTATTCTGCAAAAATTGGATTGGATTGCAATAATCTGTGCTCGTTCAGTCAGCCCTCGTGCCCCCAAACCACGTCTCACTCTTCTGCTCCACACATCCACAATCACGTTTAGTGTCCACAGCATGTACTGCTCTCTTAATGGCTTTCCCGACACGGCGTGAGAGACTGTTCCCCCGAGTGTCCGCGCTCGAGCCCACTCCCCGCGTGTTCACCTGGCCTGGTCTACACGCTCCAACAGCGAGAGACCCCGCCACCGACTTCCACTTCGCCATGCACGAGTGTATGACCCGTAATTTCACACTGCCATCTCCCAGGACGCCTGCCATAAAGCAGACTAAACACCATATGGCGGCGAGATTAGCCCCGCTGCTCCTCCACGCCGCTGTCAGCACAAACAAACAAACAAAGTCACCAAGGACAAGAGCTGGAGGAGCAAGAGAGAACCACGCTGAGGAAGGTTATGAAGAGGTCTCAGTGGAGAGAAGCCAACGCAATTAAATGTCTGTCATACAGTAAAGCACTCTAACGGCATTGCTTCAGCAGTGGACATTACAAACTTCCAGATCAAAGCCACACTTTATCCAATCACCAATGAATACTGTACATACATGGGCCAGCATGTCTTTAACCCCTAGGGAACTCCAGACTAAGCAAATCAATTTTAGTCAAATAAAAATTAAAAGTGTTCAGCCTTCTTTACTCTGAAACCCCTAAATAAAATCCATGGTCACTCTGGAGGAGCTGCAGAAATCCACAGCTCAGGTGGGGAACAACTATAAGTTGTTTATGCCACAAATCTGGCTTTTATGGAAGAACAACAAGAAGAAACACACTGTTGAAAGAAAGACATAAGAAGCCATGAAGGTTCTGTGATCAAAAAGTAGCACAGCTCATCACCCTGAACACACCATCCCCACTGTGAAACATGGTGGTGGCAGCATCATGCTGTGGGGATGCTTTTCTTCAGCAGGGACAGGGAAGCTGGTCAGAGTTGATGGAAAGATGGATGGCGCTTAATACAGGGCAAGACTGGAAGAAGAAAACCTGTTGGAGGCTGTGAAGGAGATTCACCTTCCAGCAAGACAATGACCCTAAACATACAGCCAGAGATACAGTGGAATGATTTAGATGAACGAATGTGTTAGAATGACTCATTTAAAGTCCTGAACTAAATCACATTGAGCTTATGTTGCAAGACATGAAAGCCGCTGTTCACAGAGGCTCTCCATCCAAACTAGCTGAACTTGAGCTGTTTTATAAAGAAGAATGAACAAAAATATGAAAATCTATAAGGTTTTGCTTTAAGTATGGAACAAACTATAGAAATAATGTGTAATTCAATATGTAACAATGCGTCAAACGGATAAATGCGTAACAGTGCGTCACCCTGCCAGTAAACTCTTCACACTTGGCCTGGATAACATGGAACTCACTGCCCCCTTCTCTTCCTCCCTCACACTGACTTCTCCAGCAGTCAGCTGACCGCCAGGCAGCAAACTACGCACAATACATTCCAACCAGCTGAGAGGAAAGCTGGCCAGTCTTCAGCCTTCAGCCCAGCTGAGAGTGAGAATACATTCCACAGACTTTCCCTCACTCTCTTTTTCCCCCCCTCTTTCCCCCCGGATTCTCCGCCCATTCAGAGTGGAAAGATGTCTGTGGTGAGAGTAAAATCACCTCGGGGGGATGAGGGTGAACTGGCTCATGTGTTGATTCAAGGATGGGGAATTAGAGAGAGTATCCAGTATGACCAGTTCACACGCTGCATTACTAACAAGGATGTGGGTTTAAACCAGTCTTTTATAGCCCAAATAAGGCAGAGCACGCGACACAGATGTCTTCTGATTTAATCCAAACAGGATTTTCTCAGACAAAAAAAATGAAATGAAAAAAAAAAAAAAACTCTGTACGAAAACTGGGTGAGGTTTCAACTTTCTCTCAAACAGATCCTCACTGTACGGACTGTACAAGATGTTGGATATGATTTCATCACACAACTATTGATTTTTATAAGCTGTTTCAAGCTGTTCTGCTTCTGATGTTCTTTGACATCTTTGAAAAAAAATATTCTACTGGATTCAAATCCTGTGACTTGAAGGCCACTGTAAAAAACACTCTACTCATTACTGTATTTTTTGCACTAAAAGGTGCAGTTAACATCCTTTCATTTTCCCAAAAATCATCAGTGCGCCTGATAGTCTAGTGCGATGAAACTAAAATTGAACTTTTTGGCCATAATGAGACCATGGTTATATTTAGAGGGAAAAGGAAGAAGCTTGCAAGGGTGGGAGCATCATGTTGTGGGGTTGTTTTGCTGCAGAAGAGAGTAGTGCACTTCACAAGATAAATCTTCATGAGGAAAGAACATTATGTGGCAGTACTCAAGCAACATCTTAAGAGTTCAGCCAGGAAGTTAAAGCTTGAAAAGTACAATGAAAAGTAGTCTGTGTGCAGTTTATATATAGCTATATAGCTTATAGGATCTTAAAAGATGAATTGTTGCGCAACATAAAGATGGTCAAGTTTACAAGAAGATTGCCAACATCCTGAAACTGAGCTGCAGTACAGTGGCCAAGATCATCCAGCGTTTTAAAAGAGCAGGGTCCACTCAGAACAGACCTCGCATTGGTCGTCCAAAGAAGCTGAGAGCACATGCTTAAATACTTCTTTAAAAAAATCGCGCAGGAGTGCTGCAAAGATTGAAGAGGCCACACACTACATCAAATTGAACTGCATGGCTGTCACCCCAGAAGGTAACCTCTTCTGAGGTCTGTACACAAGAAAGCTTGCAAACAGTATGCTGGAGACATGTCAAAAGAGACATGGATTACCGGAACCATGTCATCTGGTCTGATGAGACCAAGCATGTGATACACTGTACGTAAACTTTTGACTTTAAAGAAGTAATAAAAATGCCTAAAAAAATCCTCTCCCATTAATCTGGCATTTGGAAAATATAAATAATGTTGGTAATCCTAATTGACCTTAAATGAAAAGGTTTATTCAGACAGTAAGAAAAACATGCATATGTCTTTTAATATAGTGTATGTAAACTTCTGGTTTTAACGGTAAAATATACACAGCTGTGAGAAAAGATTGAAATTATTTCTTTATTTTGTTCGAAAGAGTTCTCAAATGTAACAAAAAATAATGTCAAAACCAGTAAGAATGAGAGATACATTACACAATTCAAGCAAACAAAGTTTTGTTCCTGCCTTGGTACCGTTAAAAAATCCACATAGTAAAAATAAAAGTTCTTTGTAAAAACAACACAGGAGAGCGTCTCCTTATCAAAACTCATTTTAAACACATAATTTTAACTCTTTAAATCTAAGAAAACAGGACGCTAATAGCTTCCAAACTACTGTACAGCAGGGTCTCCCAGTAGCTGCCACCTGATACATGGCCATTCTCATCGCATATTAAACACTCTGCTGCAGCAGGCTCGTCACAAGAAGGCGTAATCTCCAGTGTGTTACAGGAAAGTCGTGGACGCTGTCAGACTTGTAGCATACTTTTGATTTGCTTGGAGGTAGTCTCATCATTCAAATGTTTTGTCGTGTACCTGTGTGAAGACAGAGCGGAGGACTGTAAACAAAACAACTCAGACCAATCAAAACACAGAGCATATGTGTTTATTATTATTTATTATAACAGTCAGCCCATGAAAAAGGTGTTTCTATAAGGGCTTGCAAAATTATTCATTTTCACATTACCTCACCTTACAACCACAAACTGTTAAAATTTTGATAGACCAACACAAAGTAGCACATGATTGTGAAGTGAAAAGAAAATGATACATGGTTTTCAAAATTCAACACTGTGAAACACGGTGGTGGCAGCATCATGCTGTGGGGATGCTTTTCTTCAGCAGAGCTGATGGGAAGATGGGTGGAGCTAAATACAGGGCAATCCTGGATGAGACTGGGATGGAGATTCACCTTCCAGCAAGACAATGACCCTAAACATAAAGCTAGAGCTACAGTGGATTGATTTAGATTAAAGAATACTCATTTGTTAGAATGACCCAGTCTTAAATCACATTAAGCTTCTGTGGCAAGACATGAAAACTGCTGTTCACAGACGCTCTCCATCCAACCTGGCTGAGCTTGAGCTGTTTTATAAAGAAGAATGAACAAAAACACAAAAGACTTGCAGCTGTAATTGTAGTGAAAGGTGGTTTTGATACATGACTGACTGATAAATATATAGTTTTGCATGTCACACTTTTCAGATTTTTATTTGATTAAAAGTTTGAAAATCATGTATCATTTTTATTTTACTTTACAATTATGTACTACTTTGTGTTTGTCAATCAATTATAAATCTCAAGAAAATACATTTAAATCTGTGGCTGTAAGGTGTTCACGTGGGTATGAATACTTTTCAAGCCACTGTACATCTTCCTCATCCGCTGACTTGTCACAGATTCCTCCCTCAGACGAAGTCTGCTAGCTAATCCTGCTATGTACTGTCTGAGGTTCTCAACAAGCAGCCCCAAAATTGCATTTTGCACCCACTGATCTAGTGGGTGGGGCTCTGGTGGGGGTTGACAGGTGATGGGTGGTGCTAGGGTGGTTTAATGCATGTTTTCTTTATTGTGATGTCACAATAAAGTCATTGAAATGGCTCAAAGAAGCATATGACAAAAAACTCTTTAAACTGACTCACAGAAAACAGATGGATGGGCTTTTTTCACACTGAATGTTTATAGGGGAAGTAGAGACCCAAGAAGAAACACAAAATAATAACAATAATAATATTAATAATCTCCTTTAAGGCATAAAATCAGATCTGAGTCACTTCAGAGTGGTAACATGCAACTTAAATGTCTAAACGACTAACTCGATTTTAAAATGAACTGATGGGAAAAAATAAAAAGCTTCTTATCTGTGCAGTAAATGTTTATTAGCTCAGTAAAACACTTGCATTACAATAAATACAAACAGCAATATTACAGCTTTTACAGACCTGTTTTCCTTAAAACATCTCCTTATCTTTCCTCATCTGAGTTTAATAGAGTTATTTCTAGTTCTCATCATATTAATCAACACCTGGTTTGGTAAATTGGTAAATTTGGTAAATCAGGTGAGCTGCTGACGGAAATGAACATAATATACACATGCTGGCTGAGGAGCATCCAGGAGAAATCTGGAACTACACTTTGTTCTTTAGCTTGGCTCACAGGATATAACATACTTAGTTAAAAATGAGAAATATTTGTTACGTTTTACTGTATTTATGTTTGTTTGCATCTGTTTAAATCATATGTGGTTTAAATCATATTTCTGGTTAAAACACTCGTATTGTTGAGATAAATGAATTAGTGTCATTTGCTTTGGTGCCTAAAACTTTTGCACAGTACTGTAAGATAAAAAAGACAATAATACTGAGGTTCTCCTCTTCCATCTCTTGAGTCTTAAACACGAAAGCATGTATCATTAGAGGAAAGATAATTCGTCAGTAAGTTTGAAATTACTTATCTCAATAAGACTCATCTCAATAAGTGATATACGGTGAGTTAGAGAAATTACTAATACTGCATCCAGTACAAAATTGTCCTCTTAAATTGTCTACCTTCTCAGGTTAAGTTAATTCATTGGTTCAGTGTTAAACACATCTGTAGAGGAAGTGGAAGAGTGCTGGATGTCACAGACCTGAGTGCATTGAGGAGACCCTCTACCCTGTTTGGCGGTTGATCCCGAAGAACCTTAATGCATCCTTTCATCTGTCAAAAAATAAAGAGTTTTAATGGTGAGACATTAGTTTTATGATATTCATATAGTTGTGGTATGAAGTTTACATCTGCTCATCACAAGCATGAATACTCTGATGGCACTGTGATTTCTCTGAACTAGTCTTTTTCTGGGAATGAGTGGGATCTCTCTTTTTTAGGAGATTTTCTGAAATCTTATTTCATTATACTGTACATACAGCTTAGCTAATAATCCATGGCATGATTCTACCACCACCATGCTTAACAGTTGGTGCAGTGTTTCTAGGATTAAATGTCCCACTATTACTAATTTAAAATTGGTACTCTATCATTTATCGTTATGTAAACATTTTTTCTGTCCATGTGGTCAACTGTAAACTGTAGTAAACTTGAATTGTTTATGACCATCCAAACCATTTTCTGCACAGCTAAAGGTGACCGCTAGAATCTTCTACAACCTTTTAAGTACTTGTGGTTAAATCATGAAATCTGGTTTAGTAATGGCTCAGAAGACAGTTCTGAACTGTGTAAATCTGTTCTCATCTTTCTCAGATCTGCACTAAAATCCTTAATATTGGTGTCGTAATTCTGTTATTATAAAATTATGACTTTTGATGCGACATCTGCCTAAATATCTCAAAACTAATACTAAACGATACCATGGCAAAAACCTAAAACATCAGAAATTTATGAAATAATAGAAGATTGTATAGATAGAAGATGGAACTAAAAGTATGTGTTTTGTTGAGTCACTTACGCCGTTACTTTTTTCAGTAAGCAGTAATCTAACTAATTACTCTGACTGTCACTATAACACTGTTACCATTTCCGACACCCGGTTACTACACGTTACTAATTTATGGGGGTGAGTAACACAAAAGTAATGCAATAGTTACTTTTACTGGTAAATAGTTACTTTTATAGTGAAGTAACTCAGTAACTGTTTTGGAGAAGTAACTTTTAACTATAACTAACTACTTTTTCAAAGTAACGTGCCCAACACTGATGATGAATCCGTTAATACACTCAATAATAACACTAAATACACTTTGAGAGTCAATTTTTTGTTTTTTTGATTCACTCAATCGCTAAAAACAGACAATAAGACATTTAAACATCAAGTCTGAGGAAACACTTGGTTCAATGATTCAAAACATTGTTTATAAAAGCATATAGTGGCCATGCAGTGATCACCTGACACACAAAGCCACAGGGAAACACTGAGATCGTTGCCCGACATACTGGATTAAACTTCACACAGTGTGTTTTTGACTGAAACCTGAGAAATAAAGCAGGAAACGAGTCACAGAAAGTTACGTTAAAGGAAACTTTGAAGGGGTGCTTAATTTTCTGAGTGTATTCCACAATGGATTAATCACCGAAAGAGTAAGCTCTGACCCTTTCTATCCATATATGTTTTATGCTGATATGTTGAGTCATTCCTGAGTTATTAAGCTGGAATATGACAAAGGGGCGATTTGGAGCAAAACATGTCTGACTTTCTCTTCTCACTCGCAGAATCTGCCAGCAGGGAGAGCGGGAGAAATCGATGTGCCTGCACACTGCCCCCTGCCCCCTGTGGCACTCCTTGGAATTACTGCTCTTATTTTAACACGTTTATTTCTGAAGTACCTGTACTACTTAAAATGGATGTTGAGTATTGAGATACTTTTCTAGTATCTTTATACTGTGCAACATTTCTTCATAAACTTTTTTCATTACACTCTCTGTTGATCAGTCCAATGAATTCTGTCAACTGAACTCAAACAGAAACAACAGGAAGTTAAGTTATTTTGACTCTATTTGTAGAAATCTGTCCCTGTGCTTATTTTAAAATTAAAAAAACTTGTGCACCAAATTATTAGCTGTTTTTTTCTATTAAACATGCATACTGTCTTTCCCTCTCAGTTGCATAACACAGGATTCCTTGAATGGTTTAAGCGAGGAATCACGCATACGGGATCCTGTTGCCTTCTGGAGAGGTATAGTCTATCGAAATCAGATATTTATAGATATCTGTCGAGATGACAGAGATGGAAAAACCACAAAAAATTAGATTCAAAAGGTCTGATTTCAAAGGTATACACTATGTTGTCTAACGAATCCCCATCTTCTTTAATAACCTTAAAGGCTATTTGGGAGAAAGATCTGAAAATGGACTTGGATCAGAATTCATGGGACTCTGTTTGTGTGAACTTGTTTCCCAAGTGCACTTTAATTAATGTGCATGAACTTAATTTTAAGTTCATGCATAGAATCTATTTAACACCAGTATGATTACAGACGATACACCCAGAGAGATCGGACCTTTGCTTCAAATGTCAGACACTGAGAGGTACATTTATTCACTTTTTTTGGACCTGCAATAAAATTAAATCATTCTGGAGGGAAGTGCATCTGGTTATTAAGGACATTTTAAGTGTAAAAATTGCTATGTGCCCCGCACTGTATTTGCTGAATGCCCATTGAATGACATTTTTGATTCCCAGTTGAAACAAGTTCTCACTCTGTTGGGTTTTATAGCAAAAAAATATATATTTTGCTGCTTTGGTCTTCCAAACAAGCCCCATCATTGACCTTATGGCTCTCTCAGTTGACATCTCTCCTTCCTCTTGAGAAACTGACTTATGACCTCCGCCAGAGGTCCAAGAGCTTCTGGCGGGTATGGTCCCCTCTTTGGAACTAACTGGAAGATCTTGGGTAGAGATGAATGTATGAGGGTATGGCGCTATCAGTGTATTTTTTATGTTTGTGTGCATCTAAAAAAAAAAAAAAAAAAACATGCATACTGTAATTCATTCTGCCCCAGTAAAAAAGGATCATTCAGAGAAATCACTGGAGGATTGATATTTCCATGAATTTAATGACTTTCTTTCTTGATGAGTGTATATAAACTTTAGCAGTACGGCATGTATGACTGGAGGGATGCAGATGTGGACAGAATGACTGGAAAGATGCTCATCTTACATCAATTTTTGAGGACTTGACAAAAGCTCCAGCAGGATGAACATAGTCATAGAGGATGATGACTCCCACCATCACACGCAGGCAGAATAACACTGTGTCTTCACTGGCAAAACGGCTACGGTACTCTCTGATCACACACACAGTCACACACACACACACACACAGGCAGACAGGAAGGAATAAATTACTGACATTATCTTATTACAAGCAGACAAAGGGCAAATATAATAAGAGTGTATTGAATGAACTCACGGCGTCTCCAACATGACTTTACACACGCTGGCCATCGTACTCAAGCAGTCTGTTGTGTTCTCTATGGGTAAATCTGTATTCTGCCAGAATTACAGAAAATCAATCATTCACATTTATGATCTTTACACACAGATTCAAACATGACACAACACATTAATGATGTTCCTAAACCATCTTTACTTACATCTGATACAAACTTCGTTGTGGCATCACTTAATGTTTTCAGCATGGGCGTGGCATTGGCGTAGAAGAGAGACATGCGATTGGCCAGTTCGTTGTTCACCTCGTTCTCCTCCTCCGTCTGTGGACACAAAACAGGCCAGTTATTCCATCTGTGCCCAGAACACACGGAATACAAATGGCCAGATGATCTTCCTTTCTGGTTACGGACCCTGTCCATTGTGATTTTAGGGTTATTTCAGTTCTCTTTAAGAAATGAGAGCTATATGGAAATGATGTGACTTTATATGAAAATAAGACTTTATATGAAACTGCACCACTGAAATAGCAATCCGCCGAAGTATGCATTTTGTGTGTTCAGGAATACTTTTCCTATCATCACGATACCAAAAACACCCTGACACGCCCTTAATTCCTTAATTAAACTTCATGATGCACGGCTGATGGCTTGAGAGACTAGAGAGAGAAAAAAGAGAGAGAGAACAGAACGTGCGTCAGTGAACATACACACACATTGGCAGGTGTGATTCGATTTTTGAAATTTGTAAATCGATTCAGAATCTAAGAATCAAAAAATTTCCCCATCACTACTAATGGATCAAAAGGGATCAGGTGTGAACAATCAGAGTTGGAATAAAGACTGTAAGATGGTAGATATACACAAGCAGATCTGGAGACCACTGGTCTGCGTTGTAAAACCTCTTAAAATGGTCCAGAATGTAGATGTACACCTGGTCTTCAACCAGCCAAAAACGGGCACGTCACCTCCCGGCCGCTGCGCTTCTCCAGTGAACGTCGCCTCGCTTTACCAAACACAATCCACACAAAGCAATCCAGACTGTTCTCATACAGAGTTCCCCAATGGTGGAACAAACTACCTTCTACTACCAGATCAGGAGAATCTCTCACTATCTTTAAGAAACTTGGTAAAGACCTCATTCCCTTCCTCCCCTCTTTCGTACCTTTTTTGTAAGTCACTTTGTATAAAAGCATCCACTAAATGTAATGTAATGTAATGTAATGGTCTGGAAACAGTGGAGGCAGTGACCGGTCAGGTTTGCTTTCTCAAACTCTAGTTTGTAAAATTTGCTGCATCAGGTTCCAGTGCATCAGAGGTAAAGTAATGGGTGAAAACTGCTTGATTTGATTCATCTTTATTGATAAGTTGGCAGGATTATCAGAATGTAGGCTATATAAAAGACTATGACTGAAAAAATGTCTCATGCACTTAATCATGTAAATGGACATTAGACTGGAGGGCGGTCAGTGCTCAGCGTGTGCTGAAAAAGCACATTCAGCTGACCTGAAGTGTTCCATTCATTAATCTGTGCTGCAAATTGAATGTAAATCCTTCTTTAATGCACACTCAACATGCAGACACGTCCCGGCTGCCCAGCGCCAGCAGTTACCACCCCAAAGCCCATGTTTCATTAGACCGGGGGCCGGCCATAATTATTCCTGACTGCGAAAGCATTTAATTGGGGAGGCAAGGTCAAGCGCCCCCTCGTCTCATCTCCTGTTTGGGACTGTAATGAGAGCGAATCCATTAGCATACGCTCGCTTTCATCCACCTCCGCGCACACACTCAGCCCTGCGTCAGCTAAAAAGCAGCCTGCGAGTGCGTGCGCGAGTGTGTGTTGCGGATGGATAAAAGAGAATAGATGGAATGAGTGGAAATGAGAGAAAATTGGGCGTTTTCCTGAGTCAGGACCTCTGTTACCTAATGATTGGAGCCGAGCGGATCAGAGCGCCACTCGTTAACCCTCCTGACCCTGGGGAGTGTGGCATTACTAAAACATAAGCCCTGCCATAATCAGGTGACTTTCCAGAAGAGCGCACTGAGGAACGGGGCTGCACTTACTGCCAAGTTGTTGATCCGCATGCGGCTCAGAGTCCTCCGATAGTAGCTGAAGTCGTTCTGGATGGCTGGGTTAGTCATCTGGGGAGAGGGGGAGAGAGAGAGAGAGAGAGAGAGGATGCAGGTGAGGGCTAAATTAATCTGTAAATACACTGAATTTAAACAGTTTACCTCAAAAGCGAGTTTGTTTTATCATGTACAACACTGTATAACATTAGAGTAAACACAAATTCTCATAAATACAGGTATCTAAAATGTTTTATTGGTCAGTAAAGTTACTGATGTGTCCTATAGAAGAAGATATTAAAGGCTCATTTAAACTTTCTTTGTATGTACAGTACCAGACAAACCAAAATATGTTTTATATTTTAGATTCTTCTAAATAGCACATTAAGATTTGAGGATAGATCTGCAGACTGTTGGTATTTTAATCTCTGTGTCTTCATGAGGTCTTGAACGAGTTCCTGGAGGCTCTGAACAATAGTTGCTGCTTTTCTTTCACACTGTGAAGCTCTAGCTACTACAAAATTTCTTATGTGTGCCTTAATTATTTTTATGTATTTGATTTTAATCTACAATGTAGAAAAACTTTAAATAAAGAAATAAAAAAAAACACTAAATGAAAAGGAGTCCAAACTTTTGACTGGTACTGTATATTAAGGGTGTGCCATATTGTATTGTACGCAATATCATCACCAACATTTTTAAATATCGTGAAAAATAGTATACCCTGAAATATCGTGCCATATCCTCTACCCACCATTTATCACATCAGGGTTCTACTTTTTCTTTTTTTCTTTTTTGCTGTTTTTAGCAAAAGAAAAATTCACATTTTTGTTCTCATTTCCCATTATATATCTACTAGAGACAGATTATATCTGTCCAGTATCATTTATTTTACTTTGATACTGGCTATATGGAGATATTTGGAGTGCATTATTAATATCATGACTTTCTGGATCATTGACTTCTGTTACAAATCTGATAAAATTTCAATTTGTTGCAGTAGTGGATTCTTGATTCAGTGTTTTGTCATATCGCCAAGAGTATCCATATCACGAAAATACCAAGAAATACCGTGATATTATTTTAGAGCCATATCGCCCACCACTACTGTATATATAAATGAATACAGCCATGTCAAACAATGTAACCATACTTCTATGAGTTCTTTACATTGGCATTCATGTCATGCCTTACATTAGCAGTACAAGAGCAGCTCAAAATTAAATGTTTCTGACAAAAAACAATGTATTTTATTGTGATATGTATTCAATATAGTAAAAAACAAAAACACAAAAATAAACAGTTATGAATAGTGTAAAACCTCTTGTGCCAGAATTTCACTTTATGTCTACATGTTTCTGCTCAATCCCATCTGTATCTGTATGTTTTCAGCATTAGCTTTCAGAGCTAATGTGTACAAATATAAATCCAGACAAAAAATAAAATGTATATACAGAACTCTAAGCCCTGTGTCCATACTCTGCATTCATTTTTCTGCACTTCTGCGCATTCTCTATAAGCTTACAGAGTATAGATGGCTTTGTCCATATATGTGTTTATACTTATCGATGAGCATTTTTTTCTTTTTTATTTTCTGACTCCTCTGTAATTCTAGACACTACAAATAGTTTGAACTTCTTCTTTCCAAGTTGAGGAAGGTGGAATATGGAGCTAGACTATGGATTATTTCCTCCAATTGAACCAATTAAACCTTTTCAGTTATTTTTAGTGAGAATTTTCTTATCAAAACTACCCAGAGATATTATAATACAGTAAAAAAAATGGATCTGCCAGACCTAAACCACAATAAACTATTACTTTAGTCTCCTTCTCAGAAATATAGGAAAGTACCAGCATTAGAAAATAACGTATCATTATTTTAATGATGATTAAATCACAGAATACTGTTGTGATTAATACAGTTCAGGGATGGACACCTTTAAATAAACATAAATTACATTTGTCTATGTAATACTGATTCTTTCATTTACATTTAAATACTCATAATTAAAAGCTTAGTCTTAAGGAAAAGATAAAATGTGACTAAAGGCACTAAATCTGTGTTTAACTTGCTTTTCAAATGAAAACTATATAAACATTTAGTGCAGGGGTGTCCAAACTTTTTTTGTTGGGGGCCAGAAGGGGAAATATATTTAAGTCACGGGCCACAGACTCTGTAATAAAACAAATAATGAAATATACCACTTTAAATAATACTTTTTTTCCTGATTATTTCATTTACAAACCATTTTACTTGACTTACTATTTTTGTCTTTGACAGTGTTTTGTAAACTAAGATTTTTCAAATTGATGTTTCATTTCTCTTAATGTCTTAATACCTCTTAATATTAAACTCCTTAATCACGGCAACTTTTAGACTCTTTGGCCCGTTTTTCTGTAATAGAAATGCGCACTCTCTCCGCTTTTAGACTTTTTGGGGCGTTTTTCTGCGCTACAACTGCGCACTCTCTCCGCTTTTAGACTCTTTGGACAGTTTTTCTGTGCTACAAATGCACACTCTCTCTGCTTTTAGACTCTTTGGCCTGTTTCTCTGCGCTAGAAATGTGCACCCTCTCCGCTTTTAGACTCTTTGGCCAGTTTTTCTGCGCTAGAAATGCACACTCTCTCTGCTTTTAGACTCTTTGGCCCGATTTTCTGCACTAGAAATGCGCACTCTCTCCGCTTTTAGACTCTTTGGCCCGTTTCTGACACCTAGCGTTCAAACTTTGAATCTCACATTATAAAAACCTGCTTAACAGCGGGCCAACTTTCATTCTATTTCTAAAATACCTCACGGGCCGCTCCAAAAAATGAAACGGGCCGCAAATGGCCCGCGGGCCGTAGTTTGGACACCCCTGATTTAGACTATTAATTTTTAATTCTACTTTAACTATTTAATTAATTCTAATTAACTATTTAATTCAGTATTTTTGGCCAAAAAGTTTTGTTTTGGTGCATCTATATTTTTAATGCTTAGAAATTCTTAAAGTCTACATTAATATCTTTACATCACAAATGCATTAACTGTAGTGCGCAATTACTAAATTGAATGAATGTAAAGTGCTTTCACTCATCAATGAGTTCACAGTAGGAGGCAAATGTGTGGAGGAGTGTTTTATTATCACGCAATTAGAGGTGACATAATTATGGAAACAGAACAGAGTGTGTATGTTCAGGTTAATAGAGGATGTCAGCTTTTTGAGGAACGCTTCAGAGCATTAACATGCGTGTTTTCTGTTCTCATTAATGAATATACACACTCACACACATACTGCCAAAGAGCCATCCTATTAAAATATATATCCACATTAATAAGCAGCTTGTACTGTAATGTAAATGCAGACCCAGAGCAATTTAAAGGTCTGTGTGTGAGGATCCCAAGTGGCTTAACTGTCTAAGCGCTGGTTCAATCACTGGAATCTTTAAGCCTCAATTATCTTGAGCACAGTGCAGGAACGCTGGTCACCACTTCATAAACAAAACTGCATATTCTGTCCCACAGAGCGAGGTGAAGATTTTGGTCTTAATCGAAAACACATTTGGCTGTCAAGTGTAAATGCATGTGGTTAAAATACAGTCCAGATACTAGTCACATGAAGTGACCAGGCCTTAGCAGGGTTCATACACTATTTAACCAATACATTTCCATTGCTTTTTTCATAACTTTTCCACGCCTTTACAGCAAATTTCCATGACCATACAATCTTTAAAACATCAGTAAACACATGCAGACAAACATTAAATTATTATTTTAAACCAAAACAGATTTAAAGAGGAAATTCCCATGACTTTTCCAAAACTTATCCAGGCCTGAACATGGCTATTTTCACATTTTTCATAACAATACAAACCCATTCTTAGACATTGGTGTCTCTTAAAATCTTGTTTTAGCCCATTTCAATGTCCAATAAATGTGTGCTTTATTTCCACACTGACACTTCAGTTCCACTTTCCAAAAAGACAATCTCAGTGTGCATCGTAACCAGTAACCAGTGCCATATCATATCAAACGACCGGGATTCGAACCAACAATCTCCTGATCATTGTGGCAGCTCCTTAGTCTGCTGGATCACCTGGAACCTCATAAATGTAGTTTTGAAAATACTTTTTTTTTGAAAAACAAGACAAATATATATATTTGGGCTATTTTGTTTATTCTATTTTTTCTATTTTTTTTCTGTCTGCTCAGCTTATAATCTCTTATAGTCAATTTCCATTGCATTTCCAGAAATCGTGCTAACAAGACAACCGTCCCAGTGGAACAGCGTCAACACTATCCTGCTTCTGCTGGATGCTGGCGTTCCTGAGCAGATGGTGGAGTGTGCTGGGATCTCCTCTCTCGTCCAGCTGCTCCTGCCTTCCCTTTCTGTTTTCCTTCCAACTCCCTGCAACATAATTAACCTCCAGCTTTCTCCAGCTTAATCTGCGCTCTTGCTGTGCCAGGAGCTGCTTGGGCAGGGCAGAGGAGGTGGTCTGGAGGAGTGTTGGGTTAAGATTATCAGGGTACATTATTCCTGCTTCTTGGGATCCACTGCAGTGCACAGTTCCCGCTATTCCCTGCCTCAGTGCACCTGATCCTGCCTATCAAGAGCTCGCTAATTAACTGATAATGAGCTGGATGAGGTAATCTGGTTGGAAATGGTATAAAGTGGGTCAGTGGGTTACCAGAAGCAAGAGTCTGTAAAATGATCATGTAGTGTTCCACAGGGAGACAGCTTGGAAACACTCACACCTGTATATGTCATGAGGTGTTATCATGTGAGTGAGGCTGAACACTGGCCAGTAGTATAATCAAGACCAAGACCGGGACATGTTAACTCAGAGTCAAGGCCAGGATTTTTAGTAGTTGAGTCCGAGTCAAGGCCAGGATTTTTAGTAGTTGAGTCCGAGTCAAGGCCAAGATTTTTAGTAGTCGAGTTCGAGTCAAGGCCATGATTTTTAGTAGTCCTGCACCTGATCCTGCCTATCAAGAGCTCGCTAATTAACTGATAATGAGCTGGATGAGGTAATCTGGTTGGAAATGGTATAAAGTCAAGACCAAGATTTTTAGTAGTCGAGTCGGAGTCAAGGACTAAATTTTTAGTAGTCGAGTTCAAGTCAAGGCCCAGATTTTCAGTAGTTGAGTTCGAGTCAAGGCCAAGACAGAGACCAGATTACATTTTCTATCACACAGGTTCACAGTTGTCAATCAGTGACTCCTTAAATTTCAGCCGTCCAGTGAACTTCAGCTTCATATTGACAACGAGAATTCTACTGATGCACAGCTTTGCTGGATAGTTACCAAAATGATGAAACATGATGAATATCAGTAACATTAGCTTTGTAAATAACTGAATCACTAGCAGGATAACAAGCTGATATTAGTCTAGCGTAGTTAACTCAATAATGTTATTTATCTGCAGCTCTGTTACTTATATTACTAATACTGCTGATACCGGACACTGCACTGTGTTCTCCAGCTGACTCTGGGGACGGACCTTTTCTTTCTTTTAACATCTTGTTTAGTGTGTGGTTTTTATATTACTGGCAGAGCACAGGGTGCACAGGAGGTGTGAGAGGTGAAGATGGCTGTGTCCTAATAAACCACACACCCTGTAGACATCTTGCCCTGTAGAACCCTTGTGCCCTGTAGAACCCTCGTGCCCTGTAGAATCCCCTATTGCCCTGTAACACCCTCTTGCCTTGTAGAACTCTCATGCCCTGTAGAACCCTCTTGCCTTGTAGAACCCTCTTGCACTGTAGAACTCTCATGCCCTGTAGAACCCTCATGCCTTGTAGAACACTCTTGCACTGTTGAACCCTCATGCCCTTTAGAACCCTCATGCCCTGTAGAACCCTTTTGCTCTGCAGAACCCTCTTGCCTTGTAAAACCCTCTTGCCTTGTAAAACCCTCTTGCCTTGTAAAACCCTCTTGCCTTTTAGAACCCTCTTGCCTTTTAGAACCCTCTTGCCTTTTAGAACCCTCTTGCCTTTTAGAACCCTCTTGCCCTGTAGAACCCCTGTGCCCTGTAGAATCCTCTTGACTTGTAGAATCCCCTATTGCCCTGTAAAACCCTCTTGCCTTTTAGAACTCTCATGCCCTGTAGAACCCTCGTGCCTTGTAGAACCCTCTTGCTCTGCAGAACCCTCTTGCCTTGTAAAACCCTCTTGCCTTTTAGAACCCTCTTGCCTTTTAGAACCCTCTTGCCCTGTAGAACCCCTGTGCCCTGTAGAACCCTCTTGACTTGTAGAATCCCCTATTGCCCTGTAAAACCCTCTTGCCTTTTAGAACTCTCATGCCCTGTAGAACCCTCTTGCATTTTAGAACTCTCATGCCCTGTGGAACCCTCTTGCCCTGTGGAACCCTCTTGCCCTGTGGAACCCTCGTGCCAGGTAGAACCCTCTTGCCTTGTAGAACCCTCTTGCCCTGTGGAACCCTCTTGCCTGTGGAACCCCCGTGCCCTGTGGAACCCTCTTGCCTTGTAGAACACTCTTGCCTTTTAGAACCCTCTTGCCCTGTAGAACCCCTGTGCCCTGTAGAATCCTCTTGACTTGTAGAATCCCCTATTGCCCTGTAAAACCCTCTTGCCTTTTAGAACTCTCATGCCCTGTAGAACCCTCTTGCCTTGTAGAACACTCTTAAACTGTAGAACCCTCGTGCCTTGTAGAACCCTCTTGCTCTGCAGAACCCTCTTGCCTTGTAAAACCCTCTTGCCTTGTAAAACCCTCTTGCCTTTTAGAACCCTCTTGCCTTTTAGAACCCTCTTGCCCTTTAGAACCCCTGTGCCCTGTAGAACCCTCTTGACTTGTAGAATCCCCTATTGCCCTGTAAAACCCTCTTGCCTTTTAGAACTCTCATGCCCTGTAGAACCCTCTTGCCCTGTGGAACCCTCTTGCCCTGTGGAACCCTCTTGCCCTGTGGAACCCTCTTGCCTTGTAGAACCCTCTTGCCTTGTAGAACCCTCTTGCCCTGTGGAACCCTCTTGCCCTGTGGAACCCCCGTGCCCTGTGGAACCCTCTTGCCTTGTAGAACACTCTTGCCCTGTAGGCGTCTTGCCCTGTAGGCGTCTTGCCCTGTAGGCGTCTTGCCCAGTAGGCGTCTGACTCGGCTGGTCTTAACAACAATTTCTGAGTCTGACTTTTCCCAAGAACGAGACAAGTCAGATTCCAAATGATGTCTTGCTCAAGACGAGACCAAGACCGTTAGTTTATGGTCATGAGTCTGATCTAAAAACTGAGACCAGACTTCCACACTACATCATTACTGGCCAGTGTGATCGAGCGAGGTCTGATACTGGGCTAGATGGATGGGACATTATATATTTCAGATTTTTACAGGCCTTCAACATACAGGAAATATGTCATAAAAGGCATTACCACCCACAGTAGACAGAGCAGTGGCTAATAGGTCACTGAGAAATATCCACAGGTCAATGCAGCATTCTTAAGCACCCATTGGACATGGCAAAAGCCATGGGACACAAAACTATGCGCCATGTTTGATAGAACCTTTGGAAATAATGATTAAAATGGGTATCCTAATATAGATCTAAATCCCTTGTATGTCCCTCTGTCTCGTTTTATAGAGTTTCTCATGAAAATCAGAGCAAAGTGGAAAAGTGGAAGTCTGGGGAGTGGCTTATGTTTCAGACACATCTGTGCTAAAATGATTCGGCTTCTAAGAAGTTCTAGGAAAATGCCACAGCAGGAGCCATTCCGACATACCTTGAGCTCGTCGAAACGCAGTGTGAAGTGGAGGATCTCAGCAAACTGTCGTGCCAAAGCCTGCTCCTGCTCCAGATGCTGCGTGGGGCTGCAGCGAGCGCTCGTCAGGAACCCAAGGAGGCCATGCAGGGTGCCCTCTATAAAATACGTTGGAAAGGACAGCAGAACAGCATGGTAAGACATGGAGATTATGTCTGGCAAGTGCTACAATAGACAAAGCTTAACAGATAAATAAAATTATTTACAAAATAAAATGCAATGTATAGACACTGAGGATGGTCATTTTAGGTATATTTAGGTATATTTAAGTGGATGAAGTCACAGTTAGACATTCCGATGAAAGAACACATACCTTGATGCATACACTGTAAAAATGAAAACTTTAAGAAAACTCAACCTTTTTAAGAAAACCACAGACAGTTGTGCCAATTAGAAATCTTTAGTTCCGATAGTAAATTTTTCATATGTATAAAAACTTCAACTATTAAGTCTCACCAACATAAACATTCACTTTAGGTTTTTAAGTTGGCCTGATTTAAGTTCTATGAAATGTCTTATGTACGTTCTTATGGTAACGCAAATGTGACCAGCTGGACCCAGCCAGAATATAGTCACACTCAGCACTGGCAACACAAAACAATGCAACTTGCTCTTATAGCCTTTAACAGTAAAGCCAGGCAGTTAACTATGAAGACTGTGGAGAAAAAGGACACCCTGATGGTGAGTGACTGCGACCCTGAGGACACGGATTCGATCCTGCGTGAGGAGCGGTGCGTTTATTTATTTATTTGTACCTTTCTTCTTGGGTTTCCTTGCTTTGAGATCAGCTGTTGTACAATTGAGTTCAACAACCCTCTGGGCTGGAGAGCTACTAGTCTGTAGCACTCCATCCCATTACACTTAATTTTCCAAAGCCCATGTGATGGCTTGGAAAATATCTGTCCCACAGCCAAACTTAATTGCCGACCCCTGACCTAGAGAGTCAAACTGAGCATGTGCAAAGTAGTTTCGTTGGCCTCAAGTAGAGTTCAACTACAATTTGCAAATTTTGCCGACACAGATTATTTATTTAGACCAACGTTTAACAAGAAAGTTTACATTGTTATTTGAGGTTATTCTTTTGCTATAGTTTATGGTGCAATTCTATATATTTTTTTGTCAGCTGACTTAAAAATCTTATTAAGGAGAATGATTTAAAGTTTATTTATTTTTTTTACAATGCAGAAGTGTGTCCCATGAAATTTGCTAAAGCTGAAGAATGCTGCCCTGACCTGCAGGATAGCCAGATGCTGCCGGTTACAATAATTTTCCACCCACTGCACTGTCCACTGTGGATTGCAAAGCTTTTTTATGAAATGTTTTAGATATACACGTGAGACTGTGGATCGAGGAATGTTAAATGTCACCCACTATCAGGCCTCATACGAACACTGAATTCACATCGCCTTGCCATGAGCACGCTGACCAGTGTTCCACCTCACTTACAAGACAACACCTCACAACCTCACATACATGTGTGGGAGTTGCCAAGCTGGTGATCATCAGATTACATACTGCTATCCTGTGACTTTTGGCAGGATTGATAGTAGTAAGAAAGTGATTAAGGACACGACCAACATCATCACCGAAACAAACTTTTTCAAGATGATGTTCCAAAGGCCAAATGACCTTAATGTGGTTGGAGAGTCTTCGCTCTTATAAACCAAATAAGCAGACAGAGTTAATCTCTCTTGCCGCCTCTTTAGTGTACCAGAACACAGGGGAGCACAAGGAGCCCATCCACCAGCATTTTTCACCATCTACTCTCATTTCTGGCAGAAACACACAAATCTTGGCATCCAGCAGGGAGATGTGAAGTTAGCCTGTGCCTTTGAAGCGCCTGCCCTGCCTCTCCTCCAGAGAGCATTGTGATTGGCTGGTGATTATATGAGATTAAAGGATGTGTCATAGTTAATTGGGTCATGACCTACTTCCTCACTTCTCCACTCTCCAATCTGAATCAGTCTAGCCTTCAGGCCTACCATAACATTACCGTCTCTCTAACCACTAAGGGTTAAATAATATCATTTCAGATAAGTAATAAATGGGAGTATTAGGGGGAAAAAAAAGGCTAAAAGAGCTGAAATATAGACTGACTGACCTGAGTACGACAGGGCTTGACATAATGTCAGGGCTTTTTAGGATTGGGTTTGTAATTTTTCTGTTAACTTGATTTTTTTCTTGCGCTTCTCTTTTGTATCACATTTTCCCTGTTAGTGTTAAATTTTCTGCATTGTAGATTAATACTTAAATAATCTAAACTATAAAGAAAAACATAGATTATTATTTAGTATTATTTAGTCAACTATAAAAAGTGTTAAACAAATCAGAATAATGTTTCCTTTTTTTTTAGATCCTTCAAAGTAGCTCCTCTTGTTTAGATCTTGTTTAGACTGTTTTGCACATCTTGGCTGGATTTTCTCAGTCAGCTTTATGAGGTAGAGTCACCTGGAATTCAGGCTTTCAGTTAACAGCTGTGCTGAACTCATCAAGAGTTAATTACTTGAATTTTTCCTCTTAATGTGTCTGAGAGCATCAGTTGTAAAGTTGTGAAGAGGTAGAGTTACAGGTATACAGTGAATAGTCAATAATGCAAGAACTACTCTACTAAGTAAAGGAAGGTCAGTCAATTTGAAACATTTCAAGAATTTTTAAAATATGCTCAAGTGCAGTCGCATAGAGAATCAAAAACATTATGATGAAACTGGCACTCGTCAGGACCACCCCAGGACAGGAAGAATAAGAGCTTCCTCTGTTGTACAGGAAAGCCTCAGAAAGCGCAAGTTAACAGAAGCCCAGATAAAAGTCACCTAAATGCCTCACAGAGAACTTCAGTTTGTTTAACACTTTTAAGCTTTAAAGTACTACTAAGTTCCTTCCAAGGTTATAATAGTTTTAAAATGCTTTATCTGTTTTATAGTTTAATTTTAATTCGTTTTCACTATTCTCCTCCAATTCAATTCAATTTTAGAGTGGGTTGGCTAGTTTTTATTAGTTTTTATTTTTTTCTTAGTGCTTCGTTTTAGATAAGTTTTTATTATTTCTAGAATTAGTTGTGTTTTTTTCATACTTTGGATTATTTGTAAAGTGCAGGATTCAAAAAAGGTGTTATAATAAAAGATAATAAAACTCGAGAAAAGAAAGAAACAAATAAAAAAAAAATTAGTTACTGTGAGACAACCAACTGTCCACAAAAACTGTGACAGTCCACAAGCTAGCAGCCTTAAGTGCAAAATATATGTAATACTGCTGCTTAAACTAGACAATAGAACAAATATAAACATGAAACACAACTTCACATCACAGAGCTCAATCTGAGAAACACAAACAAAGGCACAAACCCAATAAACTCTTCAGGTTTCACTCATTTTGACAAAAAATGATAAACTCAGAAATAAAGTAGGAAATGGACACCCAGCATCAGATACAGATACAGATACAGTGAGTGAGAGAGAGATTTATCAGTTCTTCCTCCTGCTTAGGGTGTTCCGGTGTATGAGCTGCTCACAGAGTCAGGCTGGTAAAGGTACTCACTGCTGCTTCTCAATCTGACTTGTGTGATTGTGTGGAGTTTATTCCACATACTGCTTCTCCTGTTTTACTACAGGACACGTGCTTTTATCTCACTTGCGCTCATATTCTAATCCCACACAGGATTCAGCAGTTTCCTCAGTGTTTACTGTCGTTTTTCGCAGCTAGCACGAGCACTGTAAACAAGAAGTAACGTTATGAACGACAAGGTGCCGCACGTTGCTGCCTGCTGTAAAACTGCTTGAAAGCAACCAGCGCTTATAAATAAACTAACAAACATGGAAACGAAGGGAATTCAATCTGTAATTTCAGTTCGTTTAAGTTTTATGAACTCTAAATTCAGTTCTATTAGTTAACAAAAATGTTTTTCCACAAAACTCAGTTTTCTTTATTTTGTTCGTTTTCATTAACGATCATAACCATGGTTGCTTCATAGTCTAGAGGACTTTAGTATTCATTTATAATGTAGGAAAAAAAGAGAAAAATCCAACTACACATGTGAAACCCCCCCTAAATGCTTGTTAAAAGGAATTAATAAGTGATCTGTCATGGTCTGTATTTTTAGGCTTTGTTTGTTATATATATATATATATATATATATATATATATATATATATATATGATTCTAAACAAAGTTTGATATGTTTATCTGAACCCACTAAGAGTGAAATCTGCCATAATTTAAAATGTACAAAGGTACTGGGTTAAATCTTTTTCAGGGCATCATGTATCATGAGAATGGAAGACGAAAGACAAATGCTTAAAACATTTATGCTATAAGACTCTGTGTCTTACTGAGAGAAACTGTGTATTTCAGTCTGAAGGTTAGTAGCTGAACTCCAGGTCAGAGCAAGAGTGTGTGTTAGACATTCTGTATCATGCTTTTTTTTGTATGATAACCCCGGGAATCTGTGATACAAAAATAGACGTCTGGTATGAGGTCCTGTGGCTGACTCATAGATGCTCATTCGAACATCAGATCAGTTACTTATAACCCGTTTTTTTCACCAGCAATGGGGTTTAGCTTGCATTCATCCCCACTTTTATTAACTTAAGGCATTTCTGATAAAGTGCCACAGAGCACTTTCTAAACGTACTGTCATCAATTTACATAAGCAGCCTATTTTTCAGTACTATCATCACCAAGTAATGGCATATTTTTAAATGACTTAACAAATATGAACAACTCTGCTCTCTCACACACACACACAAAAACAGCTCACTAAAGCAAAATAAAAATCCTTAATTGAGAGGATGTGAGCATGTCCTGTTTCCTGAGTGTAAGGCTTTAGTCTAAGCCCTCTAACAACCAACACAACAACAGCTGGAAGCCATATTTTAATACAGTCATTTTACATTCCAGCTAATGTTAAACATGAGCAAATCAAAACCCCTAACAGAGCAATGGGTTTTATTATAGCACATTTAGGTTACAGTTAGGCCCATTAATATTTAGACAGTGACACACTCTTTATATTTTGGGTTCTGCATGCCATCAGACTGGATTTGAAATCAAACAAATGAGTGAAAAAGTGAAGTGCAGAATTGTATGTTTAATTTAAGGCACTGAACAAAAGTATCTTTATAAAGCATTTAGGAATTACAACTACTTATATACAAAGCCTTCTCATTTCAGGATCTTAAGAGTAATTGGATAAATTAACTTTATCATAATTAAAATGTTTATTTCTAATACTTTGTTGAGAATCTGGAACCCACAGACCAATCGCTGGGTTTCCTCCTTTACTGTAGCTGACTTCAGTTGTTGCTGGTTTGTGGTTCTTACTGCTTTTAGTTTTGTCTTAAGCAAGTGAAATTCAGCTACTCGATTCAGATCTGGTTATTAACTCAGCCACTGCAGAATATTATTTTTTTTTACCCTAAAGTCCTGGGCTGCTTTCACAGTTTATTGTGGGTCACTGTCCATATGTACTGTTACGCTCTAGCCAATCAACTTTGCTGCATTTGGTTGAACTGAGCAGAATTGATGAATGAATTGCAATGAATTGCACTGCCACCAGCATGTTTTACAGAGGAAGTGATGAGCTTTCTGTCAAGCTGTTACAAGCCTTACTTACTTAATCCATACTTTTTTTCTTTCCATCATTCTGGTACAGGCTAATACTTTCATCTGTCCAAAGAACACTGGTCTAGAACTTGACTGGCTTCTTCAGATGTTTCGTTGGTAATACCTAATCTGTCTTTTTTAATAATGATGTGCAGCTTTTGGTGAACCCTCTGTTTCTCAGTCTTTTCTTTATGGTAGACTGAGATACTGACAGACCTCCTTCCTGGAGAGTGTTTTTCACTCGGGTGGTGGAGGGTTGTAAAGGGTTTTTCTTCAACATGGAAAGAATTCTGTCATTATCTTCCACTGTTGTCTTCTGTGCACGTCCAGGTCTTTTTGAGTTTCTGAGCTCACCACTGCACTCTTTTTTCCAGAATGTATCAAACTCCTGATCTGGCCACTCCTATAATTTCCGCTCTCTTTGTCTCTCCGATAGATTTCTTTTTTTTTTTTTTTCAGATTAATGATGGTCTGTTTCACTTCCATTGAGTGCTTCTTTAACCACATGTTGTTCCAAATGCAAATGCCACACTAAAATCAGTTCCTTTTACCTGCTTAAATGATGATGGATTTACAAGGGAATTGCTCATGGAGCCCAAAGCTAGGTGCGCTAGGTGTCAGAAATGGGCCAAAAAGTCTAAAAGCGGAGAGGTTGCACATTTCTAGCGCAGAAAAACGGGCCAAAGAGTCTAAAAGCCGAGAGAGTGCGCATTTCTAGCGCAGAAAAACAGGGTAAAAGAGTCTAAAAGCAGAGAGGGTGTGCATTTCTGGCGCAGAAAAATGGGCCAAAGAGTGTAAAAGCGGAGAGGTTGCGCATTTCTAGCGCAGAAAAACAGGGTAAAAGAGTCTAAAAGCGGAGAGAGTGCGCATTTCTAGCCAGAAAAACGGGCCAAAGAGTCTAAAAGCGGAGAGAGTGCGCATTTCTAGCGCAGATAAACGGGCCAAAGAGTCTAAAAGCGGAGAGGGTGCACATTTCAAGTGCAGAAAAACGGGCCATAGAGTCTAAAAGTTGTCGTAATTAAGGAGTTTAATATTAAGAGACATCATGAAATGAAACATCAATTTGAAAAATCTTAGTTTACACAACACTGAAAAAGATGAAGATAGTAAGTCAAGTGAAATGGTGTGTAAATGAAATAATATATTTATTATTTAAATATATTATTATTTAAGGTGGTATATTTCATTATTCGTTTTATTACAGAGTGTGGCCCGTGACTTCAAATATATTTCTCCTTCTGGCCCCCAACAAAAAAAGTTTGGACACCCCTGCTCTAAATGGTTGTAATTTCTAAATGTTCTTTACCTTGAACCTCTATTACTCTATGTACATAATTATTGTAAGTCGCTTTGGACAAAAGCGTCTGCCAAACGCAATGTAATGTAAACTGTAGTTAAAATATTTCCGCCAAGCCAAGCGCCAAAAAACCTTTCAGAAGCTAAAACTAATTTAGAATCTTAATTTATGATGTTTCAAACTGATATCAGAATATCTACAGCATTATCACACTTTGCATCTTTGGTCCTTATCCAATTAATAATCATATGTACACTGCCAGCCATCACTGGCTAAAGGTAATTGTGCCCCCTCTGTAATGTTTGTGCACCTAATTAATCCTCCTGCCAGGCCTGTGTTTGTACAGTTCAGGGTTTAGAGAGTCAACTGATGATGGCGATGTGTCAGAGGATGAGGTAATGGAGGGCTGCCTCGCCTGGAGAGCGTGTTAATCCAATTATGATGCATTGCTGCTTTGCTCAAGGCTGTTTACCCCCCACACACACATATACGCACTGAGCAGTAAGAAGAACATGATATTAATATCGTCTATATCAACGAAAAAAGCATTAACCACGTTATAATATCCTGCCACTACAACAGCCAGCTGCATAGCTGTGGGACAGGTTGGCTACACTGAATTGATGATTTTAGTTCAGTTTTTCAGTCGCCAACAGTTTTCCATTGATCGCCGAAAAAAAAAAAGTTAAAATTGATAATTACTCTGCACTTGACGCATTTGTGTAGCGTGAACTGCTAAAAGATGCTCCCAAGATAGTCCCAAACCCTCAGCAAATCTCTGGCAGGCTAAATATCTGATACAGTCGGTGACTGGGAGTCAAGAGCATAAGCTACCTACATTGCAAAAAATGAAAACTTTGCAAGTGAAATTATCTCATTTCAAAGCAAGAAATCTTATTTCTTGCTCTGATAAGAATTTTTAGTCTTACTAAGCATTGTAAATGTAAGATTGTTTTACTTATTTTAAATAATTATATTATTCAGTCTTACTTAGAATTTTCACCTATTTTAAGTAATTTGAACTCAAAATAAACACAAAAAGTCACCAGTCAAGTTATTCTGATACTTGTGTAGACATTTAAGCTAGAAAATAAAATATTTGTGCTTGTTTTGAGTCATATTTTATAATAAAAATGTGCTTACCCCATTGGCAGATTTTTTTGTTTAATTTAAGCATTTATGTCTCAATTTAAATACATTTTATCTCAGTGTACAGTCAATGGGATCCCAGCCAGGTGAGTCTGCAATTTCCCATGATAAAAATCATGTAATTTGTGACCCTGTGTTGCTGATCAGTCATGTAGTGTGAAAATCACAACAACTGAAGGACTGAAAATGTTGTGTAGTGTGAACCTGGCATAAGAAAAGTGAATTACTGCAGGAGGCTGTAAATAGGGATATGACTACAATATGATGATGCAAAATGAAGTAAATAAAAGAGATGAGTGATGAGAGCAGATATAGGTGGATTGATGGCTGCAGTGAAAGGGTAAGAGGGATGAGGCAGAAGCTGACGGAGATTATATAACTGGTCTTTAGTCGGGTGCTGACGCAAGACTTCCTCTAATGCACCTTGATCAAACCCTGATGAATCATTCAGCAGCCGAGATCAGCTCTCACGTCACTGCCCATCACATCAACTCGAGCTCCGCATTAAACTCACTGCCTCAGGACTGTCAGCAGCTCTGTGCAGCCAGTGAGCTAACCAACACACACGCAAAGTGGGTTAGTGGACCGTACGTCCCCCAGAGGATCCACTTTACTAGATACGGCTGCCTTTTCTACAGGGACGCTCAGCAGATTACAATATTTACATTCACACAGTTACCCCACTTAAATCCCCACTGGATATAATACCCACGTGTATTATACTGTTTACATACACATGCATGTGTTATGTTTGTATGAGAAATCTTAACCACCTACTTTAATTTTCTACATTTATGCTTCAAATAATATTAAGGACCTTCACAAACAAGTTAGTTCACACTACTTGAGGTAGTTAGTTTTTCAGCTTAGCTTTGCATGCTTATGGTATTTAACCAAGAAGTTTCATGAAGGTCTGTTAGCACCACACAGGGTTTACAAGTGCCTTAAATGTGTCCTACTGATAAAATCCACTTTTTCTTTTTCTTTGTGAAATACAATAGGTCTCTTTGAGTTGTATCTGTATGCTGCACTTGAAACAGAGAAACGAGTCGAACATGAAAAGCACCCGTGTCTACGTCAACCCATGAAATAGTATTCATGGCCTCGCCCACCTTGGCTTGTGACCACCAACAGGAGACAACATCTTGTTAGACAGGAGCTAACAGCGCTACTAACAGCATGGCAGTTCGGTCATTTGTTATGTGTGCAAATAACACATCGGTGTTCTATGCTATGCCCAGTAATTCAGAGCTAAGGAACAAATGGTTAGAATTTGTCTATGGAACACCACCATAGACATAGGCTCAGCCAACAAAACTACCTGGACCTGGACTACCCACCTCTGTGTGTAAGTAACTATGTTGACATAGGATCTCCAGTGGATTTTGCGTTTTACAGAGACTTTAAGACTAGGTCAGTAGTTGAACTGTACTTAGCTGGGCATTGCACATGTTGTAAAGTAACATGACATTGCAAAGACTGTTATTAGTGTAAAAATGTCTTTATTTTAAAACATTTCTAACTGTTGTCCATCTTGCGGCGTCGCAGTGCTGTTAGCCAATCAGAAGCAATATGTTTGCATGTATAAATATTCATAAGCAAGAACCGAAATCCTATCGTTTCTCCACGCCCACTCCTCCACCGGACTAAAGCAGCGTTATACTCCGAATCACCCAAGCACTTCTTCTTTTTTTTTTCTTTTTTTTAAACAAAAAACGACTCACATTGCATTCATTCATACTAGAGACCACAACAAGACATTTTAAAATGAATGAAAAATGATGGAGTAAGACCTTTAAAATAAGTATTTTTAAACATATATATACTATTGGTCAAAAGTTTTACAAGAACATTCATTGTCTGTAAATGTGGTTGTGTGTGTGAGAGAGAGAGAGAGAGAGAGAGAGAGAGAGAGAGCGAGAGAGAGTGAAAGGAAGTTCTTACCCAGCTTCACAGAGAACTCGTAAAACTTCTTTAGCTTCCCCACCAGTGGAACCACAGAAGACCAGGCCTTCTCCTGCACACTCTCATCATTCGGCTGCTGAATAGCCTGGACACACATCAATACAACAGTTACTATGAACATCAAGATGATGTTTTTTAAATCCAGTGCTTAACTGAACATGCTTCCTATAAAAGCACAGTGTCTCCAGGATCATTCCTACCATTACCTGATAGAAAGAGTGCTCCTCTCTATTATACTTGTAATACTGCAGGGCATCCTGATTCAACACACTGCATTTGACTCAACCCTGTGATGAGCTAAGCTGTGCGATGATAAGTGATGATTCAGGTGTGTAAACACTAAGGCCTGAAGTGATGTGACTCTCCTGGAATGGAACTGACAAGTGATTTACATGACTGTAAAGGAACAGCACAGTGTCTTCTACCTGACCTCAAACAGACATGTACAGGGTTTGGACAATCAAACTGAAACACCTGCTTTTAGACCACAGTAATTTATTGTCTCGACAGACAGTTCTGGTGGAAACAGGAGAGTTGAGGTGCACATTGAATTCTGACGTGATTTGATCAGCCGTGGTTTTATGTTTTTTTGGATACAATCCGGGTTAGCACCCAAACATCCCTTTCAGACAGCTTCCTCTTACAGCGTCCACAGTTAATCCTGTTGGATGTGGTTGGTCCTTCCTGATGGTACGCCGACATTACCCTGGATACCGTGGCTCTTGATACATCACAAAGACTTGTTGTCTTGGTCACAGATGCTCCAGCAAGACGTGCACCAACAATTTGTCCTCTTTTGAACTCTGGTATGTCACCCATAATGTTGTGTGCATTGCAATATTTTGAGCAGAACTGTGCTTTTACCCTGCTAATTGAACCTTCACACTCTGCTCTTACTGGTGCAATAATGTGTAATTAATGAAGATTGGCCACCAGGCTGGTCCAATTTAGCCATGAAACCTCCACACTAAAATGACAGGTGTTTCAGTTTATTGTCCAACCCCTACATACAGTGTATGGCAGCAATTCTGAGTTTTAATCTATATTTACTTTACACTGGCAATCCATAGGATAGTAGAATGTACAGTACATTTAACTTGAAGTGTTGCTCAGGGAATGGCTTGGGAACTGTGAGGTGTTAGCTTATACAAAAAGTCTTTCAGAGACTACATTTGGGTAGTGTACCTCTTGGTGAGAAATGTCTCTACGGCACTTCATGACAGAATTTCTAACTTGCATGACACTTGACAAAATCTACTTAAATGGCCTTTCAGGCTGGCTGTACGGTGTGCTCACCTGTCTGATGGCTTCTCCTGCTCCACTGTAAGACTGCAGGTCCTGCAGGATGCTCATCGCCTCCTCTAGAACCGCGCTCACCTGCTCCCACTGCTGCCTCTCTGCCTCCGTGGGCTGAGCATCTGCATGGAGACAAAAATAACTCCATTAATCACCCCAACAACTGCACTAGTATGCACTAGAACTGTGTATATATATATATATATATATCAGTAAATAGTAAGGAAAGACAAGAAATTAAAAGAAGTCAGAGAAATTAAAGAGTATTAAAAAAAGAGTTTGTATTGTATTTGTTGGAGTAACTGTCTCTACTTCCCAGTGAAGCTAGATCAACTAAATTTTGAAGCATTGCAGTGAGGATCTGATTGAGTTCAGTGACAAGAACATTAATGACCTCAAGATGTTAGATAGCCACCACCCCTTCATTATTAAATGGAGTACAATCTTTCCAAAGAAAACACAGTTCCACTGCTCATTAGCTCTACACTGGGAACTCTCCACCCCTCTAGTCACACCTGGCATAAGGCAGACTGCACCATAGAGTCCTATTTTTGTGAATGCTTCTCTACAGGGACTAGACAAGCTGTGTGTGAGTGCATATGTACATCTGTTTCAGCAATGAGTGCAACCCAAATTAGCAGGGGTGTCCACAAACATCTGAATGCAAATAATTAAATAATAATAATTAAATATGCATAAATCCACTTACTCTCAAAGTCCAGGAAGAAGTTCCCAGCATTGTTGTCGATATCCCTCGTCAGAACCTTAATCAGATTCCCCATGCCGTCCAATCAGAAACCTGTGGAGAGGAAGACGAGCTACTGATGAGTCAGTCATTCTCCCGCTGAGGATGTCACTGTGTGGTGTGTCTGTGTAAGTGTGAGTGTGTAAGATTAATTATGAATATGATAATGTCAGCCATTTACCCAGACTGGTTAAAAGCCCAGTGTAAACACTGCCTGGCCCTCTACAAACAGACCACCTGTCCCTCCTGTACCCCCACAACATCTGATCACACACACACACACTAACATCTGCTCCAGGCAGTGGAGAGTGAGGAGGTAAACTAAGCAGCATCTCCCACCTCATTAAACTCTCACAGACACAAATCAGCAGCGGTGTACAGTACAGATACACAAAGAAACTGGAATCCTATCAATATTAACAGTGGTTTCCTCCACCCAATATTGTAATATTTTATCCAATTTGTCAGATATTTCAGTAGGAGTCTGATTTCAGTACGTTTTTCAGTACGATATTTAGATATGTGTCGTATTACAATGTTTCTTCAATTTGTCCAACACATTAATATTTGTGTGATGTTTAGAAGCTTGTTCAATTTCAATATTTACTGATATTTAGACTATTGTCCAATTTCAGGGTTTGTGCAATATTTAAGCAGTTATATCAATATTTGTCGAATATATAGAAATTTGTCTTATTTGAACAATTCTTCAGTTTGTTCAACACGGCTAAAATAGCAAAAAAGATGCCGAGCTTTCAGACCTCAAATAATGCAAAGAAAAACAAGTTCATATTCATAAAGTTTTCAGAGTTCAGAAATCCATTTTTGGTGGAATAACCCTGTTTTTTTATCACAGTTTTCATGCATCTTGGCATGTTCTCCTTCACCAGTCTTACACACTGCTTTTGAATAACTTTACACCACTCCTGTTGCAAAAATTCAAACATTTAGCTTTAGCTTGGTTTGATGGCTTATGATCATCCATCTTCCTCTTGTTTATATTTCAGAGGTTTTCAATTAGGTAAAATCAAAGAAACTCATCATTTTTAAGTGTTGTCATTTTTTTTCCAGAGCTGTATTTGTCCAATAAAGACAGTTTCAATATCAATATTTGTCCAATATTTAGAAAGTTGTCCAATGTAGTTATTTGTCCAATATTTAGACAGTTAAGATTTAAATATTTTTCCAAATTCAATATTAATTTATCCAATAATTCAGTATTGTCTGACATTTTTTTACATTTGTTCCATTTTTATTCAGCCAACTGTCCAATTTTATTATTTGTCAAATATTTGGACATTTATTTATTGTAAATATTATTTTTATTTGGCCTACACTTCAATATAGTTTTAATGCTTAGAATTATTTTGATTATTATTTTTATTATTTATTTATTATTATTTTTTTTTATTATTTGTCCAATATTTAGTCCATCATCATATATGATGAGCTTTGACATTTTGATGTTTGTCAAATCTGTCCAATTCTTTAATTATGCTGTTTCTGATATTTTTAGATATAGATTTTAAAATTTATGCAATTTGATATTTCCAATATATCCAGTATTTAATGGCCCCATTTGCCTTAAAAAACATCATCAGCAACAGAAGATTTGGACGTGACCTAAATGACAAATATATATGTTCTTCATTTTTACAATGTCCGGATGTTTAGGTGATGCTGCAATTAAATATCTGTACTTTAATGAAAATATATTTGTATGTACTGGTAACAATACAGGTGGATTTCGCCCCCCACACTTTACACTTCATTTTGTTTTATTATGGTACTGGTGAATATATGCATCACACATTAAAGATATCATCATGAGCCCATGATTCCCGTATCAGTGCATGCCTGGTGTCTAGTCCTTTCCTAGAAGCCTGTAATCTAGATCAGTCTAATGATTCCTCTGCTCCATCACAACTTCTAAACCTGGAAACTGACTGCTGAGATGAATCTGGTTTGTTTAAGCAGTTAAATAATCAAACCATCCTGCAATAAGGACCTCTGGGAGAAGGATAACACGTCTCTGCACTCATCCACTGTCCAGTCATGATTTCACTCACTATTCAGAACGGAAAACATGCAGTGCTTCATCTCTGATAATTGAAGATGATTTGGGAGGACCCGTGGGTCTTATTCCGACCTCTTGGACTCTGGCCTGGCACTGGTTCTGGAGAACTAAAGTGACCGCTCCTCTTTCAGGAATACATTCCTGTTCAGTGAATCAAGAGCTTTAACAGGAGTGTGTGTCAGGAGTCATCCCTGCCTAAGCGAGGGAACGGATACGGATAGCTTAATAACACACACACAAAAAACACAATGACTAAAACAGCAACTGGGGTCCAGCCAGAGCCCCGCTATGAACTTCTAACACTCTACATGTGTGGAATCAACTGTATATTGTATGTCAAAATATCAGAAACAGAAGGCTTCTGACACTGTAGGAAACTGTGATTTTATGATAACATATTATATGTATGATATAAACAACAGATATTAGCACTAGCACCCACTCAACTGCTTAATAACCACAGAAAGCTCCAGTAGATCACAAGTGACTGAAATTTACACAGATACAGGAGTCCAGTCTTTTGGTAAACAAACAAATGCTAATGCTAAGTTAGCTCAAATAATGTTACTATGCTAGCTCTGTACAGCTCATGTCTTCCAGCTGGAAAACAGCCAAGTTAAATAAGTTAACTGATAGCAAGTCTGAATACGGAATTGAATACTGAACCCGCTTCACACCCTGCCGAGTCCAGATGTGTCTGTTAGCATTGTGGCTCAAACTTTGCCCAGCCCAGCTGTTAGCATCACAACTAACCCACTCCCAACATTGCTGAGCCCAGGTGTAAACATTGTGACTAGCCTGCTCCAGTGGTGCTGAGCCTGGCTGCTGTCTCTGTTAGCATTGTGGCTCCAACCCTACCGAGCCCAGCTGTTAGAATAACAACTAACCCTCTGCTGAAACCCTGCGGAGTCCAAGTGCTGTGTCTGTTTGCATAATGAGTCCAATCCTCCAAAACACATTATTGGCTACCCTATTTTCTGCTTAAACATACTCGACGTAACTGTTAAAACATACATATAAGCTTTTATTTTAATAACAACACCACTTAACATATCATATTTTACTAACTATAAGGTGGACCCTATTATAAGGCGCACTATCAACGAAAGCTTATTTTCTGGTTTATATTCATGCATAAGGCACATTTTAACGGACAATAGTAAGGGTGTCATCATGTCTAATTCAGCAGGTCTTTCCATGTTCTTAAATAAAACATTTTCTTTCAAAGTCAAACAAGAAGTTAATCTACACAGATTTCTTTAAAAAAAAAAAGTTTATTTGAGAGAGTACAGTGCCTCTGTTTATTTACAGTAAGCTTAGATTTCCAATATTTTCAACAGCATGGTTAGCAGCAGTGTTAGCAGTTCTGTTAGCAGTGCTAGTAAATGCCGCCCGACAGTGCTACATTGAGGAACCCTGAGTGTTCCGGTAGGCCAGGGCGCTATTAGCTAGCGGTTTGTCCTACGTAGCTTGTTTTAACACGATAAACATGCAGACTACAGTCCAATATATTCGCCTCTCAATGGCAAAAGGGCTAGTGCTGTGGTCAGCAGCTAATACTGCTCAAGCCTCAATACTTCACTGAAACTCCTGTATAACACTTTACTTTCCCATTTTGCAAAGTGTTATACAGGAGAGTGAAGACTAACACAAGCTTCCTCCGATACATGCGAAGCCAGCCACCGCTTCTTTTTGAGCTGCTGCTGATGCAGCATTACTGAGCAGCCAGCGCGCTTGGAGGACAGCGCAGCGGCTCGGTTCAGATACATCAGCTCACAGACGCCCTGTGCTGCAGACATCACCCTAGGAGTGATGAAGGGAAAGAGCGCCATCTACCCACCCAGAGTACAGTAGAGGGCCAATTTTGCTCCCTCTGAGCGCAAAGCTGCATTAGTGAGGGTTCGAACCTGCGACCTCCCGCTCATAGTGGCAGCGATTTAGATCGCTGGACCACTCGGCGCCCCACCAACAATGTTTTATGATTTTTTGCGAGAATAAAGTTTAAATGTTTGTCTAAGGGTGGAGCTGATGTGTTTTAAATTTCATTAACAGGACTGGCTGAGAGAGAAACAAAATCGCGCAATAGGCGGAAAAGGCAATAAATATTAGTACGGCCAATAATAGGGAAATGGAGCTAGCATCACGACAGACCTGATCAAATGCTGCAGTGCCTGGCTGCTGTGTTTGTTAGCATCACAGCTCTAACCATGCTGAATATTCAATGTATGTACAAATGGAGAAGTGCCAAATAAGTGACAGTAGAAACAGTAGTATAAAGCAGAAGTGCTGTTAATTGAATTGTCATCTTCATGGCTGAAACTTCACTGTACTTTTGTCTACTTTCATGGATAACAGCATGTGACACCAAACTGGTGGCTGCTGGCCTCCTCAGACTAGACTACCTGGTTTACAGCTACACGGAAATATATGTAAATTTATTTCAGCCAGGTTATTTTAGATATGTACATATCTGTATAGTGCTTTATTGGACTGGGCGTGTCACAGAGCAGCTGTACAAAAACCCTTTTCCAAACAAAGCCCCAACAACCAAGCCTCAAAGCCAAGAACACCAGTGGAAGGGAAACATTGCTAGATTAAGAGGAATACACTTTCAGGACCAAGACTCAGGAGGAGAAACCATTCTCCTCTAGTCTACACTGGAAACAAAACAAAGAGAAATATGAAATGAACAATAAGAATTAATAAATAAATAATGAATACACAAATGAATTATGAATAAAGATAAACAAGTGTGCCTGTTACCAGGCAAAGACAAATGTTACAAATTTACAGATTTACAAATGAGGAACCATTTAATGTTGTTTACAAAATTTACAAAAATCTGCAAATTTTAATGTTTAAAACTTAACTTTTAATTTGTTTAAGAAGTATATTCTTGAAATATACAGGTCTGGAAACAATTAAGAGACTAGTATATGAGTAAAATAAACATTGTTGTTTTATTCTAAAAAGTACAGACAACATTTCTTCCAAATTCCAAATAAAAATAGTCATTTAGAGCATTTATTTGCGGAAAATGGGAAATGATCTCAGATCTTTCAGACATCAAATAACGCAAAGAAAACAAGTTCATATTCATAAAGTTTTAAGAGTTCAGAAATCAATATTGGCTGGAATAACCCTGGTTTTTAATCACAGTTTTCATGCATCTTGGCAGGTTCTCCTCCACCAGTCTTACACACTGCTTTTGGATAACTTTATGCCACTTCTGGTGCAAGATTTTTTTATCTATTAAAATCAAAGAAACTCAATTTTTAAGTGGTCCCTTATTTACTACACTACACATGTATTACAAGTATTACTTCAACGAAAACAAATGGAGTTTTTAACGCAGTAAAAGTAAAAGTAGGTAACTAGGCTCCTGCTGACTGTGGGCACTGCGAGTGTGTGTGTGTGTGTGTGTGTGTGTGTGTGTAGGCGTGGAGGTGTGTTCTAACCGAAATTTCAGCACAAACACACACTCTCTCATGGTGCTGCATATTCAAGCAACCAGAGGGACTGTGTGAGCTCTAGAGTGTGCACAAGCATGTGTGTGTGTGTGCGCGCCTTTGAATGTCCCGGACCCCCAAAAGCCCTCTGCCTGCTTCACACGCCAAATCCGGGCCTTCTGCTCATTTGACTACAACTCTCCCCACCCTGCCCTGTGATTGGCTCACAGCATTCTGCTGTTTCCATGGAGCCAAAAAGGGCTCTCTCAACCAAAAACAAGCCGGCAGCCAATGAGAGCGCAGCCCGAGTCCAGAAGCGAATGCTCAGCATCTTAAAAGAAGATGAATAAATGAATAATGACTCTTGAACTTGAAAGGGAAGCAGGTTTAAAGAAATAAATATAACACTGAAAGAGGAGTGTTTTTTTGTAGTGACAAATAATTGACAAGTAAAAGCTTTATGTTTAAAAAGTCTTTAAGGTTTTTTTTATAGCGAATCTCACATCACGACTGTCCTGCACATGAGAAATGAGGCGGAGTTACAAATGCTGAGAGCAAAGAACATAAAAAAAAACTTTTTTTCATTTTTGGTTACATCTTTTAATGCTGATAATGCAATAAAGGTTTATTTTACATTGCTGAATAGGCCAAAAGTTAGTGTTTCAATTCTGACATTGAATTACCGTTAAATTAGAATTTTTGTTGCTCTTGTACATCTTTTACAATGCTTGTAGCTGAAAGGTGCTACCCCACATATAATAGGAATAATTCTTATTTTTACAAATATTATTATTATTATTATTATTATTATTATTATTATTATTATCATCAAAATGCCCCTTTATAAACTGCAAGAACCCAATACTATATATAAGACTAGAATACAAACAATATATTCATATTTAAGCACAAATTGCTCATTAAATTTAATACAAGCAATTGTATTTAATCAATCAATGACTTAAAATCCATAGTGAATTAAAAAACATTAAAGTGTACAAATAAATCAATAGTGATGTTGAAAAAAAACATAAGAGATAACAAAATTACATTAAATAAGCAATCATTTGCCATCTGTTGGAATGCTGTGCATGTGCTTTTCATATTTTGGTAAAAATGGTGCATTTGTGAAAAATGAGGCCCCATAAGCAAAAAACACACCTGACTGTAGAGGCACAATAATATGCTGCTGGTTGTACTAGGATGAGATCCCTGTGTATACAGTGCCCTCCATAATTATTGGCACCCCTGGTTAAGATGTGTTCTTTAGCTTCTCATAAATTGAGTTTTGTTCAAAATAATATAGGACCACGATGGAAAAAAAGAGTAAAATACAACCTTTAACTCAAGTGAATTTATTCAGTAGGAAAAAAAATCCCACATTAAGAAATAATTATTTAACATCAAATCATGTGTGCCACAATTATTAGCACCCCTGATGTTAATACTTTGTACAACCCCCTTTTGCCAACAAAACAGCACCTAATCTTCTCCTGAGAATACAGAAAGAGGGATCTTTGACCATTCCTCTTTGCACATTCTCTCTAAATCATCCAACGCCCTGGGTCCTCTCCTCTGCACTCTCCTCTTCAGCTCACCCCACAGGTTTTCAATGGGGTTGAGGTCTGGGGACTGAGATGGCCATGGGAGAAGCTTGATTCTGTGTGCGGTGAACCATTTCTGTGTAGATTTGGCCACATGTTTAGGGTCATTATCTTGCTGAAAGACCCAGTGACGACCCATCTTCAGCTTTCGGGCAGAAGCCACCAGATTTTGTTTTAAAATGTCCTGGTATTTTAGAGCATTCATGATGCCATGCACCCTAACAAGGTTCCCAGGGCCTTTAGAAGAGAAACAGGCCCACAGCATCACTGATCCCCCGCCGTATTTCACAGTGGGCATGAGGTGCTTTTCTGCATACTCAGCTCTTGTGTTACGCCAGACCCACTTAGAGCATTTGTTGCCAAAAAGCTCTATCTTTGTTTCATCTGACCAAAGCACACGGTCCCAGTTGAAGTCATAGTACCGCTTAGCAAACTCCAAACGTTTACGTTTATGATTGTGAGTGAGAAATGGTTTCTTCCGTGCATGCCTCCCAAACAGCTTGTTGGCATGTAGATAGCGCCTGATGCTTGTTTTGGAGACTTTGTGACCCCAAGAAGCTACCATTTGTTGCAATTCTGTAACAGTGAGCTTTGGAGAACTTTTTATTTCTCTTATCATCCTCCTCACTGTGCGTGGTGGCAAAATAAACTTGCATCCTCGTCCAGGCTTGTTTACCACTGTTCCAGTTGTTTTAAACTTCTTAATAATTCCTCTGACAGTAGATATGGACAGGTGTAGGCGAGTAGCGATTTTCTTGTAGCCATTGCCTGACTTGTGAAGGTCAACACACATCTGCCTCACTTGAATGGCATGTTCCTTTGTCTTTCCCATGTTGAAGATAAATGGCCTCTGTGTCACGTCATATTTATACCCCAGGGAAACAGGAAGTTGAATTACTAATTAAATGTTCCTACATACTCTGATCAACTTTGTAAACTACTGTAGAAGTGACAGAAATACTTTTATTAAATTTATTTCCTAAGAATTGTTAGGGGTGCCAATAATTGTGGAACAGGTGATTTTATGAAGAATAATTATTTCTTAGTCAGGGATTTTATTTCCCCCTTAAAATTTACTTGAGTTAAAGGTTGGACTTTACTTTTTTTTCCCATCGTGGTCCTATATTATTCTGAACAAAACTCATTTTATGAGAAGCTAAAGAACACATCTTAACCAGGGGTGCCAATAATTATGGAGGGCACTGTATGTGTGTGTGTTTGGGTGTGGGTGGGAATTAAGGGGGTGGGGTTCTTTCCCAAAATCCCCCTTAAATCCTATTAGACATGTGCACAGCGTGAGGTGCAGGACGCAGGGCTTCAGTGGTTCTGGGTGTGGACGCTCTGGACAGCATGTCAGCGTCCACTTCACTGCAGCAGCAGCAGCACATTTCAGCATGAAGAGCAGCAGCCGCAGCAGAAGCGTGAGGGTCCACGTGCCCACCACCACCCCGCCTACTACTACAAATACTACTACTACTACTACATCCCAGCCCAGCCCAGCCAGTGCAGCACTCACACACACTACACACACACAGTGCAGAGCAGAGTCACATGGGCAGAGGCAAGGTGGGCGGGGCTCTGCAGTGCTGAGCTGCTGTTTCTGCTGCTGCAGTGCAGAGAGAGAGAGAGAGAGAGAGAGAGAGAGAGAGAGAGAGAGAGAGAGAGAGAGAGAGAGAGAGAGGCAGCACCCCTCTTGACCCAGATTCAGCCCACAGCCGTGCCACACTGCATTAATGTTACATTCACAGCCTTCAGACGACCTACTGGCACACAGCACTAACACACACAGCACTAACACACACAGCACTAACACACACAGCACTAACACACACAGCACTAACACACACAGCACTAACACACACACACACACAATATGAAAAACGAACAAGGGGAATTGTACTGGTTTCGTTTAAATATGTATACACCCATACATAGACAAACAATCCCCCCCCTTACCACAAATATAATAATCGTAAAACCCCTGAAGCCTCTAACCCTGTAGTGATATTAAAGGCAGTTCCAAGGACAGGGATTAAGCCTAGTCTTGGACTGCAAAGCATTTTTTTAATTGAAAGAAAATAAATGTGTACGTCTATGCTTTATCCCTGTATGACAAAAAACTAACCCTATAAGTTTCAAACAGGAATAAATTCAGACCAAACTGATGCCAAAAATTCATTTATTTTTGACTGTGTCTTTTCAAAAGTAAACTGTGATTTGTAAAAGGTGTAAAATCTGATTACACTACATATATATATATATATAGATAGATATAATTTAACCCAGTACCACTCTCTTAGCACCTTGAACACACCATCCCCACTGTGAAACATGGTGGTGGCAGCATCATGCTCTGGGGATGTTTTTTTTTTTTCCATCAGGCACAGAGAAGCTGGTCAGAGTTAATATGCAGATCTAAGACTGGGAAGGAGATTCACCTTCCAGCAAGACAATGACATTAATCAAAGTTAAAAGGCCACTTGTTGGAGTTAGGACTTGGAGGAGATTGGGTTTTGATAGGGTGTGAAAACCTTTTACAATGCATGGTACCTTTAATATAATACTCTGCTTGCTTTTTATTAAGAGTAAAAATCACATTTGTACAATATTTCTCTTAGTCCAACTGTAGTTGATCTTGAACGTGAGATATCATTAGTGTATTTAAGAGCATTAAGACAAATTTACGTTGTATAAGGTAAAGACTGTGCAAGCGCCCTACGCAGCTGCCTGATTTTATACTGCTACTAGCATGTGCGCGATTCTGCTCGAAGGTGGGAATGTGTGGGTGGCTCAATGGACCAATCACAGCTGTTGCTGTCCATATTATGTGATGCTTAACCTGCGTTCACACTGGCAGAGGACAAAGACAACTATATGCAAATAAATGATGAAGTGGTGAAGTGACATTCTATACCGATCGACCTAACAGATTTTTCTGACCAATAACAGACACAGAGGTCATCAGCAGTGTGGTTTTGAACAACCACTGTGGTTGCTCTTTTCATTTTATATATGATGCAGTTTTGCACACATATAGGGGCAGTTTGGAAAAAATAAAGCAAAGAAGAAAGTAGTGGATAGCTTAATATGTAGCCTACTAGCATGCTAACCAGCCATGCTAATACATGGCCACTTGTGATGGCGCAAACAGCCCCAAACACACCCACAAGAGGGAAACTTTCGAGGATGTGCGCAGCGGGCTACGGAGCAGGGTCAAGTGTATGTGTAGGCTATGGCATAGGTTCAATGCAGAACTATACGTATATTTGTCTTTATATGAGAAATGGCATTTCTCACTCCTGGGCTCCCCCTATAGTTAGGAAGTCTAATTTGTGCTTTGAGCAACCACTAAACCCGTTATTTATACTCTCTTTATATACAAAAGTGATTAGTTCGTTTCCAATGTTGTAAACGTGACTGTCCACATACTTCAACATGTCCTTTACATTGGCATGAATGTTAAGCGATACGTCCACAAGAGGACAGGACAGAGTCAGACATTAGTGACAACAACAGGCTCTGTGAAGGTCATAAAAATGTACAAGCATCTTTGTATATGGCTGCAAACAGTGTACAAACATCTTTTACAAGTCTCTTCCCTGACAGCATTTCTTCTTCATTGTGTCCATATGGCAGTAGAAATGTTTTGTTTGGACTATTGTTTTCACACCCCCTACAAGTTTCAGTGATATGCATCTGTTCCATTTGTATCCGTAATCTTTCAGAGAACACGCTCAAATAAAGACAATTTGTCTGTTGTATGTGAATCCATATTTATTGCTGACCATAAATAAGCCTTAAAGGAGAGTTTGTGTGAGTTGGACTTGGGGTGTAGGTTTTGCAGTGCAGGAAACTCAAAGACCGATCGCCTGCAGTCTAAAATAAAGTGTGGCGCACACAGAGGAGAGATACGAAGCTCATTCAGACGCTGTTCTCTATAAAAACACACAGTGATGGCAGAACCCGACTTTTCAGCCAAACAGCAGCACGTCTGATGTTCTGAAGCATCACCACTGAACTAAACACTGATCTTTAGAGCAGACACACCCACTCTAACCTGAACTGACCAATCAGCTCCTTCACATGTGTATGAGAATAGATCTTTTTAAGCACTTTAGATGCTCTTTTTCCAAAAGCACAATGTAATTTTTTTTATATATCTCTTGTTTTTAGGCTACTTTCAGTTGTTGATTATATAAAATGCTAGGCTACTTTAATACACAGGATACAGCACTGAATTGTAAAAGTACCAATATAATATTTGGAACATGTAGCTTTGTCTCTTTGTAGCTTTTTGATATTACCTTATGGGATGAAAAAAATATTGAGATATATATCAAATATCGCAATTTAGGAAAAAATATTGAGATACAGTTTTTAATTCATATCGCTATTCAACAAAAGTTTGTACTTGTTATCGTGTTTCCCTTTAAACCCAATTCCATTTCACACTCAATTTCTCCTTTAAAGAGGGACTAAACGCCCTGATTTTAGCTGACTCCACCCTCAACTCAAATATAAAAAGGTTAAAAAATGGAAGGGGTAGTTTAGGAGGGGCACTGGGTGATGTATGGGTTTAGACGCAGGGCTGGAGGGAGAGCTGATTGGCTGAGCTGCAGCAGCAGCAGTGTGTCTCTGACAGTGGTCAGAAGTAGATGGTTGGACCTCAGGAGGGGGGTGGTATTATTGGTAGACTGATCTGCATATTATGATGTGTCTGCGTACCAAAGTACACCGACACATCAACCTCACCTATAGCACAGTTAAACCTGAGAGAGGCGAAAATGACCACAATAAAAAAGTTTTATTGGGAAATTTTACGCAGGATTTGTATGTTTAATTACTTCAATGGAACACATTTTAGCGATTAATGAAAAGCCGCGAGAAAAATCTTACACACAATCACTGAAACTGTAGGAAGCATCTGAAAGGATACAATACAATTTAAAGACAAATCAATGACTAATCTTAGCATATTCCTGCCTACCTCACCAAAGTTACACAGTGCAATTAGCAGTGTAATATTTCAGGTCAGTATAGCATTAACATAACTTTAATGCTGCTTTTTTTTAAGAGCAAAATGCTACTTAACGCTGTTTTTGAACAAGTAATAGAAGCTTACAGTACAGTTGATTCCACTAATCAGCATCATGCTTACTGTACGTGTGAGCCGCCACAGCAGTGTAAGTTGTTCAGTACTCTACAACAGACTGGAATGTGGATTATTGTGTGTTTGTTTCTTCTTAAGTCTTCAACAGCTTTACTTAATGAAGGACCGAAGGCTTCCATTTATCTTATTCACGCAGAAGTGCTTCAATATGTGCTTAATCTCCAGCCTGACTCAAACTGGAGTCTCTCCATAAGCAGCAGCAGCTACTGCTGAGGATGTGTGATCTGAGGACAGCTCATTTACTACGCTTTACAGGCTGCAGTCAACTCATGCTGGTGTCAGCGTGCCTCAGCAGCGGCAATGCTTTCAGTGTGCGGTCATCATCCTGCCTCTCCATACACACACACACGTGCACACACACAAATAAACTCACAAGCAAACCCACAAAAAAAATAAATAAAAAAATAAACACAATCCCAGATTTCCCTTATTTTTCCCCAGCATCATTTCCCCTAAATCACGCCCCTCTCTGCTGCTGAGCTGCCGCAGGGGACAGTGTGCCAGTGTGACGTACTGATGAGGCAGCGGCTACGGGCCCGGAAGCTTCTCTCTCTCTCTTTCTCTCTCTCTCTGTGTGTGTTACACCCAGAAGGAATTGGGGAGGAGTGTGAGGCTGCTATGGAGAGAGAGAGAGAGAGAGAGAGAGAGAGAGAGAGAGAGAGAGAGAGACACAGAGAGAGAAAACAGATGGGCAGGGCTGGTCAATTGTACTTATAGGGGCTAACTCTGGAATCTTCTAGCCCTGCCTTCCAGCATCAGCAATGAGTCAGAGAGAGAGAAAGAGGGGGAGAGAAAGAGAGAGAGAACAAGACATTGAGAGACTCCACCCAAAATGCCACCCAAGTGATGAAAAATGTGTCATACTCTACAGTCCCTATGCATCCACGCCATCTTCCTACAATGCTTTCAATATTCAAAGCAATTAATCAGTCAATCAAATCTCTCAAGATAAATACAAAAATAAATAAATGTAAAAGTGTAAGTGTTTTATAGGGTTCAAACCAAACATCTAAGAGCTCAATATCTTATGGCTTATCCTCCCTGACCCAAAAAAAAACAATTTTATATAGTTTGATGCACCTTTATTCACTTAAATTATAAAGATTTTTCAGAAAAAAGTCACACATGCCAACAGGTATTCAAATATGTTTTAAAGAGAACTTACACTCTAAGACACTTTTACATTATTATAGTGCTGGGCGGTATAACGGTTCATATGGTATACCGCTGGGCAATTTCAAACCAGTATGCATTTTTTTTTTTTTCAAATACCGCCATACCGAAGGATCATTTTAATGCACACTGAACTGAATTTATTTGCCAACTGGAGAAAGAAGGGAACTGTGTCTGATTTTAATACTGTAAAGCCTCTAACAGCTTCAACTATTAATTAAAATAGTTTTTTTCAGTGAAGCAGTTATCATTCACTGCACTGTCTACTGCTGGCGGTAATAACCTGTAGTTATTTCTAGTTCACACACACAAACACGAGACACTGTGGATCAAGGAATGTTATGCCACGTTCACATTACAGCCACATTGCTTAAATCCAATTTGGCTATCTTGATGGTTCACATTTACAAATGCAAGTCAGCTGTATCTGTGTGTAATGTAAATTAATCTGTTCCTGAAACGCCTCACAAGCGCACATTAATATGTGTATAAATGTCGCCGTTTTTACCAACAACAAAAGAGTGTTTAAAAAAAAAAATTAGATGAAATACGCAAAAATAAAAACTACCATCACTATCTAACAAAATAAAACAAAGGTTTTGTGTGACAACAACAGTATTTTGGCAAAAATGTACAACTTAACAACCGTGTACCTTATTATTTTATACAAAATCACAAAATGAAGGCGTGAACTCACATACTGTCATGGTTTTTGCTTTAATAAAGTGATTAAATCTGCTATTAATATTACGTAATTTCATTTATATTATCCAGACAATTTAGTGTAAACATATTGTTTATTCTGTTTAATGCATTGCTAATATTTTGGTTTAAATAAAATCAACAAATAATCATTCATTTTTTCCATCTTATTCTTTCTGATCAGGGTTAGAGGTGTAAGAAAATATCAATATATTAAAGTATCGCGATATTCTGTATCAAATAAAAAAAAACAAAGTAATAGTATCACTTGATAATTATTAGTTTTAATGTAAAGATTGGTGTCAGACTGTGGTTTATTTTGCATTGCATTTAAACCCCACCCACTAGATGGCAGGGCTGTACTGTGTACTTGTTAGATTGCACTGTTCCAATTGGATAAAATTTATATTTTCTCAGATTTTATAAATATGACAGTGTTTTTATACTATGACAGTTTACATAAAATTCTATAAAACCAAAGCAAAATATCAACTTTCTGAGACTATTGTAATACACTAATGTGATAAATCAAGTAGCAGCCCCTGTATCGTGATGTGAATTATATCTTCAAATAATTGCCAATTCACAGTCCTATATTACACCTATACTGATGCAGACCATACATTTCCCAGCCCTAAGTCTACCTTATTTACCTGTAACCTAGCAACAATACAAGCTGCAGCTTAAATCCATTTATATGCATTCCAAAGCATATTTTTAGCCTTATGTTTTAATATCCTGCTCCAGGCAGATGGTGTAGCTTTAGATGTGCAGACATAAACAGTCTCCTGCTTCTGAGCCTCGTCTCCCTCCAATAACCTGCCTGGAAGCACATCTGAACTTTACATGAACCCCACCATGGCCCCTCCATCCCCCCCCCTGCACCTCCACGCATACACACTCCAGCAGGATCAGGGATACAGAGGACACACTCCTGCCCCCAGGCATTACAGAGGCAATGCCATCGTACAGATGCCCCCCCTACCCCCCTCCCCCAGTTCACACACACTGCTGCTGCTACCAATAACGACTAGCTCCAGGGCACGCTTGGCTCTGAGGTGTCGGCTTTACAAGGCTCTATCTGAATCCCAGTGTGTCACAAGTCCTCCCAGCCTGACCTCACACTATCTGACATCACAGCATTATAACAACAACCATACAAAATCTGGCAACCTAAACGAACCAAACCTAATGATGCTGTGAACTCTTTACCGTGAGTGAACTTGAAAATAGGCCAGACCTTGAAAATATCGTCCAATCTAAAGACCAGGGTTTGACAGCACTGGTATTGAGGTGCGGTGCTGCATATATATTTACTGGGAGATGGATTTGCTGGGGTTGTACTGCCCCTTGGTGGACAAAAGAGGAACTCCCACACCACTCCCTGTGAGACATTACGCTGAGGTCACAGCAGTCAGTGTGCAGTACAAAGCTTAAAAAATGTAGTAGTTTTTTTTTTTTTTTAAATAATAGCGCTTTTAATAATATAAAAAAAATATATTATATAATATATTATTATAATAATAATTTGGCATCAGATACTTGTATATGAGGTGATCACAGTGTGTAATATTAATGCACCATTCCACTTTAAAAATAAAATAAAATAAATTAAAATAATAAACAAAGCTACTGATGTTTCTGAAATTGCTAGCAACAAAGGAATGATAGATGGATAATAAATTGCTAATAAATGGATAAAAATGCAATGCAATGAAAAGTTCAATGGACTATCTAGGGATGATAAGGTAAATATGTAGTACTAATCTAAAAAAAAATAAACTAATCATAAAAAAAAAAAGATCAAAGACAAAGGAAAAGCACATATACAGCGCTGGAAAAAAAAAATAAGAGACACCTTAATGAAAAGGTTTGGAATATAATCAAGAAAAAGATGGATGATCACAAACCATCAAACCAAGCTGAACTGCTTGAATTTTTGCACCAGGAGCGGCATAAAGTTATCCAAAAGCAGTGTGTAAGACTGGTGGAGGAGAACATGCCAAGATGCATGAAAACTGTGATTAAAAACAAGGGTTATTCCACCACTAAATATTGATTTCTGATCTCTTAAAATCTCTTTTTTTGCATTATTTGAGGTCTGAAAGCTCTGCATTTTGTTTGTAATTTCAGCCATTTCCCATTTTCTGCAAATAAATGCTCTAAATGACAATATTTTTGTTTGGAATTTGGGAGAAATGTTGTCCGTAGTTTATAGAATAAAACAACAATGTTAATTTTACTCAAACATATACCTATAAATAGCAAAAATCAGAGAAACTGATTCAGAAACTAAAGTGATCTCTTAATTTTTTCCAGAGCTGTATAATTCTTGGAAGACAGGAAATATATACAGTACCAGTCACAAGTGTGGACACAACTTCTCATTCAATGTTTTTCTTTCTTTAATTTATTTTCTACATTGTAGATTAATATTAAATCCATGAAAACAATTAAGGGACACATATAGAATTATGTAGTAAACAGTAAAAATAAAGAAGTGTTTGTTCTCCACAATCCCCTGATCTAAACCTGATGAACTGAGATGGTGATTTGAGGTGAATTGGGATGAGCTGGAGCTTCACAGGGTGAAGGAAAAGCAGCAACTATTTTTCAGCACCTCCAGTAACTCCTTCCTTCAAGATGCTGAGAAAACTATTCCAGGTGACTCTCCCTCATGAAGACACTGAGATTAAAATACCAAGAGTGTGCAGATCTGTCCTCAAAGATAAATGTGGTACTTAAAAGAATTACAAGAATAAAATATATACTTTGTTTAACACTTTTTGTTTACAAAATAATTCCACATGTGTTCCTGTATAGCTTTATAGTCTTCAATATTACATTGGCCAAATAAAAAAAAACAATGAAAACACATTGAAAGAGTTGTGACCAAATTAGAAAAGGTCCGGAAAAGACCTTGGAAATACTTCAATAATATCCAGGAAAACAGAGGAAACATTAAAGAAAGACCATAAAAGAGGTCTAATATTAAGGAAAAACTAAACAAAGATTAAGGAAATACTGTAATGTACATTTTTTTTAATAATATAGGAAAAGCTTAAGAATAACTTAGGAAAGGCTGAAGAGAGATTTAGGAAAGATCTAGGAAATATCTAAAAACGCTCAAAGACATACCTACGGAAAATGGAAAACCCAGAAAAGTTTAAAACAAAGATCAAATAAATACACTGAAATAATCAAGGAAAGACTCAAAAGAGAGCAATAAAAGATCTAGGAAATGTCTATAAAAGATCAAGAAAAATATATGACTGATTTAGGAAAGACCTATAAAAGATTAGTTAAAGACAAGATCAAAAAACTAACATGGACAGATCTGAAAAAGAACAAAGAAAGACCTAAAACAAGCTTGAGAATAGTTATAAGAGATCAATAAATTGCCTATAAAAAACCCAACAAAGGTAGCCAAAAACTACCTAGAAAATGTCTTCTAAACAGTGAGAAGTTAAAATAAAAAAGATAAATGTGAATAGAAAAACCTAGAAAATGTAAAAAAGACACCACTGGAATGATTAAAAAAAGGAAACAGGATGACACAACAAAGACCTAAGAATCAGCCCAAAGACAACTCTAGCAAATACCTCAAATTATTAAGAAAAACAGCTAAATCAAGATAACCACAGTACACACACAGTACTGAGGAGCATGCACAGATCATCAGCCTGAAGCTACGGTTTTCTGAGATGGCCTGACTGAGTAACTGTGACTGGTGTAACTGCACTGAGATGGGTTGATGGTGTGTGTGTGTGTGGTATGTGTGTGTGTGTGTGTGTGGTTTAGTAAGTGTTTGGTTTGGACTGGGGTTCTGTGGTGGTTGTTCTGGTTTTCTTCAGCTTCTTACACACACCCCACCCCCCTGCCCAATCAGCTGCAGAACTACCAGCGGCATTTTCACCACTCTGACTCAGTTTGGCCAATCAGTGGTCGGCACTTTTTATAAGACTTCAAGACTTTCACCTCTTTGGCTTTCGCTCTTTCGGTCATATTCAAACAGCAGATCAGATCACAAATACTGCAGTGTAGAAACAATACAGAATCTGTTTTTACTCATTTTATATGTAGAGTGGAAAATTACAGGATGGATTTTTACTGATTTTCATGCAAAAAAAATTAAGATTACAGCACCTTAGAACATGAAGTATAGGCATTCTACAAGACTGGTGTCATTTGCATTCACAAACGTTAATGATATGCATTAAGAAAATAATTTGTGTTAAAAAACACTGCCTGGCCAAAAACATCAATACCTGGATTTAACTAAGCAAATACAGTGAGGAAAATAGGTATTTGAACACCCTTTGACTTTGCAAGTTCTCCCACTTAGAAATCATGGAGGGGTCTGATTTTTTAATCTTTGGTGCATGTCTACTGTGGGAGACAAGATCTAAAAAAAATACATTGGAAATTACAATGTATGATTTTATAATAATTCATTTTAGTGTTACTGCTGCAAATAAGTATTTAAACACCTGCCAATAATCGACGAACTGTTAAGGATCTGTTCGTCTGCCTCTAAAAAGTCCACCTCCACTCTACTTATTGTTCTAAATCAGAAGCACCTGTTTGAGGTCGTTAGCTGCATAAAGACACCTGTCCACGCCACACAATCAGTAAGACTCCAACTACTAACATGGCTAAGACCAAAGAGCTGTCCAAAGACACCAGAGACAAAATTGTAGACCTCCACAAGGCTGAAAAGAGCAATGGGGCAACTGCCAAGCAGCTTGGTGAAAAAAGATCAACTGTGGAAGCAATTATTGGAAAATGGAAGAAGCTAATCTCTCTTGGACTGGGGCTCCATGCAAGATCTCACTTCTCAAATCAAATTGTAGAAAAACAATACTAAAACTCAGGGATAAGTTTAATAGTGAAAGTAAGAGCATTTTACTACACACAATGCGAACAGAACTCAAAAGAGGTGGGACTAAACAGCTGTGTAGTCTTCAGAAACCCACTAATCAGTGAGACTTACTGGAAAAAAACAATGTAAAGTGGTCTGATGAGTCCAGATTTACCCTGTTCCAGGATGATGGAGCATTAGGGTAAGAAGAGAGGCAGCTGAAGTGAAGCCTGTGGGGGTCTGAATATACTGAATATAGACCAGGGTATTCCATCAATGGATTTTTTCTTCCCTGATGGCCAGGCCATATTCCAAGATGACAATGTCAGGATTCATGAGGCTGGAATTGTGAAAGAGCAATTCAGGGAGCATGAAATCATCATTTTCACACATGGATTGTTCACCACAGAGTCCAGACCTTAACTTTATTATCTTTGAGATGTGCTGACTTTGTGCAGTGCTCCAAATCTCCTATTTTCTGTCTGAATCATCAATCAGGTAAGAACATAATGGCTGGAGCACTGCTGTCAAGAGATGCCAGTGTTTAAACTTATCATTTTTCCTTAATACTTGATCATACAGACTGAACATTTTATTAGTTTGTACAGGAATTATAATACATATTGTGCCTTTAAAGCTAGACTCATTGTCATTTAAAGAACTCAAGCAAATAACAGAATTGTTCTTTTTTATCCCAGTTTTCTTCACAGGGATTAAGCCTAGTTGTGGACTACAGTTTCGTACAAATGGAAAATTTCCTTTTAAAATGTTGTATATTCCAAGAATATGCTTAATATCCCTGTCTGGGATACTGAAGGTCTGCTGGCATTTTGGAGATATTCAGGTCCATGCTTACAGTGATGTTTAGCCACCAGTGCTCGTATCTCTCATGCAACATGTTCTGGCCTGTAGGAGAACATGCACTAGGACAGGGGTTCTCAGTTAATGTGCTGGCTAATGTGCTGGGACTTGGGGATGAGGTGGGGTGGGGTGGTGATCACCCAACATTCTGATTTTATTAACGGCCTTGCTGATAAATGTTTAAAAATTCTATATGATAAACCTAATAGAAAACCATCCCAGAAAAATAGAGGTAGTTATTCCAACAAACACTGGATAATCTCTTTTTAATAACCTTGATAGATGAATGATCAGGTGTCCCAATACTTTTACTTAGCATATCTACCCAATATGTGACTCATCAGTATTACACGGTCTCAGGCGTGTTAAATGTGATGTTCTCGCTCTCACACTCTCTCATACTGGTCACTAGAAGTTTAACATGGCACCTCATGGAAAATAACTCTCTGAGGATCTGAAAAAAGGAAGTGTTGCCCTACATAAAGATGGCCTAGGCTACAAGCAGATTCCCAACACCCTGAAACTCAGCTGCAGCACGGTGGCTAAGACCATACTGTGGTTTAACAGGATAGATTCCACTCAGAACTGGCATCGCCATGCCAGCATTGCAACATGATCACAAACCCAAACACACCTCCAAAACGACTGCTGCCTTGCTGAAGAAACTAAAGGTGATGGACTGGCCAAGCTTGTCACCAGACCCAAACCCTATTGAGCATCTGTGGGGCATCCCCAAACAAAAGTTGTAAGAGCGCAAAGTCTCGAATATCCGCAAACTCCATGATGTCGTCATTGTGGAGTGGAAGAGGATTACAGTAGCAACCTGTAAAGCTCTGGTAAACTCCCTATTTTCCTGGTAGTGCTGGAAAATAATGGTGGCCACATAAAATATTAACAATCTGGGCACTATTTGGCCATTTTCACATAGGAGTGTACTCAATTTTCTGCCATCAGTTTAGAAACTATTTTGAGGGCACAGGCATAATAGGATTTCAGCTCTTGCTCATAAATATTTATACATTCAAACATATAGTTTTTGATTGGCTAACAGCACTGGGAAGTAGCGAGACAGACAACAGTTGGAAACATTTTAAAAATGTAGACATTTTTATACTGATAATAGTCTTTGCAATGTCATATGTTACTTTACAACATGTGTAATGCCCTGCTAAGTGCAGTTCAGGCACTGGTCTAGTTGAAACCAACCCCCAGAGTGGATTTTTACTTTCTGGAGCCAGACTACGCACCTCTGCTTACACAAGATAGCTAGCTAGCTTCATAACTATCGTAAACAGAACTGATTTTAACATACACCTACCCATCTTAATTATACTGTGCTGTTGGTGTTCTATAGACAAATTCTAACCATTTGTTCCTTAGCTCTGAATTACTGGATAAAGTATATAACACTGTTGTGTTATTTGCACAAATAATACAGGAACAAACTGTCATGCAAGCCAAGGTGGTCCAGGCCATGAATACTAATTCACGGGTTGACGTAGACATGGTGCTTTTCCTAATCAACTCAGTTTTCTGAATATTTTCTTTTACTAGCTACTGCAGACAATGGAGGTGGAGGAACAATTTCATGTACAGCATCACATACAACTCAGAGAGACCTATTGTATTTCACAAAGATAAAAAAAAGTGGATTTTAGTTTACCTTTAAGATTATTAACAATATGTACATAAATACAATTTTTGCAGCAGTAAAAGAATTGCAGCAATCAAAAAAACAAACAAAAAAACAAACCCAACATCAGTAGGCTCAAACTCCAGTTTCGTACATTTCTACTACTAGACAAATCCAACTTCTACATTATTTCAAATTGGAAGTGTCCAGCACAGTCTTCAGCCGCTTCACTGAGCTGCAGCAGAGCAGTGTGGAAAAATGCCACAAGCAGGAACAGGACGGCGGTGGGGCCTGTGAGAACACGCTTCCCCCGGCATGACTGCACACGTCCTGCTGTCCTCACTTCTGCTTTTCTCTCCCCGACACAATCACTAATTACTCTACACACACCTACAACACATGAACACACAGCCTGCTTCACTCAGATCTCTGGCCAAAACATCTAGAATAAAAAATTAATAGGAAGCTCTGAAGAAAAAAAAAAAAGAAGAAAAAAAAAAATAACCCAAGGATCTCAAGACAAACACAGTAGCTCATAAGAATATTCTTAAAAACAAATAAAGAACCCTCTACTTTACCCTCTACTAAATCAACATCACAGAAAATTGTAGCATAAAATCATTGTGAGGCTCCATTGACAGTAATAAAGAGATAATAAATAGCATCTCTATTATTGTTAGCATGGGCTCGGAACATTAACTGCATTACAAAACACTAGTCAAGCACTTTAAAATAGTGTGTAATGCTGTCTAACATGAGTCATATTCAAGTAATCTTGTAATATTACTCTGGTGTCTCAGTCCACATGATTCTTTCACTTTCAGTGACTGTTCTGTAGCTCTCAGCTTGTCCAGAAATGCATGTGAAAAGCTTGTCCTTTAAGGACAACTCAAAGTAAATTCCTTTGACCAGGATCAATAAATACTCTGCTAATTTTTTCACAGAGTCTTTTCATTATAATAACACACACTCACATGACAAATATCACAGGACATGAGACTAGCATAGTGTCCCATGTCTTTCACTGCACAGACCTGTGGGGTCTCCTGCACTGAATGTGGTTGTGTTTTCTACCAGAGCTGCTCTATGTAGATTTAAAAGATTTTAGCCAGAAGTTGCCGGTTACGATCATCATCACACACTGCTGTCTACTCTGGGAGATAAATGTCTGTTCTACAGTCGCTTGCAAAAATATTCTAACTCCCTTTTCACATTTTGTCACCTTACTACAACTAATATAAATGTTTTTTTTTTTTTTTTGAGATTTGAGATATTGAGAAAAGTAATAGACCCAACACAAATTTGCACGTAATTGTGAAGTGGAATTAAAATGATACATAGTTTTATTATTTTTTAATCAAATAAAAATCTGAAAAGTGAGATGTGCAAAAAATATTTACCTTCCCTGTCCCTGCTAAAGAAAAGCACCATCATGTTTAACAGTGGGGATGGTGAGCAGTGTTACTTTTCTACCACACAAAGTGCTTTGCAGCTTGACATAAGCCATGAGACACATGTGGTAGAAGGAGCTGTGGTCAGATGAGACTAAATATTAACTTTTTGGCCTAAATGCATATGCCACTGCTTATGTCTTTCTTTTAACAATGTTGGTCTTCTTGACACTCTTGTATAAAAGCCAGATTTGTGGAGTGTACAGTGTGTAGTCGTCTTGTGGGCCTGAGCTGTGGATTTCTGTAGCTCCTTCAGAGTGACCATGGGCCTCTTGGCTGCTTCTTGGCTGCTTTTCTGACCAGTGCTCTCCTTGCTCGATCTGTCAGTTTGGGTGGATGGTCATGACCTGGTAGGTTTGCAGGTGTAGAATACATTACAGTACAGTACATTTTTGGATGATAGATTGAACAGTGCCTCTTTGGGATGCTCGAAGTGTGGGATATGTTTTATAACCTAACATTGCTTTAAACTTCTCCACAACCTGTCTGGTGAGTCCCTTGGTCTTTATGATGATGTTTGTTTTCTAGTGTTCTTTAACAAACCACTGAAGCCTTCACAGAACAGCTGTATTTATACTGAGACTAACTTACACACAGTTGAACTCTATTAACTAATTAAATGACTTCTGAAGGCAGTTGATTGCTCTGGATTTTAGTTAGGGGTTCCAGACTAAAGAGGGCTGAATACATTTGCATGATACTTTTGTGATTAAATTTTTGAAATCAATGTTTCATTTTTTGTGCTACTTTGTTTTGTTCTATCACTTAAAATCTCAAATCAACAAGTTTGTGGTTGTAAGGTGACAAAATGTGTATGAATAGTATGAATAAAGTATGAATATTTTTGCAAACCACTGTACACTTGTGTCCACACCCACACTGAAAAAAAATGTAAGAATTCAGAGCAACTATACTTCTTACAGTATATAAAGATTACAGGTCTAAAATCACGCTCTCAATCAGATGTGTAATGTAATTAATCGAATTAACAACATTTTTTTTTTTTACATGACCACATGAAAAATAAGAGGACCACAGAAATCAGATTATGAGCGGAATACTGTGCTCATGTTAAACAAACTGATTTTGTAGCAAGTCATTTAGGAGAATTCCTATTGGTCTATTTACATGAAGATTTGACATGAAATAAAGAACAACTGCAGGATACACATCATGTCAAAAAGTGGTAAAAATTGAGATTTAACTGTAAATGTTTGGTGTGTGAACTGGCTAAAGGGACAGGAAATGGAACATTGTATAAAAGGTTTGTGAAACGTCGCCTCTCGGGTTCGGCTCTGAGCTTTAATAAACTGCGCTGTATTTGCGGGTTTATTAAGCTGCACCCAGACTGCAGCTCATAAAAGAAAGCAGGGTTGTGAAACCACTCTAGCTAAAAACACACAACGTCTTCCGAAACCCAGACTTCTTCCTCTCCAGCCAGACTACTGACTCAAAGCAAAAACTGCTCTGCTGCAGTTACTTCAACAAGTAGTCAGTCCATCAAAATCATGAATCTCACAAAACTCCAACTCTTTCAGTGGACCAACATACTGTATCCTCACAGAGCACACTTCTGACCAGCTGTAGGTCCAACACTTTTCTTCTATTGCAAACAATAATATCAGAATATTATTTTTAAAAAATCTGTACAATAGTAAGTATAATAACAGTATTTTACATTAGTAAAGCAGTATATTATTTACAGTGAAGCCTTACAAGTACAGTTCTGTAAAAAATTAAGAGACCACATCAGTTTCAATTTAAATTAAAATGTTTCTATTTATAGGTTTATGTTTGAGGAAAATCAACATTGTTGTTTTATTCTATAAACTACGAACAACATTTCTCCCACAGTCCAGATAAAATTATTGTCATTTAGAGCATTTATTTGCAGAAAATGAGAAATGGCTGAAATAAAAAAAAATGCAGAGCTTTCAGACCTCAAATAATGCAAAGACGTTTTAAGAGATCAGAAATCCATATTTGGTGGAATAACGCTGTTTTTTTAATCACAGTTTTCATGCATCTTGTCATGTTCACCTCCACCAGTCTTACACACTGCTTTTGAAAAACTTCATGCCATTCCTGGTGCAAAAATGCAAGCAGTTTAACTCCATCTTTTTCAATTTGGTAAAATTAAAGAAACTCATCATTTTTAAGTGCTCTCTTATTTTTTCCAGAGTTGTATGTAAAGTGTCAAGTGTCTTGTAAAGTGTATTCTGCACTTCAGTAGTTTCATACATTTTTGTTACATTACATACATTTTATGTTACATTATTTATTGTGTTATATTACTATTAATTTAAACATTGTGTGATGTGTGTAACTTCGATAAATTACTGATGTTTATAAGATAGATAAAAATGTACAGATCTTTTTGTTTCAATTCAATATTTGGAAATGTTATACTAAGTAAAACATATTTATGTTTTTATATTCCTGAAATTAGTTTCTACTGTTTTTCAGTGCTTTACTATATTGCCAAGAATATCATTATCTCAATTTTCCCTTAATTTGGTTAAACTTTACAGAAAGGCAGAGTTTAAAAGGCTACACAAAACTTCATAAGCCGTCCATGTCAGTCAACTGATAATACCACCCAGTTAACACAGAATGTTCCAGAAACAGTAAAATCTAGTTCCCCAAATCTAAGGGTTGTTTTTGGGGAACCACTCATGTCACGTCAACTTTCTATTTTGGCTAAAAAGGCTGCACTGTTCCCGGAACCTTCAGGGAACCATAAATTCCAATATTCTCTTTCGGTATTATAAGAACTAAAGAGCAATGTCAGCTACAAGTTATCTTTAAAATATGGACGTTATTGGTGGATTCCCCCTATGTTTTGTCTTAAACTGACCAATCAACAATCATATGTGTCCCATCACATCAGAAACCTGTCAATCTTCAACAGAGAGAGACGTGTGTAAATAGCAGCAGTAAAGCAGCAGTAGAAGAGTGCTGATTTGTATAATAAGGAAAATATGGAAAGTACAGGATTAGGCCTGTGTTCTCAACCCATCACACCATACATGAACATGATGTTTATTATTTTTACTCTACTCAATATTGTCCACTGCGAATGTATTTTACCTGAAACGGTCTGACAGGTGAGCAGGCTACACACACATACACATTTTACATTTTTACTGCTGCTGTAGTCTTTCAAACATTTTAATCAAGTGATACACGTGCATCTTTAACTTCTGTTCAAACACAAGATAACCCAAAACCGTGTAAAGCCCAGGAAAAATCGGACTCTGCGCACACAATGTTTTGAGTTAAAATATATGTTCAGTAAGTCAGCTGTTTAACTTATTTGACTTATGCGGACCTTACACCTAACGATTTTCAAGCGATTTCTCAGTCGCAGACAAATTTCCAGAGTCTGGATAAAATCACAAGAGTCTGGTTAGAGTTGAGCTGCAGTCGAGTTCCGATAAAATCCACCGTGTTTAATATTATCGCAAGTCTTACGACTCAATCCTCGCAAATAGTGATGTGAACAATGTTAACAACCAATAGAAGAGCTATGGGAGGAGGCAAGAATATATTTCAAGTGACTGTTTACAAACTATTTAAAAAAGAACACATTTTACAGTTAATATGCCTTATATGGCCGTATATGCATTAATTCTATCTAAAACAAAGGCAAATGTACAGCAGTGAAACTAATTCTTTGCTATACAAGGTTGTGGCAAAAAGGGAGGGAAAAGAAGCTTATAATCAGAGCTGAACACAAAATGTATTCTATTAAAAAATATCAAGAACTAACAGTGTGGCACAAAAATAAACTGTTAATGGGGACAAAAGTTGTGAGTCTCTTATAAATCACAGTATTGATAAACACATTATTTGTAATTTAATATGTAATATGTATTGTATGTAAACTCTACCAGAAGCATGATGGGAAATAATTTCAGAAAGAATCTAGCTGCAGTTAGTTAGTAAGTTAGTGATCCCCAGTCTTTGTAAAATCTTAATCTGTGAGTAAAAAGTCTGTGACTTGTCTTTAGGTGTGAGACAGCCTCAAACAGCCTCAATATACCCCATTATATTAAATGGCATACAAAAAAAATCTTATTAAAATTAACAATAGAACAAATCCTGGGACAATATATAGACCATTAAAAGTCAGTTACTGTGACAGGCCTGTAAACACTTTTTCAAACAGGGAAAAAATAATTAATTGTGATTAACCACAGAAAACTGTTGTGATTAAAAATGATTCACCTTTTTAATTGATTGAAACCACTATTTATTATACAAGGTTATGAATCACAGGAAGTGATACCAAACACCACACACTGTAAGACGTACTGTATGAACAAGACTCTTCCGCACTTCACTCACGCACTTGCAGATCTTGCACACTCCGCATGCCACACGATCATAACCCATTACACACATACTGGTATTATGGTATGTATCACATGCATTAATCTAGAGCCCATTAATCTAGTCTTTAACTGTTCACACACACGATACATCTAATCTATAGAGTTAGAAATACTTTGTATATTCTGTTTACATACAGGCAAAATACTGCTGATTGTGTTTATTCATATTTATATTCTGTACACAAAGTTAAATTCCTACCATGCAAGTAGGTGTGGAAAATATGGAAACAATACGGAATATGGCAGAAAACTATGAGAATCACGATATATTGTCCACGGTAATGATAGTGCCATTATACACTGATCTTGTGATACTTAATAAATCACAAGACAATTCTCTACAATAATTCATGCAATCTGTGTTACTGAAAAGGATAAAATACTTCTTAAAAAGCCAACACCAGGAATTATTGGTGCTAGCGCTGTAACTAATGATTATTTTGGTGGTCGACTTATCTGCTTCTTATTTTTCCGATTGGTCAATGATTATTTCTGCCATGTCCTCCATCTCTAAAAACATCAGAAACAGCTGATCATGAGATTTAAAAGGTATTTAAATGTCTAGGTGCTGTTTAAACATGGAAAGTATTGATTTTTTAGTGAGTAAATATGTAATCTGTTGTGTTTGTGCATTTCTGGAGACAAACTGAGTGTAATCTGTGTGAGTCAAACATTTACCCATCTTGTATTTGTCTTCTGTCCCCAGCACTTTGTGTAATGCAGAACTATTACAAATAATGATTAGTTAAAAATGATATTTGTAGTTGACAATTTTAGAAAAATCCACATTTTCTATTTTATCAACTAATCGTTGCAGCCCTAATCGATGTCAAATTCTGTGAAACTGGTAACCAATATTCTTCACCGCAGGTTTACACTATTTATTTGATTAGCGCCACCACGTGGAGTAATGAAGCAGTAACTCAAATTAGTACGTCAAATTAGGGCATGCCACGTATAGATAATGTATTGCTTACAAAAACAATACAATATATTGTATGCAGTCATTTTGCACACATCATTCAAGAGGAATTAAAATAGTTTTACTGCATTTAAAAGTCAAAAGACTGATACATGCAGCTACTAGAGGTACTGTCACTTTGACCTAGGGATCGATGGTTCCAATCTTAGCTCATGCTGCTCGTCATCAGCAGTCAGAGAAAGCTCAAGCAGAAGCCTTTGTTTCTCAGGGGTTGTTTGTGGGTTGATAGCATTTCCTCCTCACATCAGTCCTAGTGTGAGGTTGGTCCATTTAAGTCAGCTGGTTAGCTTGGTTATCTTTCCTTATCTGCAGTTTTTAAAAACAGCAGTGTAATTTTCTTTGTACTTATGTTTTATTTAAAATTATAATACTTAAATATATATTAGGGGTGTGACAAAATATCGATATTGGGATATATCTATAAGTTCTGTGAACGATACATTACATGGCTAAAAATATCTATTTGATTTTTTTGCATTATTATATTTTCATTTTAACATATTTTTTCCGCAAGTTAACGTTAAACAGTTTGAAGAGATTTTAGTGTAGCGTTGTATAGGGGTGGGCGATATGGCTCTAAAATAATATCATGATATATATATAATTTAACATTATATATTATATTATATAATATAACAATATAATTTAGCGATATAGGAAAACAGAAAAATAATTAATTAATTTCAGGAATATAGTATAAGAGTATAACAGCATAATCATAATGTGGCAAAAATAAATAATACGGCATAAAATAATACAATGCAGCAAAAAATATTGCAGAATATTTAGTGCATGCATATAAACTGCAAACTAAAACAATTAAACAATACATTCACTTAAAGCTTCACAGTAAATAACAGACTACTTTTAAGACAGAACATCTCCATCATCACGATATGGATTTTTAATACCATGATATTTCTGTGTCACGATATATTGTATACGATATAATATTGCCCACCCCTAGCGTTGTATAAACTTTTCTAGTTTATGGCAGTTTATGGCTATTTTACAATTTTAGAATAAAACCACACTTAAATGAGTTGCAATCAGAATATATGTTATCGTGGACAATGTATCATGTCATGTTTAGGGTATCATTTTAAAATTTCCTATACAATACGGTACCTCGAATTTGATACAGATACCACAACACTTTTTTCTTAATTGCAACCAAAAAATACAAAAAGTGATAATTATTCTCACATAATGGATTTATTTAACAGCCAACATGAGTAATTTAATTCTCAGACATTTCAGCACAGCGGTGGTGTGTGAACAGTTAGCATTTCTGTGCACGCTCTCTGCTTGTGTACACCAGGATGATGTGGCAGTTGTTAAGGGTGTGTTTAAAAAAATCTTCATTTGAATGATCAGATATCGATTCATATGACCCAAATTGATCTTTAGAAATAGCCCATTTTCCCATTTATCTCACGAGATCATCATTGCGAGCACTTTGCTGGAGCAAAGGAGTCGGCACGGTGAGGAGTTTCAGTAAATTTGTAAGTAATTTTCTTCTGTATTTCCACTCAATGCTGCCTGTTTAACAAACTAGTAAATTTATGTTAAAAAAAATGTTTATAGTGGTTTTCCAGTGTTGTTTTCACCTGTACTTTATTTAAAGTAAGACCTGACCGGGTTTCTGAACCTTATACACAAATCAGCGACAATACCCACCCCTAGCGGCTGTTTTTACTGCGCTGGGCACGCTCTCAGGGTTTGGAGTATCTATGCGTGTTTTATGCAAAGTATCAAAAACAGGCAATTTTTTTTTTTTGACTCTGTAGTACTGAGACATTTAAGTCGGTGCCTTTTTGGTATCGAATTTCAATACCCAGCACTAATCATGCCATAAGAAGCCCTGGGAATTCAACTCCAAAATTATATTATTAAAGTTTGGACCCACCTTAAATTCAGTGTTTTTCAATATTTTTAATACTAAAGTCATCCAAACTATGAAGAAAAAAACATATGGAATTATTAAGTAACCACAAAAGTGTTAAACTAAACAAGAATATGTTTTGTTTTTAAGATTCTTTAAAGTAGCATCTTTTGATTAGATGACAGTTTTGCACATCTTGGCTAGATTTCTCAGTCACCTTCATGAGGTAGAGTCACCTTGAATGACTTTCAGTTAACAGTTGTGCTGAACTCGTCCTCTTAAAGTGTTTGAGAGCATCAGTTGTTAAGTTGTGAAGAGGTATAGTTGGTACACAGTAAACTGCCCTATTTAAATAATGTTCTAATTCTGATACGGCAAGAAACAGTCAACTGAGTAAGAAAAAAATTACTTTAAGAATGAAGATCAGTGACGCCAAAATAAATGAAAGGACTTTGAAAGTATCCTCAAGTTTTATCATAAAGACCATCAAAACATTATGATGAAACTGGCACCCATCGGGACTGCCTGAGGAAAGGAAGTCTGGATGACCTCAGTACTTTTTTTTGTATGAAGAAAAAAAACATTGAATGAGAAAGTGTCTTGGTCTTAAAATGACAAGATCATGTATTGCAATTGACAATATATCATCCAAGCACAAAGAGTTATCATGACAGGCCTACATGCAATAGTATTAATGTTCATCCATGAAGACAATCCATATAATATTAACGTTCAATATGTTTTCTTTCTGTACTTTTCTGTACTTACTATCCAAAAACTATTTCAGAGTCTGTGTTTTTGTTATGAGAGGAAACGTTTAAGAATAAATCATTAAATAAATAAATTGTGTATGTGTATTACAGCACATACTAAGCGGACTTCTGTAGGCATTCATTTCACACACGTCTTCAGGATATGTTGGGTGCTAGGCCAGAAACCCTACTTCACAGCAATGAAAACACACACAGCTCACACTTTCTGCTGTAAAACAAGTACCAACCCATCACAGACTTCACCCAACATCTCAGACGCCGCCTCGTAAAAACAGTGTTCCTCACTTTCCCACTAATAAATCTCCTGCTGGGGCTGTGCAAACATAAAACACATGAAGATACACTATTTATATTCTCACATTCTCATACAGTCACCAAAAGAGACCTAACCTGTAGAGAAATTAACTCCAAAAGACCAAGACGACCTTTATTTCTTCAGCAGTTTGTGATTCAGTAGCTCTTCTGTGCAGTTAGACGAGCGGGGCTGGCCTTTGCTCCTCATTTGCACCAATAAGTGCTGGGCATCCATAACCCTGTCACTGTTTCTTTAGATACACTTCTTTTGAGAATGCTTGGCAGCAACTACTGGAGCTGCAGTGATTAGTTGACACAATCGATAATGTCTATTATGATACTATATAATCTGTCGACTCCAAAGATCAGTGTTGACTATTCATTCGTACACTACACAAGGTATACAGGAATGCAATGGAGGAGGTCCAGCGGACTTCCTCAGTTAACACAGATACATTTGCTTAAGTTAAGAAGTTTCATTTTCAAGTTTCATCTGAATGAATATGTCCAAAAGACTAGCTTCCAGAAGCCAAAAACATAACTCCCCACAGTCTAAATTGTAAAATTAAGGGCACAACAAATATACCATGTGGTATATTTACGTGATTTTACCAATGTACAAAAAATGTGTTTATTTAACGAGGAACAGTATGTTGTTGGAGGCATTCACAGATGGATTTATTCCATTTCTTCATGTTGAATGGTACATACTGAGTGCTACTTCTGCTCCCCTTTATTAATTAATAATTAATTAACTATTAATTTAAGCTAAAGAAGTATACATATGTATTAAATTAATGATTTAAGGGGATTATTAAAAGGATCTTCATTTGATAAAGAGATTTACTGGAATCAGACAATTTAAGCTACAATTTGCACTTTTATTTATAGTTGTAAAATATGTGCCCTTAAAATTTTAGTTATATATTTTTTTTGCTGTCTTTTGTAATTTATTACTTTTCAATATACAAAAAGTATATATATATTTTTGTTCCATTTATATTCTTTTTTTGCTATTTGATAAAAAGAATTTGAACAGCACCCTAGTCACAATAAGGTGATATTGACAGGTGTGCAGGCTTAAGCAGGTAAGGTAAAACATGCATTGGAACAGGAGCTGTGCTCACAGCATGCAGTGATTAAGAGGAGAGCAAAAAAAAGTTGTTGACTAATTAACTAATTGTCAGATTAGTTGACTATAACAGAAGCCCTAGATACTACTGACCACTGCTGAGTGATAACAACCCACAAGACCTGCCTGATATTCTGACCCAATCGTCTACCCATCACAATCTGGTTCTTATCAGAGACCCTGTTTACACCTGGTCACTTCATGCAACTAGAATCTGGATTGTATCCTAATAAGACTGCATTACACTAGGTAGCAAAAGTGTGTGCGGTTATTTGGACTACAATCTGATTGCTGTGTGGAAGAGAATACGCAAATCCTCACACGCTCTTTACACAGCAGCCACTTGTTAGTCCGTTAAGCTTCTTCCTGTGCTGTACTACGAATGGTTGCTGAGTTGAAAACTGTAGTTTTACAGGCCTTATAGGAATGCTACAGCTTCAGCATATTATACTGAAAAAAAAATAATAATTTGAATGCATCTCGGTGAGACAGATGTGTTTTCACTGCTATAAAGTGTCTCAAATGACTGTTTACACCTGCATTTGAAGGTATCTTGTCCTCTTCCAGATACAAGATCAGGGTATCCAGATTAGGGCAGCACAATATATTATTTCTGCAACAAGATCACAATTCACACATGTAATAGTCAGATTGCAGGACGTGCAATTTTCTGTGCAATGTCAAATTACATTTTTAAAAACCTTTTTGCTTTTTTGCTTAATACAAAGGAGCAGTTTCTCAAACATGGATTAAGCCTTATCTTGGACTACACAGCATTTCAAATGGAGATATGCTCCATTTAATTCTGATTCTCAAAACAGCTCAGATGTAAACAGGGTCAAAGTGGCTCAGATTCTTATGCTTTACCATGATCATTGCCTACCGTTGCTTACTGTTCACACTCATGTAGAGCTAGTGTGAGAGCCAAGCCATGCACTGACAGTCATTCTATGAAGAAGCGCACGCATTGTCTTATGTGGTGACATCTTATCAGCAGCTGCCATCTGACAGCAATCAAACACTAAGAGGTGGCAGACAGAGATAAAGTGAAGCGCCAACCCTCCAGGCGGAAAATATAGATATATTCAGATATAGACGATATTCTCATCAACTGTTCTTTTTTTTTACATAGAGAGCATGAATATAAAGCCATTGTCACAAGAACCTTGTGTTGAAAAAAAAAAAAAAAAAAAAGCAACATTTCGGAGCACTGCTATTGGTCCATTCATATATATACTGTCAAAATCACTACGTCATCACCTTGAACTGGCAACAAAAAGTGACAATATAACAATTACAAAACCATTCCATTCAGCTGTCTGATTTAAGAATACACTACTGCAACAAAATGAAAATTAAATTTTACTACTGCATTTGACATGATATGGCACACCCCTAACTAAGATATTAAAAATATCTCCATATAGCCAGTATCAAAGTAAAATAAATGATACTGGACAGATATAATCTGTCTCTAATAGATATATAATGGGAAATGAGAACAGTGTGAATTTATGTTTTGCTAAAAACAGTAGTACCCTGATGTGATAATTAGGGGTGGGTGATATGGGACGATATTTCAGGGTATAATATCGTTCACAATATTCAAAAATGTTGGTGATATTATTGATACGATATGGCACACCCTAGTTATTACTGATTCTTTCTGTAAACAGTGTATATAAAAATTTGACAGCACAAAGAAAGAGAAACACAGTCACTAAAATACAGTAAAAAAATAAATGAACAGCATTTTAAAATATGTAAAAACCTTCAAATTAACTACAAAAAATATTAACTATTAGTCCCCTAACCTACTAGTATTAATTTTAAAGTTAAAGTTTTAACATTAAAAATTAATTTGAACAGGGTTTTGTATATGCTCTTGTTATAATAATTATCATAATCCTTATTTCACAAGCATAAACTTGACAATATTATCATTTATTAATTATTTTTGTAACAATGTATTGCCCCAACAAAACAGTTATCATCAGACCAAATCTAAACATGGCTACAATATTCAGACCCAGGTTTCCTCTGCAAGTCCACTGTTGGTCAAATATGTATGACACAGAGCTGCACAATATATCGTTCTAGCATCAATATTGGAATACACACGTGCAGGATGTGCAATGTCAATATACATTTTTATTTATTTTTTCTGCTTAATAAAAAGAATAACAATAGGTACCAGAGTATGTATTATATTTACCTAACACCATTTATTATACTCCTAACATTGATGCACAGATTGCACTAATAATGTGATATGTTGGATCATTAACTTCAGGCAAAAGTTGGATACACTGCTGAACAACAAAACATCACCCTCACACGGTAAATTTTGTACATTTTAACGTACATCCCTAATATGACATAACAGCAGACAAGTGCATTGGGCCCAACACCAAGCTCAAGCACTTACTCAATAAAATCAACACATTTATGCTCTATGTCCACATTTGACATTTGTAGATCAACATCCAATCTGTAAGCTTGCTTAAGCACACACCTAGTCATTCCAAACCAATAAATGTGTAGTGCACCTAGAGGTTTTCCCTTAAGTATAAATCTTAAGAAAAGATTTTCCCTTTCCTGAGACAATGACTTAAATGTGTTGCATAAAATCTCTCAGACGGTTCACTTAACTAAGGGAAACAAATTTACAAACTTACGGCAGTAACTCTGATTTTACTGCAACTGTAACCATGATACCGACTAATCTACCAAAATAACTGTTTACTGTTAGAGAGCCAATGATGCTAATTAGATTTTGTTGATAGATTTATCGGGTTTTGAGAACCGCATTATAATGGATTATGTATTAAAAAGTGAGTAGAAAGAATCTAAAAAAAAAAAAAAAACCTGAACAAGCATATGAAAACAGTGATATCTCTGATATATTTTTCATTTTTCAACTGAAATGAACATATGAACATATGAACATATGAAATGAACATACCTGAACACTCCTGCTTGATGAACTAATAACTGTAGGCTAGGGGTGGGCAATATTATATTGTATACAATATATCGTGACACAGAAATATCATGATATTAAAAATCCATCTTGTGATACAGGGCTGTTCTGTCTTAAAAGTAGTCTGTTATTTACTGTAAAGCTTTAGGTGTATTTATTGTATAATTGTTTTAGTTTGTAGTTTATATGCATGCACTAAATATTCTGCAATATTTTTTGCAGCATTATATTATTTTATGCTATATTTATATATATTTTGCCACATAATGATTATGCTGCTATACTCTTATACTATATTCCTGAAATTAATTATTATTTAATTATATATATATTTTTCTGTTTTCCTATATCGCCAAGTATATCATTATCGCAAAAATACCATGAAATATCGTGATATTATTTTAGAGCCATATCGCCCACCCCTACTGTAGGCTGTATAAGTTAGCTCATTCATCTAAAAAACTCATTCAAATATATAAGTAATTGGTTTTTAGGGAGTTAAAGGGAGATTATATATTTCTAAATGACTGTTTACAGGAGTTAATGAAACACTTAAGATATTACTTAAGGGAACCTTAATACTTAAAAATGAGATATACCTTTAATTGTGTGGAATTTTAACACTTCAGACAGATCAGAACAAGCCATGCGTTATTATTTCTCCTTATCAAATGACTTTGTTGCGTTCAGTGCTGTTTTAATGCAGCAGACCAGAGCAATGATAGAAACCCTAATAATAAAATATAAAGCACAGGACTACAGGATTAATTATAGCGATAGGAGTCTGCTTTTTTTAGCTAGACAATTCATAAACAGAACACAGAACAGCTTCAGCAGTTAGCTAGATTAATTGAGTTTCACAAGTAATACACACCGTTTGCTTTGCTGCAAAATAAAGACTAAAAATAAGGGAACTTGCTGGTGTCAGAAATGCTCTAAGTTCGCTCTATTTTGTATAAACAAAATCAGGAAGTGGCATGGTCTGCCTTCACACACACACACACACACACATACACACACACACAGAAAGAGAGAGGAAGTTTGAACCCATTTTTGAATTATTGCTTAGCTAACTACGTTAACTATTGTGTTTCTGAGAGCATACTGGAGCCAGCTGTATGAACATTATGTTTTCACATTAAGAGCTATATTTATTATTATTTAATTGTATCTGTTTTAATGTAACTTATCTACATTGACTCTGTGCTTAACCAGAAGCATTCATATCAGCTTGATATTAATTCGACAGGGGGAAGAAGGCGGGTAAGAAGGCGGGTAACTTAATTTAACAGCATTAGAGTTAGCAAACCCAGGCTATAATTTAACCTGAAGCACTAGAAACTTATTTTTTAATGTAATTAAAAAGTAAATAAGAGTGATAAAATGAAAAGTTCTGCACTTGTTGGCGTTTTTAACTATTTAAATCGGGTAACTACTTCTATAAACTGTAAATAAACTAATACATAAGCTAGGTGGGCTAGTAATTAACCGCTGCATGTAACGTTAAATAAATAAAGCTAAGCTAGCTTAACTGGTTACCTAGGTTACCTAACTAGCTAGTGTAGCTAATTTAGCGCTAGCTAACCCAGCTAACTAACTAAATACCTACCTATCCTCTCCTCTCCTCACCTGAGAGCACTCTCTATCACACTTTATCACTCTTTCTCCTGCTTTTTAGTATACACAGAGCCTCCTCCTCTCGTACCCCCTCCCCGCTCACCTGACTCTAACCCGGAGAAAGCCCTGAGCCCGATTTAATCACACTCACCCCAAACACAGCCGGTAATCGAGTCCACAGGCGAGGTCAGGTCGCTACGGTAAACCAGCTATAAAACACCAGCAGCTGCAGCAGTGGCGGCTCGGCTCGGCTCGGTTCAGCTCAGCGGCTCATTGTGCAGCGCAGCCGTGTGTCTCCATTTTCCGGGTTGTCGGATGAGAAGCGCAGCGCTGCCGCTCGTGTCAGTCTCTCACACACACAAACACACACTCCTAACTATAAAAGGCATTGATTTAGAGAGGGGAAGTGAAGAGAATTAGCATACGCAGCTCCCTCCACCAGCAGCAGCAGCGCGCCGAAAACAGTCTGATTCACTTCTCTGAGTCGACTCTTTTGAACCGCCAACAGGTTTCAACAGGTTCAACGATTGACATACGATTACATACAGCTCTGAAAAGATTATTAGACCACTTCAGTTTCTGAATCAGTTTCTCTATTTTTGCTATTTATAGATATATGTTTGAATAAAATGAACATTGTTGTTTTATTCTATAAACCACATACAACATTTCTCCCAAATTCCAAATAAAAATAGTAATTTAGAGAATTTATTTGCAGAAAATGAGAAATGGTCAAATTAACGAAAAATACCTCAAATAATGCAAAGAAAACAAGTTCATATCGTTGCTGCCCAATGAAAAACAGGTATCTCCATTTTTGTTGATTTTTAGTTTACTACATAATTTGAACCCCCAAACTGTCCCTTACACTGTGCCACACTTTATGAACAGACCAAAATAAATACTTTAAAATGACCTGAAATAAACAATTTTACATTGACTTCCATTGAAAGTTTAGAATGTTTTTTCTCTCTCCTGTAAAGTGGCTGTTTTGGAGATACTTGTTTTTCATTGGCTAGAGACAATGTTCATTCTGAAACAACAACAGCAATACTAAGAGTTCAGAATCAATATTTGGTAGAATAACCAAGTTTTTATTTATTTTTTTTATATCACAGCTTTCATGTGTCTTGGCATGTTGTCCTCCACCAGTCTTACATTCTGCTTTTGGGTGACCTTATGCCACTCCTGGCACAAAAATCCAAGCAGTTCAGTTTGGTTTGATGGCTTGTGACCATCTATCTTCCTCTTGATTATATTCCAGAGGTTTTCAATTGGGTTTGAATGACACTGTCTTGATTTGATGGTTCTTCATCCACACCTTAATTGATCTAACTGTGTGAAATTGAGCATTGTCCTGCTGGGGAAGTTGGGTTGGGGAACATTGCCAGAGCAGAAGAAGGCAAGTTTTCTTCCAGGATAATCTTGAATGCAGCTTGATTCATGCATCATTCACAAAGACCAAACTGCCCAATTCCAGCCTTGCAGACGCATCTTCAGATCATCACCGATCCTCCACCAAATTTAACAGTGGGTGCAAGACATTTAGGCTTGTACACCTCTGCAGGTCTCCTTCTAACCATTTGATGAGCAGGTGTTGAGCAAAGCAGTAAATTGAACTCATCTGAGAAGATGATCTTACTCCAGTCCTCTATGGTCCAATTCTTATGATCTTTTGCAAACTTCAGTCTGGATCTTGTTTGCTTCTCTTTGAAGGTTTTTTTTTAGCAAGTACTGCCTTTAAGAGATTGTTTTGAACTGTTCTTTTAATGCACTTCACCCCAGCTGCCATTTGCCATTCTTTTTATTGGTCTCTTGATGTCATCCTGTGGTTATCTGAATGACATTCAAATAAGTTGACGGTCAATCTTCAGACCTGAACCCCATTGAAAAAACTCTGAATGTAATCATTTAACATGTAACTTGGTCACAAGCCATCAAACAAATCTGAACTGCTTGAACTTTTGTTCTAGGAATGGAATAAGGTCACCCAAAATCAGTGTGAAAAACTTGTGGAGAGCATGCCAAGATGCATGAAAGCTGTGATTAAAAATGAGGATAATTCCACCAAATATTTTTGGATCTTTTTAAACATTATTTTGACTATTTCTCATTTTCTGCAAAATAATGCTTTAAATGACAATTTTTTTTTTGTAACTTGGGAGAAATGTTGTCAGTGGTTTGTAGAATGAAACCACAATTTTCATTTTACTCAAACATATACCTATAAATAGTTAAATCAGAGAAACTGATCATTTTGAAGTGGTCTCATTTCTTTCCAGAGCTGTATATATTATTTTCTAATACATTCATTAAATTATTATATATTTACACAGAGACTTAGTTTAGACACAATGTCTTAACCGTTTATTAATGTAAAAGTTTTAATGAGACATTTTACATTCCATATCACTAGTTCTGACCTGACTTCTAGAACAAAATGTTAGCTAAAATATAAGTAATGAAATTGTTAAACATTAAAATATTTACAGTGAATTTATCTGATTAAATTTAGAATTTGATATCAATATGGGATACAAATCTTATGGGATAAAACTTGTAGAGATGCTACAAAAAAAAAAATTCAGACCAGAGAATCAACTTACAGGGTTCATTAATCAAAAGATGAACCAGATTCAAAATAACTGATTTGTAATAGAGCTGGACATCGCTACCAAACATCACTACTGGGACAATTTGTGCTGAACCTTGGAGATGCAAATCTTTTGATTCTTTTGTTGCTCAGGATTAATTAATCAACTTCATTCATGTTAATTAATTTTATTTTAAATTAGCCTTAGTTTGGACGCAGTACCCAGTATCTTTAATTTAAATTTAAAATTGTTATAAAATTGTTAATTTATATTAAAAAATAATTGTGTACAGTTTGAGTTGGATTAATGCAGATTTATTAATTTAGTATATGTCTGAAGCAATTAATTAAAATATTGTATACTGAAGACTTGTCCAAGAGCTGGACATCACTACCAAACAATTGCTGGAGAGATTAGCGTGTTTACTGAAGCATTTACTCATAAGTGGATATATGACTATTTTTAACTGTCAATCTGCTTTAATGAATCGATTTCATGCACATAAGCTTCTCTTCATTCACTTTATTTTTACAGTAAGCCTCATAAACACAAATAAATAAACACATTAACCAAAACGTGAGGTTCATTTAAAAAAATTAAACAATTCAAAACAACTGATTCGCTCAAGAGTCTGGCATTGCTACCAAACACCTGCTGGAGGATTTTGTTCTTTACTGAAACACTGATTCTTAAAGTGAGATATGACACATTTGAACCGATGATCAGATTTAATGATCCGATTTCATTCAAGTGAACTTCTTTTATTTGCAGTGAGCCCTAGTTTAGATACAAAGCCTAATGTCTATATTTATACTGGAATCAGACTACCTTTAGATTTGGAAAAGGACTAATGGATATTAAATAATTACTGTTATTGTACCATTTGTTGTTATGTTTGAGTTTTAATGCATATCATCGAGGTCTAATGAAAAACATGTATGTCCAAAACAGCAATTTAAAAGGAAAGAGATAGAAAACTCTAAAACTTCTTAAATTTCAATGGAAGGTCAGGTCACTTTGGAGAATTTCTATTGATACATTCATCAAGATATATTCAGATAGTATAAGAGACTGTGTGTGTGTTTAAATTATATAGTAAACTATAAATATGAAATGGAAATAATTGTTTTTCATTGGAGAGCGATGATATATGTGGTTTATATATTTAAAGCAAATAATAAAAACATTGCATTTATGACACAAAAACACCAATTCAGACTCATGAATCAGCTCACGATTCAAAAGAACTAATTTACTCAAGAGACTCAGTCCGGTGAGAGGCGCTACCAAACTGTTGCTGGTAAGTTTTGTTTGTATACTGAACCCGTGAGTCTTAAATGGAGAATAGAGACAAGCACACAAACAGTTTCAACGTAAAATATTTATTCATAGATTGCGAAGTTGTTTCTTCTGACTAAACTTACAGTGCAGCAAAAACACAAGACGAAAACCGAAGGGAATGAGTGGCGAAAATACAGTTTAAAATGGTCCGTTATTAGCTCATCCAGTTCTGACAGAACATGTGAAGCTGCCATTTACAGAGTTTCCCCAACTTCAGCTGAGCTTTTTGTAGTCTGTGATACAAAAGCCGGCAACACAAGACTATCACCTGTTAATGGATTACCCAAGACTACATGAAATGTCTCCTATCTAAACAAGAATTTCACACTTTTTCTTTTTTTTTTTGGTCCAAGTAACAGACTCATCATGGGGGGGTTAAAACTACACAGTACAGGAATGGTGCATCAGTGGTTGGTTTTGCGTAGTTTATGGAGTGTCACTGGTTTCGCTTGTGCTGAGATCTTAAGTCTTTTTGTGGTTTACCCCAGTTATAGCTAATGCATTTAGTAACATGTCCTAAAGACAAATGAAAATTCATTTATTCCCTATACACTCGAAGGGATGCGACCGATCCCTTTTCATACTGACATACTGTAGCCCTATAAGTGGCAAATACTATCAACAGCAAATTAGTACAGCAGGCGTTCATTAATACACACCGCCTTCTGTTAATACGACAATACATTAAAAACCCTAGAGTGAAAGCTGGTCTCCCTGGTTGAGGAAAGCTCAGGAGGCGTTAAGCGTTAAGTTCATTCTGAGCCGTGTTACTGAGCCAGTCACTCATTGCTTTGTTCTCCTGATTTCAAATTCAAACAAAAACAAACAAACAAACAAACAACCGTACAAACAAACTAATAAAAACGAAAGTCACATTCCACGGTTACTGTTAAGTAGACGATTAAAAAAAGATTTGCATCCTGAACCTGTATTACCAGTGCTGGTCATCGTGTGCAGGTCCACTGTCTAGCCGTTCTAACCAGTTTCCTTCCTTTCCATACGTGAGGCGGGAAAAGGTCAGGACAAATGGCTTTAGATGGATCGGGCAGAAGAGCAGGTACACCAGGTGTAGTACTCATGCTATTCGCCACGACCCAGAGGGACAAGGACACTTTCCCAAAGCTCAGCAACACTGGCTTAGGCGAGAGTGTAGTGTGTAGTGTGGACTAGGACACTGACCAATAACACCAGGTGTCCTCCTGTGGAGCTGGAGGTGAGTCTTTACCACAGTACTGAAAGCTATGAGACAAGGTGATGACTGCGCTCCCGTTTTCCTTCCTTCTGTTTTTTCTTCTTTTTTTTTTTCAGTATGATGCGCCATGACAAGCAAGCAACCTAAACTCAATTCTCTAAACTGAGTTACGTTCGTTGTATGCATAGATGAGAGATGAGATGCTGTGAGGTCTACAACCATTAAAGTCTCTGGTCATCATCATGCCACTGTATGTCTATCAACACTGATACGATATTCAGTAAAAACCTTCATCACTATTCTCTCCGTCCGTCAAAGTCGTTCCAGGACTCCGAGAGATGACTCTTCTGAAAACGAATGCTAACGCTAAGCTAAAATGTGTTAGAGCTCCATAAGCAAGCAGGGGGGGTTAACATACGTTTTTTTTGCACACTTACATCATACATAAGTACATAAATATACACTTACATCTGTGCATATGTATGTACATAGACACATGTAATATGGACATACATATAATTCCATATGTGCACACACATACACAAAGTTACAGCATACACTGAGAAGAATGTTAAGTGCTAGTTTTTGTTTCGTTTTTTTTTCCGAGGATAGCTACTGCAGACCCAGGTCAGCATGCTGGGCCGCCATGGCTACGGTAATACTGGTAGGCAGGATAATGCGGTTTCTTAACGACAGGTACTGTACGGATATTACCCTTTGTTTCCGAGAGTGTGCATATGATCCTATATATATTTTTCTGTATTTTCTCTTCTGTTCGGGTTCTTGCGATTTGGTTGGGTTACAGCAGCTATATACAGAGAAGGAGGAAGAGGAGGTGGAAGGAGCCCCACAGTCCGGTGAGAGGCGAGGGGCGTGGTTTGTGCTAGTGGGAGTGGCCTCACACCTGCCAGTCATGATGTCAGTCAGACAGAATGTGCACAAAGGACATGGGGAAGACTCCTTTTCTCTCAGGTTGACCCTCTATGTGCCCGATCTGAAACAGATATAAAGCATATTGGCGTTAATGATACATTAGCATGCTTTCACATACAGCAGGGATAATGTGCATGAATGTTCTACTGCAAGATACTGGAGGTACAGTTACATCATACTCACCCACCACTCCTGGTCCTCTTCTCCAGTGACAACGATGACCTCTCCCTCAGCGAACGTCAGCTCGTCATCGTTGTCTGCTTGGCAATCGTAGATGGTCTTAACCCTCTTCATTTTGCTCTTCCCCTGAAATGCAAAGCATAAGCACATTTTATCTCGTCATCTCATTGGCATATCAGGCAAGACATAATTGCAAGGTACCCAAAGTTTGTTTCTGCCTAACATTGCTCAGATCCATCGAGGACTAAACTTTACAAGACACAGCCAGCTTGAACGTTTCGGCTGTTTGTGTGTCAGCATATCTAGTATGATCACCGGCTCACTGGTTGTTCTTTCTTGGAGCAATTGTGGTAGGTACTTTCTGGGAACACCCCAAAAGAAATGTTAGCTGTTTTAGAAATATTATAACCCAAATTTCACAGTTTGGATTATGTAACAGTAACTCAGATCCTTATATATGTCGTATGTATACTGTTCCAAGGTCTTGCCATGGATTGGAAAGTTTCTCAACCTAACCATCATCAAAGTCTGCAGACCTCAAAAGATTAGGATAGTGCTTTGTATTTAAAAGAACCTCACAATCAACAAAGGAGTTTGGTTAAATATATTGTTATATATTGTGAGTTTAAACACAATTTAAAACAAGCCATCGACTGTCATCAATCTCTTCATCCCAATCTTACAGCTTTATTTATCTTTATTCTTCTCACATTACCGGGACAAAGTCCTTATAGGTGACAGTCATTCTGATGTAAACGGAATTTAGATATTAATGATTCTTTGCCATGTTTTGGTCAAAACTTTACCTAATTTTTATTTTTTTGGGGGGGAATCTTACACAACTAGAAGTTTTTCAGACAAACAATTTAAATATCCTTAGCTGGCTACATGATGAAATGAGAGGGCAGGAACTTTTGCTTCTAGACGTTGTCCTTGACAATGTAAAAGGCTTCTGGAAATCAGGTTGTCTTTTAGGAGCCTAGCTTTTCACAATTTTTATCAATTTTTATGAAGCTTAAATTAGAGCCATCCGCACCTACATCTGCAATAAATTAGCGATTAACTAGCTTCAATGCTACAAAGCAAAGCTACAGAAGCAAACTTCTGGAACTACATTTGTGTTCCAGAAGCAAAACTGTGACCGTAAATTCTTGCCAAAAAATGACATCTCCCCTGATTTTTGCATGAGTACTACTGGTACTATTAATACTCACCATGTTGATCTTGCGTGGCAAAGGAACAGGCATCTCTACAGCACCCGCCGGTGCACCATTAGTGTCCTCGCTGGCCTGTCTGGGTGAGAGCTCCCCCTGCTGGCTGGAGGTCTGTCCCTCAGACAGCTGCGGTTTGGGAGAAAGCTCCTCTTGAGTTGGCTGTTTCTGTGCCGGCTCTGTGGCCGTGGGTGCCGGGGGTTTGGAGGCGAGGTCAGAGAGCTGTGGCTTAGGCGGGAGGTCCTTCAGTTGAGGTTTGGGTGGCAGATCAGAAAGCTGGGGTTTGGGGGGTAATTCAGATAACTGCGGTTTTGGGGGAAGGTCGGACAGCTGCGGCTTGGGGGGCAGGTCTAAGACGTGTGGCTTGGGTGGAATCTCGCCAGGCTGGGGCCTCTCTGCCGCCTGTGGTATTTTGGGCGGAGGCTCTGTGGGTCTGGTGATTGTGTCTGAGGCTCTTATAGGCGTGTCTGAAGCTCGGTTGGGTATGTCTGAAACTCTGGTAGGCGTGTCTACACTCTGGCTGGGCTTCTGCAGCACCTCAGGGCCTTGATTGGTCTTATCCACTGAAGGGGCATTGACTGGAGTCTTTCGTAATGCCACTGAAAAAAAGAAAGAAACATAGGGACAAGATTTTTTTAAAACATGATAGGTAAAACTGAGCATATTAAGCAGGGCTGCAACTATTGTATATTTATGATAAATAAAACTACTATTAAGTTTACCAAGATTAAGTCTATCTAAAAAACATAGGCCATCATTCGTGCTCTAATGCTCCACTACTGTACATTAGAGTGACATCTCTAATGTAGGGTTCTATTTTTGTTCTTAAACATATGGAAAGGTATTCAGCCCCCCTATATTAATAATTAGTAGAGCCATCTTTCACTGCGATTACAGCTGCAAGTCTTTTGGGGTTTGTCTCTACCAGCTTTGTGCATGTAGAGACTGAGATTTTTGCTCATTTTTCTTTGTAAAACAGCTCAAGCTCATCCAGGTTGGATGGAGAGCATCTGTGAACAGCAGTTTTAATTTCTTGCCACAGTAGCACAATGAGATTTAGGTCAGGGCTTTGGGCCATTCCAACACATGAGCATTCTTTGATCTAAATCATTCCACTAAAGCTCTGGCTGTATTTTTAGGGTTGTTTCTTCCCTGACCCTGCTGAAAAAAGCATCTCTACAGAATGATGCTGCCACCACCATGTTTCACAGTGGGGATGGTGTTTTCAGGGTGATGAGCAGTGTTACATTTCCGCCACAAAACTTTGATTTCATCTGACTACAGCAGGGGTGTCAAACTAATTTTGGCCGAGGGCCACATTGGCATATTGGCTGTCCTCTGAGGGCCAGATGTAACTTATAAATGTAATAAAATGTAACCAAATGTAATATTAAATGAATGTAATTACTCCTTAATGTTAAATAACTCTCAATATATTATTTATTCAATCAAATATTACAGTTGCATGGAAAAATTTTTTTGCTTGTTGCTCTATTAACATAAATCCTTTTAATTTGTCATGTTATGAAATCCAAAAACTCCATCAATCAAGAACCAAACAATTCAAGTGAATAGAAATGACATCAAGTTATATTAACTTTGATCAAAACGTTTGATAGTGAAATAAGGCTTAATAAATATAAAATCAAAAATTGTGAGCTGTGAAGAACATTAGCAGTTCCTCATCCAACCACTAGTCGGAGCTGCAGCAGCAGCACAAGCCCGCAGTCTTTACTAAGTCAGAGCTACAGGCCAGCCACGGGCTACAGAGCTCAGCTGAGCCAGTCTGGAGCGTTTTTAAAATGTTTAAGTTCTTCTGTGTATGAAATAAAGATTTTTAACCCCACTAACCGGATAATACAGCTCTCTACAGTTCATCTTTCAGCCCAAGCAGCTAACAGCAGCAGTTTAGAGCAGCGTCACGGAATCACTGCTCGAATTACATTAAAAACAGGTCAGTTAGCGCGCTGCTAACCTCATATTTTTTTATAACTACGGAGTTTATTGGAGGTTATTGGAAGGGTTATTGGGGGCAGAAATCAGTAAAGGCTGGTTAGATAAGTGATTCACGTCCTCGTCCTTTGCTGAGGTGAAACTGCGACTAGCGCTGTCACAGTGATGTTTATTAATGTCATTAAAACAGATTTTGTCAGGTATTGTCTTATAAATATTTACACATAACTTATATCTCTCCTAAAAAGCGTTTATTTTGGTCAGTAACACTCTTCGTAACACAAAAGGCATACCGGTCTTTCGCCTTGAAACACAGCCGTCCGTCTGCATCAACTTCTCTTTTTCTGGACATTATGGGATAAACATTTGTATGTCTCAATTCCATCCGCGAAGTTACGCCTTCCCTCCGGCAGGGTTTCCACATCAATGACTACACTGCCGTGTAGTGGCAGTAAGCCGTGACTTTGCGGGTAATACAATCGACAAGCATTGTGGGAAATGTAGTTTTTGGTCAAAGAACGCTCCTGACCTATTTATTATAGACACTAAGATCTTACAAGGTCTCGCGGGCCACATAAAAGGACGTGGCGGGCCACATCTGGCCCGCGGGCCTTGTGTTTGACACATGTGGACTACAGCATCTTACAGCACCCCTGTCCCATGAATTGTGGCAAAATGTAAACAATGGATTTCTTTTTGCCACTTTTCTATAAAGGCCAGATTGGTAGAGTGCATAACACAAAGCCTCTTGTCTTCTTTTCTAACCAGTGCTCTCCTTGCTTAATCTGTCAGTTTGGGTAGATGGCTATGGCTTACTATGTCTGAGGTGTAGAAAACTTTTACTGAATAATTTTGCAAGCCACCAAGCCACTGTAGTTTGCCTTAGCATACTGAACTCGTACAAATATACTCACAAATGTCCAATAATAATCACTATATACTCACATTTGGCTTATTCATGACAGTTTACTCTGCAGCTTGTGTTTAATTTATTTTATTTGCACTAATATCCCATGTCCCATATATCCTTTATCTTACCATAGTAAAGGTCTAGACTAAAAGTGTTTTATTGTACTGTGGAACCTTGTATTAGTATGTAATTTCATTGACATTGAAATGATTCAAAATGAATGGAACTGAACTGAATTGAAGAACAGTAAAGAGCTCACCTTTTTGAGGTAGTTTGGGTAAGACTCTTGGCCCGAGTGTTGATTTAGTATGACTAGAAGTAGTGCTGCAAGAGGGAGAAGAAGAGGATTGCAGTGAGCCTGCTGTTTCCATATAATGATTATGTAATAATTACACACAGACAGTACATAGCTGTGTAAATTGTGGTCTGCTGGTAATCACCTTTGCTGCTGCTGAATTCCTTCAAATTTATTAGCAGGGGATGTCCTATTCGCAGGTGGAGGAGTCAACTCGCTTCCTGTGTATAATAGGAAACACACTGTTATAGTTCACGCTCATCTTAGGAGTTAGAAAAGAGGAAATGCACTCAGGTCGGACATGGGTGACTTCAGTTTACGTCATTAGAGCTCTGGACAGTGAAGAGAAGATTGCAGCAGCATCATTTTCCTGTCAGGAAGCTCTAACAGTCTCACACAGTCAAATAGAGGAACCGGAGACTAGCATCTATTACCAAGCTTACAGTTTTAATGAAGAGAGAGGAGGAGATTCAGTCAAGCTATTCCAGTTACGTAACAAATTAAAATCCAGAAAGTCCCTCTGCTGTTGCTCTGTATGTTGGTGAAGAACTAATGATGGATATTCTGTGTTTTTGTCTGTTTTTAAAATTTGAAATGAAAGAAATGACTACGGTTAGCTCACCTTTGCACTGTGGACCCTGGAGCACAGGGCTGGGAGGGTCTGAGAGTGTGCGCTTGTGGCCTCCTGGAGGAGGAGGAGGAGCTCTCTTCTTGGACAGGGTGGAGCTGCCGCTTGTACATGTCTGGGAGCCCAGAGGGAGGGAGGTGGGAGGGCCAGTGGAGGGAGCTGAAAAAGAGAAAAAGAGGAAGAAAGAGAGAACAAAAGTGAAAAATAAATCCCATCATCATTTATATAGACTTATGCAGCATTATGTGGAAAATTCTGTCTTTTTTTAATCCTGGGATTCCTTCTTATATTTTTTTATCCTCGCCATAGGAATGAATGGGGTGCAAAGTTTTTCAAAACATTTCAAATATAACAATTCAAACAACTTTAATACCACCTAGCAACACTCTAGCAACCACAAAACATCTTCTTAGTAACCCATCTGGCATCCACTTAGCAACACAACCTAATGACCACCTGTTATTAGAGCATGGTCACATCCTTAATCAGTGAGCTCGCACAGTGCCCCACAGTGTGGCTTTCTGAAAATACACATGAGCAAATAAGTCTACTTGACCATTTACTAAAGTTTTTTATCTTTAAAAAAACATATTACAATCATACCTTCCATTACCATATTTTTTGCACTATAAGGTGCACTTAAGTAATGAATATTGCGCCTTATGTATGAATTACATTACATTACATTACATTACATTTAGCAGACGCTTTTGTCCAAAGCGACTTACAATAGTCAAGTACAATGTAAAATAAGTTGAAAGGTAAAACATCTTTGGATAGGGATAAAAGGAGGTCAAAGGGGAATAATAGGATAGAGGAGTGAAGGAGGGAAAGAAGGAAATGAGGTTAGAAGTAGTTAGTGTGTTAGAGGTGTTAAGAGAGTAAGTGCTCTTTGAAGAGCTCTGTCTTCAGGAGTTTATTAAAGATAGTGAGAGATTCTCCTGATCTGGTAGTAGAAGGTAGTTAGTTAGAGGTGTTAGGAGAGTAAGTGCTCTTTGAAGAGCTCTGTCTTCAGGAGTTTCTTAAAGATAGCGAGAGATTCTCCTGGAGAGAATTCTACCGGTCAGGTTGTAAGCAGCAGTAAAGCCACTCTGCTGAAGTGCATCGTTATAAAGGAGTTTCAGTGAAGTTTTTTCCAGCACAGAGGCTGGAGCAGTATTAGCATTAGACTCTTACCACAGCACTAGCCCTGGCTTACCTGGGTTCCTCAGTGTAGATCTGTCAGGTGGTATTTACTAGCGTTAAGTGCGATGCTGCTAACTGCGGCAGTTACAGTTTTAATCACTTAGGCACCCACAATCCCCCCACCAACAAACACACACACAGCGACGAGACCTGCTGAATTAGAAAGGAAACATAGCGACACCCTTGTTCCTTACTAGTGTCACATAGTGTGCCTTATAATCCGGTGCGTATGATCTGCTGTAATCTAGGTTTCATAACTTGGTTTCAGAGTAATATAGAGACACGATACATCTTTATTATAGATTATAATAAATAGCACTAATTGCACTATCTAACCAAATATCAATTATGAGCGAGTATTCCAAATTGGAAAAACAGCAAAAGTCTGATAACTTTCAGAAATTAAATCCTAGTTTCAATCCCAAAACAGGAAAAATCTAGTGCATGTATCATCATCTGTATATACAGCTCTGGAAAAGTAAGAGATCACTTCAGCTTCTGAATCAGTTTCTCTAATTTTGCTATTTATAGGTATATGTTTGAGTAAAAAATGGCTGAAATAACAAAAAAATGTTTTCATACCTCAAATAATGCAAAAAAACTAAAAAAACAAGTTCATATTCATAAAGTCTTAAGAGTTTTGAAATCAATATTTGGCTGAATAATCCTGGTGTAACAATACTGTTTTTTTCCCTCTACCAGTCTTACACACTGCTTTTGGATAACTTTATGCCACTCCTGGGTTTTTAATTTGGTAAAATCAAAGAAACTCATCATTAAGTGGTCTCTTATTTTTTTCCAGAGCTGTATATGTCTGCCTCAGTGTAGTGATTTATCAGGGTCTACACAGAGTTCATAAAAAGTCCTTAAGTATACAGATATGCTTTTATGTGCTAATTGTTGCAAATTCACTTTATATATGTCAATTAGTTTTATTTTTTAATAAGTCAGTCCTGATTCTGTTAGTCTCTCCCTCCTGGTGAGCTATACAGTATGTATAGCTCACCAGGAGCTTCAATTAACAATGCTGTCAGATGGCAAGTTTTTGTAATGACATTATAACAGAAAAGGTTGAGTAGCTGCTTTTCTAATTGTGTTAGTTGTGGAATCAGAAAATGTAGTTCAGTAACACAAAAAAACTACAGAAGTTAAAAAATGACACTAGAAAATATGAAACACATTCTAGAGAGCACAGAAACAACAATGCAGCTCCTCGGTCAGGTGTGACTGGAATGGAAAGTGCAGTATTATACTGTGGCCTGGGGCGACACATTCCTGCTATTCCTGCTCAGGTATTAAGTAAACACTGGCTGCCTGACTGCCAGCAGCACGGGTCAGGAAAAGGGCGTGTCTCCAGCACTCACTGTTCTGGGCTCATACGTGATTATTGCTGGGTGTGTAGCGGTGGTGTGGATTCATTTTCTGTGAGATAAACAGAAACAGTCTTCCCCTCGCAACCAGCAGAACTAAATACAACATCAGTTACAGCCCATGCTAATACAGCTTCCTTTTTACATGTTAAAAGCTGCTGATGTGCTGTAGAGTGGTGTTATTTCCTCCCTCAGGCTATATTCAGTAGCTCTTATTCTCACTTATTGAGTTATCGTAACCCATGTTCTATAGCAGAAACAGGCCTTTTTTTTGTGTGCTGTGGTGAGACATCCGTTTCTGTATGCTTTTAAAGTGCGTGGTTTATAGGGTGTACCATATACAATTGTTTAATATAATACAGGGAGGTCCTGATAACCTGATCCTTTAGAAAAAAGTAAAAGAATAATAATAAAAAAGAACACCTCTAAGTTGTCCCTTAAGGTTTTTTTATTCATATTAAAAAAGATACAAAATAAACAAGTATTAAATAGGCATAGGCAAGATCACGATTCATTTTGCTGGTAGATCTGTTTGGGAGAGAGTCAGTAATAATAAAGCAGTGTAGTTTAGGTTTGGCAGACCAGATTTATTAGTGACTTTTTTATTGTATTATAATATAGAGAAGTTTTGATACTTTTTTTTTTAAAGAGAATATTGTAATGTGGTGAGTTACTGAGGTCATCAGCGCTTTAATAGAGAACATAAAAGCTAGTGTAGCTGCATATATTGCAGTTTTTTTTAAATATTTCAATTTAAAAAAGACAAAACTGTGTGTGTGTGTTTGTGTCAGCAAATTTTGAAAGAGAAAGTGCTTGAGAGTCTTCAGCACAGTGACGGTATGTTGAGAGTTTGGGGGAAAGTTAAGAGAGGATGAAAGTAGCAAATAGCTCTATGGGTAGCCTGCTGGATTAGCCTCTGTGACGGCCATAAACCAGCATTGAGCAACATTGTAACAGTGCAAACAGGAATGAACACACTTACAACATGAGACTTTTACTGCCAGTGTGAATGCAGCATGGGCATTCTCAATGTGCTTGAGTCTATTGTGAACTAATGGATTACCAACGTAATGTTAAAACAGTGATCTGGATCTGTTCCACCCGATTTTAGTCCTTTGAATATTATGTGATTGACCCCGATTTCGGATTTTGTGATCGAGGCTATCCCTAATATAATAAAATATAACCATAAAGTGTGAATCTCTTTTTTTGTGGTAATAGCTGTATTCTGTCTTGAAAGCAGTTCTTTTTTTTTTTCTTTTTTTTTACTGTGAAGCTCTAAGAGTCAATTTTGTATAATTGTATAAAGGCTCCTCAAGTGAAAGTTGTCTAGCTTTACTAAACTTTCACACAAAGAAATCCAGACTGTTCTCCTACCTGGTTCCCCAATAGTGGAACAAACTACCTTCCACTACCAGATCAGGAGAATCTCTCGCTATCTTTAAGAAACTCCTGAAGACAGAGCTCTTCAAAGAGCCCATACTCTCCTAACACCTCTAACACACTAACTACTTCTAACCTCATTTCCTTCTTCCCCTTCTTCACTCCTCTATCCCACTATTTTCCTTTGACCTCCTTTAGGCCCTAACTAAAAATGTTTTTGCCTTGAACTTTTATGTCCTCTATTGCTAAATACATAATGATGTACATTATTATTTGTCACTTTGGATAAAAGCGTCCGCTCAATGCAATGTAATGTAATGCCACATTTAAATGTTTACATCGTCGCTGTCCTATGAAAAACAATTATCTCCATTTTTGTAAATTTTTACAAAACTACATAATTTAAACAGACAAACTGTCCCTTACACTGTGCCAAAATGTCTTGATGAACGGACCAATAGAAACTCTTCAAAATGACCCGAAATAAGCTCTTTTTACATTGACTTCCATTGAAAGTTTACAAGGTTTTTTTTCTCTCTCCTGTAAAGTTGCTGTTTTGGTGTTTTTCATTGGACAGCGACGATATACATGTTAATATTTTTAATGAATATTTATTTAGTTGTAAATATCAGTAGTAAATACTTAATATGAAACAAATAGTTTTGCCTATCACACAGATTCCCTGAAATATTGTGATATTATTTGAGGGCCATATTAGCCTCCCCTAGTGGTAAGACATCCTTCTCTATGTGCTAAATGAAGTGAGTGGTCTGTACCTTTGGCGATGCTCTTGCTGGCCACCGCGGGGCCGTCAGCGCCGGGCGAGGATGGCTGATCAGTGGAGGTACTGTAGACAGGGTTGGCGAAGGCTCCGTAGGAGAGCCGCTGTTTGTCTCTGTGACCCAGGTAACCAGGCAAGGACAGCTTCTCCTGGGGGGAGACACTGGACGAGTGGCAGAAGCTCTGTGGCCGTGGAGAACGCTCCTTCTTCACTGGGCTCGGTTGCTGGATGGATTATAAAAAGCAAATGTAGCCTACATGTGTACATAATAACTGACTTATGATCAGACTATACGTGTTATTCTGGTGAGATCTTTTTAAAAGTTGTAATTATTCATTAGACACTGTAAATTAGAGCTAATTATGGAAATCAAAACTAAAACACAGACCTTTACATGTCCCTATTATAATGCAATAAAGAGTGTTTTAGAGTGTGTCTGTGTGAATCCTTTTTAACACAGAGGAGTATATGTGAGATTAGACACTGATATTGGGGAGAGGGCCTCGCACACAATCTCTCTTCTAGATCATCCTAAAGGTTTGAGATCAGGGATTTGTGGCCAGTCAAGTTGTTCCACAATAAATGTACCAAACACAATCTCTAGTGAAGCATACAACTGTCTAAAGAGTCTTGGTATGCAAAAGCATTATGATTTTGCTTCACTGGGACTAATGAGTCTAGGCTGATGCCTGAAAAACAACCCTATAAACCCTTTTACATTATCCCTTCTCAAACTTTATAAATGGCACAGGTAGTCACAATCAGGCAGGTTATGTTCTCCTGGCAATAGCCAAATCCAGACTCATCCATCAGCTGAAGAAGTATGATTTGTCAGTATGTTTTACACTACTTCAACCAAATCTTTGTATTGTGCATGGTAATGGAAGGCTTGCATGCAGCTACTCAACTACTTAACTTTTCTGCACTATGAACCGTAGAAATCGGTAGACCAAGCTCTGCAACTTCACATGATCTGAAGCTTTGTAGCTGAGTTGCTGTGGTTCATAAACTCTTCCACTCTAAAGTAATAGCACTCACAGTTGACAGTGGAATATCTAGGTGAGAATACATTTCAGAAACGACCTTGTTGCATTTTATTATAGTACCACTGTAATCAATCTTTTTATTAAGCTTTTTAGAATCACCTACTCTTCCACTAATGTTAAAAAATGCAGATTGCATGACTAGGTGTTTAATCACAAATGGTGAGTCACTTGTGGTGATGGGACTCAATATATAAGAGATGATTAATATATGTATGTTTGCTCATATAATGAATTTTGACTCTTTTGTGACTCAGAGGCATCTTTTGAGGCACAGAGGCATTTCCAATGCTGTAGTTCTTCTAATAGATCTAATACTGGTCTACAGCAGTCTAACCTTGTCATCCAGGTCATCATCACTCTCATCAATCTCCTCCAGCCGCAGGTTCCAGTCGTACTCCACGTGGACATGAGGGTTGAACTTCCCAGCTGCTGCCTCCACCAGCTACACACACACACACACACACACACACACACACAAATATACACGTACCTCAGGCTTAAAACCACACAGTTCCTCTTTTACTTTTGAATTACAGTTTAAAAACACAAGTATTGTTGCAAGTGCAGCTGAAATATCAGATTTGGCCAACAATAATCCACTTACAGGTTCTTCACACTGTGAGTTTTTTAACCTCCTCGCGATGTCCAAGGCTGTCTCCCCATTCTGATTGACTGAAACCACAGATTACATTAACCCAGGCCTGAATTATCTCAAGTGATGGAGAAAAACATGTAAGAATGCTATTTTATGTCTGTAATGAGCAGACAAGAAGACTCAAATCAAATGAACTAAAACATTTAATAGCTTTTGTATATCCATTGCATCGGGAGCCTGCGTGTAATATTTTATATTTCATATTGATCTTTTTATATTATAAACCATTCCTAAACAGTAAAAAACATGAATAAAAGGTCACATAAAATTAGTAAAAATGAGCTGTTACTTTGCCTCTATGCTTCTAGTACTACTGTTATTCCAGTTCATAGGCGGGGCCAGGTTAATGTTTCATTGGTTTATAAACTCATTTATTGGTCGGTTCACAGTCTATTCTATTGATGGACAACAGCTCTCAAACAGTGTTATGTGCAACAAAACATTTAAAAATAACATTAAAAAGGGTTTGAAAGGGTTAAAGAGTGAGTAAACTACAGGAACTGCAACTGTTATGCTTTAATGACTTTTACAGTTTTCCATGTACCAGTCTTTAAACACATTAAAAAAAAGGTTTAATTCTGTATTCACTCTTTCGCTCACCTAAATCAATAGAAGGTTTTCCCCTGAGCAGCAGCTTCAGACACTCTGGTCTTTCGTAGGTGCAGCAGTAATGGAGGGCAGTGTTCCCGCTGTCCGTCTGTCTGTCCAGAGGGCCACTGTCCAAACACACATAAACAAAAGTGCTTTACCGGAACCTCAATCCTTAATTTAGAACTTCTACTTTAGGCTTCATTGCAAACCCACAGGACACTCAGCACAGGTCCTTACCTATTCTGAACCAGGAAATCCACCAGAGGCAGGGAGGTCTGGTCTGAAGTCCGCACAGCAAAGTGTAAAGCAGTCTCTCCAGGGTCCTGCCACACACATTTGCAAACGTTTAAAAAAGTTATTTTATTGTAAACTGGTGTTTCTTGCTCCTGGGCTCCCCCTGCAGTCATAAAGTGTTTAAGCTATGATGCAGAACTCAAGGCCAGTTTATACTTCTGCATCAAGTTTACGCTGTAGCATACACATCGCTGCGTACACACCGCAGCACCTCCCTGAATATGCAGGATTCTTGCACCATTTAGAAGTCAAATTTAATGCTTTGACTCAATTTAATTTAAGACCCAAAAATGTACTCATAATTTCTTTAGTTCCCCAGTAATGTTATCTAACTTTTCACTGACGTGAGTATGATAGCTAACTCACGCTAATGTTAGCTAGCTCTCCGCTAACCTTTGTTCTATCCCTAGTAATGTTAGCTAGCTCGTTTAAGCTAGCTAAAGTTAGTATGTTAGCAGGCTTGCTGCTAACATTAGTATGATAGCTAACTCATGTTAATGTTAGCCAGCTCTCCGCTAACCTTTGTTCTATCCCTAGTAATGTTAGCTAGCTCGTTTAAGCTAGCTAAAGTTAGTATGTTAGCAGGCTTGCTGCTAACATTAGTATGATAGCTAACTCAATGCTAATGTTAGCCAGTTCTCCGCTAACCTTAGTTCTATCCCTAGTAACATTAGCTAGCTAGCTGTAGCAAGCTAAAGTTAGTATGTTAGCTAGCTTGCCACTAAAGTTAGTATATTAGCTATCTTGCCGCTAAAGTTAATATGTTAGTTTACTTGCCATTAATGTTAGCTAGCTCTTTGCTAACCTTAGTTCTCTCCCCAGATTAGATGTTTACAGTGTTTTCCCACCGGCATTAAACACATTGTCTGAAAATGTAATACCTACAGCAAATTTACATTAAATTTAAGACAATTTAAGACCTTAAATATTGTTGTATAAGCATTGTCATTTTAACCTTTACATGCATGTCTGGACAAGCTGAGAAATACAGAACCGTCCCTGAAATTGAAAGAAGCCTGTTAATTGAGGTAAGCATGTTATTTTATTTTATTTTTTTTGGCCTCCCACCCCACTTTTTTGAAGCTGCTAATTTAATAAAAAAAAATTTATAAATCTTGCTTTAAAACACAGAGGTCATTATCACATGCATATATTCTTTCACCAGCCAAGTATAACCTGTGGTCTGTTTGCTGAACATAGACAAAGTCTGGTCTAGACAATACAAATAGTTTTAACTGTAGACTGTTTAACTTCTGCGATTTGGTCTAGAACTAGGTTACATATGCGCACACATATGTATGTCTGGAAGCCGTGGATAACCAAGACATTTTCAGATCCTTTTAAATTAAAGGGTAGTGAAAACCTGCTCTACAAGTCCTACTATAGAAGTGGTGTAACCTTTTGTTTTGGAGGAAGGGGCAAAGGCCGCAAAACGTTTTGCACGCTTGAATGAAAAAAACAGCCCGGGTTTCAGATTCCGTGTTCAGAGCCTGGATTCCGACAATATCACTTGAAGCTGGTCATGCAATTTAGGAAGAGAAGTGTGTAACTGACAAATTCATGCTCCTCCCCCAAATGAGTGCTTTATAGCAATATCTGTTTATAGCAACTGTTGACAATGGTTGGTCAGTTCAGGGTTTCTCTATGAGTTCTGAATCTAAACAAAGTGTTTCTTCAACTATTCATTTACACATTTTACATAACTGATGTTGGCTGGAACAGCTCTGGGCAGTTTAGGAAACTGAGATTCTAAGTTCGTAGTTGGTCAGAGAGTCGGACATCTTGGCCACATTTATCCTTCTGATCTAACACTGAAATGTCAAACCACCACCATCACCACCACTAGATGAAACACTAAAAAAAGTCCCTGTGGGTGTTACTGAGGGAAGAAAGAAAAGCAGAAATGAATCTATAGACTAAAAAGCAAGGCCTGACTGCAGAGAGGACACTCAATGTACTGCTGCTGAACAGTTCCTAAACAATCAGTTCCATCATCATCTTATATTAAACACTACATCCACATTGTGCTGAACATTTATGGCCTATGATTCATTTTGTGGCCATCAGAAAACAACCTGGTGTAAATATGCTTAGTGGACATACTAAATATATAGTTATATCTCTTTAAACTTTCTTAACTACGTTGTAGTTAGAAAAGGACCAATCAGCATTTTGATTTGAGTCAATACCAGTGTTCAATCGACGATACTCACTGAGGTTGGGGCAAGATGCCATGTTATCCTTTACACTGTTTTCAGCCAATATCAATTGAAGATAATCTTTTAGCTTGATTGGCCAATCACCTATATTGATTGAGGGTGGGGCTGGACCTTATTAAAAACAATGGAATTTTGAGTACCAATAATTTCCATGCAGAACTGCACCGTGGAGTTCAGAGTCGAAGCACAACCGAAAAGGTCTGCTTCTCCAGTGCTTAAACAATATTTTGAAGGTAATTCCCTTGTGTGTGGTTTGCACCATTTTTACTACTTATAGACTGTGGTGACAGCGGTCTCTAGTGCAGGACTTCTGTAATGTTCTGTATCTTCTCTCAAAATAAAGTTTTCAGAAACCACACCACACCAAAACTGGAGATAAACTGATCAGTGTTTTAAGGGCCAATATTTATCTACATTAGTGAGGCCAAAACAGGATGACACAATAACCTTTTCATGTAAACTTAGCAATGCATCATCATGCAGGCCTTCTGTAATGTTCTGAATAGTCTTTTATTAAGAAAATTATTCTTATAATTCTTTAATTTTGTAGTCATTAATAATTTGGAAGCAAATCAGTTGATACTCATGCGTAGCAGACTGGTTTTTCCATTACTACTTCATCCCTTTGTTTTGACTGTTCTGATCATAGTTTTTATTAAACATCAAAGCAAACAAATGCAAAGGTATAGCTAACAGAAATCAGTCATCTGGTGACGGACTAAAATATTTAGACTAAAATTCTGCACTGAAAATGATATATTAAGAGTGTGTCTGTGTGTTACTGTGTGTAACTTTATACCTGTCCTGCCTCAGGGAATGGCTCCAGCATCTCCACCCCATCTGCATAGAGCTGCACCAGGCCAAGCAGGTCTCGAGTCCGCACCGCCTCGTACAGGTCCCCCTGCCTGGCTGTGGCCGTAGTGGCCGTCCGCCGTGCAAAACGGTGCTCCACATATTTAGCATTGATATACTCCTTCCTCTCAGTCCTGCAGAAAACGCACATTATATTATACTAAATATATTACATTTTTTAACACATTTCTGTTACTGCTACAAAGTGGAAAAATGGTAAGTCTTTGCTAAGTGGTTGCTATGCCAGAAAATTTCTATATGTTATCCTTCACACTATAATTTATGAGAATTTAACTATGTCTATAATCAACTGAAGCTACGCGGGATTTTACTCTACTCACATGTCGCTGGATGGCGCAGGCTTTGGCGAGGGGCTCGGGAGGTTTCCTTCCAGGACTTCATTAAAACTACTGTTCCCAATGTTCTTGGCCAGCTGAGAAGAGTTAAGAAAAGTGTCATTTATTATTCTGTAAGCTTTTAAATAAATAAAAAAAGATCTGACATTTCTATGAATGTATAAAGATATTGGAATGGTGCAAAAGCACAGGCGACTCTGTTTGTGGCGTGCTTGCAGAAATGGAGATTCAAATAGGAGAACAACTTGCAATTGGCCACCTTAAATACCTTTTCTCATGATTGGATACACCTGGCTATAAAGTTCAATGCTCAATGAGGTTACCAAACCAATTTTGTGCTTCAGTAAGTCAGTAAAAAGTAGTTAGGAGTATTCAAATCAATAAAATGATAAGGGTGCCCATACTTTTGCACCGGTCAATTTTTGGTTTAATGCATATTGCACATTTTCTGTTAGTACAATAAACCTCATTTCAATCCTGAAATATTATTGTGTCCATCAGTTATTAGATATATCAAACTGAAATGGCTGCTGCAAAAACCCAAATATTTAGAACTAAAAATTATTAAGAATAATAGGGGTGCCCAAACTTTTTCATATGACTGTATTTAGGTTAAAGGTGTGTTGAAAGGCTGCATAGTTTGATTTTTTTAGCCTCTATGCTGTGTTTTAAAAAGCACTAAAACAAGTGAAATAACAGATTTTAAAACTGATAATTGATCAGTTAACTTTAAAAGTAAGTGTAAAAAATATAAAAAGTAATATTAGCTAAATGTATGCCCACACTAAATAAGAGTAAAACAGTGTCAAATGCTTTTAAGACGTAGTTGCATTGCATGAATTCATAAAGCAGCCCTGTTTGTAGCCTGATACAAATACATATTATAACTGTTTAAACAAGGGAGAACCTTTAACCTGATGAATTAGAATTGAGCTGTTATATCAGAGAACCCCCCCCCCCCCCCCCTAAAAAAGGTGTCCTCCTTTTCAGAAACCCAAATCTGGTCACCCTACACTGTAGCCTAAGTGTTTAATGTGTTAAAACAAGCTACGTGCGACGAACCACAAATGATAGCACCCTGGGTTACCTGAACACTCAGGGCTCCTCAGTGTAGCGCTATTGGGCCCCATTTACTAGCGCTAAGTGGCTAGCCCTGCTGCTAACTGTGCTGTTGAAAATATTGGAAATCTAAGCTTACTGTAAATAAACGGAGGCCCTTTAAACAATTTTCAGAAAAGAAATCTGTGTAGAGTAACATCCAACGCTCATTTTGACTTATATAAGAAAATATTTTTTGTTTTAAAAATTACAGTTTTGTTCACTTAGGCTCTTCCCACAGCTTCCAAATTAGAAGGGAAACATGGTGACACCCCTGTTCCTTACTACTGTCAATTAAAATGCACCTTATAATCTGCTGTGCCTTATGTATGAAAAAAGACCAGACAATAGACGTTCGATGATAATGTGTCTTATATTGCGTAAAATACAGTATATAGCAGTGGAGTGCTACATTTTTGATTGGGAGCTAAAATGAGCTTTTAACAACTTTTATTTTTCCGTTCCACCTTAAATGGTGCAGCTTCTGCTGTCTGTTGCACCATTTAAGGTGGAACAGGAATATTTGTTAGCTAGCTACTGAGATTTTTTTTATGACTGTTATGAAGAAAATGAAGAAAACATTGAAACTACACATTAAACTATAGTAATATAATAGTTATCGTAGTTTTTAACAAGGAAAATACACCATACCCCTCTGGCCGTGCACACACAAAACAGAGGAGTAAGGCTAAGTGGTGAACTGGGATTGGGCCTAAACCCAGCTAGTTGCATGCCGGCTCACCAAGAGTTCTGAAGTGCCTAGTTTGTCCAGTTCCATGGACTGGATGCGTGAGATATGAACACCCATCTCTCTGTGGATCCCTGAACACTCGATACACGTCAGGATGCCCAGATTAGTGGACAACCACTTAGGTTCTGTAACAAAAACAGACATAGACACACTGAGGTGAGTTATGGCAGCCATTAGTGCTGGAAGGCAATGGAAAGAAAAGCTGTGCACTTCAACATTAATCCAGAAGGGGGCGTCAGACACTACATTTTGAAGAACACATCAGTAAAGAAGAGTCTGAGCAGCTGAAACATCAATAAAGAACATGGGGTTTTTAACTGTGTAAACCCCCATTTTGTCTGTCAGAGAGGAGTTCTGGCTTAAACCCATCTAATTGTTCTCATTCTATATTTTTTTCTATGAAGTAGATAAGTTGTAGCTGAAATGTAACACCTTCATAAAAAGTACATATTAACACTGGTAAAAATAAATGATTAATAGTAGCTCAATTCTACACAAGTATAGTGTATAAAATAAGTAGACAGACATTGCTGAATTGTACAGGCTATAAAACGATACACAGAAACAATATTCTGAAACAGGTAAATAGTTGTAGCTGAAATCTATACTCTTTGAAAAGATATAAAAAATATAAAAAAATATGAATATAACACAAGTTTATAGTGTAGCTGAATCTATACACAGCAAATTTGACAGTGTATATATAACTATATTAAAATAATGATATATACAGGCTGTAAAATTTCCTGGTAGAATGGCTAATGTTCTATAGCAGGGGTGTCCAAACTTTTTTTGTTGGGGGCCAGAAGGACTCAATAATGATATATACTACTTATAATAATACATTTTCTTGATTACTATCATTTACACACCATTTCACTTTACTATCGTTATCTATCGTGGACAGTGTTGTGTAAACTAAAATTTTTGTTGATGTTTAGTTTTATAATGTCTCCTAATATTATACTACTAATTAGGCAACTGATTCCTGACAAATTAAACATACACACTTCCCTTTGAACTCAGTTCAAAAATAGTAATTTTCCCAACATTCCTGAAATTTTCTGCATTTGCTATCCATTTTTTGTTTCTTTAGAGTTTTAGAATTGTTGGCCCGTTTTCCATGCTACAACTGCGTATACTCTCTGCTTTTAGACCCTTTGGCCCATTTTCTGACACCTAACATTTACACTTTGAATCTCACATTATAAAAACCTATTTCTAAAATACCTTGCGGGCCACTTCAAAAAAGGCAACGGGCCACAAATGGCACATAGGCCGTAGTTTGGACAAGAAAGCAGTTATCAATCCTCCTCCCATCCTCCAACACGTTAACCATTAGGGGTGTCACGAAATTATGTCATGGTCTCGAGCCTCAAAGTCAAAAAGAGGATCGACGATCCCTCCCGCTAAGCTACGCAAGCGCGCGCGCTACGCTAATGGCGCAGCACACTGTAGCCCAGGGTTTTTCAACAGAGAGAGAGAGCGGCTGCATGAGCGTAGCCCCGCCCTCCGACAAAAAGTTCCGCTGTGTATGAGAGCTGCCTTTCAACCGCGAAGGAGAAGCTGAAAACGGATTTATAGAACTATAGATCACAGTGAGGTTGATTAAAAATCTTAAACTGATGATTGACTACACCTGTTGCTTCATTTGAATTAAATAGGCCCACACAGCAAGCCCAGTCATCAGGTGTTCTGTCAAGTTGTGCTACCCTGTCAAACTGTGCTACTCTTATGTGTATATTTAAAGGTAAAAAGACAAAAGAAGCACAATATTAGAGCATGTTTCCAGTGGCACCATGTGCCACAGTCTTGTTTCTCTGCCAAATAAACACTGACACAGACTGAATCTGATGACTCAGAGACGCTGCACTGCGACTACACACCCCCAACACACACACACACACACACACACACACACACACACAGCCACACATGTTTAAACACATTAGCAGGTGTGTAACCTGGCGCTCCGCAGTCGCAGCACACTTCGTTGCCAGGCATACGCAGCACATCTTCAATGATGGCTTTGGTTAGATCCTCCAGACTGTCATCTCCAGCGCTTTGCTCTCCCCTGAAGGCCATGTTCAGAGCCTCCTCCTTACTGTTGGTCAGCACTGAGATCCATCTGCACACACACACACACACATACATACACACATACAAACACAGTTAAACATACAGGTATATACAGTTTTAAAATGTTCTGCATTATAGATTTATACTAATCCAGAATATGAAAAATATATATGTGGAAATATTTACTACAGAAAAAATGAAACAAACTAGAATATGTTTTATATTTTAGATTCTTGTTTAGATGACAGCTTTGCACATCTTGGCTGGACAGTCACCTGGAATTCAGGCTTTTAGTTAACAGCTGTGCTGAACTGGTCAAGAGTTAATTACTTGAAATTCTTGTCTCTTAATGTGTTTGAGAGCATCAGTTGTAAAGTTGTGAAGAGGTAGAGTTACAGGTATACAGTGAATTAATCTATATAAAATAACCACACCCCCAACAAAAGCCACCCAAACGCTTCACAGAGTTGTTTTGGTTTGTTTATTTTGTATTTTGGTGCACTTTGGTTTCTCCTTCTCTGTAAACGGACCAAACCAAATGCAAAACACTCCAAGTTACATAATTAATAGGAAATGGGACAAATGTTAAAATTTCAAAATATTGAGATTTTAAAATACAGCATTCTCTGAAGGAAAAGGCTGCATATAATAAATAGCTCCCTCTACTAGCTAAGCTGTAGATAGCAGGTTGCTTTTGTAGCTCAGGTGGTAATATGAACACAAACGGACACAAACTCTCCCCTCCTGCTTGACGCATGGGCATGTTAACAACGGCGTTCCCTGCATCGTCCACTTAAATCATGTGTGTGTTTAAATGTGTTTAAATGGGACATTGTTTCCTATAAACCATAGCCTATAAATGTTTGATTGGGCTTGATCAGACTAAAACTATCTAGTGAGAGGCACGTATGTTATCAAAACCAAACTTTTCTAATTAAATGATTACTTGTAAACTAATTTGGACTCAGGCAAACAAACATTGGATGTAAAAACTCTGTTTATTCAGGGTTCATACACTTTTTAAGCGATACATTTCCATGATTTTTTCATGACTTTTTTTTTATGACCATACGATTTTTAAACATTAGCGCAGTCATGGACAATAAAACCAAAAATCAACCAAAAATATAATCAAATTGATATAATATAGTAGGTCTAAGACAAATCTAAAATCTAAAACAATGACACACAATGTTTAATAATAAAATGTGTTAGATCCTGAGCGCTCCATTGTGTAGAGCTAAATTACTGAATTAACTCTGTGCTGATGTATTTGTTAGCTCAAAACAGATTTTCTCCATCGATAAACTGATGCACAAAATTTGTAGACCAAACTTTCATGACTTTCCCAAAACTTTCTGGGTATTTTTTTCCTAAACTTATCCACGCCTGAAAACTGTTACTTTCAAATTACATGACTTTTCCAGGTTTTTCATGATCGTACGAACCCTATTTATTGTTTAGCTTGTAAGGATTAACATTTTATATTCGAACATTGGTTGCTAAGGATCCTATTTGGTGTAGTGTAGCAAATTTACAGAATGTTTATTTTAATAAACACACTCAAAAATTGGAATCATCATCACTGTTTTATCTGTTTATATCTATCTTTTAAATGAAAAAGAACACAAAAAAAATTGCATCCAATCAGATGTTTTAACTTTGAACTGGCACAGTATATTAGGAATGTTACTGTAAAAGCAGCTGCTGCCGATCCATGAGGGATTGTGTTAATCTGAAATGCTCTCGCTGCTAGAATGCTTGAGTGTTAGAGTGCTAGAGTGCTGAGGCAAGTCCATTGTCCATCAACCCATCTCACACACACACACACACACATACCAGTACACACGGTGTGTAAACATGCATGTGTGCACAGACACTGCTATACAGTGTCTATATTTATACACACATACAGACACATTCACACTCTTGTTGACACCTTCTGACACAATGCACTACAAAGCCCACACACTTCCTGCACTCAAACACCTTAACACACACACACACAAAGTGTTCTAATGTTTGTTTGCACTTAGAACACAGATGGTTCTGCGCACACTCAGACTTACATTACAAACTCCTGTTCATCCTCTGCCTGGAAATGATATGTGCGGTTATCTGCAAAGTGAGAGAAAGAGAGAAAGAGAGAGAGAGAGAGAGAGAAAGAGAGAGAAAGAGAGAGAGAGAGAGAGAGAGAGAAAGAGAGAGAGAGAAAGAGAGAGAGAGAGAGAGAGAGAGAGAGAGAGAGAGAGAGAGAGAGAAGAGTGAAGTTTATTACATTATCAGCACTTACACTGCACTTAGCCCATCTTTCCATCTGTAATGGACATTCATGGTGCACGTGTGTGTGTGTGTGTATTTGTGTATGAATGTGTGTTTGTGTGTTTCAGGACACAAATAAAGCAGAGAAAATGTTATCCTGACAATCCAGACATCATAACCTGCTCTGTTTAAGTATTATCTTTATAAAGCTACAGTTATTGTTGTTACTATTAGATATGTAACAAATATTTGGCATCCTGAAACAAAAGCTAATTTAGCCTTAGCATTTTAGCCATATCCAAGTTAATTTAGCCTTAGCATTTTAGCCATGTCCAAGTTAATTTAGCCTTAGCATTTTAGCCATGTCCAAGTTAATTTAGCCTTAGCATTTTAGCCATATCCAAGTTAATTTAGCTTTAGCATTTTAGCCATGTCCAAGTTAATTTAGCCTTAGCATTTTAGCCATGTCCAAGTTAATTTAGCCTTAGCATTTTAGCCATGTCCAAGTTAATTTAGCCTTAGCATTTTAGCCATGTCCAAGTTAATTTAGCCTTAGCATTTTAGCCATGTCCAAGTTAATTTAGCCTTAGCATTTTAGCCATGTCCAAGTTAATTTAGCTTTAGCATTTTAGCCATGTCCAAGTTAATTTAGCCTTAGCATTTTAGCCATATCCAAGTTAATTTAGCCTTAGCATTTTAGCCATATCCAAGTTAATTTAGCCTTAGCATTTTAGCCATATCCAAGCTAATTTAGCCTTAGCATTTGTTTGTCATTTAATTTCATAAACATCACTGTGTTCATCTGCTATATGATATATTTAACTGAAATTGCTGATCTGAACAAACAATGAAAATCATGAAAATGATCAGGGGTGCCCAAACTTTTTTTTATACCACTGTAAAATCTAAATGGGCACACCCACAGCTTGTGTAGTCCCTGTAGAGAAGTACTGCCAGTGGAATAGGACTCTTTGTATCAGATACCTACAAGTATGAGCTTACTGACAGCATTCTGAGTTGTGGAGCAGCGGATCTGTGATCTTTAGGATGATTCCCCTTCCCTCGTCTTTCTCAGCAGCAGCCAGAGGCGGCGCTGCTCACTCAGAGCGCTGTGTATCTACTTCTTGTGTCAAGAATCAAAACACTGCATAATGACTTGTTTGTTTTTGTTGCCTTATGGGACATCGCAGGTCCTGCGATGTGACTATTGCACATCCACACATCGCGATGACGAGGCTTAAACAATATATCATGCAGCCCTACGCTGAATGCAATCAAATCCTTACAACAATATACAAAAATCTAATAGAGTTTTTTTTTCCCTGGACAGGATAGTAATTATTTTTATTTAATAACCTTGATAACTATTATTAAACTATGAATGAGCAGATAGATTTTGTCCATGTAGTGTATGTGTGCGTGTGTGTGTGTGTGTGTGTGTGTGTGTGTGTGTGTGTGTGTGTTTACTCACGGGAGATCAGGTCGAAGCACTTCTTGTCCTCCCCTGGTTTAACTTGGCAGGTGAGCAGGTTGAGTCTAACTGGCTGCCTGTTGGACTGAAGAGTAAGAGACACGGTGAGTAACTGCTTCACTAAACTCAATACACCAGCAAACTTACATCAGCTCTCTCCTTCTCTACACACACACACACACACACACATCAGCCAGATATTTTAAACACAGCACAGCAGCTGCAGTACACACACACTGACTAAATAATGCCCACACCTGACCAAACAATGAATATAAAAACAGGTAAAGCTATCAGGTTAGTTCTAATAACAGATGCAATAACAGCAATGACTACTGTGTTCATTATTAGAGCATGGCCTGCATCTTACATCAGCTGTAAAGCATATCGTTGTGTTTTTTTAAGACTGTCAATGTCAAAGCGTTAATGCATGCGATTCATGTGGAATCAGTGGGCCTCCGAGTGGTCCAGCAGGATAAGTTCTGCCACTATGATCAGGAGATCGCTGGTTCGAATCCTGTTCATGTAGCTTACCATCAGCTCCCGGGGCCCTGAGAGAGTACAAGTGGCCTTGCTCTCTTTGGGTGGGTAAATGGTGCTCTCTCCCAACATTGATCAGCACATGCGTCTGTGAGCTAATGTATCGGAACCGCGTTACTGCAGTTTCCATGGAGCGCACTGTGATGCTACTCAGCAATGCTACATCAGCAGCAGTTTGAAAAGAGGTGGTGGGTGACTTCACATGTATCAGAGGAGGCATGTTCTAGTATTCACCCTCCTGGTGTTGGGGCATCACTAGTGATAGAGGGAGTCCTAATGAGTGGGTTGGGTAATTGGCCATGTAAATTGGGGAGCAAATAAAGAGAAAATATCAAAATAATAATATAAAAAGGCAACTTAATTACACCACCAAGTTTGAACCCAACCTCTGCTGTAATCTACAGATTTATTTTTCTGGTTGAATGCCTATAGAGAGCTTTGGGGCAGACACAAAGCACATGGAGCAGATAGGACACTCAGACATGCTTATTTTTTACTTCATACCAAAGCACATTTAAGGTGCTACTTACAGAAATAAAATAAATAAAAGAAATGAGCTAGGTCCAGTTGTCTCTGTGATTTAGCACAACACACACTCTGGTTCTCTACGCTCTCAGCGCACAACATTACTGCTTACTGGCCATTACATATTTCCCTCAGGCCATTTAAATGCTCACCCCCTATTGTGAATTTTAAATTGAATTAAATTTGTTTAATGATTTAAAAGTACATACACTAAACAATGCATTTCAAATAATGGACGATTAAAATACAAAAAAACATTGAGGATTCTTTCTAAAGTTTTCTGTCACTGAAACAAAATAAACCCACATTAAATCCAGATGTCCTTGAACCGTGTTTTCATGCAGAGGTCACAGAACAGTCCAAAAAAATCATACCCAACATAAAAGTAAAATGAACCAGCTCTCAGAAGCCACTGTCTTTACTGCCTAACAGCACACATGTGACTGCAGCACTCACGCCCCCTCTGCAGCGCACTGATTCACTCTCATATACACACTGATATTCACTACAGCCGGGCTTTAGAGCACGCCTGACGCACCGCCTAACAGTAGCAGCATCATTACAGCAGCTTCAGCTAGGAGACCGTCAGAAGCCCCCCGCTGCGGCCCCTCTCCAAATTATTACTACATGACTCACCACACAGTGAGGAGCCCGTTACTATGACTACCTCGGACCACCCGCACCCCCTCTCTAAAAGCCCTTATTCCCCCAACACCTGGACAGAACGAGCAGCATTAGAGTGGCCTGTGAGCGCTGCAGCGAGACAGCCATTTTCAGCTGTCCTCCCCTGCTGATGCATTAGTGAACCTGTGCTACCTGTCCTACTTTGTCTGGCACTGAAACTTAAAAAAGCTCACTCAGAGCTGCCTCTAGGGTCTCTGAGCTGGACTCTGTCAGGAATGTGCTACTCACTGTGGCATGAGAGATGGTCAGGATGCCACCCTTCACCGAACACTTCCTTCTCTGCCATACCTTCCGGAGTCTGGATCATCAAAAACAAAAAAACAAGCATTTCAGACAATATTATTATTACAATATAGGTGGTTCAGTCAAAAAAAAATCTATACATTCAAATAACTCTGTTAATGTGATTTTCAAAATGAGGTTATCACAATTGTACCTTACATTCAGAACCTGCCATGAGGAATGAGGCAATCTTTTTCATATTTCACACTTTTTCTTCTTTTTTTTTAACTAATTTTATTTCAAATTTTTCACTTTTTCTCCCAAATTTACACTGCCAATTACCCAACCCACTCATTAGGACTCCCCCTATCACTAGTGGTGCCTCAACAGTCCAGGAGTGTAAAGACTAACACATGCTTCCTCCAATACATGTGAAGTCAGCCACCGCTACTTTTCGAGCTGCTGCTGATGCAGCATTACCGAGCAGCCAGCACGCTTGGAGGAAAGCGCAGCGACTCGGCTCCGATACACCAGCCCACAGATGCCCTAGGAGTGATGTGGGGAGAGAGCGCCATCTACCCACCCAGAGGGAGCAGGGCCAATTGTGCTTCCTCTGAGAGCCGGCAGCTGATGGCAAAGCTGCATGAGCGGGGATTCAAACCTGTGACCACCCGCTCATAGTGGCACCTCTCGACGCCATTTCACACTTTTTCTCAACTAAAACATAAGGAGGTTATGTTTAGACTCTCTGCCTGACCGGAACTTGGGCCGAGATTTCCAACCACTTTCCTCGAGCCCTGTCAGGCCAGGAATTGAGGAGTTGAGGCTCAATATTTTGGTACATCTACAATAAAATAAACTGTATACAACTGTATCAGTTGTTATGTAAGAACTCAATAATCACTCAAATATAAAAAAAAATAATAATATATATTTTTTTTATAATATCACCCAGCCCTACTTAAAATCATACCATGAACTGAAATACAGTGCAACACAGTGTAAAATTCAGACTTCCGTTCATTTATGTTATTTCCAGTCACAAGAGCAGTTAACTACATGCCTTTGGAGATTACAACCCCAAATCAAAAACAGTTGAGACTAAAAAAAAAAAGAAAACGATGTTTCTTACATCACTAGGTAGTTTTTCTTTTTTTTTTATCTTTTTAAAGAAGTAAAATTACAGCTTAAAACTTACTGCAGCGCTGCATTGAGGTGTAATAGGAGGAATAGTGGTGCTCTGTGTCTGTGCCGGAGCTCCTTTGAGCTCAAACCAGACTCTGTAAGTTTTCCAAGGCGGCCGCTACCAACGCTCGCGGGAACTGCGACCTGCTTTCCGACCTTTAGTTCTAACAGTTCTACAAGGACTACTGGTTCATCCTTTACAAACTAACATACAGACACTCTGGCAGAAGCTGGAAATAGACAGAATATGTCTGTGAAAGCCAGAAAACGAGAAAGAGAAACTAATCCGGCTGAAACATTTAGTACACTCTGCAACTGTAGGGGGAGCCCACGAGCACGAAATCTCAATCCTACCTAGTGGAGCTTTAATATACAACTGTTTCTGCATTTTAAGTTAATGGCTAGTAATACGGTAAAATAAAAGGTGATTATAATTATGCTTTAGTACAAAAGCAGTAAAAAATATTGAAATGTTTAAAACTAAATTCCTCAAAAAAAGAATGGGAATTGATGTACATATTATCCCTCTACAGTGAATAATATCATTAGACCACTTTGGGAATCATGATGCTTAGTAACAAAAAATTAAAAGTTGACCAGACAAAACATAAAATTTATATTGTGTTCATTCTTTCTGCAATTAAATACATGTAAAAGTAAAGTAACACCAGTGATCCAGTCCTGTCAGCCACCACACATCTAGAACTAAATCCTGCAGGATTCCAGACAATGGGCACCTTGCAGTGCCAGGTCTGATGTTTACAGTCTGTATTCTACCAAACATGAGCTTTAAATGGATGCAAGGAGAAAATGACTGTGAATTTGTGATGCAGTGGTGCCAAATGTTTGATTTTTAGTGGAACTGTGTAATTAAAGTCCATTTAAACCCTGCTGAGAGCAGCTAAGAGGCCCTAAGTGTGTTATGCTGAAAGTTGTGTGAATCCCTTCCAGGGACAGCAGAGACTCACCCATCACTCTTCTTCATCAGATAGCCCTTCTTCTCACTGCCAAACTCTTTATTTCCCTGAAGCTGGTGCATACTGTAGCCACTCTGCTTGCTCTGTGAGTCCTAAACACACGTACACAGACACAGTATCACTGGTTATAAATAAATAAAAAGATTTTTGCAACTTTTTAAAAAAAATAAAAAATAACTGATAAAATAAAATTAAAGTTAATACAACACTTACTACATGTCAAAAAATAGTTACACCCAAAAGGAATCAACCAACAGTAATGAAACATGGTGGACAGTCATGCCAGACAGTCATGAAGTTAGGTAAAGCTAAGATAAGTAAACAAAACTGTAATAAAAAAAACACTTTTTTTCAAAGTCAAATGAGTGCTGGATGTTAATCTACACAGATTTCTCTCCTGTTTATAAAGCATTTTCGTTTATTTACAGTAAGCTTAGATTCCCGAATGTCTCCAGCACTAAGGCTGAAGCATTAGCAGCTAATGCTGCCCGACAGTGCTACACTGAGGAACCCTGAGGATTCCGGTAAAACAGGTCAATGTTAGCTAGCGGTTCGTCCTACGTAGCATGTTTTAACACAGCAAAAACACAGACTACAGTCCAATATACTGAACTCTGAACAACGAAAGAGCTAGAACTTAATGTGGTTAGCAGGTAATACTAATGCTGCTCCAGCAGTGCTAGCCGGAGTTAGCAGCAGGCTACAGGCCGATATAGTCACCTCTGAAAGGCAAAAGAGCTAGCGCTTAGTGGATAATGCTAATGCTACTCCTGCCTTGGTACTGGGGAACTAAACTGAAACTCCTGTATAACTCTACACTTCAGTGGAGTGGCTTTACTGCTCCTTACAACCTCCTTACAACCCACCAGATTACATATGCACTGACAATTTTTGAGAAAAGGATTTTTAAAGGATTTTATTTAAGCTGCATGGGATAAGATTCTCACAGGACACTATTAGGAACACTTATTGTTTGTGTAGCTTAATAAATATGACCATTTGCTCATATCAGTCTAATAATTAATCATTAATTATTCCTGGTAACCTTTAGTTTTCTTCCAAATATCATTGTAATTCGACAATTCCTTCTGGGTGCAACAATTAAATCTTTTAAATTTTAATAACTGAACAGAAAAATGAATTCACTAATGACAAACAATCTACAACTTGCAAAAAAAATCTACTTATGCTTTAAAACCACAAGAAAATAAGCACCGATGCAACATAATAACATCACTAACATCTACTTACTCTCCTAGACTTCAGTCAGAAGGCAGTAAAACAAGACAGAGAGGAGGAGGAGAGTCAGGAATGCAGGAATAACATTACAACATTACAATAGCTAAAATACAGAATACAAATGAGATCAGGCCATACATTAGACTCAGCGGGGCGCCGTCTGAGAATGACGCAATACAGTACGATTTCATACAATCAAAACTAGAGCCATCTGGCTGGAAAGGGATATTAAGTCCAAACGCATAAAAGATCAAACGCTGGCTCTGGATAAGAGTACCGCTGTTTAAACCTTACATCCAAACTTTCATTTTCTCTCAGGAGAACATGTAAACCTGCGTATGAGAACAAAGCAAGCTGGTCCAGTAGTCTCTTGCAGGCTGTAAATGTCATGGTTTGGAAAGGCAAATTCCACAACTTAAAAGCAAATTCAGATGCTGCTCCGTCTAATTAAATTTTAATGCTGAGGACAGCATGTATCCCCCTTCCTTCATTACATGCGAAAGCTACTCCCTCATGTACACGAAGCTTCATCTCCACAAAGATAAAATAAGACGCATAAAGAAGCATAGGAGATGTGGGTTAGAGAATGTTGATGCTGATGCTAAATCAAATCTAAACAGGAAGAAGTAAAAGGCTCTTGAATTCGTTTGCGTTTGAAGTGGGCCTAGAACACACCCTTGGGGAACCCCACCAACAGTGTACCTACCTCCTTCTGATCCAGTTGCAAGGAGGACTTGATGAGATCTCTGAGAGCAGTGAGCTGCTTTTTCTCCTCGTCCTGGGTTTGCTTTATCTGTAAAAATACAGTTCAGCCGTGTTATTATACAGCATATTGAATGATCTGACCTCACTACTGCCGGGAAGACCCGGTTTAAAAAAAAAAAGGCTATTATACTGATGCTGATGAATCATTGAAAGAAATTAGCTCTTTAAAATGCTTTTGATGCTTTCTCATCCATCTTTTCCACATATCGTTTTTTCACTTAGAGCCATGAAAGAGCACTTCTGACATTTGTGCCACTATAAGAGGACCTTTACCTCTCAATCTCTTTCAGGCAGAGCTGAATACTACTAGCTAAAAGTAAAGAGAGAAAAGAAAAACATAAAAACCTCAGCCTGAGTGCGGTATTTAATCAATACAGCACAGCAGAGCTTGAACTCACGTTATACAGATCAGCTGCTAACTTCTCAATGTACTGCTTCATCTTGTCGGCAGTTTTCAAGCCATCCTGGAAAAAGCTGTGAGATAAAAAGAATCACAACTGTTAAACAAGTAATGAGAGTTTTTTTTTTTTATGGCTGTATTTCCAGTAAGTAGTTTAGAAGATTCCACAGGTTTACTATAGAGTTCTAAATACAGAGCTGTACTCACTTGCATTGTGCATGATAATACTTTATGAGGTTCTGGAGAAGATCCACTCCCTTCTTGGTCTTTATCTCATTCACTTTGATCAGGTACTGTTAAAAAGAGCAAATAAACACAGACAGCACATTATGTGCACTAGAATTTCTCCAGAATCACACAGTATAAGAATACTGTCATGGTTAATGGCATAAACTTGAAAAAGGGCAAATACATTGCATTGCTACTGCTTATAAACATGGAAAATATCAGCCATAAAAAACACCAACCTAGTGCTGAGCAATTACGGCCAAAATAAAATATTAGATTTTTTCCACAACAAATCTGATTTCCGATTTTAGTCGATTCCCCCCCCCCCCCCCCCCCCTACTAAAAATCTAACTACAGATGACAAAGAAATGGTTCAAAACTATTAAGTGAATCAATGATTCAAAACATTGTTTACAAGCCCATGCATTAATATCACAGGCTGACCTCATCTTTACACAGCTGCGGAGAAACTCACACACTGACAGACACTGGATTATACAGTGAGGAAAATAAGTATTTGAACACCCTTCGACTTTGCAAGGTCTCCCATTAGAAATCAGGGATGGATCTGAAATTTTCATAGCAGGTGCATATCCACTTTGATAGACATAATCTAAAAAGTCTGGAAATCACAATGTATGATTTTTTATCATTTTTTTGTGTTACTACTGCAAATTTGCATTATTAGCATTATTGTTTTCCACAATTAATCAGGGATTCCCACTGGAGAGCGATGACGCTGCAGTTTTTAGAAATGGTAGGATTTATGTGTAGCTAAATATATGCTTTATCACACCGCATTGGTGTTTGTGTGGGTGTTCTGTAACAGTGCTGGAACTTTTTTCAGTACGAGTTCAATCCTCAATATCAAGTTCAATATGCGCGTGTTGGTCTGTGGGAGGTGCCGGTAACCAAGGTAAGACGGATAAACACTTCAGAAATGAGGAGCGTTTTTCGGATATTTTAGATTTTAAAGATACAATGTCTGTATGTAAAATCGCGATTACTCCATTTAGAAAACTGCATTAAGACTCAAATTAACCAAATTAATCGTGAAAATTGCCCAGCACTACATCAACTATAAAAAAACAAACATCAGCAACCGAGATAGTAGTGACTGTGTATACAACAACCATTGCCTGGGTTCTTCATCACTCCAAGCTTTATTGAAGTGTGGAAAAAATAATTGAACCTCGACTACAGCTTGCCCAAAGGTATGTGGGAAATTCCAAGGTTAACTTGAAGGTTCTGTGATCTGACACAGTGATATCATAGTCACTTTGAAAAAGTAATCTGATTATTGATTACCCCTTTAAAAAGTAACTTAGTTACTTTATGGATTACTTGATTTTAAAAGTAAACTTACTTTAAAAGTAACTTTACTAAAAGTTAAACTAAAAGTTACTTATAAGTTACTTTTAAGTTACTGCCGTCTTAACATAACAGTTTTGTTAAAACTCACTTTACTGGAAGCTTCGCTACACCTCTGGGACTTTGGGACTCTTTCAAACGTTTCAGTAGTGAGAAAAAGAACATATTTAGAAAAGCGAGTCGGTCAGGAAAAGCATTGTGTCTATCAACACGTGAATTAGTATTCATGGGCTCGCCCACGCTGGCTCACGACTGTTGACTAGCGGCGTAAAATTGAGATAGGTAGGTTTCTGTTTAGAACAGTTCTGTTTACACCCCAGGGAGGATTTTTACTTTCTGGACCTAGACTACCAACCTCTGTGTTAATAACCATAGGTTTACATAGGATCTCCGGTGGATTTTGTGTTTTCCAGAGACTCTAAGGCTAGGTCAGTGGCTGAACTGCACCTAGCAGGGCATTACACATGTTGTAAAGTAACATATGAAATTGCAAACACTGTTATTAGTGTAAAAATGTCTTTATTTTAAAACGTTTCTTGTTTTAAAGTGTTTCAGTATTGTTAGCCAATCAGAGGCGATATGTTTGCATGTTTGAATATTCATGAGCAAGAGCTAAAATCCTATCGTCCCCCACTCAATCTTCCACCGGACTACTGGATCATTGGAGCACTTTTTTTTTCACAAAAAGCAGCTCACGTGGCATCCATTCACACTAGAGTCCACAACTAAACATTTTAAAATGAATTAAAAAAATTGATGGAATGAGATCTTTAAGAACAATGACCAAAAAGTAACGCACAGCAACTTGGATAAGTAACTTCAATATGATTACTGGATTGGAAATAGTAATGCATTAGATTACTCATTACTGAACAAAAATGGTCAGATTACTAAGCAACGTGTTACTGACATCACTGGTCTGGTAAAAAAACAAAAAAAAGACATTATGTTTGGAGAAGCATGGTGTTGGCAGAATCAGATTATCTTTAGTTCGTGAGAATGGTATGCTTTTGGCAGGTTTGCATGTGTCCTTCCACATTCCTTCCATTTCTTACTGATTAACCAATGACTGAACTTTCCAGACAGGTGTATTTAAACTACAATCACATGAGACTCATTTGCTGAATTTGAGGAACTGCTGTCTGAGTTTACAAAAAAGAAACCAGGATCACTACAATCTGGCACCATTTCACAACAAATCTAGCATCTGTTTGGAATCTGATGATTTAAGTATGGAGGCCTCGGGGTAAGCACTTCAATTCTGCTTTTGCTGTGAAGAAACACACTGTTGGTAGGCCAGTCGGTCACCCTAAGTAGTGACATTATTAGGTCCATTTCCTCTTATTCCAACTTGCCTTTTTCAGCAGGATAATGCTCGCCTACACTCAGCAATGGTTTACCAGAAATGTCTGAAAGATTGCAACATTCTTAACCTGCCTGGTCGCCATATTTATAGCCAATTGAGCATTTATGTGACCATCTGTGACTCAGCAACCTATGAGTGTACAGGATCTAAAGGCCCAGCTGCTACATCGATGGGCTAATATGCAGCAAAATGCCATGCAGAACCTGTATTTCTCCATGTGCAACTCTCTCATCCTGTATCTTGTATCTTGTAGCTAGAAGAGGCCCAATATAGTACTAGAACATTCTTTCAGTCTTTTCTTCAATAAACTTTCCCATCCACTCTAACATTGTAATCACCTACCTACATCATCATTATATTTTATTAGTTAATTCATACTGTAAAACCTTGACACCTCAACCGTACATGTAAGCCCTAAATCCTCAGAACCTCCCACTCAATGGTGAAGCCACCTCCCACATACACTCACCTCACACATCTGCAGCTGAAAAATCCTGCGCTCCTTCTCCATCTCCTCCGCGATCTCAGCTCCAGTGATTTCAGTGCGGATCATCCCGTGCTGCTTGGCGTGCTCCCGCTTCTCCTTCTCAATCTTTGTACTGATGTAAGATACAGTCACACACACACACAGTCACAAACACACCCACACGCACAGATACAAATCATCAGGGAAAAGGTCTAGCCTCAGATTACTATATGTGGCCATCTCGTAACATTACATAAAAAGGATATTGATTTCCTCTGGTCCCCGTTTCACACTGCTGCTTTATAGCATTTCATTATTACAGGCTATGGTTTGCACCCACAGGACAAACCAAAGCCACAGATGAGTAGACACACTGGCAGGCCAAAATGCCAGAAGTCATGGGATGGCACTATACAAATTGGTCATGAGGTGCAACAGCAGGGGACAGTTTCGGAACACCACATCAGTAATCTTGTGAGGGAGGTTGAAAATTGCATTGGCCAATGTGCTCATGGCAAGGTTATGTGATTAATAGAGCCAAATTCAAGCAAGGCCTGATAGTCAGTGCCAGATAGATGGGATGCTCTATTTCTGAAGGTTAGCAACTTAGGCCAAGATCTCGTGGCACCAGATTTTGCAAGATTAAACCCTCATGATATTTCTCGTCAAGTGTTAAATGTGTCTCCCGAGACCTATGCACAGGTAACCGAAACAAAATTTTGATCATTATGACGGCAAACAGCTTATGTGGTCTGTTTGAGCTTAACTATAATAGACTCATGTGAGATCATACAGGAGAAAAGTGGTTGGGTTTACAGTAAAACCAGCTGCAGTACTTGCAAAACTTTATTGACCTCCATTACAAGATGAGTGCTTACAAACTATAATAAATATAAAAGTTCATCTGCAGTTTTGCTTTTTGTGAGTTTTAATTATATATATATATATATATATATATATATATATATATATATATATATATATATATCTGGAAAAAAGAGACCACTTTTCAATTTTACCAAATTAAAAACCTATGGAATATAATCAAGAGGAAGATGGATGATCACAAGCCATCAAACCAAGCTGAACTGCTTGAAGTTTTGCACCAGGAGTGGCATAAAGTTATTCAAAAGCAGTGTGTAAGACTGGTGGAGGAGAACATGCCAAGATGCATGAAAACTGTGATTAAAAACCAGGGTTATTCCACCAAATATTGATTTCTGAACTCTTAAAACTTTATGAATATGAACTTGTTTTCTTTGCATTATTTGAGGTCTGATAGCACTGCATCTTTTTTGTTATTTCAGTTATTTCTCATTTTCTGCAAAAGAATGCTCTAAATAACAATATTTTTATTTGGAATTTGGGAGAAATGTTGTCTGTTATTTATAGAATAAAAACACAATTTTAACTTTACTCAAACATATATCTATAAATAGCAAAATCAGAGAAAATGGTTCAGAAACTGAAATGGTCTTTTAATTTTTCCAAAGCTGTATATATTGTTAAAAATTTGTCTCATTCTTACAAACCCAATATTGTGTCTTGTCTTGTGAGACGAGTGCTTTGTCACACCCCTAATAATAAGAAGGGGTTTAATCTAAAATTTCTTAATTCACAATGTCATGTGTGTGTATTAGAAATATGTTGGTGCATATGATGGTAAGCAACCGCTTCTGGCTAAAGTGTCCATGCACACAAATTAGTAATTCTTTTAGAAATCACACCCATATTTAATACACCATATCCCACCTTACAAGGTCATGAGATATTGGTATATGTCATAATTTGTCATGAGGGGTCACCTCAAGAGGTGTGTGATGTTATCTTGTGAGGTTGAACACTGCCCTAGCCAGAGGGTACTCATGGCAAAGTGAGGTGATTTATCGAGCAAGTTTGAGCAAGGCCTGTAAGTGGGTGCCAGATGTATGGCATACTTTTATTTCTGAAGCCTTTATGGCTTTTATTTAACATTCCTTGATCCCCAGTGTCACGTGTGTACCAGGAATACATAGTTGGTAATAATTGTGACTGATGGCTTTTGGCTAAAATAATCTAGACTGCCTATACAATCAATTCTGGCAGAAATCACATCCACTATCTTCTATCACATCTTCTATGAAACATAGCACAAGCAGTTGGACACAATACAATAATACAATAAGTCCCATGTCTCATGACATCTGGAATGTACAGGGGTTGGAGAATGAAACTGAAACACCTGTCATTTTAGTGTGGGAGGTTTCATGGCTAAATTGGAGCAGCCTGGTGGACATTTTTCATTAATTGCACATTGCACCAGTAAGAGCAGAGTGTGAAGGTTTAATTTTCAGGGTAAGAGCACAGTTTTGCTCAAAATACTGCAATGCACACAACATTATGGGTGACATACCAGAGTTCAAAAGAGAACAAATTGTAGGTGCATGTCTTGCTGGCACATCTGTGACCAAGACAGCAAGTCTTTGTGATGTATCAAGAGCCACGATATCCAGGGTAATGTCAGCATACCACCAAGAAGGACAAACCACATCCAACAGGATTAACTGTGGACGCAAGAGGAAGCTGTCTGAAAGGGATGTTCAGGTGCTAACCCAGATTGTATCCAAAAAACATAAAACCACGGCTGATCAAATCACGGCAGAATTTAATGTGCAACTTTCCTATTTCCACCAGAACTGTTTGTCAGGACAATAAATTATTGTGGTCTAAAACCAGGTGTTTCACTTTCATTGTCCAACCCTGTAAGTGTAAAATGTATTTATTATACTATTACTTACAACTTTGCCTCATAGTCCTTCCAGGCCTTGTCAAAGGGCTTTTTGAGATCCTGCAGGGGAGGAGAAGCATCATAGAAGTGATGTAATTAATCCATCACAGATTTATGCACAAATTATGTATTTAATTCGTTTTTCTCTCTTCAACAACAAAAAGGAATCACAGATGAGTTCTGACAGCTCCGGAGACATGCAATAAAAAGTGTTGAAATATTTCCTGAAACCCAGCGAAGCAGAAAGAATTAGCGAATGTGCTTGTTAATGGTTTATGAGGCAGGCGCTCTGTGTGGGGGGAGGCAATTTAGTCCAATCTGATAGAGTCCCACGGGTACTGTACTTATACCCTTCAGCTGCTTTCGCCTCTGAGAGCAGTTTTGTGTGGTTTTCTGCTGAGTCAGAGAGAGACAGAAACTGAGAGAGAGAGGGGAGGAGGTGGGAGGGAGGGAGGAAGGGGGAGAGAGAGTTATGGAGAAGAAGAAAGAGAGTAAGAGACAATGAGAGAGAGAGAGAGAGAGAGAGAGAGAGAGAAAGAATGAAAGGCAGAAGGGAGGAGGACAGGAGGTATCATAGACTTTGTCTAGTGGGCAGAAACAGGCTCCTGGCTTGCACTCAGGGATTCAGCAGATGCTGCACAGTGCTCTGACCCGGATCGCTGTGATGAGTGGTAAGCAAACAGCCTCTTCAATGGAGTGTCAGTATGTTCAGCAAATAAAGGCAGTAATTATATCATAGCTGCTCATTCATCATCACGACGATTCGCCTCAACTGAGCGATCAGCAAGCTGCCGACACCGGCAGCCTCCCTGACGCCTTCAACCTTCACTCCAAACACACCCGCCAACGCAGCGCTTTAACCTCCTTACACACTTCACACTGTATAAAAGGCCATTACACACAAACAAACACCTACACACGCTGTTCACTGGCAGCCAGCGAACGCTATTCGTTTTGCACGGTGCTTTTATAAAAAGGACAGCGGTGTGTGGCTCTCTTTAATTTAGCTCCAGGGAGATTTACAGTGGAGCTCCGACCCTAGCTCGCCCAAAGGCACTCATTTAGAGCCGTGACGGAGAGGTAAATCACTGTGTTCTTTATAGTGACTCTTCCTTCCAATTAGAGCAGACAGGGTTAGTAGCCAAGCTCTGGAGCTCACCCCTTTCACTCCTTTCAGGTCTCCTTTCAGCAGAGAGTCCAGGGTGAAGATCACATTGTGGCTGAGGCTCTGGAGCTGGTGACAGAAAACACAGAGGGATTAACAGCTTAATCAACACATATGAACTGCACTCAGACACACAATGCTACCTAAATGGCCCTGAAAAAATATATATATTTATAAACTGAAATAGAATTTAATTTACTGATTGTCTATTGATGCAGTGATACATACAATTACAATACAATACAGTGCATATAGTTATATTGAAATTAGGGCTGCAACAATATATTGACATAACAACGTAGACTATAAAATTTGCAGACTTTGCAGACAGAATTTTACATTGCCAATCAATCATTAATGTGTGATGGAGGGAACACTACCCTGTGGGAGGGATAATGGGCTCACACACGCACCTCGCGTTCCATGTCTCCAAACATGTAAACACGCCAGATACAGGACAAGACATCCATCCATCCATCTATCTTACCCGTACATCACTATACATTCAAACATATTCTCAGCGTATAAATCCCACATATAGTGTCTTCTACTGTCTTTGAAGCGATAGAAAGAAAGCAGACAGCGAGATACCAAGAGCTGCAGCCAGGGTTGCCAGGTCCAGCAAAAAATCCTGCCCAATATCTGTCTAACACCCCCCAAAGCTTAAACTATCCCAATATCTCAGATTTCCACATGCATTTAGAGCAGAGCAAATTTTCATTTTGAATGATCAAAATGGCTAAAAAAAATGCACACCTCAATTTTCACCCACAACCCTAAAATAAGCTTATGTTGGTGGGAAAACAACAAACCTGGCAACTTAGGTTACAGACCCAATTCAAGAGTGCAATATAAAGGAAAATAGTAATACTATAAGTAATTACTTACTTATATAAATAAGTAAATACTATTTATTTATTAGTAAATACTAATAAAAAAATGAATAATATAGAAATAAACAGTTTTAATCGCAAATTACATGAATTAAAAAACATTAAGTGCTTATTTATTTTCCTCTCTGTAAAATTATTATAAATAACGTCTTCTCAATAGAACAGATTGATCACATTTTGGTCAAATTTAAATTAATATTGTCTGCAAATATTCTCAATTGAAGACATTTAGAATTTCCTGAAAATTACAACATCCCGCATGTGTGAATGTCTATTAAATTAATTTTACCCATAAAGTTATGCTGTCAAGAAAACATGCATTGCATTGGGAGTCTCACCAATAGGAAACACAGAGCTGATCTGATCTGATCTAATCTTTGTTTAAATATTAAAACCTGTGTTACAGATTAATACTGAAGTACAACAACGATGTTCAATAACAGTTTATATAGTAAGATGTTTTAATGCTGACAACCTTTTTTTAGTTTAGTACTAAACCTTTTTGTTTCTTTAAAACGCTGCAGTCAATTCAATGTGTGTGTGTGTGTGTGTAGTGATACACACTGTGGACTGGTATCTGGTGTTGTTTGCTGCCTATTGATATGAAATATTGATGTTTTATATTAAGGTGAATGTGTTATGATTTGGCTTGCTGTAGTATCTGTGTGTGTTAGTATTAGCAGTAGCCTTGTTGGTTTAAAAAAATATATATTTATGTGACAATTTTATATAAATAATGTTATAATTTTATACTATACTATAAACTATTTTCACACTGCAAACTCTAACTAAACACTTATATTTACCAACAACTGTCTGTTAACTCCTTCTTTCACTGCTTGTTTGTTAGGTAAACCAGTCAAGCAGTTAGGTACATTAGAACAATCTATGGCAACCCACAGCTGAAAACATCATGCAGTTAAAGCCGACGGTCTCACCAGGTTTTTGAGGAGAGCAGCGAGCTCTTTAACCAGGCTGGAGAACTTGATGAAGGCGGCTCCCAGGTCTGAACTGTCTCGGCTCATGAAGTTACTGCCAAACTTGTCCAGCGCCTGCCCATAGTTCTCCTCATTCTGCACATGCTCTGTGGGGAAAAGAGAAAAAAGCTGAGTTTAAACATTTGTAAATTGTCTATAATTCTACATAAATTGGACCTACAACTTTAATAGATTTTTACTTCATGAATTTAGTTCAAACTTAAGAACAAACACATCAAATTATAAAAATATTAAGATATATATTGGACATATTTATTTATAGAGAAAATGATCCAATATTAAATATTTGCGAATGTTGAACCTTTGCTTTCAGTATCTGGTGTAACAGCAACTAAACGTTTTCAGTATCTGGGGATCAGTCCTTCATACAGCCATAAAGGACCTGTAGCCCATTCCTCCATACTAAACAGCTTCAACTCTGTTATCTGGTCAGATTTCCTCACATTAACTTTTGCTTTAGCTTTTTCCACAGCATTTTGCCTGGATTAAGGTCAGGACTTTGACTTGGCCATTTTAAAAACATTAATTTTATTTCTCTTTAATGATTCTTTGGTAGAATGCCGCCTGTCCAATCTTGCTACATGACCCAATTTCTCTTGAGCTTTAGCTCAGGGACTGATGTCCTGATACTGAATTTTCCGTCAGAATTCATTATTCCAACAATGGTGGCAAGCTGTCCTGTCCTGGGCCAGATGTAGCAAAACAGGCCCAAACCATAATACTACCACCACCATGTTTTACAGATGGGATAAGGCAGAGACTGTAAAAAAGATGGACGCTGTGTCGCCGTTCCCATTCATTTAATGAAAATGAAGCCAAAATGTTCCGCCATGTTGGCGATTCTGAAACCCGAGTCTGGGCAGTAGAGGGAGAAAGACTGTGGAGAGACAGCCTACTCATTTAAATAACCCCGCCCCTGAGGGCTGCCTCACGGTCACAGGCTGCTGAGCGGAGCTGACGGTCTGTTATTGGTCCCGCCCATAATCAGCCCTTTTACAATAACCACATCTTTTTGAATAGAGCTGAATAACGTTTTAAAAAACAAATTCTGTGGGGATATAAAAATGTACAATATAAGCAGAGGTTACACTAGCTGTTGCATTTAATAGTGGAGGTAGAATTACATTATATTAGAAAAAAACGTGATTGAAAGTTGTCTGTTCTGCCATTGAAACCTATGGTAATGGGTGGGGTTACACAGCTTTCTGAAACCGAACAGCAGGGGGCGCCCGACCTGTGGTGGCTTCACGTTTGAGAGATGATGCTCTGTCCAGCTATACACAGTCTATGGGATAAAGTTATGTTGGATTGCAGTGTTTATTTTCCCAAATGTTTTTTTTCATTCATAAATAGCAGCACCAAAAAAAAAAAAAAAATCCGGAATTTGTTGTTGATTTACGTAAAATTATGAAAACATTTGTATGATTTTTTAATAGAATTATAGGTGATGTTATGCCCTTTAACCTTTAACAGTTGGTTAAACTATATAGAAATCTATTTATCTCATTCCCTTCAAGCCAACCAGTGCAAGGCAAACAGCAGCTCTCAGCATGGTGAAAGCACCCCGAGAATGAGAGGAACACACAGCTGCAGACCAATCGACTTCTAGCACAATCCCAGCATGCACAGCCAGGGCAGGGGCAGAACTCCACAGAGCATTCCAGGATTCCTGGATAATCCCTGAACGAGGACAGCTTCCTGCACGAGTGTCAGCCCACAGGAAGTCCATTAAACCAGCAAAGCCCAGCACATTAAAGTCCACGCTGACGTTAACACTCAGCTCCAGGTTAGGAGGGGGAGGGGGTATTAAAGGGACAGAGAGTACTCTCTGAAAAGCCCCTGCAATGATGTAGCATTGAAGCATATTGTTGTTGTCCAATGAAAAACACGTATTCCTATTTTTGATGATTTTTAGTTTACTTTATAATTTGAACACACAAACTTGTCCCTACATTGTGCACTGTACAATTTCTTAAAATTTTCCAAAGTGACCTGAAATGATCACTTTTTACATTGATCCACTAAAAGTAAAGAAGGTTTTATCTCCCTCCTGTAAAGTTGCTGTCTTGGAGATGCATGTTTTTCATTGGACAGCGACAATATCTTGTTCTTAATTTGTTCCACTTTTTTAGTATTAGTTACTTCTACATCTAAATACTACAAATAGTTTATGTAATCACATTTGTGCATTTAATAATGCCAATTTATTCTATGTTTATGAACTTTTAGTAATAAACAGCACCTTTTAGTCGTAAGACCACATTCATCAACTGGTAGATAAGGATAAAGAGAGAGAGTTTAGTGTGATGCTCACTCTACTACTGATCCTATTAATGTTTGGTAATGTCTGACAAATAAATAAATAGCAATGTTGGTCCTTCAGTTGAGACATTCAGGGCTCATACACTTTTTAACCAATAAATTTGCCTTCAAGGCAAATAAAAAAAAATCAACTAAAACTTTAATTAAAACTGATCATAGTAGGCCTAAAATGAATCAGATAAAATGTTGACAGACAATCTTTATTAATAAATAATGTGTCAGATCCTGAGATCTCCATTGTGTAGGGCTAAATTACTGAATTCACTCTGTATGTATTTGTAGCTCAAAATAGATTTTCTCCATAGATAAACTGAAACACAAAGATTTGTAGACCACATTTCCATGACTTTTCCAAAACTTTCTGAGTATTCTTATTTTTCCAAAACTTATCCAGGCCTGGAAATTGCTATTTTCAAATTCCATGACTTTTCCAGGTTTTTCATGACCGTCTGAACCCTGGACATTGCATAAATTTTATATTTCTTCTGCTGGATTTGAGTTAAATGAAACTAAACTGGAATATGCTATTCAAAATTCAGCACCACCCCCCCACAAACCAAAGCCTACTAAAGCACTTAAAATGCTTTAATTTTCCCCAAAATAATCTGGTGTGCCTTATGTATGTATGTTACCAGTCAGGTATTAAGGAGCAGTAAAGCCACTCTACTGAAGTACAGCTTTATACAGGAGTTTCAGTTTAGTTCTCCAGCACCGGGGTAGAAGTAGCATTAGCAATAGCCGCTAACCACTATTTACGCGTTCAGAGGTGAGTATTATCGGCTTGTACCCTGCTCCTAACCCTGACTAGCACTGCTGGAGTAGCATTAGCATTACCCGCTAACTGCGCTAACTCTTTCTTTGTTCATAGGTAAGTATATCAGACTGTAGTCTGAATGTTACTGTGTTAAAACAAGCTAAGTGGGACAAACCACTAGTTAATATCTCTCAGGCTTACCGGAGCACTCAGGGTTCCTCAGTGTAATGCTGTGGGGCAGCATTAGCCGCTAATGCTAATGCTTCAGCCTTAGGGATGGAAAGCACTAAATGGAAGCACTTTACTCACCCAGATAAACAGTTTTTAGGAGAGAAATCTGTCTAGATTAACATCCAGCGCTCGATTGACTTTAAAAGAAAGTTTTTCTTTAATTACAGTTTTGTTTAATATCTTAGATTTACTTAACTTATTTAGCTAGTTTTGCTGAACTTTAGCACTCCACTTCTACCACATCAGCCTGACAGGATCACCTACAGGTTCTTTAAGGGTTGTCCCATTTCTTAGAGCAAGGATTTCACTCCTTCCTTCCCCTTAGGAAAAGAGCTTGAGAGGAAGGATTACACTTGTGGTAACCAAGTGTAAGAGGTATTGGTACACATTAGACATGGGATTGGGCTCAAGAGTGACTCAGACTGCCTTCATTGAGTTTACAGTGCAGACTAAAGAACTAGAAGCAAAGTGGATACCCAGTTTTTCCTGTAAAAATACAGTTTATGTAAGTTACACTACTATTTCATAAAATGAACAGAAAGGTGCTGTACATAGTATCTTCCAGTCAAGGCTGTCAATCACTTCATTACTGAGATGGAAAATTGTACGTTTTTGTTCATTAAAACATTAAAACAAGATGAACAAAGCTATAAAAAAGTTTTACAATAGCTTACAATTCTTGCTTCAACTCTTTCTGATCAGGTACTGACATAGTGTTGTTCCTGTATTTCCCTCAAACTGACACTTGTTGCTTATCGACAAGCCTCTTTTATTTTCATTGAGATTTAGGAGCAATATTTGCAATCAAGCAGAAAGTCATTTTAAATATTTATTTGAATTCTAAATCATACCAAAATAACTAAATCACAGAAATGCTTTGCAATGCATTAAATCACTCCCTCAAGTACTGCAATCAAATCAAATCAACGTGTGGTCAAAGGCTGTTTACACCCCTATGATTCATGATACATGATTCATGAAACATGAAACATGACTTGGGTGGAGATTCTGACAATAAGCTCCCAAACACCTGCATAGAGATCACACATCCCTGGAGAAACAACCTGGAGAAAAGCTCTAGATCTTTACCAGCAGCACAAGAACACAAGAACACACGACTGCATGGTGCACTGTTAGGCTGGAAGGCAGAACAGGGAGTTGTCTAAGGAAGGCTGCAAGTTTCCAGCAGGACAGATGTGTCGGGCAGGCCGTGTGTAGCACTCCGTCTGTGGAATGCCAGGCTCATCTGGGAATGATCCTCACTGCTCAGTGTGAGCCCAGCCCTTGGCAAAACCACATGATTAGGTCATTCGTCTTCTGTGGGAGAAGGAGGAGGAGGGCTCAAGCCCCTGAAAGTGAAGGCCGTCTCTTCCCCACAGTGACCAGCAGAGGGCTGATCTACGCTGCAGGTGCAGGACTGGGACTGGGAGAGGACACTTGATGAAGAATCACTGGGTGGGTTCAACAGCTTTACACCAAATAATCCTAGAAGCAACACAGAATTAGACGAGTGCAGTTCAGCTGCTTAAGCAGCTTCTATATTTAGAACATCATGTCCCAGTCTTTCTCTCTGTGATACCAGTAAACATATGCAGCTGACCTTGACTCGAAGGTCTGGACCGTGTCGGATAATTCAGTCAACAGTCAGCTGTTTCCAAGTCAGTCCCATGTCAAAGGGGAATGTTTGGCATTGGCATCGCTATTTGGTATTTGGAATTCTTGAAATTCCTACAAGATACAATATCATGTCATACTAGTGCACAGCTATCTGCAATGATGCTCAAAATCAGACAACATTTATGCTTTTGGGATGTGCGCTCATATTGTTTTCAGTCAAGTAATCTGCAATTTGTCGTATGAATATATCAGTATGTCATCTATATGTGTTCATTTGCTTAATTTAACCTGTTGGCGAAGATAAAAACCTATAAGGTTATATTGTTTTAAGTTCATATGATCAATCTGGAAACTTTAAAGAGCCCTATTTTAGTGATCTTTAGGCTAACCACCAACCGTGCAGCTTGATTTGCAGCATGACAGGGTAATTAGTCAGCGGTGCTCCTGTGTTTTCCCATGCCAAGATATTAGCATTGTTGCTATTTAAATGATGCAGGTGCAAGGCGTGAAAATATACTGTTGGTGAGGTGTAACATAGCAATAAGCATTGCGATGCACCTTGCACAGGTTGTTAGATAGGGTCCTAAGGTCTTTATTTAACACAAAATAATCAAAATTGCTCTAGTCTTTGTGAGTGTCTGAATGAAGGCGTCATGTGTTCGTCATCTGCCTCTTATCTGTAATTGATGGATTACGTCTGTGTTTAGTGTAAAACTGACGATTACACAATAATTATTATCTTCCTCCCATAATTACAGGGAAAATATTAGCAATAAAATTTAATTTGACTAATCACAGACAATTACTGTGATTAATACAGTAAATGACACCAATGTGTCAATAAATGTCATTGTCAATCTATCATTGATTCTTGTACTTCCATTTAAATATCTGCTAATAAATCTTAATTCTTAAAGTGATTAACCTGATTAATTGTTTTAATTAACTGACAAAACTCTACACTACACTACTATATGCAATTAAAGATATATATATATATATATATATATATATATATATATATATATATATATATATATATATATATATTTAGCCAGTTTTGGTTTCTGCAAGCCCACCAAGAAAGCCCCTCAACCCTCTCTGCTCCCAGGGTTCTGCAGAACGGCTGCCCAATGCTCCAGGCCTGTGTGGTCACTATATGTCAGTTATTGCCATTAGAATCAAACTCTCTGGAGCAGATAAACATGAGCTTATTGACACCATGCTGATTGCATGCCGTGGGCTAAAGGGGTATAAAGATCCCCATGCACTGAGCTTTGGAGATTTTGGGATGAGTTGTGGAGTTGAGAATAAGGTGAGGTGGTGATCATCCAAAATCCTAGCAACCCCAGCAGGTCTTTACTGGCATACAGAGATACACTGACCTATAGAAGCGTGTTTATAATAGAGATGTTTGAGTGTGAAGAACAGCTGAGAGGGTTCAGGCCATGAGCAACTGGGAGGGGGCCCAGAAGAAGACCTGGGACCCACTGGAGGGATTATATCTGTCAGCTGGCATGGGAGCGTCTGGGAATCCCCCAGCAGGAGCTGGTGAGACTTGCTGGGGACAGGAATGCCTGGGCTTTAGGGTCTGCACTACTGCCAGCATGACCATGAACTGGATTACAAGGTTAAGAAGATAAAGATCATGAAGAACCTTGAACTCTATAAAGAACCTTCAGACCCTTAAGAGGGCCTTCACCCCAATAAATCTGTAATCAAATCAAAACTATGTCAAATTACAGGGAAACTACTAGCAAAACAATTAATTTGACTAATCACAGACAATTATCGTTTCCAGCATGTTAACAACAAATGGAAACAACAACCATGTTTCCCTTCTAATTCAGCAGGTCTCGCCACTGGGGGTGCCCAAGGAAACAAGGAAAAAAACTTTTTCTTTTAAACTCAAACGAATTCTGGGTATTAATCAACACACATTTCTCTCCTGAATACTGTTCATTTGGGTGAGTAAAGTGCTTTCGTATTGCAGTTTTTTTCCAAGGTGAGCGCTGCCCGCGGTTACCAAGCGTTTAGCCAGTGTTTAGCCAGCCCTGGTTAGCAGCAGTAGCCAGATGCAGTTAGCAGCGCTAGCCAGCCACGATTAGTGCTTGTAAATGCTGCCTGAGAGTGGTAGACCGAGAAACACTGAGGGTTCCAGTAAGCCAGGGCGCTTTTAGTTAGTACTTTGTCCCAAGTGCAGACTACAGTCCAATAATACTTACATCTGAACGGCAAAAGAGCTAGCACCTGGGTAAGTGGTTAATGCTAGAGAAACTTATTGAAATTCCTGTATTACACTGCACTTCAGCAGAGTAGCTTTACGCCTCCTTACAACCTGACTGGTAAAATTCATACATAAGGTGCACCGGATTATTAAAGGATTTGCAATGCACCTGATAGTCCAAATACCATTAGATCTCTTAAAGTGTAGAGATTTTCTTAAGGAAAATTGAAAATAATGCCAGATGACTGTAATGTGGCACAATATTTCAGGATATAATATTGTTCACAATCAAATTATTGTGTACGATACAATATGACACACCTCTACACAGGGCAACCACGAAAACAATTATATCATGATACTCTTATATCTGTGATGCTCTAGGAAGAGGATAAAATACTACAGACTTTGCAGGTTTGCCCTATTCATTTGATTGGTTCCACCATGTGGAGTAATGAAGCAGTAACTTTAGTAAGTCAAATTGGGAGGCGAGTCTTAGGGAGTTTAGAGCACCTATTTTTCAAAAACACTGATATTTGGGGGCGCCAAGTGGTCCAGCGGTCTAAATTGCTGCCACTATGAGCGGAAAGAGGCAGGTTCGAACCCCCGCTCATGTAGCTTTGCCATCAAGCTTGGCCCTGCTCCCTCCGAGTGGATAGATGGCGCTCTCTCCCCACATCACTAAAGGGTAATGTCTGCAGCACAGGGCGTCTGTGAGCTGATGTATCAGAACCGAGTCGCTGTGCTATCCTCTGAACGTGCTGTGATGCTACTCAGCAATGCTTGGAAAAGAAGCGGTGGCTGACTTCACGTGTATCGGAAGTAATTGATAATTAGTAATTGGCTGTGCAAAATTTGGTAGAAAATAGGTAAAATGTGTAATAAAATTCTAAAAAACATTGATATTTGAGCCCATGTATGTGTAAAGATACAATATTTCACAATATCAATATTTTGTCCCACCTTTAGAGTACATGGCATTACGATGTTGCTCAAATGCTTAATGAACTATTTAAAGTTAATTTATTTTTAAGAGACTGTTTTTTAAAGAGACCTTATTTTTTTTGCTTCACCAGCTTTACCATACACAGGTCTTGCCTGACCAACTACATGTGGGAACAGGGATTGTAACTGAATCTCCAAGGTCATATGTAAGCACTTGGTGTGTTACCATTCTCTATACAGAATCATTTAAGAGGAACAGCGAGACTCATGCCAAGTGTCAATAGGTCTTATTATCTCGAGCTAATTTGGATGTGCCCGATTAGAGCGTGTCCTCACAATAAGATCTAATTAATCAGGATGGTGGCACCAGAAGCAGATGCAACACTGAGATTGCAGCGTATACAAGCAGCTTTATTCTTAGCCTTCCTTCCCTCTTGAATAACAGACAAGCTTCAGCGCTCACTGCTGCAGCAGAGTGACGAGAGTGATGAATGCCGAGAGCTCTGCACACATAACGCTATGACTTCATTGAAAACAACAACAGGAACATAAATAAAGTCATTAGCTGAAATGGAGAGTGTGTGGGTTATTTGCTGACTCTGAATGCGGCTCTACGTGGTCAAAAGCTAATGGCTCTCTAAGGAACACTGAGGTCAGGACAGGGTCAGCTCATAAATCGGACGCAAGTAGCAGCAGCAGGGCTGAGCGAGGCTAGAATGCTGCAGTACACATATGTTTACATTACACATGACAGACTCACAGTGTTAGTATTTTCACAGCTAAGCTGTTAATAAAAGAGAAGGTCAAGAAATATAAGAAATAAGCTGAAATAAAAAAAAACCTCACGCTTTAATATAATGGGCACTTAAAACCTCAAGCCTCAAGTCTTGGTCTGAAGAGCCACAGCCATTATTTATCATGAGAGATCCAAATGAAAATCTATTGCATTGTCTATTGCAAAACACAGAGGTTGCTAATGCTAATTAGAGGTGTGCCATATCATATAGTATGCAAAAATATATCACCAAAAATAAATCATAATAAAAAAACTCTATATTGTGATATTCTGAAATATTTGAAGGCAGATTATTTTGTTTTTGCTTTACTTTCAACTGTTTGTCAAACTGTTCAGTTTACATGCATGCAGTAAATATATTGCACTTTAGTTTCGTTGTAGAATTTTGATGTTACATTACTTTACTTTTACTATTATTATTTTAAGGACATCAGGTAACATCTTAAAGTTAAGTTACTGTTTAGGAAATACACAAACTTTATAGATGTTTTTGTTTCTACTGAATGTATAAAACTGTTATACTAAATAAAATTTATTTTTTTTACTCACAGCTTCAGAACCTAATAAAGCCAGTGTAGAAATCCCAGCTCTGAGTGCTGAATATTTTTACTGTATATGACTCGAACACTTTACAAACATTTGTAAACTCATATCTGTAAAATGTGTAAAACGAATACACCTCAGGAAGAAATCGGCATAAAAGACATCACTTTTTCAACTGCATAACCTTCTCGAGAGTACATCATTGAGCCCAGTGCAGAAAGTATAAAAACACTAACTGGATAACCCTCCTGAGAGTACATCATTTAGCTGAGTAAAGTGAGTACAAAAAAGAGCAGTTAGCTAAAAAGATAGATAACCACACTCTGAGCTCCATAGTGTTGCTTACTGCAGTGTTTTCAGCCATTTCAAAAAGTAAAGGACATTTCATCTTGAATTACAGATGTCTGACAAGATGGCGCATCACAAAGTACGTATGGAAATATTAATGTGGCACTCAGCTTCACTTGGATCATTATCAATTGGCCAATAAAAAAGGTATATGACAACATTTGGTACTGAGTAGCTGACAACACTATGAACAAAAACAGGAGCCGGATTTAAGATAGTGAAGCTTTTTTCAGGTTTCCTCAGTTTATAATCTAGATTAGAAATGGCAGTTTTCAGGAATGGTGGAGGTGCACTGTTCTACTGTGCAGCAACACCTAAAATAATATGACCATTATTAGAAGAATCAAGGGAAGAACACTATTCTTCTGTCTACAACACAAAATACAGTGTCAGACAAAACAAGGGTTGATAAGGAAGTGATGAGATAGCAATGAGTTATCTCATGACCACAATGAGTAAGATGGAGAATTACATTAGAGATGCACTGATACCAATTTTTCCCTTCTAATACCAAAGCCTGATTTTATCTGCTGATACTGCGTTAAGATATCAACATGAGCTGACTTAACCATCCGGTAAACATACGACTTTAAACCAGTTCTGTATACACATTACACTGGTCTGCCATAACATAGTAATTACCTTCTTGTTTCTGCTGGTTTTACTAGTATTCTAACAACATTAATTCTAGATTTTTCGTTTTATAATCACATTGCAGAACCGCTGAATCAAAATCTAAGCAAATCAAATCATAAGGCGCCTAGAAATTTTCACCATAGCATTTGTAAATAATTGGCTTCAGTCAAGCATCATCTAGTGATGCACCTGCACATCAGTCACTTTTTATGGTATCAGTGCTCTGTCTTTGAGATACTGATGCTGATACATCTGTATCTGCTCTGATACTGTTGCAGTGTCCATATTGGTGCAATACTAAACTCCATGCACGCTTCTGAGCCAGCAGCACATGAGGAGCTGGTTAATTAGGTAATGAGATTAATCAGATCTGAGATTAATCAGATCCTACATGAGGAAACACACAAACATGTGCCCAAGGCTGGTTAAGGGATTCCCTGATCTAGAGACAGAGTTTGGTCTGAACTGATGATCATACACATTTAGCCAGCTAATGTAATATAACCTTTTAAAACCCTGTTCAGACACATCACACTGCGTCTGTGCCTCAGCTGTTTTTAGAGCTCTTTAAGATAACATGATCCACCGTGGTAATTTTAGATGGCTTAAAATATATATGAAGCTTTCCTCTACTTCAGTTTAGTCCACTTAGAGGTCAGTTTAACCTGCAATTGAATGGCATCTCACCGAGGTCTCAGGTCAGGGCTTTATGCTGCCTTAGGTTTGTATATATATACGCAATGCATCAGAGACAGTCTATGAGGAAGAACCAGACACAGATACCACCAGCCACCAGTGACATCATGTTTATAAAAGGTTAATCATCAAGACCACTTTACAGACTGGCTTTACAGCCAGGTACATACAGTGCCTTGCAAAAGTATTTGGCCCCTATACTTTTCACCCACCTTTCAGGCTTCAAACATAAAGATATGAAATTGTAATTTTTTGTGAAGAACCATAAACAAGTGGGACACAATCGTAAAGTGGAACGAAATTTTTTTGGATATTTTAAACTTTTTTTAGAAATAAAAAACTGAAAAGCGGGGCAATATTATTCGGTCCCTTTATTTTAAAGCAGCAAACTCACTCCAGAAGTTCAGTGAGGATCTCTGAATGATCCAGTGTTGACCTAAATGACTAATAATGATGATGAACAGAATCCACCTGTGTGTAATCAAGTCTCTGTATAAATGCACCTGCTCTGTAATCAGAGTCTCAGAGTTCTGTTTAAAGCACAGAGAGCATCATGAAGACCAAGGAACACACCAGTAAGGTCTGAGATACTGTTGTGGAGAAGTTTAAAGCTGGATTTGGATACAAAAAGATTACCCAAGCTTTAAACATCTCTAGGAGCACTGTGCAAGAGATCATATTGAAATGGAAGGAGTATCAGTTCACTGCAAATCTACCAAGACCCGCCGTCCCTCTAAACTTTCAGCTCAAACAAGGAGAAGACTGATCAGAGATGCAGCCAAGAGGCCCATGATCACTCTGGATGAACTGCAGAGACCTACAGCTGAGGTGGGAGACTCTGTCCATAGGACAACAATCAGTCTTACACTGCACAAATCTGGTCTTTATGGAAGAGTGGCAAGAAGAAAGACACTGTTGAAAGAAAGACATAAGAAGTGCTGTTTGTACATCAAACATGTGGAAGAAGGTGCTGTGGTCAGGTGTGGCTAAAAAAAAGTATCACTGCTCATCATCCCAAACACACCATCCCCACTGTCAAACATGGTGGTGGCAGCATCATGATTTGAGCCTGCTTTTCTTCAGCAGGGAAGACAGTTAAAATTGATGGGAAGATAAATGGAGACAAATACTGGAAGAAAACCTGTTGGAGTCTGTAAAAGACCTGAGACTGGGACGGAGATTTATCTTCCAACAAGACAATGATCCAAAACATAAAGCAAAATCTACAATGGAATGGTTCACAAATAAACATATCCAGGTCTTTGAATGGCCAAGTCAAAGTCCAGACCTGAATCCAATGGAGAATCTGTGAAAAGAGCTGAAAACTGCTGTTCACAAACCAACGCTCTCAGTCCAACCTAACAATGCTCTCCATCCAATCTCACTGAGCTCCAGCTGAATGGGCAAAAGTTTCAGTCTCACGTGTAAAACTTGTGCGACTTGTAGCTGTAGTCGCAGAAAAAGGTGAAGCTCCAAAGTATTAACGCAAGGGGACCGAATAATCTTGCATTACATTAAAAACTAAAATGTTTGCTCCACATGATTCCTCATGATTGTGTCCCACTTATTAATTCTTCACAAAAAAATACTATTTCATATCTTTATGTTAAAGCCTGAAATGTGGCAAAAGGCACTGTACATACCTAAAGGCACGATCCAGGTTAAGTCTACATAACGTATTAAAAATGTTAGACTTTCAAGTAGAACTAGACAGTTAATCAAAAATTAATCAAAAAGTAGAGATAGGAAAAACTATTACTTTAGTAAACATAAAAAAATCCTCTCTTTAGGCCTTCACTTTGGCTTAATCAACTCACAAGAGGGTTGGCTTGATTGTGAGGGCTGGCTTTTTTATGTGATACTGCTTTTTGTTGCCAACTGACATTGTCTTCTGAAAGGCACCATACATTTGATGGGCAGTTAATCAGTTAATACACTAAGAGAGTCCAGCTCTTACCTTGCCCCGAGTTGTAGATTGCCTTGACAGACTTCTTAACCTTCTGTAAAGCTGTCCTGTCCTGGTCCAGCGCCTGCAGAAAACAACAAAGACCTCATTGAGAATTCTGAGAATCCGGATTACAGTATAATTGGATAAAGTAAAAAAACGCCCAAGACACATTCAAAACAGACACAAATCACTTAAAGCACTTCAGGAGGTGTGGTATAGAAGTGTAAACTAGAGATGCACCAAAACAAACATATTTTTCAGAAACATGCCTCTCCAAACCATCACTGATTGTAGAAACTTCACACTAGACCTCAAGCAGTTTGGACTGTGTGTCTGTCCACTCTTCCTCCAGACTCTGCTCTTTTGATTTACAAATAAAATATTAAGTTTACTGATGATCAGTGTTGGTATGGAGAGACATGTCATCTGCTGGTGTTGATCCACTGTGTTTTATCAAAATCAAGTCCAAAGTCATAATCTTACAGCACTTGACAGCTTTTTTGGGGATGCAATTTTCACTTTCCAGCAAGACTTGGCAGACTGCCAACACTGTACCAACTGGTCCCAAAAGTACCAATCGGTCTTATATAATATTAAAAATTTTCTAAGACACATTTTTTTTTTAGTTTTCATTGGCTATAAGCCATAATCAACAATAAAAGAAGTACATGCTATAAAATAGATCACTCTGGGTCTAAAACATCTATATAATATGAATTTCACATTTATTGAACTGAATTACTGAAACAAAGTTTACAATTATATTCTATTTTTTTAAGATTCAGCTGTATTTGCCACTTTTTCCACATTTAATTCATTACTAATACATTTATTTCAGCAGTACTGTTCTTGTTCAAACTATTTTTCAGCTAGCCATCTCAGTAGTGCTATTGTAATCATACATTTACCTATGCAGCGCTACTTCATATGTATGTAGCTTGCTAACTTGAAATTTACACGAAGAAACAAAGTCAGCCTTTTGGTAAACATAGCATAACAAATACTAAAGTGAAGCTAAAACTGCTGCCACTTCTGAAAAGAATCCAAACAATAGAGAAAACACTGCAACATGACTTAAATAATTGCATAAAATAAATGACTCAGTCTTTTCACATTAAAACCAAAAATGTTTTAGTTTTTTTACCCAATATTCTCAATTGCCAAATATCCAGGGCATCCTTAGTGGAAACAAATCATTCAACAACTAAACTCCTTCCAGTACAATAAAACACAAGCAATAACTGCCTTGTACAATAAATCTGCATATTCCTCCCTACATACCAATTGGATTCCAGTCTGAATAACCAGAGATGCATTTGGGAATCATGTATAAATGCATATGGTAAAAACCAAGGACAGAAAGCTAAAATAAAAATGAATACAAAATTTATTTATAAAATCAGCTTTTATTTCTCTGAAAATGCAACACACAATCAAACTCATCCTGTAATCATTCTGTTTGATTGCACACAGCGGGTCAGACCTTAGGAGGTGAGAGGAAAGCACGGGGGATTCCTGCTCTTGCTGTAACCATAGCAACACCGCAGTGGCACAGGCTAGTGCTGTCTTGGGCACGTTTTTTCTCTACCCAGATGGGTCAATAGGCAGAGAGATAGAAGGAAACACCATGTGTGTGAGAGAGCCGAGCCTCTCGCCGCGTTACCAGCATTTTCCATTAGACCTCCAATACTGAGGAGACTGACGGGAGAACAGGGGGCTGCCAGTAGCTCCTGCTGCAGACACAATCATTAAACCAGGGTCTTCACAGAGAGAATCTCATCAACCCTCTCACATATGTGCTCCATAGCTCACAAAGAACTGTGCTGCCGGGGTTAAACAGTCACAGACCAAATTACTCCACATACAGGCATACCCATCACTGACGATCCTCACACACAGCTGCCTAGCAACAGCAGGACGTTAGCGTCGCTACTTATTGGGGGATTCTCACACAGGCTTCTGCTCGCTCTGTGACATTCCCCTCCATTAAAAAAAAAAATATTTCTGACCTAAAATGTGTGCAGTATCAAAGGTAAAGGTCAAAGGCTTGGACATACCTGACTGAATGTGTGCATTCAATCAGTTTGAAGACAAATATATAAAACAACAAGGCTAATAAATAGAATAACACATAAATCTCCTATAAGTCTCCAATCAAATGCAACAATTTTAAGAATCTGACCCAAAAAAGCCTTCTTTTTAGCTGTTTTCAGGCCTAATATAACAACAGAGCTAGGTTTAATAGTCTCTTTTGTTGTTGCTGTTGCAGTGCACTCTGAGGAAAGTGCAGCGACTGGTTTCGATACATCAGCTCACAGATGCCTCGTGCTGATTGACATCACCCTTTGGAGTGATGGGGGAGAGAGCGCCATCTACCCATCCAGCAATAACAAGGCCATTTGTGCTTTCTCAGGGCTCTGGCAGCTGATAGCAAGCTACATAAACAGGATTCGAACCGGCCATCTTTATTTTAACAAACTATAGGCCCTATTTTACAGTTTGCACCAACAGTTATACAGCTTGCATTTTCACACCTTCTGCCTGCGTGAATAAATCTACCCAAATGGGAGTGGTGGTCTGGAAGTGCGGCGTGTGTTCAGGTAACGGAAAATATAGGTGCTCCACAAGATAGACAAAAAAACCTAGACAGACATCAACAGTCAGACGTTCATTGCTAACTTGCTAACTTGGCAGTTAACTGGAGGTGTGTGCGTGTTGAATGTCCCAAACGCGCACACACCTCCGCTTGTTATTCACACATTTGCAGTGTACAGCAAATTACAGCAGTGCACATACCCATAGTGCGTGCCAACGGCAAATGACATGCTGATTGCTTTATTGCAAGTTCTGCCCAAGACACAATTGATACATTAAGAGAATTACTACATGCCTTTTGTGCATTTTGCTAAAAAATTGCTAAAATTGGGCCTTAAGCTTTTCTAAATCTTGAAATCTTGAAGCTGAAGCAGTCACTTTTCTAAAATGAACCAATCACACAACCCCACACACAGCACCAAGAGTGGATAGCCAAATGTGCAGCATTAAAGCAAACCCCAGGCCACCGATTTAAGGAGGACCTGAAATCGACACTTTGTTTAAAATTCCACTTTATTAAACAAACCATCAGAAGGGGTGTCCACAAACATTTGCACATATAGCGAGCGCATCTTCAGAAGTAATCTAAACGGTTAAATTAATAATAATTCCTAAGAGTGTGAGAGTGTGACATAGTGTGTGCGAACTCTTTTAGCTGGTTCTGTAAAAGACGTGTGATTTAGAGCTGAGACAGTTCAGCAAGAACGAAAATACGCCACTGAAGGGCAAAAGCAGGTCCATCCTGCAAAATCTCTCTGCAGTATTTTGATGCATTAGAGAGCATGCGGGTAAATCCCTTTCACTCCGACAAGCTGATTTAACCCAGCTCCCTCTCTCAGCCTCGCACATACAGAGCTACCCACACTGCACCAGGAGAACGAGAGCATTTTCAAACACAAATACTCCCTAATGGGAGCTCACAAATCTACTGATTCTTCATGACATGTAGCTCTATCCACACAGTGATGCTGCAGTGCATGCGGGAGGGAATCAGCGGCAAGATGCAGACCGATTAACATAAAAATATAAATTGATACACATAAAACATTCCCAGTGGCCCTTCATATTCTGATTCATCCATTTACATTTATATACAGCACACCATAAATCACTAGTTAATAGTTACTGTGATATTGGCCTTTGAGCACCAGATATGGCAGAAGACCTTTAGTATCAGTGGAATGCAATGTCCAGTTACAGAATGCTATTTGTGCTTTTACAATACAGAATAAAATGATTATGATTACGATACAGGCATTGCGATTCAATATATTGTGATATTGTGATACTGTGAAGATGATATAAAATTGTAGCAAAAATGTTACAGTATTAGGGCTGCAACTAATGACTATTTTAGTAGTCGACTAATTGACGATTATTTGATTAGTCGATTAGTGTGTCTTTCTCTTTCGCCCTATTTCTCTTTCTCTCACTCCATCATACATAAATGCCGCGTCAACAATAAAATTCTGCATCAACATTTAGTTATAGCCATTGTTGTCGATGAAGCCGACTAATCGCTGCATCCTTACACAGTGTTAAAAAATTATTTATACAATACTGTCCGTTTTATTTTTCTTATTTTCTTTTTAATTTCATATTTTTTTGTGTTTTTAAGTGTTTTTAAACTGAAATACGGGCCATATGTTATACTTTTTAATATTTATAAATAGAAACATACAAAGCCAAATGGTGTTGTATCTTATTTTAATTTCAATTCATTTGTAGTGATTCCTAAAACATAAATATGCTAACTGCTTATACAGCTCTGGAAAAAAATACCACTTAAAATAAAAGACCACTTAAAAATGATGAGTTTCTTTGATTTTATCAAATTGAAAACCTCTGGAATATAATCAAGAGGAAGATGAATGATCACAAGCCATCAAACCAAACTGAACTGCTTGAATTTTTCACACCAGGAGTAAAGGCATAAAGTTATCCAAAAGCAGTGTGTAAGGCTGGTGGAGGACAACATGCCCAGATGCATGAAAACTGTGATTTCTAAACTCTTAAAACTTTATGAATATGAACTTGTTTTCTTTGCATTATTTGAGGTGTGAAAGCTCTGCATCTTTTTTATTAGTTCAGCCATTTCTAATTTTCTGCAAATAAATGCTCTAAATGACAATATTTTTATTTGGAATTTGGAATAAATTTTGTCCATATAGAATATAGAATATAGAATAAAATAGGGTTGTCACGATACCAAAATTTTGACTTCGATACCGATACCAACTGTAGTATCACGATTCTCGATACCAAAACGATACTTGGAAGAAAAAAAAACAATAAAAATATCTGAACATAAAATGTTTATTTTTGACTGAACTGGATTGAACACTGAACAATCGGTGCAAACGTTTTTATTCTAAAATGAAACATTTGAACAAAAAACAAGTTTCGTTATTATAACCTTAACTATAACAATTATCTAAACACTTCCTAAAAACTAAAACTAAAACCAGAGGTAATGGTAGCCTGACTATGTGAACCTGACGGGCGGGCAGAAGTTAATTTCTGAATAAGGAAAATAAAGAGACAGAAGAACATTACAATGTTATGTTCATTTTAACACTCACTGCTCCGTTTTATTAATCAACCGTTTACCGTTTTTAATAAGCCCATGTTCAGTGTAACGATCAAGCAGGCTACGTGCCTGACCACAGATTTGCGATGGAAACGCGAAAACGTGAACTTCTTGAGTTCATGTTTCACAGCCAATGGGATAATGGAGAAATAGAGAAAACCACGGGTCCAAAACAAAACTCCTGCACACTCCCCTCCGTGTTAACGTGATTTACTAGCAGTCGCTAGTAAATCTTAGTAAAGCTACAGACAGAGTGTATCTTGACTAACTCCACTAACCTGTCGACTTCTCAGCTCTTTGTAGAGATCAGGGTGCTTGTCTGCTAAATGAATGAGCGAAATATGATCAGAATTATGTTAAATAACACTGTAACATAGAAGCATAGAACTATTATTTAATTAAAATGATTTTTAAGAACAGCTAAACACAGTGCTGCAGGTCAAACGCGGAGGCGTTCACGTGCGAGAGAGAGAGACAGAGAGAGACACAGAGAAAGAGACACAGCGAGAGTGAGAGAGAGAGAGATTTGCGTGTTCTGATGTGAGCTACTCACAGGTAAAGGTTCTCTTTTAGCTCCTCGTGCTCATTTTCTAGTCCCACACATAAGTCTGCAGCTCCCTCAGTGTTTTCTGTCGTATTTTGCGGCTAGCGCGAGCGCTTACAACTAACACCGCGGACCGCGAGGTGCCGCCTCACTTGTGCCGAATCCGCTACTGAATCCGACTCCCGCTTCGCGGACAGAATCGGCACAACACCCCCCGCTGTACAACTGCGGGAGTGAAAACAGCGCTAATAAATAAAGTAGTTTAGTTTCACTTTCAGTTTTCGTTATTTTATTTAAAAATAAAAATATAAATAAAAAACAGATGCCTACATCTCAGACTATTTTCCCACACTTCACTCCTCGCGCCCGTTTTGTCCACAAGTCGCGGACGAGAGACATCTGTTATTTTAGCCGTCGCCATTCTACACTCGCTGCTGCTCTGCTGGCTTGCGCGTGAATCGATTCATTTGTTCAGAACACTAAGTTTATCTGAATCCTGCCACACCGACTGCTGCGGTGTGAATCAGTTTTCTTATGAACTGAATCAAATCGCGCCTACTAATTTGACTCTTTTGAAGCTAGTGACTGGGCTATATACAGTATCGAAAGCATCGAACGCTAAAGAACCGAATCGTTTGTGAGGACGTAGTATCGAAAAAGAATCGAACCTTCGGTACACCGTGCAACTCTAGAATAAAACAACACTTCATTTTACTCAAACATCTATAAATAGCAAAATCAGAGAAACTAATTCAGAAACTAAAGTAGTCTCTTATTTTTTTCTTGAGCTGTATGTCTGTATTTGGATAATTTATCGTGTATTTATATATCTAGAGTTCAATCTGACAGTTTTTTAATAGAAGGCCAAAAGCAGCACTCATATCTTTGGTGCACACCAATTAAAAATAAGTGAAAAACACATGCAATGTATGAGCCCATGTTGGCAGCCACAAAACAAATCCCAATGCATCCGTACTTTAATCAATGTTTTGACACGGTATGAAAAAAAAATATCGAAATCTATAACAGATAATGCTTCCTTTCCAGTTCCTTCAACCTCTATCCCATATATGTTACTGATCCCAAGATACACTCCATCTACTGCAATCGTGGCATAATAGCAGTGTTATGTCCATGTCACGCGGCTCGAGTCATAATCTGAAGTCGCTAGGAGCTAGAGTGCTTCTTTCTCTCTCTATCACTCTCCACTGCACACAGACAGACACATACACACAAAATGTACCCAAAAATAATTCAGCCGGGTGGGGCCCTCAACAGAGCCTTCAGAATCGATTAAGAGAGAAAGACGGAGTAGCTTCAGGCCACGCTCTCCACTCTCCGAGACCAAATAATCCCCTAACGTCATCTCTCACAGCAAAGCTCTAAAAATACAGGGAAGTCTTCCTCTAGCTCCTGATAATCTTCTCTCAGTGGGTTTGAAAGGCTGAGCAGTGATGAAGTCAGAGTCAGAGTGTATGAGCCTTATGCCTGGCCCACACTACTACTACTACTACTGAGGCAAAACATCATCCGATTTCAGGGTGATCATAAATGATGATGATGATCTCAGGTTATTCTGTAGTATGTGCTGTGTCTATAATACAATCTGTAGGCTGCTGATCTTCCCCCAGAGCAGCCTGGTCGCATCGATCACGAATCCCAGATATGAAACATTTTAAACAGTTTAATATTTACTACGAGTGTAACGATTCTCTAAATCCTCGATTCGATTTTATTTCCGATTTTAGGGTCATGATTCGATTCGATTCTCGATTTTCTTTTTTTTACAGCAGAGAGGCCTATGCCAGTAGATTTAGATTAGTCTATGGTCATTCATTGGTTTGATTCATCAAATTTACAATATCTTATTTCAAAAGGTGGACTTGATATAAGTGATGCAAAGTGATACAAGTGACCTGTAATACACCACATTAGGCACTAATGGTCAAATTTAAATAATTTAATTAAGATATATATGTAATGCCATCTAGTGGCTTTTTTTGGTAGCAGCAGTGTGCACTATTAAAACAGCAATGTGCAACATAAAATAAATAATAAAAAAAATACAGAAACAGTCATGTACAAAATAATAGAACAATTAGAGCCTTAACAAACTGAACTCTCTCCTACTATAACAGTTAAACATGAAAAATAAGACTCTGTCCCTGAGAATGACAAGTTTTTTTCTATAACAAAGATATATTATTAACTTTATCTTAGAGAAAGATGCTCCTATTAACATATTTGAGGCTAGACAAAACGAATGTTATTTTTATATTTTCAAGTTTTTCTTTAAGAAGGTAAGAATGTCCACCTTCTCTGGAGAAAGGGCTTCTCTTTGAGCAGTCACAATGTCCGCGGCGTGTGCTGCGCCATTTGCGTAGTGCGCGCGTGCTTGCGTAGCTTAGAGGGAGGGATTGTCGATCATCTTTCTGACTTCGATGCTCGAGACCATGACATTATTTCGATCGATTTCGATAAAATATCAAAATCGTGACACCCCTAATATTTACATCTCAGTATTCAGTTACCAGTAAGAAAGATTACTTGGGCCGAGCATTCAGGCCAGAATCAGGCCTAGATTCGAACCAGGTTTAAATCATGGGCCTACACCCCGGTTGCTGTATGTATAATAATGGAATAACCCGAGCCGCACGTGCCAACACCCCAGTTGCCAAGTATAATACAGCATTCGGCCCAAGCTGCATGTAACAACACCCCGGTTGCTGAGTATGATACAGGAATCAGCCTAAATCTCTTGAACAAACACCTGGTTGCCAAGTATAATATAGAATTCAACCAAACTGCGTGTGCTACCACCCCGGTTGCCGAACATAATATGGAAATCAACCCCATGTGCTAACACCATGTTTGGTGAGTATATTACAGCAATTAACCCAAGCCACATGTGCTAACACCCCGATTGGTGAATATAATACAGCAATCGACACAAGCTGCATGTACCTACACCATGGTTGCAGAGTCTAATATGGGAATCAGCCCAAATCTCATCTGCCAACACCCCAGTTGCCGAGTATAATACAGCAATCAGCCCAAGCTGCATGTACCAACACCCCGGTAGCTGAGTATAATATAGGAGTCAGCCTAAACCGCTTGCACAAACACTTTGGTTGCCAAGTATAATAAAGGAATCGACCCAAGCTATGTGTGCCACCACCCTGGTTGCTGAGCATAATATGGAAATCAACCCCATGTGCTAACACCATGTTTGTTAAGTATATTACGGCAATTTATCCAAGCCACAGGTGTTACCACCCCGTTTGGTGTATATAATACAGCAATCGACCCAAGCTGCGTGTGCCGACACCATGGTTGCAGAGTCTAATATGGGAATCAGCCCAAATCTCATCTGCCAACACCCCAGTTGCCGAGTATAATACAGCATTCGGCCTCAGCTGCATGTACCAACACCCCGGTTGCTGAGTATAATATAGGAGTCAGCCTAAACCGCTTGCACAAAAACCCTGGTTGCCAAGTATAATACAGAATTCAACCAAGCTGCGTGTGTCACCACCCCAGTTTCTGATCATAATATGGGAATCAACCCTATATGCTAACACCATGTTTGGTGAGCATATTACAGCAATTAACCCAAGCCACAGGTGCTACCACCCCGTTTGGTGAATATATTACAGCAATAAAACCAAGCTACATGTGCCGATACCATGGTTGCTGAGTATAATATGGGAATCAGTGCAAGCTACATGCCCAGCACCCTGGCTGCCGAGTATAATATGAGAATTAGCCCAAACCACATGTTCCAACACCCCAGTTGCCAAGTATAATACAGCCATCAGCCCAGGCTGCATGTATCAACACCCCGGTTGCTGAGTATAACATGGACATTGCTCAGATCTGCTTGTGCCTACACCCTGATTGGCAATACTTATACTTAACCTTAGATGAATATGTGATACTGATGACTTTTCATTAAATATCCCAGTAGTTACTGGTTTTAGACCTAGGACCTAGGACAAAGAGGAAATTTTTAGTGGTATTATTAAGCAATCTAATTAACATTGATCCTTTATCGATGCCTTTTTATTCCCAACCAAAACTTTCTACAGAATATATAAAGGATGTACCAACACCCTGGTTACTGAGTATAATATAGGAGTCAGCCTAAACCACTTGCACAAACACTCCGGTTGCAAAATATAATATAGAATTCAACCAAGCTGCGTGTGCTGAGCTGCAGGGCATAAAATAGGAATCAACCCCATGTGCTAACACCATGTTTGGTGAATATAATACAGCAATCGACCCAAGAGAAATCCATGGGTGCCGAGTATAATATGGGAATCAGCTCAAACCCCATGTGCCAACACCCTGTTTGGTGAGTCTAATATGATTAAAAAAAACTGCAGTGTGGGCCAGGCATTAGCCCAGTTCAGACTCAAATCCTGCACTCTGATGAGACAGAAAGGGAAAGAAAGGAAATGGGAATCATAAATAGCTTTGCTTATGCTGGCGGCGGAACAGCCACGGAAGCCGCCACAGGAAGCGGGTCATCAGCGAGCATGATGCATCGGCTGGAGAGGCATGTGGCTGGCACAGATAGACCCGCCGTGAGATGACCTGCTGTATGTTTAGTGAGACAGACAGATAGAAGTGTGGAACTGCAGATGCAGTGCTGTAATGAAGGGGCTGATTCTGGGCCACAGCTGTAATACTCTCTCTCTCTCTGTGGTCATGTGCATGGGGTATAGAGGGGTCAGGGTCATCTCCACAGGCCTTCATTAAGATTTCTCACCTCTCTCAGGGCTCACAGCAGCCTGATGTGACAGGCTCACTTCAGCAGCCTGCGACCGCAGGTTACAGCATTCAGCTAGAGTAACACAGCGCACATCTGCTGATTAAAAAAGAAATAGAGCTAAAATGATTGAGCCAGAGAAACCACTCTGACTATTTCTTTTTTTTTTTTTTACAGGCACAGCCACACACTTTTCATTTAATTTTATGGTTTAAAAGCTATTTATATACATGTATATACATTATGTACTGTATACTACAATGCTACATGTCACTGGGAAGGAACTAGTAGCGTATCCCATGACTTTTGCCATGTCCCATGACAGCTAAAAAAACTCTGCACTGACCTATGGGATATGCATGCCAGCTCCTCCTGTTTTGAATGTGGATGTAATTTCTGCGAGAGTCACTTGTCTGTTTGCACAGGCAATAGAAGCCAGACACAGCCGGTCGTGATCATTATCCTGCACTACAGCATCTGTCCACAGTGGGCAGTATTACATGTTCCAGGTACACAAAGGACACTGTGGAACTAGCAATATTAAATGTCTGCATACATTTAGAAATGTAATGTCTCACCTGGCACCCACTATAAGGCCTTATTTAAACTGTGATAATCTCACTCACAAGATAGCACCTCACAACTTATGCAGTTGTTGGCGATCCCAAGCCATGCCCTAAGGTAACACTGTGTGATGAATGTACATAAATAATGTAATCCCATTCTGACGAACTGGTATCCCAGTGTGTACACTGCAAAAAACTATATCTTAGCAAGTGAAATGATCTAGTTATTTTGTATTAAATCAATAGTAAACATTTTTCTCTGATAAGAATTTTTGTCTTACTACGTGTTATAAGCGTAAGATTATTTTGTCAATTTAAGAATAATTATCGTAGTAATAATAATAACGGTCTTTTTTGGAATTTTCACCGTATCGCCTTATTTTAAGTCATTTTAAAGCAAAATAAGCACAAAAAGTCACCAGTCAAGCTGTTCTAAATCTTGTATCTAAAAGCCAGAAAAATCTATATACCTTTTTTGTTTCACAAATCATTCTTAAATGGTAAAATAAACTCTAAAATAAACATTACATGGTGCCTCATTAGGTGAGATACTACCATGCTTTACTTCAGTGTGCACATTTTTGTTTTTCCAATGTAGAGGCTGAACTGGTGTTTGATTGGCTGATAAATGTATATTCTGAATGACAGTAGGTCTCAATCTGAGTTAAGTAAAAGAATATGCAATAAAGAAGAAAATACCTGATGTCTTTTGTAATGGAAGCAGGGTCTGAAAGGGTTTGTGGTAGTGTGAGGAGAAGTGGTCAGGAGGTTACCGGAGAGAGGTGAGGCAGAGACGTAAAAATAGTCTGGAATCAGGTAAATATCCCTTTTGAAGTGTTTATTGTGACAAACGAAGCATCAAACCCAAAAACAAAACGAAATATACAACATATACAAACTATTTAGTAGGGGTGTCACGATTCTCTAAATCCTCGATTCGATTTTATTTCCGATTTTAGGGTTACGATTCGATTCGATTCTCGATAAGACTTGGTTCCTGAGAATGACAAGTTTTTTTCTTTAACAAAGATATATTATTAACTTTAGAGAAAGATGTTCCTTAAGGTACCAAAACTAATAACATATATTTTTATATTTTCAAGTGCGTAGCTTAGAAGGAGGGATCGTCTATCCTTTTTTTTTTTACTTCGAGGCTCGAGACCATAATTTCGATCGATTTGGATGAAATATCGAAATCGTTACACTCCTACTATACACTGGTAGGAGTTTAAGGTGGATTGGCAGCTACCACCAAAATGCTCTAACATAAGGCAACTCCCCTTTGGCATACCAGCCACGGTCAACCAGTGTCCTCCCCAATAATGTACCTGCCTGTCCTTAAATACTCTTAGCCCACCCCCGACTAAACCAACAAGTAATGAATTAGTGGGCAGGTGGGTAAGACAACTATACATGATTGTTATTGCACACTATTTACATATTTACAGACAAGAAGACATGCATTCAATCCTTTGGACGTCCAGGTAAGTATTCATTATTTTACAATGTTAATGCATTGTTGTCTATGTTTTATTTTCACAGATACCCCAGGCCCCCCTGCCCCAGGACAACCCCCACGGGATTTTCAAGGGATCCAGGTGTGGATAAAATGTCTCTTGAGTAGGTGATGATGTGTTCAGGGCCCTGACATCATCACAGGGTTAAAAGCAAATTTCTGCAAATGCACATTCATAACTGTTTCACAATCCAATCAAAACTGTTGTCTATTCTGAAGGCTGAACAATGTAGATTTGATGGCTTTTAAATGCTTGTTAATATAGCTATTTCATTCATTTTTGAACAAAATAAAGTAGCACTATGGCATGAAATTATTAAGACGAGATTGCTGTTGTTGCCATTGTTTGTTAGCATCAGCATCTGTCAACGTCTAATTAAGACCCACACTTCATGTGCCGTGTACCACATCTTGATTGATTATATGTGTCTGATTAATTGTAATATTAGTGTGATATTACGTTTATTAAATATTTATCTCTTTAAACTGCTCCTGTAATTTCTTTCCTTCGCAGCATCATCTGTAGACAGGCAGTGGAACCTGCACTTAGACTGCACAGAGTACACTGCAGAGCAGTCTGAGTGCAACCAGGTACTTTACAGCTGAATTAGGTGTAATCTGACGCCGCTCAGTTATCAGCACACTCAGTTTACGGTAAAGCCCGACAGCAAGCAGAACAGTAAAAGTTGTTTTGGCTTCAGACTAAAGCGGAATCTGAAATGGCTCATGGACAGCTGCAGTGAAAGTGCAGACTGTGAGCTCCAATTTAAAAGCCTCTTCTCTCCGATCATTATTACAGCACTGGACCTTCCATTTAACAGCGCATCGGAAACAACACACGCTAGTTATGACTGCATTATTCATCAAGTAAGCACTCTCGCTATTTACATGTAGAGAGCTCACCAGACGATCCTTCTGAACGCCGCTCTGATGAATCACAGCCATTCATGTGGAGAATCGCATACAGTGTGCAGTGAGTTTATTCACATACTGCAGAGTTTTTAAATAGGTCACATCAACATTTCCAACATGCTGCCACTTTACATTAGAGCCCGAGGGGGAACCATTCATGAAATGCATAATTCTCTTTCATACGATACAGTGGAGTGGAGTCCAGATACGATCCATTTTACTGCCTTATGTTAAAAATATAAAGCATCCAACACTATAAAAAACTAATAAAAAAGCTAATATTAGGCCCAAGTTTACATAATGGCAACAGGCTAACATGCTAGATAATACTGCATTCCTATTATATATTGTATGTTTCACATTATAAAGTACTCCAGATTATAAGGCGCACTATCAGTGAATGTCCATTTTCTGGACTATTTTCACACACAAAGCGTACTGGACTATAAGGCGCATTTTATGCGACACTAGTAAGGAACAGGGATGTCGCCATGTTTTCCTTTAATTCAGCAGGTCTCACCACTGGGTGGTACACAGATTTCTCTCCTGAAAATTTATTTTGTTTGTTTGGGTAAGTAAAGCACTTCTGTTAATGCACAGTAAGCTTAGATTCCCAAATTTCTTCAACAATAATGCTAATGCTAGCCGGTTAGCAGCTAATGCCACCCGACAGTGCTACACTAAGGAACTCTAAATGCTACAGTCTGATATATTCACCTCTGAACAACGAAAGAGCTAGCACTTAGCAACTAATGCTGCTCCAGTAGTGCTTGCTGGGGTTAGCAGTAGTCTACAGTCCAATATATACAACTCTGAATGGCGAAAGAGCTAGCGCTTAGCAGCTAATGCTGCTCCAGTAGTGCTAGCCAGGGTTAGCAGCAGGCTACAGTCTGATATATTCACCTTTGAATGGTGAAAGAGCTAGCACTTAGTGCGGTTAGCGGCTAATGCTAATAATGCCCCAGCATTTCTAGCTCTAAAGATAACTAAACTGAAACTCCTGTATAACGCTGTATTTCAGTGGAGTTACTGCTCCTTACAACCTGACTGGTAGAATTTATACATAAGATTCATTGGATTATGAGGTGCACTGATGATTTAAAACAAATAAATAAAAGGATTTAAGTGTGCCTTGTAGCAAGAAAAATACTGCATATACCTGCAACCCTAAAATACCACAACAACCACTTAGTAACACACCATAGCTTGTAGATGTAAAGTTAGAGACTGGAAGAAGCTCATCTGTTGCTGCATATTTTATGTCGGGCATCCACATTTTCAAGCCACCTGAGGGGTTTAAAAACTCCAGCAGCACTGCTGTGTCTGACCTACTCAGTCATCTCCATCTAAATAATACAGAAAAAAGGACTACAGTCTGAAGTAAAAAAAAACTACTACTATATGATCATAAAGTTGAAAGAGATTGGATAATGGGGTGGTCATAATATAATCCTTGGCATAATGCTATATCATGAATAAAGTTATATAGTGCCTTTCTACAAACCCAAGGATGCTTTAGAATCACATGTTACACACAACTATTTATACTCACACCGTTGAGAAGCGGCAGCCAATCGCACACAGCATACTCTCAACCGAAAACGTTTGTCCACCTGGAGGACTGCATCAGACACTGAAGAGCTGTTACACACCAACACGCCTATCCAATTTTAGAATATCCAATCTACCTGATCTCCATGTTTTTGGACTGTGGGAGGAAACCAGAGTCCCCAGAGGAAACCCACATAGACACAGGGAGAACATGGAAACTCCGCCCAGATAGGGACTTGAACCCAAGACCGGAAAGCGAACATGCTAACCACTAAGCCACTGTGACGCCAATTAATCTGTAAGGTAAATCCAGATTTGGACCCACATTTAATGATTTTTGTTGTAGTATTTTCATCTGCACATATGCATATACGAAAAATATCGGATTTTGGCATCAGTACCAAATCCTAGATTTCGAGATTAGTGCATCAATAATATATAGCATAGTGCATTCCTGTCATCCACAAGAAAATGCAGCACTGGTACTTTTTAAGCTGCCTAAAGCTACACCAACTTTTACTTCTGAACGCTGTCCCAACTTTTGAGAAAAGCTCCTTTTTATACAGCAACAGTTTCATCTGTGAGAGAGAAAGAGATGCAGCTCCTCTGTGAGGAGAGAACACGTCTACGAGGACCACAACCTGCTGAAGCATCCGCCCACTGTTTACTCTTCAGTAACACTCAAGCTCAAAGCACAGGATCCCATGACACCTTCACTCGCAGCCACACACATTATTAGCGGCTGAAGCCACGAGCTGTCTCCACTGTGACAGGTCTAGCCGTCACACACACGGCATTTCATTAATAATATCTCCCAGCCTGCCAGCCCGCCGTAGCATTGTATTCTACTGAATACACTACTGTTGCTGTCTTCCTTCCAATACTATTTCTGCCCTGCCTTAACCTTACACTAGCCTACTTACTCTGCATCCATCCTTACACCTTCCATTCACACATCCTGTATACAGCATTACTCACAGCCAGAAAAGCATGAGCAGAACAAACAGCATGGCTAATTCAAGCTCCACTGTAGATCTTGACCAGCATCAGCCTGAACCAGACAAAGCAACCTGTCCTACCAAGATTGACCAAGCATGACCCTGCTGGTTGTGCATTGTGTCCAGCAAGTAGGGCTGCAACTAATGATTATTTTGGTAGTTGACTAATCTGATGATTATTTTTTCAATTAGTCGATTAATCAATGATTGCAGCCAATAGTGCCAGTACGTTTACTGATGTGACGTTTTAATGGTTCCACTAAAACTGGTGGAAACGCGGGCCGGTTCGCTAAAAAGCACCGTGGTTCTTATAAGTCCAAATGGAGATGTTCTTTTGGTGGAAAAGCTCTATGTGATTGCAATATACAAAACAATTCTCTAAGAGGATAAAATACTCCTAAATAAGCAAATACCAAGAATTATGTTTTTATTTGTGTCAGTTTCACAGAATTTTACAACCAGTATTATTCCCTGCAGGTTCACCCTTTTATATTATTAGTATCACCATATGGAGTAATGAAGCAGTAACTTCAGTAATGTATTTTTTGCACTATAAGGTGTAATTGACAGTGTACCTTAAAATTCAGTGCGCTTTATGTATAAATTTTATCAGCCAGGTTGTAAAGAGCAGTAAAGCCACTCTGCTGAAGTGCAGTGTTATGTAGGAGTTTTAGTTTAGTTCTCCAGCACCGAAGCTGGAGCAGTATTAGCATTATCCACTAAACGTGCTAAGCGCTAGCTCTTTTGCCATTCAGAGGTGAGTATATTGGTCTGTGGCCTTGAATGAACCATTGGCTGATATCCAATGGCTTACAGGCTTACAGGAACACTACTTAGGGTTCCTCAGTGTAGTGCTGTCGGGCAGCATTTACTAGTCCTTAGCGCTGCTTACCACAGTTAGCGCTGCTGCTAACCGGGAAACATGACGTCACCCTTGTTCCTTACTATTGTAGTTTAAAATCCACCTTATAATCCGGCGAGCCTTATGTATGAGAATAGACCAGAAAATATACATTAATTGACCTTATAATGCAGTGCGCCTTATAGTAAGAAAAATACGCTAAGTCAAATTGCTGGTCGAGAGAGTAAGGGAGTTAGACTTAGGGCGTCTCACATACACTGTGCAGGTCAAGAGCAGGTTATCCCACTTTCAACCACCTTGACCGCCAAAGACCAGCTTGAACCAGCCTGGTCTTGAGTTTGATTTTTCCAGTAAGGGTGTTAAACATCATGCTCATGAATATAATTATTCTGCACACATTCAGTGGTGCACTGTTCACCAGTCGGACACAGGAAATAATTTTTTTCATCTTAACAAATATTCAGCATCATCAAACATTCAATAAGCACAAAGCAGCTTCCTACATATCTTAAAATAAAATGAATCAACCCATATAAGACATATATGAAGATAATCAAGCATTTGAGCATTTGTGAATGAAAAAAAGTCCAGATATGTGTGAATGAGTTCTAACTCCAATCAGCTGGAATAGAGCTTTATCTGGTGCACTGACCTCTGCTGAGAGGTTTTAGTGAAGCCCATTGCAAATCTCTCAGCACTCTTCCTATTTCCAGCTCACTTTTCCAACTTCCCAGCAAGCTGGAGAAGAGTGCGCTCTCCTGCCGTCTGCCAAAAACAGGCTTTTACTAGAAAACGCTCACTAAGACCTGAACACTCGCTGTCATGAGCACATATAGGTCAGCAGAAAACCGCACTGACCTGCGTCCTGAAAAAACAGCAAACTCTTACGGAATTACACGTCTCTATTTTTCTCTTTCTCATTCTTTCTCTTCGTCTGTCTCTTTCCTTTGTGTGCAGAATCGGCACACTTTTAGCGGTGGGGTGTGGAAAGCGCAGTGTATAATTCAGAAGAAAGCGCTGAGGCCGCGGCTGAGTTTAGCGGCCGCTGTGAGTCATAGCTGCAGCAGCAGGCAGGCCCGTCCACCACCCTTCACAGCCTGAATCTGCCAAGACGAGAGCGAGACGCGTTTCTGACACTGTCTGCAAAATCCACACAACTGAGAAAATCACAGTCATAACAGCTACAGCAACAACAACAGCAATATCAGCAAAGCATCTTAACACTCTACTCTCTATCAGCAACACTGCTAAACACCAGCAAACTCCACCATACAGAGGCCAAAGACAATCCACAGCACAGGATACAGCAAGAACAGGATCACAGTGTGAATTATGGTCTGTTTACTGAGTATCCACGGCAGCGATGGTTCTGATACTTCGCCCGGAATATTCGGTATTCCTTTAGTCCTCGCGATTTTATGGCTCTGGCCCTGCTCTGCCCCAACCTAATTAATAAAACACAGGCACACTCACACACTCACACACACACACACACACACTCACACAGATATGCAAGCTAAAGAGTCAGGTGGGGATTCCCCGCGGGATGCTGAGGAAGCGCTGCATCCTGGGCTAGAAACTTCAGGACGGATGTGGACGGACTGCACTGCCGGTTTCCACAAACAGAAGCTTGTGTGTTTATAAGCAGTTTGAGCAAGTCCAGTCAATACATGCTCCTCTTCAATACACTCTCAGATCTGTTTTTTTTTTTTTTGGGGGGGGGGGGGGGGGGGGGGCAACACAGCCAAAATCAGGCTTATCATGACATATTTAAAAAAATGATATATATTCTTTTTTATATATAAAATATACAGTGGTCAGAAAAAAGTGTTTCTTATTTGAGTGTTTCTTTTTTCAAAGATTTCTTATTTGATGAGTTGGTGCTGCGCTTTTGGGGTAAATTTGTTTTCAGTGTGTTCACATTTTCGCCATTTGTGGTGTTCCAAAACTTTAGAAATGTCTTTATATACATTTTACAGACTGATAGACTGATCTCAATTACTTTCTTTCTCATTTGTTGCTGAATATCTTTGGACATTGGCGTGATGTCTAGCTTTTAAGTATCTTTTGGTCTACTTTACTTTGCCAAGCAGTTCCTGTTATATGATTTCTTGATCGAGAACAAGTGTGACAGTAATCAGGCTTGAGTGTGGCTAGAGAAACTGAACTCAGGTCTGATAAGGTATGGTTTTTAAGGGGAAACACTTTTTCACACATTTTTTTTCTCCCTTAATAAAAAAAAAACGAGACTGTGATCGAAATGGCTCCCTATTTACTAGTTAGGGCGCTACTGAGTATGTCAGCCATTTTTTTTAGTGTTCAAATCATAAGGGGGGATTTGAATGTGATTTTGAGGGCACTAAAAACTCCCATAATGCATCATGATTTATAGTAAACTTCACTGCTTACTAAGCAAGCTAAATGTGTCCCAAAATGCATTGCGGGTCTCGCTACTAAGCAACAGACAGCCGAACAAATGGAGCGGACAGCGAGCCATCAGGGTTGCCAGATTAATACAGTGGGATTCAGATAAAACCAATTCACTGGGTAAAACGTGTTACAAATCCACCAAAATACTGAGAAAACCACCCAAACAGCTGATGTTCATCAAATCAACAATATTACAGGATCTTAAAAAAAATACCTTAAATATCTTAAATATCGCTAATTACAAAATCAATATTAAAATGAGTTTATCTACATGTTTGTATGATGTGTTTTGTGCCTTTTATCTTGCAAGCAATGAAAGAAATAAATACTTACATATAATAACGAACATAAACACAGCTTCAAATGTCCATCAGCAGGACTAAAAGCTCTGTCTCTGTAAGGTTAGATCTCTAACTACAACACTGATGATGTCAATTTCCAAACTTCCAAACCGCAGCGTTTCCTCCAGACGATTTCAGACACAACTCGACATTTGGCATGAAACAACCCAATCTGGCAACAGATAATGATGAGCTAGTGTCCGAATTCACTCCTGTTACACCACTAATAAGTGAACTACATAGTGTCTCCCTAAATAGCGCAACAATAATGAGGGAGTAGAGAGCCATTTCGGTCACAGCCCTTCTTTTAAAACTGCATTTTGTGTTTACTTGTGTTGTCTTTGTATAATATTTAAGTTAATTTGATGATCTAAAACATTTTAAAAGTTGTCAAACATAATAAATAACATAACATAATAAAATAAAATAGAAATCCTGAATCAATTTTTTTTTTACACCAATGTTTTATTGTCCCAGAAATTATTGTAATAAATGTTATTATGGTTATTTTATTTACCATTTTACGCCACTGAAAAGGGCTGGTCTTTAATGTAATGAACTATTAAATATACAAACTATTGCATTCCAAAACTGTGAAACTCTGCACTATAAAAACAGTTTAAAAACAAAGCTTTAATTTAAAAAAAAAAAAGTATTTTTTTAAAGAATGGCAAGCAGCTTCCTTCAACCTTTCTAGCAGCTTTTATATTGAACAATATATACTGTACACATAACCTCCCTATATTTCAGTTAATGTCACCATAGAGGTGAGGAGAGCAGGGTGCAAATGCAGATGGATTTATTCACCAAGAACAGGTCGAAAACGGTCGAAAACACAGCAAAGGATCAGAAAACAGGATTATATGAGGCAAAACTGAGGCAAAACTGTTGTCAATAAGAAACACAAGTAATAAAGCTCAGAGCTTAAAACATGCAAGAGGAGACTTCCAAGGTTAAAGCTAGGAAAATTGGACTTAGGTGAGAGAGTCGGAGCCGGTGATTAGAACTCTGCTGATGCTGATCGCTGTCAAGTTAGCAAGGGTAGAGCCTGGGGGCTGACAATTAAAGAATATCACTGCCACATACAAGAGTTCTGTACAGGTTTCTTGACAGAAGTGCAAGTCTACTGAGTTTCCCTATGGCAGATTTTAAATGTAAAGATGTATAATCTCCATTATCTCATTATGAAAATCTTATTACAACAGTAATTCTAGTGATGGGATGAATTCAATTAACCTCTAAGAACTACCATTAATATAATGTTAAAATAATATCATAATGAGCCAGCTACACCCTTTAAAGTATGGGTGTTAGAGAATATCAACATTATGTTTCACAATAATGTATCGATTCTCGAAACCAGAGAACAGATTGGAGTTTGGTGGTAGACAGAGGTTTATTTTTGTGTTGTTTTAAACTAGACAGCAGTGTTGTACTTAGACCTTTGATCTCACTGTTCTAATTGCATGACATGTAAACCTTTCTTTTATTCATATTTTATAAACATATGTTTTTTAATACTATAAGAGTTTTGTCAAAAGCCAAAAGACACACCTTTTCTCATTCCGTTTGTTTTCTTTCTTTTTATGATGTTTTAACATTGTAAATTTTAATATCAAAGACTTTAAAGCTACACAGGAACCAAGCCAAAAAAAAGTGTTAAACAAGCCAGAATATGTTTTATACTTAAGATTTATCTTTGAGGACAGATCTGCACACTCCTGGTATTTTAATCTCAGTGTCTTCATGAGGGAGAGTCACCTGGAATAGTTTTCTTAGCGTCTTGAAGGAAAGAGTTCCTGGAGGTGCTGAACAATAGTTGATGCTTTTCCTTCATGCTGTGAAGCTTCAGCTCATCCCAATTAAATCACCTCAAATCACCATCTCAGTTCATCAGGTTTAGATCAGGGGATTGTGGAAGCCAAACACTTTTTTGACTGTTTGCTACATAATTACACATGTGTCCTCTAATTGTTTTTTATCTCTTTAATATTAATCTACAATGCAGAAAATAAATTAAATAAAGAAATAAATAAAAAAAACACTGAATGAGAAGGTGTGTCCAAACTTGATAGTGTAATTATTGTGATAGGCCCAATGAAAATTAACTTCTTTCTCCTTAAAAAAAGCAATTAGTAGAAATGGAAGCCACTGTTTCTGTTTTAAATATTTTGCAGTGGCAGTCAACTGCTTTCTTAATTTTAAAACTTTAAAACTTACACAGAGACAGGCAGCCAGTCTTCTGGTAAAGCTTAGCTAACATTACTATCCTAGCCCTATACAGCTTGTGTCTCTTAAACAGACAGTTTGTATTAAGGTAGTGAACTAATGCTAAGTGTGATAAGCAACGCTGAACACTTAATTTCAGTGTAAAAATGAAGTAGACCCTGGCATTTGCAGCTCCCTGTTGTCTCTCTCCTACACTCCCTCCCTATATGGGCAGGGTCATTCTGAAATCTACCCAATACCGCCTCGAAAAACAAATAAATCTGTTGGTTCTGTTGTGCAGTGTCAACAGGGGCTTTCTGACATGACTCACTATTCAGCACATGACATAAACCAGTCACTAGTACTGAATTCACAATCACCGTCTCAGCACACACAGTCCCTAACCAAAACATGTATAAAACAAAGGAACAACTAAAGAACTGGACATATCAAAGGCAGAAGCTCTTCAGAAACTGCAGAGGAAGCAGTGAATCCCTCTGCATGACCCCCTCATCTTGCGTTGGCTGGTGTCCTGAACAGGCCAACTTTAGAGCAGGGTGGAGACAGGACGAGCTGCAGCAGCAGTCAGGATTACACAGGAAATGTGTCCCTAAAGAATGCCCTAACCAGTCTCTGGCCTTTTCCTGAGAAACCATCAATTACATAAGCTGCGTTTCCCTCTGCTGCACAGCCCCAGATCTGGGTTTTCTTAAAGCTGACTAAAGCAAACCAACAAAACACAACTAGTAACACTTGGTTGTGTAAAATGTTTATTAGGGATAATTCACATTTTTACCAGCTTATTATTTTACTACAGTAAATGTACTGTTTTAAATGGCTGTCTTGTTTTGTGCACTATTTTAAAAACACCCTTTTGAACGATTTTGAAAAGAAAATGGAAAATGTGGTGATTTTGTATCGCGTTTGCAGCTTGCTTCTCAAAATCGCTATTTAAATTGGGGATTGAGTGGTGCATGCTCAAATTTTAACAAAGCTTACATAATACAGCAACCTTTTTTTAGTAAGTATAACTCCATTTTAGAGCTCCCGGCTCATCGTGTGGGCATGTCTGTGATGTAGACAGTCATAGTTTTAATAAAAGATTTAATCAACCTCATTCTAATCTATAGCTCTGTAAATCCAGGTTCTTTTTTAATTCTTCTTTTCCATGTTTAAAATACATTTGTTCTGTGTGTGATACTTGTATGTGTGTGATATACCAGCCTACTCTTACTTGATTTGCATGAAGTTGACCTCTGCTGAATTTTTTCGCTGTATATCGAAGCTGCATTCAAGGCAATGTAACCCATCATGCACTGCGGCTTATAGCAGCTCCCTATATTGAAATGAAAAGGAAGTGTTGAGTCTAAAGTACCAGTGGACTTTGCATTATAAGGCGCACTTATAATCCTTTAATTTTCCCAAAATTTGTCAGTGCGCCTTTAAGTCCACTGCGCTTTATGTAAAAATGTATCAGTCAGGTTGTAAGGAGCAGTAAAGCCACTCTGCTGAAATACAGCTTTATACAGGAGTTTCAGTTTAGCTCTCCAGCACCAAGACTGCAGCAGTATTAGCATTAGTCGCTAACTGCGCTTAGCGCTAGCTTTCTTGCTGTTCAGAGATGAGTATTATCAGCCTGTAGCCTGCTGCTCACCCCGGCTAGCACTGCTGGAGCAGCATTAGCATTAGCCACTAATCGTGCTAGCTCTTCTGCCGTTCAGCGAGTGAGTATATCGGACTTATCATGTAAAAACAAGCTGATATCTGCCTGGCTTACCGGGACACTCAGGTTTCCTCAGTGTAGTGCCGTTGGGTGGCATTAGCCGCTAACTCCTAGCAGTTAGCTGCTAATGCTAACACTGCTGCACCTAGTGAAAATCTGGAAATCTAAAATGATTGTAAATAAACAGAAGTGCTTTCAGGAGATAAATCTGTGTAGCTTAACATCCAAAGCTAAGAAAATGTTTTTTTTAAGAATTAAAGTTTTTTTACAGGTCAAATTAAAAGGAAAACATGGCGACACCACCTGTCCCTTACTAGTGTTGCATAATGCGACTTATAATCCAATGATCTATATGTTTATATGTAAAAATATACCAGACAACAGATGTTAGTTAAAAGTGCCCTCTATAATTCGATCCGCCTTATAGTGCAAAAATATACAGTAATTATGATTTTTTGATATGAGCCCAATTAGGCAACAATAAAAAAAGCTAGATGCACTTTATACCTAGTCAACTCATGCATTTTGAATATCTGGATTATATCTGGATAAGAGAAAACCACATAAAAATGCAAATGTAAACACACCCAAGAAGCATTTTTACTAGATACTCACACTCTAACACTAATTACTCAAACCACTTCTGGAGGTGATCTGGAACACATTTGTGCCATATGCTTTAACAGCGTAACACAGCCGCCTCTTCAGAACGGATCTGACCATTTAAACTCCTTCCATTACAACCGAAACACCAGTATTATTAACAGTAATAACTGTCACATAACCAATATGCATAATCTTTCCCCCTCAACAATTTGGTTTCAGTCTGAATAACCACATGCTGAGACACATTTCACCATCATGTGTAAATACATGTGGTTAAAATAAAATCTTATCAGGACACAATCCAGATACTAGTCACATCATAATCACATAATGAGTCCTATTTTATTAGGAATGTGTGATATGTGAGTAATCATATTGTTATGTAATAATAATGATACATTTTGTTATTGTGAAACACAATATTCTTTTCTGATATAAGTAGTAATTACCATACACTACCTGTCACAATTTGATTTATGACCCCTGATTTATGGCTTGATTTATGATCTTTTGATTTATGATTTACTTTATGGCATGCTGACTGACAAGGCTTGGGACATGTCTGACTGACAGGCTGATATGTTTATTACCCACCAGCACCCCCCCACCCTTGTCTTCTGCCGCAGACGTCACCTCACACCCACCAGGATGTAACTTGTTTTACGACCTACACAGGCACCCCTAAACAAACACCAGCCATCACTATGTAAATTATCTCACAGTTGTTTGATAAGAGCCCCCATCAGTGTTAATTGTATGCAAAGCAACGCTGTAGCCGTGCTGTCTACTGTGTATCAGATCTTGTGGTTTGGTGTGTGAGACTTTAAGTTTTGTTTAATTTGAAGACATTTAAAATATATGTTTTATATTATGGGTGTCAATTAAATCATTGTAAATGATCGGACTGTTAAATGTTTTTTAAAGCTATTGTGTGGTCACATTTACCACCCAACCAATCTACGCTGGTCTTTTACTTTTTTGTCTTTTAATTTTGAGATGTCTTTAAGGTCTACATTTTAGGCACACATAGTTTAAATGTATGCTAAATGGAAAGTCAGACTTACTTTGATTCTTTTCATTTGAGAGAACACTCATAGGTCTTTAAGGCATACATTTCAGGATCTTATGTTTTAAATGTAGGCTAAATGTATAGCAGTCTTTTACGTTTAGTCTGTTCATTTTGAGATGTCTTTAAGGCATACATTTCAGAACATTATGTTTTAAATGTAAAGTAAATGTGTGGAATCCTTTTAGTTTTAGTCTATCCACATTAAGATGTTTTTTTTGTTTTTTTTTAAGGTCTACATTTTCAGCTTGTTATGTTTTAAATGTGGTTGATGTTAAATGTTTGGATTGTTATTTGTGTAAAACAACACACTTTTACCTAAACACATTAAAAAAGTAAGATACATGTTTAATGTAATCTCTTAAGTATACATTCTAAACCTGTGAATAAAATAATCAAATTTTCAGTTTAACAATTTTAAGAATCTGTATCTACTAAACCTATTTACATGGTAGTTACGTTTCAAAAGCTACACCAATCACAGGCTAAATGTTTTAAATATGTTAATAACGGTAGGAGTGGTCTACGTGGCCTTGTATATAGATGGCTCACAACTCTGTTGGAGGTGCCCCATTCAGACGCTAGCCTGAAAAAAACCACGATGGACGCAAGCTTTCTTGGTAAGCATGACTTTTACAACAAAGTTTTACATACATTCTGTTGTTTGTCATTTAAAAGTGTTACAAATATATTCTTGCTTAACAGGTATTTTCTTGGTCTAGGAACCTGTGAGCTGGAAACAATCCAAGCCGTTCAAAATATTGAAGGTTTATCTCAACTTTGTGAGGGTATGTGTGTATAAATTATATATGTCTTTTTATTCTTTTTGTTTAGATCTAGACATTCACTAGAAACATTTCTTACATTTCCACAGAGTCTGTGAACACATCGGCGCATGTGGACCCTCTTGGTAAGTATTTCTAATTTTCAATTTTTTCTAATTTTCTAATTTGTGTTGTTTGTTGCTTGATAGTTACTTATATTATTTCTATAGCAGGTCTAAAACGCTTAGTGGATAGTATCACGCCACCCGGATTCGACAATTTGTACAAACAGCCAAAAAATCCTCAACTACAGGATATAACCAACAACAGCGGATACAGGAGAGCCTTTAAGCCAAACTTAACGAGCAGTCCGGAGGTGTTGCTTGGTAAACGTTGCAACAGGGGACCATCTTCAAGCAGAAAACGCATCAGGCTGGAAGACAGCTGCATACTGTTAGATACAGGTACATACATTTCGACATACTCTATATTTCAATTTGTCTTTTGTCTTTAAGATTAGCGACTCATATGTAATGTGCTCTATTCACAGATTTGAACAACGCTGGACAGTCTACGAATGGAGAAAGTGTGTTGCACAATGATGTCCAGGATGTTTTAAACAAGGACGAATGGTCGGAGGATTTGACGGACATCTGGGATCAGAACAGTTTCAGCGAACCAGTCGAAAAAACTGTTGCTGCCGCACCACCGAATGTTGGAATAAACGCTTCGGACAAACACAGAGACACTGACGCAAATGAGTTACGATCAAACCAAGAGCATGAGCATCAAGATCAGGTAGGACCCGATGGTGATTTAAACAGTATTGGCGAGGTTTTAACTGTTCTAAGACAGATTTCTGAAGAAAACAGAAAAATATTGCTAGATAACAAAACAATCACAGAATCAAACAGAAAACTAACAGAAGCTTGTATTAAATCTTCCCAAGACAACGAAAGGTTGTCACAGTTAAATGCAAAGATATCTCAAGAAAATTTGAACAATTTAATTGAGCTACGTAGACAATCTGCCATTAACCGTAGACATGAAAAAGGTATTCAAGAGATACACAAACAACTAAATATATATCTGGATGAATTTAGAAAATTTGATATGTCTGGTAATGTGTCAAAAGATCAATTCAAATCTTTAATACAAATAATGTTTAAAATGCAAAAGGCGTTAGAGATAAAATTATCGCCATTTCTGCCTATTGCGGGGCCATCCTCTCGTGTTTAGTGTTGCCAATAGTTAGAGGCTAGTGTTTTTCCACATTGTTACAGAAGTCATCATTTTCACATATTTTCAATGTATATTTACATCTAAAACAAACAATCAGACAAATATGGCATCTAAAAGATTTTGGGGGTCAGACAACAACCCGTGTGTTAGAGATGAATATGATTCATTGAACCAGTTGTCTATTGATGAACAATTGCAGCGTCTAAGTGAAATGTATGAGGCGAATGTTAACCCTAATGTTCAGCAAAACATTGATACACAACACTTTGGCAACCATTATGTTTTGTCTAATCATTTAACCATTGACGAACAAATGCGGTATCTAAGTAATACGTATGATACACCTATTAACGGTCCAAGTAATAACCGACAAGTAACATTCACACAGGGTAATGCAGATGTTGACTTGTTTAGAAATCGTACCACACAGGCCCCGCCATCAAAGCGTTGTAGGTTTAGTGATAGTTGGCAGACAGATGTATTGGAACAGATGTCGCACAGTGAGCAGTTGTCTTTTCTACAGGACAATGTCAACCTTGTTTTAGAATCTGTAGAGAGGGATACACAAACTATTCATACAGATCAGACAGGTGGTGGTACACATGAAAATAGACATCCGCCACTCGATCCGACAGCATCCAACTTTGGTTTATCTGACAGCGATATTGCGGGCTTAGTGAGAAATGGTGGCGTTGTGGGTGATTACACTATAGTTCCGAGATCGCGGTTTAATAGTATTGTGTTACACAGGTCGTTGAATTTACGTCATGCGCCATCTACAGACATGGGTTCGTACGCTACTTATGTGCACAATGTGTTATCGCAAATAGTGTCATTCTCCAGAGTGTTGGCTGGTGATGGCGGTGTTATTGACATTACCCTTAGAGGCCATAGTTTAACATCTGATGTGAACGCTGTGTTGTCTTCCAGAGATGGTTATAATGTGAACAGGTTTTTGGATGCTATTGAAAGGGTTGTGCAAAGTAACAATAGTATTAAAACAGACAATAGTTTGGTGTTGACTGTCTCGATAGCCATGGTTAAAAATGGAGGTGCGCGAAGTAGGGTGCGTGACCTTGCACACAATCAGGTGATTGACCGGAACAGAATGAATCTTTTTTGTCCAACAAACACCTCAAACAAACTGTGTTTTGCAATCTGTATCGCACATTTTTTAAATCCATCTACGCCACACAATGCATTAGAAACCATAGCAGAACAGATTCAGACAGATGTTGGCTACACGAGTGACCATAAAGTCGGTTTTAATGACATCAGTAGTTTTGAATACAAGTACGGCGTTAAAGTAGTTGTTTTCCACAAAGGCTGTTCTGGCGATCTAGAGAAATATCAAACAAAAGACAAACCACACCCAAAGACTGTGTTTCTGTATCTTCACGACAACCATTATTACATGATCAAAAATTTGAAAGCGTTCATTGGCACACCGTATGTTTGCGTGTTTTGCTATAAGGGTTACACTAGTGCCAGAGATCACAGCTGTAAATACAGCTGTGATGTGTGTCATGATGTCTCCTGCCACAAGAAAAACCGCCGACCCAAATACTGTGACGATTGTTTGCGCTATTGTAAGTCTGAGTACTGTTATGACAAGCATAAGGAACAGAAACAACAGCCGACTACAGGTTTGATGGCCGCCCCGTGTGATCTGACCAAATTCTGTAAAAAATGCGGTCGTCGTTATAATATTTGTTTAGCAAAGCCAAAACCACACAAGTGTTTCTCAGGGCGTTGTTTTCACTGTCAGGAGGAATTGATATCAGACACCACACACGAATGTTACATACAACCAATCAAATTAAAAGAACCAAGTAGTTCATACATATTTTTTGATTTTGAGACTCGGTTTGAAAACGGCAAGCATGAAGCAAATTTTGTCTGTGCAATCACATTTGATGGTAGAGAGTTCACGGCTGAGGGTCCTGATTGTGTAGAACAACTCATCAAAGAGTTTAGACGACCCAAATATAAGGGGTACACATGGTTGGCACACAACGCTGCGGGGTTTGACAACTTCCTATTATTGGAATATTTTTCTAAAGTAGGCATAGCAGTCAAAATCACAATGATGGGGTGTAGGTTGATATGCATGTGTGACGATGTATACAAACAGCGCTACATAGACTCCTACTCGTTCATTCCAATGCGATTGGCTAAAACAGCATCAGCTTTAAACCTGACATGTGATGAGAAAGGACATTTTCCACACAAATTTAATTTAAGACAAAACGAAAATTATGTGGGTCCATACCCCGACAAGAGTTTTTACGGCTATGACACAATGAGTGACAAAGACAAACAACAGTTTGACGAGTGGTACAACACAGTCTCTGGTGGCGTGTTTGACTTCAAAAAGGAACTCTATGTTTATGGTAGAAATGACGTTGTTTTGCTACGTGAGGCATGTATTAAGTACCGTGACGAGTTCATTCAATGCACACAACTAGATCCATTTAATTACACAACACTAGCATCATGTTGTATGGCTGTGTACAAGACACATTTCTTACCAAAGGACACACTAGCACTCACACACAACAATGCATATGTCACCCAACACAAGACATTCTCTAATGTCTCCATTGAATGGCTTGAGTATGTCAGGAGTACAAGAGATGTTGATGTGCACCATGCCCTAACTCACGGAGAAGTGAAGTTTGGTGCATATTATGTGGATGGTTATTATGAAAAGGATGGTGTACGTAAGGCTTTGGAATTTAATGGTTGCATGCACCATGGTCATGAGTGTCGTTACAGACCAAACCAGGCCCATCCTATGTCAAAGGTGCTATACGGCGAGTTGCGAAAGCAGTTTGACATCAAGGTTGAGACACTAGTTCAAACGTACGGTCTAGATGTTGAAGTGATGTGGGAATGTCAGTGGTCGACGGCTAAGAGGCTAGATTCAGGTGTTGCAGCATTTATGTCAAATTACACCGTTCCTGAAAGGTTGAAACTAAGAGACGCACTCTTTGGCGGTAGAACCAACGCATATAAATTGCATTACAAAACAAAGGAGGGTGAAAAAATTAGATATCTGGATTTCACCAGTTTGTACCCATTTTGTCAAGCTAGAAAGAAATACCCCGTAGGTCACCCGCAAATAATTTTCCAAGATTTCCGCCCTCTTGAGGAATACTATGGTCTAGTCAAAGCGACAGTACAGCCACCAAGAAAACTCCTCCACCCTGTTTTACCACACCGTTGCAATGGCAAGTTAATGTTTCCACTTTGTCGCACTTGCGCCGAGCAAGAAAATCAGCTGCAAAGCTGTACACATAGTGATAAAGAGATCCATCACAGGGACATGGGTTAGCATCGAACTGATGAAGGCCGTTGAGAAAGGGTATGTGGTGACAAAAATCCACGAGGTTTGGCATTTTCCAGACAGTTCAGAAACATTGTTTTGTGAGTATGTAAAAACCTTTCTGCAGTACAAACAGGAGGCAAGCGGTTACCCCGCAAATGCCGTCACAGAGGAGGAAAGGGCAGAGTACATCAGGGATTATTTTGAAAAGGAGAAAATTAAACTGAATCCAGACAAAATATGTCTCAACCAAGCACGTCGATCTATTAACAAATTGTTGTTGAATAGCTTGTGGGGTCGTTTTTCCATGAGGGAAAATTTGCCTGTGTCAGAGATGTTGACAGATCCCGAACAGTTTTCACAACACATATTTGGTGACGGGTATGATGTTAAACACTTCTCATTTGTTTCTGATACAACAGCGTTGATCCAGTGGTGTTACTCTGCCGGAGACAGTTGCCCGACCCGTGACATTAATGTGTTTTTAGGCGCATTTACAACAGCGCATGCACGCCTAGAACTGTTTGATCTAATGGACCGATTAGGTGACAGACTTTTGTACAGTGATACTGACAGCGTAATTTTTGTTTCTCGTGAAGGTGATTGGGAACCACCTCTAGGGCCTTACTTAGGCGATTTGACAGACGAGATTGGAGACGGTGACTACATTACAGAGTTCTGTTCAGGCGGCCCCAAAACCTATGGTTATCGTACATCAGATGGAAAAACATGTATGAAGGCTAAAGGTATCACACTAAATTCTGACAATTCAAAAGTCATTCGGCTCGACACATTGGTTGATCTTGTTGATCATTACGTTGTACATCGCGACAGTTCCCGTCACATACTCGCTCGCGCAGACGGCATTGTTAGAAATAAAAAGAACCTCACACTGAAAAACAAGTCCGTGGTGAAGCGTTTTAAAGTCGTCTACAACAAACGGGTTCTGTTGTCTGATTTTTCAACAATTCCATATGGCTACTAAAGATGCCCATGAATTTCGTGGTGTGCGAGAGGTTAATGGGTTTGATTTCAGATTACAACACCCTTTTTCTTGTGTAATAAGCGGGCCGTCAAATTCTGGAAAGACCTTTTTTGTTAAACAACTGCTTGAACGTACTGACGAGCTGGTTTCAAACAAAATAGAAAACATTGTATACATTTACGATTGTTGGCAACCTCTTTATGACGAAATGTTAAAAATAAGAAATATTAATTTTGTTCAAGGGATACCGGCAACACTAAATGACGACACTATTCTACCGCTTAACAGAAATAATTTGTTAATTATTGACGACGTTATGAAAGATGCCAGTAATAACTCTGAGGTAGAAAAGGTTTTCACACAGTATGTACATCATCGAAATTTAAGCGCTATCTACCTTATCCAAAATTTGTTTTTTCAAGGAAAATCTAGTAGGACAATTAGTTTAAACACAAATTACCTCATATTATTTAAAAACCCTAGAGACAACAACCAGGTTGGTGTGTTAGGTAGACAGATGTACCCAGGCAACACAAAGTTTTTCATGGAGTGTTTTCAAAACGCTGTAAGTAAACCATTTGGGCACCTTATGATTGATTATAAAGCAAAGACACCTGAAGATTTTCGTCTCAGAACTGATCTGCTTTCAAGCAGTCCTGTTGTTTACGTTCAGAAGAAACGATGATAGGTTACCATGTCTGACAGACTGTATAGAAACCTACCACTTCTTAAACTTTTATTTAAAGCTAAACCGGCGCAGAGACGTGTTATTTTACAAACAGCATCCAACGAGTTTGTTTTAACTCTGTGTGAAGTGGCCCTTAATGTGCTTAATGGTACCATACCTCTCACACCAACACAATATCGCATGTTAAAGAATAAGAAGTCTGAAATTAAATTTATTGCCGACAAAAAGATCGGTGTTTCCCGAAAAAAGAAGGTCATTAATCAGAAAGGCGGCTTTCTTTTACCATTGTTAAGTATTGCTTTACCGTTTATAACAAGCTTGATAACGCCAAAGTAAACTGAAGAGATGGAGCACGCTGAAAAAATGTTTTTGGTACCGCAACACCAGCTGGACAAGTTAAAGAACGAAACCTCGAGAGGCCCCATCAGACAGCTTGTAGAAAATGATTTGGACATGTCTATTAGAAATGTTTTGGGCCGGGTCGATCTTGATGCTCACGAGAAAGTAAAACTTTACACAATAGTTTTACAACGATATTTAACTATCGCTAAACAGGGGGATATGGAGACCAACGCTTTAACATTGTCATTACCACCCAGAGATAATGTTAATAAGGAAACAAGTGTTATAGACAAGTCTGATGACAAAAACGATGTGGTTAAAGATATACTCAGGAATGTACCCATACGAAGTAAGAGGAATGTTGAATATGTTTTAGATAAAATGTCTAAATCAAAAGATGTGTCTTCATGGAATGAGTCGGGAGAATTTGTCTTAAATGGGCAAACTGTTGCAGGGTCACACATTCTGGACTTGGTAAAAAGTGTCACAGCACCGCACAAGGTTGGTGATGACCGTAGACCTCGGGGTTGGGCTGAGTTTCTAGAAGCGTTTGCTGTTCTAAATATACCTCTTTCCACCATTCCAAATAAACATGTTAGGCAACAGATTGTATTGTTGAAAAATAACAAATCTATTGATAATGCCTCACCGGTGAAAGATCAAACAGTAAGCACGAATCGTGAGACCCCAGTGTTTATCTCACCAGTTATAGACAGAAGTAAATGGTTAAACTTCTAATGTATTGTTGTTTGTTTTTGTTTATTTTAGCTTTCTTTTTTATGTATTTTTTTGTATGTATTGTTTACAAAATGTCAATTATGTAAATATTGTTTCACAGTGATTGAAATGTTGTATTTTGTAAATAAATGACTCTTGAGTTGAAAATCTTATTTTGTTTGTTTTATTTATCAAACATTATACAGGTTACATATTACACAAACATTTGTCCTGTTTGAACATGCTGCACACATTTAAACATTTTGTTTTTACAAACACACGGATAAAATTTTTTCACAAAAGCTGAAACCATATTATCATTTTTTATTAAATTAAAACTATATTTAGAAATCACTTCTTCATAGCTACAATCTTTAGCCATATGATATAGAAAAAAAACACAGTGTTGTCCACACGTAGTCGAGGTGAAATCTTGTACTTGTCTGGTCGAATACTGTTGGGCTACGCATGATGTGTTAAGAAAGTCTCTAATCGGCGTAGGGAATCTGTCATAGTCGGGTTTGTTTCCAAAACTGTCAAAAAAACATCCGACACGGTCTTTACTAATATACACGGCCAGCCAGTGTTCGCCGGGGAGATCGGATGTGTGTGTGTTAATAATTACCATTGTTGGTAAATTCCACACAACATTTGTAGGTAGTTGATCACATGCTAACACACCAAGAAAATGTTTGTTATTGGACACTTTGTCCATAACGGCGGTCAACTCCAAAGTGTTCATTAGTAAAAATCCACCAAAACCTGTCTTCGGTTAGACACTTCAATGATACTGTCAAAAACAGCGTAAACAACCAAATTTATTGTGTGTGGAAGGGGTTGTCTGAAACGAGCCTCCAGTCTTATATTGCCTGATTTGACCAAAGATACATGTTGACCACATTCTTCATCAGGTGTGAGGTTAAATGCGTACAGAGTGTAGCCCTGTAGAAATTCCTCCCTGTCAAAAGGCAATGCTTGGTTCTTCAGATGCCTTCCAGATGCTAAAGCCATCTGATAAAACTCTCGAACAGCGGAACCAGTGTGAAAATTGGGTTGATGTGGTTTAGCCGGGTATTGTTGACCATCCACATAGACAGCAAGAAATTCCAAGTCATAATGTTTAAAAGCAAATGGATTTCTGGTGTACGAGCCAGTAAAAGCATCATTATCTACCATCGTTATAATCATAGACTTTGGCAGCGTACCCAAGAACAAATTTTCTTGGTTAGAAACACGTGTTCCTCCAGGTATAGAGAAATTTTTTATACATACTCTGTCAATTGGGTATTTTGCTGTTGTTGACAACAACGCCTGTGCATGACCCAGTCTTACAGGTGGTGATACTGTCACCTTTTTCACAAATAAAGATGCTGTGAGTATGTTAATTTTGTATGCTACCGCATCATTACGCATTAGACAGAAATCGTCTTTACTACGAGTCATACGAACTTTTATATCAACACCGTTAAGCATCAATTTCTGCTGAAAAAATATATCGCTATGAATGGGGGCCAATAATTCAACTACATTGCTAGCGTTTGTGTACGTAGCCCTCTTTCTCAATCCACTATTGTTCCTTGCAGGGTTTGTCTCATCCATATGTCCAGCCGTATCCTGGTAAAAGAGCCCCGCAGAAAAAACAGTTTCCAAGGTATCTCGGCCATAGTTGGCCAAGCACTCTATGATACTACGGTATGGATAGGTACTTGAACTCTGTGATATAAGTCTGTCACCGAGAGACACATCGACCTGTGAAAATATGGTGGCCCCCGGATAGTTTATCAAACCCACAGCAGCACCGTCATCAATGTCGCTTCCGTCTGGTTTTGTGATTTTAAGACGTAGATACAACAAAGTGTTATTCAGATCCGTATAATCTTCACCATGTCCGGCTATGAAAAACTCCAAAGGGCCTGTGTCAGATATCGCCGAAACCGGTGGAATTTCCACATAAGTGTTTTTTTCAATAGCAGTTTGTGTCAATGGTACAGTGAACAAGTCTAGCTCCGACTTAATACACTCCTCAGACATGCGATGCAGCAGTGCCATGATCAGAAAATAGTGTTAGCTGCTTTTTTACAGGACGGCCTCCTCGTCTGTTTCCCCTTTCTCTTCTTTTTTGAAACTATTTGTTTTTTGGGGACACGCTTGGTTTTCTTAGCAGATGGACCACGCCTCCTACCAGGGGGTCGTTTCACAGATTTTCGAGCCATCACTAACATGCCTGAACCATCTTGGTTGTTCCCCATGGCATGGGACAGACCATTGCTCACAATATCACTGACAATATGTTTAGCAGCAGTTTTTAGATGCGGTTTGGCTATACTAAACCCCTTCTTAAAAAACGGTATAGCCATTCTGAATAAATTTCTAAAAACCCCACCAAATCCAGCCCCATACATAGCAGGGCTCCCGGCATACCCTGGCATGCCCCCACCGGCTTGATTTTGGTAGTAAGATACATAGCGCTCAGGATCCATGGCGTGTATGTTAAAAGATTCCATTTAAAATACTATTGCTTGTTTTACAGGCCTAAAGTGTAGTTTCACAACCACTTTACCGTAGGAAAAATCAATATACTGGTTCTGATCTGTTTTAACCTCAATAGCTATATCATTAATGTGTGTCTTAGTTGTTGACACGTAGTGTGGCTTGTTGTATCTAATAGTGACAATGTCGTGATGGTTCCCTGTTATATGTACACATCTTAACAGGGGTACAAAACAGTCTCCAACTGATTGGTAATCAATGATGTCTGTGTAAACAAACAATGAGTAGAAACCCCCATAGATGTCTGCAGGGTGTGGTGCATACTGTCTCTGCACAACATCCAGATCATTTCCTTTAACGCCACATTCTAGAATCACCCCTGGTTTAAAACCTAAGATGATAGCAAGTTTCCCATAAAATGTCACACCCACAGCGGCTTGTGTCTTAATAAAAACCCTGTGTCTTATTTGGTCATAACCAAGAGCTGTTGATAGTTCGACTAAGTGTGTATTAATCTCACCAATCAGGGTCGGTATGTTGTTATAATACCCTGTAGGCAGCGTTATTTGGTTGTTTTTTCCAGATTTTTTATCAAACACGACAAACGTAGCATCTGCATCACCAAAGGTGTTCCATGTTCGTGGGTATTGAATCTCTATAATACCCACTTCCCAGTCACCTTTTAAATCTAACGGCTTGCTTAGTTTGGTTCTATAGTTAGAAATTTGATTATTAGGGTACACAGATGTTGACGAATTACACGGCAACGTGACACAAAAACCACTCTCACCCATATTGTTGTTTTGTGCGAATGAACAGTTTCATAAAGCGCACAGATTTTAAGGCGTTTGTATGTCCACAACATCATTTTCAGGAATCCAGCTGTTGAATTTTGAAGGCCAACCTAACCATTTTACTAAAACTAATATTTTTTTACCCTGTTTCTTTTTATCTAAAATCTTTTCAACTTTAAATGTTTTATCTTTAGGCAAGTGTATTTTTTGCAGCTCTTCTTCATAAAAGCACCCTTGTATAATATCACCATCATAATCTTTTAACCTATAAACTGGTGGTTGTCTATGTATACACTCTGATATGGTAAAAAATTCATGTGTGTAATTTTCCTCATATCCCTTTGTAAACGGACCCCTGACTTTAGAAATCCGCACAACATCACCAAGCCTATACCTAAAGACAGGTTTCTGTTCTAGTTTGTTTTTCACACCATACAGTGTTTTAAAAACCGTAGATTCATTTTCTTTGGTTACATCGCCAGGTTTCATTTTGATACTACGGTGGTAACTATTGTTGTACCCACTCATCAAATCTTGTAAAACATTGACGTACCTTTTTGAATTCGTTGCTGTTAGATAGCGCCACATCCGGCTTTTTAGAGTTCTATTAAATCGCTCTATGACGCTTGCTTTTAGCTCGCTACCCGTGGCAAAATGTGTAATTCTATGTTGCGAAATAATATTTTGAAAATGTTTGTTGAAAAACTCTTTACCCCTGTCAGTCTGCAACTTTTTAGGAATTCTACCTTCCGTTAGAATGGATGCAAAAGCATTAGCAACCTCCAAACCTGATTTATTTTTTAACAATCGGACCCATGCATATTTACTTAACACATCTATACAGGTCAACATAAATTTGTACCCATCATTCTCCTTAGAATACGCGCTCATATCAACAAGATCAGCTTGGAATTGTGAGTCAATACCGTACACTATTACTCGGTTTCTTTTGTAATTGTGACGTATGGGTTTGTGAAGTGTGTATGCATCCTCGCCTGCTAACCAGTCTGAAACCTCTTGATCAGATAAACGCATACCAGTATCCTCGAAAACACATCGTTTCAAACGATTTTTACCTCCTAATGAGCCAGCGCTAGAAGGCGTGTAATAAGCCGTTTTCAGAAGATCCGACATGTTGATAGACGGTGTTTGCTGAAAAGAATGACCCTGGAAATGTTTGACACGCTATTTTATTCACAACTCACTGTGCATCAATGTATTCCAGAAATTGTACACATACATCAACATTTCTTTCAAGCAAATATTCAACAAGTGTTTCAACCACTTTACAAACATTAATCGGTTTCTTTGTTAAAAGTTGCATCACACAAATATCTAGTATGTATGTACACAAACATAGTACATGACCGACTCGCACTGTCTTAGGCATAAGGGACAGAATCTTACCGATTGTCACATGGAATGGCTCGTTATTTTCTATACATATTTGTATCAAATTGTACCAGTCATCTGATACTGATTTCACAATACCCATCTGTTTCTTAAAATTTTGCAAACGTTTAGCATTAACAACATGTGCACTACTGAAATGTGTTAAATCAACATCGCTGTCCTCAATACATTTATACAACAAATTTGTCATTTCAAACTTTACGCGATATTTCAACACACTGTCTGACAGACGTTGAACCCCGCAAACATTACCCATTCTGTCTTAATCAGTGATTGGACCAGATTTCCAACAGTCAACAGCATCAGAAACAAACTGATCGGTTATGTGATCACGTAGACTTTCCCTCATTTCCTGCAGTTTTTCCACAATATACGGCTCATTCTGTAGTTCACAG